>NC_064930.1:30372349-31004615 GCF_023897955.1 Schistocerca gregaria
TACTTGGCAAAATTAGTAAAGAATCCACCAATGATGAAAATAGTAATTGCACCACCAAGAAAACTGAAAATATGAAAACAAGTGATATGAGCAATGATTTTACAGGTAAGATGATTGTTTCAGTATCCCAACTTAAAGAATGTAGGACATACACTGGTGTCAAAAGTTAAAGCAACAAACTGTTATTTCCCCAACCTGTGTCCAGTTCACTATATATTCATACAAACTGTCAAACAGATGTCTGTAAGATCGTGTTCTGCATATAAGGTGGCATTCCGATCAACTGACAAACATGCCAACGGTGACGTCAGGGCACCTATGAAAAAAGGTAGTGTCTGCCAGGTAACCCAACAGCCACAATCGTTTTGTACACAGTCACAGATGGTGCAGAGAAGATGTTTACCAGACACTCTGCAGTGGTGGGACATAGAAAGAACAGAAACAGGACAGTAGCTAACTGATTTGGACCAATGATGTAATGTGAATCATTCTGTCATTTCTCGGATTTTCTGATAGTTTATAGAAACCAAAACTATATTCCAAAGACCAGGGCAGGGCCGACCATGTGTGACTTCAGGAGAGAGGACTGTGATTTGGCTGTAAGAGCACAATAGTAGCGCCTTAGTATGTTGTTGTTGTTGTTGTTGTCTTCAGTCCTGAGACTGGTTTGATGCAGCTCTCCATGCTACTCTAACCTGTGCAAGCTTCTTCATCTCCCAGTACTTACTGCAACCTACATCCTTCTGAATCTGCTTAGTGTATTACTCTCTTGGTCTCCCCCTATGATTTTTACCCTCCACGCTGCCCTCCAATACTAAATTTGTGGTCTCTCAAATTGGTAATCCCTTGATGCCTCAGAACATGTCCTACGAAGCGATCCCTTCTTCTAGTCAATACCTCCTCATTAGTTATGTGATCTACCCATCTAATCTTCAGCATTCTTCTGTAGCACCACATTTTGAAAGCTTCTATTCTCTTCTTGTCCAAACTATTTATTGTCCGTGTTTCACTACCATACATGGCTACACTCCATATAAATACTTTCAGAAACGACTTCTTGACACTTAAATCTATACTCAATATTAACTAATTTCTCTTCTTCAGAAACACTTTCCATGCCATTGCCAGACTACATCTTATATCCTCTCTACTTCAACCACCATCAGTTACTTTGCTCCCCAAATAGCAAAACTCCTTCACTGCTTTAAGTGTCTCATTTCCTAGTCTAATTCCCTCAGCATCACCTGACTTAATTTGACTACCTTCCATTATCCTCGTTTTGCTTTTGTTGATGTTCATCTTACATCCTCCTTTAAAGACACTGTCCATTCCATTCAACTGCTCTTCCAAGTCCTTTACTGTCTCTGACAGAATTACAATGTCATCGGCGAACCTCAATGTTTTTATTTTTTCTCCATGGACTTTAATACCTACTCCGAATTTTTCTTTTGTTTCCTTTACTGCTTGCTCAATATACAGCAGTGACTTATTAAACTGATAGTTTGATAATTTTCACATCTGTCAACACCTCCTTTCTTTGGGATTGGAATTATTATATTCTTCTTGAAGTCTGAGGGTATTTCACCTGCCTCATACATCTTGCTCACCAGATGGTAGAGTTTTGTCAGGACTGGCTCTCCCAAGGCCTTCAGTAGGTCTTATGAAATGTTATCTACTCCCAGGGCCTTGTTTCGACTCAGGTCTTTCAGGGCTCTGTCAAACTCTTCATGCAGTATCATATCTCCCATTTCATCTTCATCTACATTGTCTTCCATTTCCATAATACTGTCCTCAAGTACATCACCCTTGTATAGACCCTCTATATACTCCTTCCATCTTTCTGCTTTCCCTTCTTTGCTTAGAACTGGATTTGCTCTTGATATTAATACAAGTGGCTCTCTTTTCTCTAAAGGTCTCTTTAATTTTCCTGTAGGCAGTATCTATCTTACCCCTAGTGAGATAACCCTCTACATCCTTACATTTGTCCTCAAGCCATCCTTGCTTAGCCATTTTGCACTTCCTGTCAATCTCATTTTTGAGATGTTTGTATTCCTTTTTGCCTGCTTCATTTACTGCGTTTTTATATTTTGTTCTTTCAGCAATTAAATTCAATATTTCTGCTGTTACCCAAGGATTTCTACTAGCCCTCGTCTTTTTACATACTTTATCCTCTGCTGCCTTCATTACTTCATCCCTCGGAGCTACCCATTCTTCTTCTACTGTATTTCTTTCCCCCATTCCTATCAATTGTTCCCTTAGGCTCTCACTGAAACTCTGGTTCTTTCAGTTTATCCAGGTCCCATCTCCTTAAATTCCCACCTTTTTGCAGTTTCTTCAGTTTTAATCTTCAATTCATAACCAATAGATTGTGGTCAGAGTCCACATCTGCCCCTGGAAATGTCTTACAATTTAAAACCTGGTTCCTAAAGCACTATCTTACCATTATATAATCTATCTGATATCTTCTAGTATCTCCAGGAGTCTTCCATGTATACAACCTTCTTTCACGATTCTTGAACCAAGTGTTAGTTATGCTCTGTGCAAAATTCTACCAGACGGCTTCCTCTTCCATTTCTCTCCTCCGATCCATATTCACCCACTATGTTTCCTTCTCTCCCTTTTCCTACTCTCGAATTCCAGTCGCCCATGACTATTAAATTTTCGTCTCCATTCACTACCTGAATAATTTCTTTTATCTCATCTTACTTGTCATCAATTTCTTCATCATCTGCATAGCAAGTTGGCATATAAACTTGTACTATTGTAGTAGGCATGGGCTTTGTGTCTATCTTGGCCACAATAATGCGTTCACTATGCTGTTGATAGTAGCGTACCTGCACTCATATTTTTTTTTTATTCGTTATTAAACCTACTCCTGCATTACCCATATTTGATTTTGTATTTATAACCCTGTATTGACCTGACCAAAAGTCTTGTTCCTCCAGCCACCAAACTTCACTAATTCCCACTATATCTAACTTCAACCTATCCATTTCCTTTTTAAAATTTTCTAACCTACCTGCCCAATTAAGGGATCTGACATTAAATGGTCCGATACGTAGAACGCCAGTTTCCTTTCTCCTGATGACGTCCTCCTGATTGGTCCTCGCCCAGAGATCCAAACGGGGGACTATTTTACCTCCAGAAAGTTTTACCCAAGAGGACGCCATCATACAGTAAAGCTGCATGCCCTCGGGAAAAATTATGGCAGTAGTTTCCCCTCGCTTTCAGCCGTTCGCAGTACCAGCACAGCAAGGCCGTTTTGGTTACTGTTTCAAGGCCAGATCAGTCAATTATCCAGACTATTGCCCCAGCAACTACTGAAAAAGCTGCTGCCCCTCTTCAGGAACCACACGTTTGTCTGGCCTCTCAACAGATACCCCTCCGTTGCGGTTGCACCTACAGTGCGGCCATCTGTATCGCTGAGGCACGCAAGCCTCCCCACCAATAGTAAGGTCTGTGGTTCATGGGGTAGGAGTGGCTTAGTAGTGCACAGTAATTGGATGTGAGCTCACGGCATCCACTGGATGCGTTGCATCGGGGCAAACAGTGTGCAGAAGGTTTTGGCAGAGTGGCCTTCATTGTCAGAGATCTGCTGTATGCCTAATTCTGATGCATCTTCACAGAAGAGAAGGGAACATCTGGAGTGGAGTCTCAACATGCCACCTCAAACAGTGGGCCACTGTTGCTTTCACAGATGAGTCCCAGTTTAGTCTGGAGTGTGATTCTCATTGGATTCACATCTGGAGGGAACATGGAACATGATTTTTGCACCCAAACATTGTAGAAAGAGAATCCCTAATGGAGTGGGCAGGGATTATGTTTACCATTCAATCCCCTCTTCATGAAATTGTGTGGGTTAATTGGCAAGGATTAACTGCTGTCAGGTATCATGACAAGATCTTGGCACCTCACCTTCAGTTGTTGCAGTGACTTTGTGCCCACACTTCATATTGATGGATGTTAATGCTTGACCCCTTGGCATCGGTGCACTGTTGCTGTCAGTTGCATCCAATGCTGCCAGATAGAGGTAGGTTTCCTACAGCATTGAATATATGGTCATTCTTAAGACAGCAGGAACTTTAAATCAAACATTGGACATTTTTATATTAATTTTGAGTACGACGCCCATAAAATATGATACTGGCTTTTCCTTGTGGATGTTCATACCCAAATTCTGTCACTACCATAGTTCTCAGTAACTTTTAGTTTTCTCTCTTTCTCTACCACCCTATTTATTGACATCTGACTCACATTTAGATATGTTTTTATATAATATTTTATAGTAATTCCTCCCCCTTCTCTCTCTCTCTCTCTCTCTCTCTCTCTCTCTCTCTCTCTCTCTCTCTCTCTCTCTCAAATCAGAAGCTTATTAATTCACATACATTTTTACAGATTGTCATATCAGCCAACTAGGTATTGAAGAAAGTTCATGTAGACAGCCAAAATATGAAAGTGGCAAGCACAATATCAGTCCATAGAAGACATCAGGTGAAAATCGTGGTTTACATGGACTGACAAGAAGAAGAGCAGAGTGGCAGACTTCAAAGTATTAGGATTTACAAAGGCTATTACTTGGTGACAGCTTCACATGTGTGAGGTGTAGCAGGTCACATAAAGCTGACTACCGGAAGTTGGTGTTTTCATGGTGGTACATTCATGTGATTATGTTGATAGCCATCTCCAGTTCAACAGCATCTCTGATTCAGAGTAGCAATCAATAGTATTGCTGAATACCAAACATGTCCTCACTATGGAGGTCACTGGCTGGAAGCATCCTGGTGTTGACTGCTTTGATGAGGGCATGGTTTCTGTAGTTTCAACATCCTGCTGATCCTGGATGTTTGTATCCACCGAAATATCATCAGGAAAATTAGACCACAAGCATTCAGGTGCTGCAAGAAGGCAGCCCTGTGGGGTCTCCTCAGAAACTTCCTTGTATGGAATCTCATTTCTGTTATAGGTGCCACCCATAGTATGTAGCATTATCAGTTATGATGAGGATGCTGGGTCAGCATTGTCCATGAAGTCAGGTTTTACCTTGGAACAATTGTTTAGTGATGCCACTGTGACAGTAGCTTCTTTCTTCTGGTAGTGCAACTGGTCTCATTGGTTCACATTATCTACTACTACTAGAGTCCAGCCAGATGATCTGCCAAACAATTGTGCCCATACTTGTGTTCCGAGTCTGAAAGCTGTTTGGGGTGCTGGATGGGAGTGGCACTGAACGTGGAGGAAATATAGTAATATTATTGGAATTCCTCCATAAAGCATATTTAGCAGATTTTTTTTTTAAGTTTATTGATGGTGTCTACAATGTGCTAAGGAATAAGTTAAATGCTGCTCCTGTTTGTACAAGTACAAAGTTCCTTCTTGCATTCTTCTGTCCCTTCATACTATAGATTCCATTCTACTTTTACATCTTCATCATCTAATCTTATTCAGTAACAAAAGATGCTTAATTTTATTAGCTATGATTTTCCTTGTTCACCTGTTAGAGTAGAATAAATTATTTAAAGTATTATGACAGTCTAGAAATTATTGACAGGAAAGATATAATGAATTAGATTTAATAAGAAATGAGACAGTTGATGACAGGCATTGATGTCCTCTTTGTTTATCCTTTTTATAATATATTTGTCTGCTGTTTACAGATTTTGTTGCTGTTTCTCATAATCGAGCCTTTCCTTTTTAAGTGAAATTATTGTTTAATCAATATTGCAGATTTTCTCAGAAGATCCCCACATACCATGAAGCAGAGGAAGAAACTGGCCAAAATAGACAAAACACTATCACAAAATAACAAAAAAATTTGGATGTATTTGATGAAAATAGCAGTGTGTTATGTTTAAGAACTTGGTGCCTACATGCTTTCATAATAAATGTTTTAGATTTATCATATGAGTTTTATTGAGACCATTGTAGTCCATTCCCTTAAAAAACATTAATTTCAGTAATACACTCAAATAGTGATTTTTCCTTTTGTTTTTAAGTACATCTTCACCCACCTGTCATCTTGCTGTGTCTAATTTCTCCAAGTCTGTGGTTCAAAGCACTCTTACTAATGTTAGTATTTATTTGTATGTCCACCTTTATGAACATCTATGCTTACAATACAACTTCATTTTTGTAGGCAGTCAGGTGGATTATTCTCTCTTTCATTTATTTATGCTGAGGAGGAAGGTGGTACAGGGGCCATGCAGGTTTAGATCTCCTGTGATTTCATAATTCAGTCAAGGCAAATGGTGAGATACTTCCTTGAAAGAGCATGTTCAATTTCATTCCCCATCCTTAAAGGAGTCAGAGATTCTGACCTATCCATAATGACCTTAATGTCCATGGGATGTTAAACCCTAACCCTTGTTCACTCCTTCCTTCCTTCGTCTTGCACTTATACACTTCCATACAACCATTGTATCAGATGGTTTGGTTGATTTCTGTTACTTGCTGTGCCAGATTTCATCACAAATGATACAAAGTGCAGGGTGATCTCTTCTTTTGTGACCTGGCTTATTATAGTCAGCATTATATACAGATATTGGTTACAGTAAAAATATGTGATTGTCTTAGTAAATTTTTGTGTATGAACCATTTGGAGATGTATATAAACTTTTCATGTATAATTTGATCATAAGGTTCTAATTTGGATCAGTTGTATAATCTAAGATAAACAGTTTGATGTCTTGTTAGAAGATGTTCATGATGATGATGTATTTATGCTTATTGGCCATCACACAGAAAGCACTGAGGGCCTCATACTTACAAAACAACCACCTACACTTGTCATAGAATTGATCATCAGTTACCTTTTTGCAAGTTAGCCTCTACTGATCAAGGAGAAATTGACTGTGGAATGCCTTTTAAATATTGATTTTGATGCACTTTCAGACTACTTTTCACAATTTTGAAACTTTAATGATAGAGGACAGAAAATGGAAGTGTGTGTCCTAGATTGTACAACTTTTCTGTACAATTTCCTGTTTTCTGACTTACTGTTTTCCTGATTAGCAAACTAGCAATCTTGTGCTCTTTCAGTTAAACCTGATGAATGTACTGCAATAGCTTCTGTCCCTCAATGTGTTGATTTAACCATCTACATCCTGCCTTCCCTGTGACGAGATTTGTGTGGTGGTCTACCTTAAATCACCCAGACAGGAACTCTGATATGCTCTAAGACTGAGGCTAATTGTAGTGAAAAGAAAATTGTGTATTGGGTAATAAAATGTTTTCGTATCAGTTCGTACATCACATATGTTGTACAGATTCCTTTTCGGGCTTCATTTCTTAAACACTAGCATATATATTTTGCACAATGTGACATACTCTTTTAGTGCAGTTGTTTTCTGATGTTTATATGTGGTTGTAGTTCTGGTTTATTATATGGGACCAACAGTTATTTTCATTGTGTAGCACATGACCAGTGACAAAATTTAATCAATGACCCATTCAGTGCTCAAGCCAGGCTTTGGTGCACAGTGGAAATACATGTGCAATCTCCAGTGTGTTTAATGCTGGTGCTTCCTCCTAACTTGTAAAGATTTATAAAATACTTTTGTTCAAGCTGAGTGAGTTATGGAAAGTGTTTAACTTGAACTGGAATCATGCATTAAACCAGGAAAGAAATGATTGTCAATCTCGTTCAGGCATACGGGAACCCCAAAAACACAAAATACTACCACGCCTAATACAGTGTAGAAAAATCATTGCCATTCAAAGTAGCTTCCATTTGTCTCAGTATCGATAAATGCAGGTCCCATATGGCTTTCAAGGGAATTTTATACCATTCTACCAGCAAAATAGTGGCAAGTGGAGGTAACAATGATTGAGGTTAGTAGTGATCACACACCCTTTTCACTGAAGTAGACTAGAAACGCTCATATTGAGATCCGGTGATTGTGGCAGATAGCAGAGAAGGAACAATTTCTCCTCATGATCACAAAATCAGTCCTGGATGACATCAGCTTTGTGAACCGAAGGCCCTATTGTCTTGGAATACATCACCACCATTAGGGAACAAATCCCAGAATCATGGCATGGAACTGATCAGCCAGTATGGTCTCACAATCCTTGGCATTCATGTGACCTTGCAGAGTAACCGTGGGGCCCATGGAAACCACAATATGGCTGCCAAATTATCACAGAACTTCTGCCATGTTTCACTCTTGGATTGAAAACTGATCTGTATCGCTGATTTCTGGTTTTGGATTTCCAGCTCGCCCTTCGGTTTCCAACTTATGGAGCTCCATTTATGTTGTTCCAAGTGTGACATTTAACTCAGCAATGGCTTTTTGCAACTGCCATTATCCTATTTTTCATCACAGCCCCCTTTGATGATAGTCCATCGTGATCACTCAATGCACACTTTTCATCAGCATTGTGACAGCAGATGATGTTTTCCCACTTTCCTGGTTTGTGGTATAAATCTTCAATACAGTACCTCCTGAAACACCAAACTCTGTGGCTGTCTTGGTTACAGAAGCATCCACCATATGAGCACCACTAATTTGATATGTTCTAATGCACTGAGCTCTTGTATAATGGAAGTACAACTACACAGAACACTGTTCTGACCAAGAGTGGAGCTTTGCACAGAGCAGTTTGTGGTCAAACTGCAGGCTTGGCTACCATTGAAATTTATGTTCAGGCTTGCATTTCATGTAGTGTTTCCATTTTTGTGTGCAACCCCTGTATTTGAAGATTTTATTCAAAAGCAATGAGGCTGATGGCACTGCTGTTTGTACAGTCTGAATGTCTTCCATAAACTTCCTGTAGAGGCACTCAGAATGGTAGTAATAAGTAATTTCATTCTGCTCTGTTGCTTGTGACATTGGTTTGATTTTGCAACAGGTAATACATGAAATTACATTTTACTAACCATACTGATTAGTTGCCTTGCAGAAATGGTTGTTGGTGCAGTATTTTAAACATGAACATAAGAAGCACATTAACTGTACGATAAGTAAGAGTTCTTTTGATTTAAACAAATACAAACTGATGTACTTTAAGCAATGTTGCATAACTAAACATTAGAAGGTCCAGGTTGGAATATCAACAATGTTGAAAAAAGATAGATTAGTACCCACCATAAGGATGACATGATGAGTTGCAAACAAGCACAAAGAAAGATTGCTACAAATAAACTTTCAGCCAAAGTTATTTTCGGAAAAGAAAAACAAATTTATACACATTCACACAAGCAAACCCACCTCTCACACACTTGACTGCTGTGTCCAACCACTTCACTCAGAATGGAAGTGAAACACATTGAATGGGAGCAACAATCTGAAGCTGGGCGGGGAACAAATAGAAGGGTACTCGTGAGGAAGAGGAATCAGCACTGCTTGGTGGAGCATCCAGAAACAACAGGTGCAGAACAGGGTTGCCAGGCACAGCATTAGTGGGGTAGGGTGGTGTGTGTGTGTGTGGGGGGGGGGGGGGCGGACTGTTAAGCAGGAAGGAGAAAAGATGAGCATAGAAGCAGAAAAGACCAATGCGTTCACCTCAGAGAGCAGCCCATAGTGAAGGTGAGGAGAGTTTGGGAGAGTGTGTGAGGGCAATAGCTTACCGTAGGTTTAGGCTGGAATGATTTCGAGAATAGAGAGTATGAAACCCCAAACCCCTGGTCTGTTAGAGGTTAATGGATGATGTCTTCACAATCTGGAGTCAGGGACAAGACACCATATCCTCATTGCTCTACAACCTCAACACTTCTCCTATCCACTTCACTTGGTCCTACTCAACCGAGTGTGCTACCTTCCTGGACATTGACCCCCTCCTCACTGATGGCGACATCCACACCTCTATCCACATTAATCGCTCCAACCACCAGCAGTACCTGCATTTTGATAGCTGTCATTACTTCCACACCAAAAAATCCCGCGCTTACAACCTGGCCACTTGAGGGATGGTGTACCTGCAGTGATGGGAGCTCCCATGCCCAGTATGTTGAAGGTCTCTCAAAGGCCATCACAGACAACCACTTTCCCCCAGACCTAGTCTGCAAACAGATTTCCCAATGCCATATCCCCACAGACCCCAGTCCTCCCACCATCCATATGTGGCTCACATTCTGTTACATTACTACAAGCATCGCTCAATAAGTAATACCCCACTTTTTTTTTCTCAGAGCTTATTTACTTTCAATAGTCACACGTTGGTGACAATGTACTTCAACATGTCCTGTCCATATCTTATTTTTCTACGTAGTCTCCATCATTGTTGAGGAGCTTGTATTCTGTGCTGGTAAAAGCTCTTTTCCTGTAGGCTCAGCCATGTTTTCATTGCACAACTAACACTCTTGTCATCTTCAAAGAGTGTTCCCCACAGAGAAACATAAGCAGCCCAAAGAGAAGGAAGTCTGAGGGTACCAGGTCTGGACCGTAGGGTGGGTGAGGCAGTGCTGTCCAACCCAATTTGGTGATGCGTTCCCATAGTCTCAGACTTGTGTGGGGCATGCATTATCATATTGGAGCAAGAGTTGTGCAGGATTCTTGTCTGATGATTCTTGAGTTTATTCAGTCTTCACTTATGCCTCTGAATTGGTGGTTGACCATCTTGGCATCACATCCACAGAAATGACGTCACAGTCCTAGAAAACCTGTCACTGTGACTTTTCCAGCAGTGGGGGTTGTCTTGAATTTCTTCTTTTGTGGTGGATGAGGATCACACCACTCTATGAAATGCCTTTTTGTTTCCAGTGCAAAGTGGTGCACCCAGCTTTTGCCCCTTGTAATGATCCGTGACAGAAAGGCATTTACGTCAGCCTCAAAACTCTCCAACAATTCAGATGAAATGGCTTTTCTTTGACCCTTATGGTCTATTGTGAGCATTTGTGGTACCTACCATGAGCACCTCTTTGAATATACAATATCATTGCAGACACACTTCCAGGGCTGACCGACAAATGTAGAGCCAATTGTCAAGTTGTGTTGTGCCAGTCACTACGAATAATGGCATCTACACAATTCAGCATATCTGGATCAGTGGCTGTGACAGGATGTCCCAAGTGTATCTGATCATGTACCTCTTTTTCTCCATTTTTTGAGGGAGTAACTTTCGTAAACATAACACCCAACTGTACTCTTATCAACTGCAGCATCGCCATACACTCCACAAAAACATTTATGAATGTTCACCATGGTTTCTTTTTCTGCATACAAGAATTCAATAACAGCATGCTGCTTGTAATGTGAGTCATATGTAGATGCCATTTTGACACTGAAATATGGCTCTTCCATCTCCCAGAATGGTTCGAAACTTCACAGATGCACAGAACAAACATAAAATGTAAAGCGCCAACAAAGACATTTGTCTATGTGTACTAATGGATTTTTTTTAAAAATGTGGGGCATTACAATCCTTGTGTGTCAGTCTCATTTTTAGCAAAGAACTATATTTAATGTAAACTATGGCCCTGTGTCCATTGGAGTTATCTATGGGAGACTTCAGTAGTAAGAATCTTAGTAAGAGCTCATCTGTAGTGGTAGACTGCATGTTGATTTATGAAAAATTGAAACTGTTTATACAGCCACTAACAACTCAGATGTTAAAAATGGTCCTGCAATGCGCCGATGATAGCACTGCCAGGCATGAGTTGGTGTGAGCTACAAAATAAATTTTCCCAGTGGTCTTGATTATTGTGTAATTGTTTAGAGCAAATTGATCTAGTCCTTTGTATGGTTTCCGCATATGCAGACCTAGCCAGCTGTTCCATCAGCATCTCTCTCTCTCTCTCTCTCTCTCTCTCTCTCTCTCTCTCTCTGTATGCCCCCACCCCCCTTTCTCTTTCTTTATGATGTTTGATGTGGTCTACCTCTATTTTCTTGTTTGTGATAAATGTTTGTATCTGCATACTACGTACACCCAGTACCTTCAATTCTTGGATGTCCTATCAGTCCACTGCATTTTGAGCATCCAGCTCTAAGACTACTTCTCAAACGCGTCATTTCATTACATCTCCATTTGTCCCACAGTCCATAATTCACTTCTGTACAATGCAGTTTTCAAGATACAAACACAGATAATTTTTTTCTCAAATTAACATATATATTTGATCCTAGGAAACTTCTTTTAGCGAGGAAGACTATTTTGTCTGCGTCAATGTTCTTCTTACATACTCTATGCTTCCACGGTGGCAGAATTCCTTCCTACTCAGTCTACTATTCACCCCATTCAACAGGCCCTTTAATTCTTCTTCAGTTTCACAGAAGATAGGGATGCTATCACCGAATTTTGTTATTGAAATCAATTTTCCATGAATTTTATTCCCATTTATGTACATTTCTTTTACGTCTTTCATCATTTCTTCAGTCTACAAACTCGCCAATGGAGGAGAAAGACTAGAAAGACTACATCTTTGCCCTAGTGTTCATTTTGATCTCAGTGCTTCTGTTTAATGTTGTTGCTAGGATGGCAAGGCACAACAAACAAAACACACAAACACACACACAGAACTTCCAGCCCTCGCAACCGACGGCCACCCCCCCCCCCCCCCTCCAGGAAAGAGGGAAGGAGAGAGAAAGACGAAAGGATGTAGGCCTTAAGGGAGAGGGCAAAGAGTCACCCCAATCCCGGGAGTGGAAAGACCTCCCTTAGGGGGAAAAAAGGACAGGCGTACACTCGCGCACACACACACACACATCCATCCACATATATATAACGTATCTGCCTACGTAGATCAACACCTTCAACCCATTACATGCAGTTTCCCATCCTTCATCAAGGACACCAACCACTTTCTTGAATGCCTGGAATCCTTACCCAATCTGTTACCCCCAGAAACCATCCTTGTTACCATTGGTGCCACTTCCTTATACACAAATATTCTGCACATCCAGGGCTTCACTGCGATGGAGCACTTCCTTTCACGCTAATCACCTGCCACCCTACCTTAAACCTTTTTCCTCATCACCTTAGCCAGCTTCATCCTGACGCACAACTTCTTCACTTTTGAAGGCCAGACATACCAACAATTAAAGGGAACAGCCATGGGTACCAGGATGGCCCCTCATACGCCAACCTATTCATGTGTCGCTTAGAGGAAGCCTTCTTGGGTACCCAGGCCTGCCAACCCAATGCTTGGTACAGATTTATTGATGACATCTTCATGAGCTGGACTCACAGTGAACAACTCCAGAATTTCCTCTCCAACCTCAACTCCATTGGTTCCATCAGGTTCAACTGGTACTACTCCAAATCCCATGCCACTTTCCTTGACGTTGACCTCCATCTGTCCAATGGCCAGCTTCACACATCCGTCCACATCAAACCCACCAACAAGCAACAGTACCTCCATTACGACAGCTGCCACCCATTCCATATCAAACGGTCCCTTCCCTACAACCTAGGCCTTTGTGGCAAACGAATCTGCTCCAGTCCGGTATCCTTGAACCATTACACCAACAACCTGAAAACAGCTTTCGCATCCCACAACTACCCTTCTGACCTGGTACAGAAGCAAATAACCAGAGCCACTTCCTTATCCCCTCAAACCCAGAACCTCCCACAGAAGAACCACAAAAGTGCCCCACTTGTGACAGGATACTTTCCGGGACTGGATCAGACTCTGAATGTGGCTCTCCAGCAGGGATATGACTTCCTCAAATCCTGCCCTGAAATGAGATCCATCCTTCATGAAATCCTCCCCACTCCACCAAGAGTGTCTTTCCGCCATTCACCTAACCTTCGTAACCTCTTGGTTCATCCCTACGAAATCCCCAAACCACTTCCCTACCCTCTGGTTCATACCCTTGTAACTACCCCCAGTGTAAAACCTGTCCTATGCACCCTCCCACCACCACCTACTCCAGTCCTGTAACTCGGAAGGTGTACACGATCAAAGGAAGAGCCACGTGTGAAAGCACCCACGTGATTTACCAACTGACCTGCCTACAGTATGACACTTTTTATGTGGGAATGACCAGCAACAAACTGTCCATTGGCATGAATGGACACAGGCAGATAGTGTTTGTTGGTAATGAGGATCACCCTGTGGCTAAACATGCCTTGGTGCACGGCCAGCACAACTTGGCACAGTGTTACACCGTCCGGGTTATCTGGATACTTCCCACCATCACCACCCTATCCGAACTCCGCAGATGGGAACTCACCCTTCAGTGTATCCTCTCTTCTCGATATGTACCAGGCCTCAACCTCCGCTAATTTCAAGTTGCCGCTGCTCATACATCACCTGTCTTTCAACAACTTCTTTGCCTCTGTACTTCCGCCTCGACTGACATCTCTGCCCAAACTCTTTGCCTTTACAAATGTCTGCTTGTGTCTGTGTATGTGCGGATGTATATGTGTGTGTGTGCGAGTGTACACCTGTCCTTTTTTTCCCCGAAGGGAAGTCTTTCCGCTCCCGGGATTAGAATGACTCCATAACCTCTCCCTTAAAACCCACATCCTTTCATCTTTCCTTTTCCTTCCCTCTTTCCTGACAAAGCAGCCGCCGGTTGCGACAGCTTGAAATTCTGTGTGTGTGTTTGTGAGTTTTATTCATTGTGCCTATCTACCTGCGCTTTCCCTCTTGGTAAGTCTTGGAATCTTTGTGTTTAATATATATATATATATATATATATATATATATATATATAGAGAGAGAGAGAGAGAGAGAGAGAGAGGGGGGGGGGGGGGGGGAAACATTCCACATGGGAAAAATATATCTAAAAACAAAGATGCTTTAACTTACCAAACGGAAGTGTTGGTATGTTGATAGAGACAATAACAAACAAACACACACTCACACACACAAATTTCAAGCTTTCACAACCCACAGTTGCTTCATCAGGAAAGAGGGAAGGAGACGGAAAGACAAAAGGATGTGGGCTTTAAGGGAGAGGGTAAGGAGTCATTCCAGTCCCAGGAGCAGAGAGCAGAAAGACTTACCTTAGGGGGAAAAAGTGACAGGTATACACTGGCGCGCGCACACACACACACATATCCCTCCACACATATATAGACACAAGCAGACATATGTAAAGGCAAACTCTTTGCTATGTATATCAATGCTTTGCATTTAGCTTTTGTATAATTGCATTGCAACAATTGGATTTATGAAGATTCTAGCACAGACAATAAATGCACTCACAGTTCAACAGTCCTTTCACAGTATTCTCATTCAAATTTCTCAGGCTTTTCTTCTTCAGTGCATTTTAATGTCATTGCTTACAATATTTGCTTAATTTGTTCTTATGAAATTAATTTAAAACTGTGTGACAATTTACAAGAACTTCCAAAAATGATTTCCTCTATTCAAAAGATCGACACAATAAAATTTTGTCGAGGTATTACTGTCTGAGAATTGTAAGTTCATGTCAAAAACCTCTATTTTTCCAATCTGTTCTTTTCAGTCATTTACTTTTTATTCTTAGAGTGAAAGACACATTTTATGAACTAACTAGCTTTCAGTTAGTATAACTATCATTATAATATTATTGTTTTTTTCATTTCCAGGTGTGAGCTGTTTTTATAAAGTCGAGTGGTGGTGGAAGTTTTAACATTGGAGAAGAAACACCACATTCAAAGTTACTTCCTGGGAGTTGTTTCAAGACACCTTAGACTTCCCCATTGCACTCCATATTCCAGATAACACCATGTAATAGGTAAGATTTCTTTACTGTAGACTGATAGTTATGCTAGCAGGTATAATATCATCACAACTTCTATATGATGTATAGCTGATTATGTGCAAAGGTGGTTTAAAAATAAACCTATCTAATTATTCTGTTAAGGGTAGTGGTTTACAATGAGAGTGTGACCTGTAATTTTGGTAGAACAAACTGGGAGATTCACCTCCATGAGAGCATGAATGCAAGGCTGTATTTGGTCTATAACTTCCAGTAGAAATGAGGAGGGAATGTGAATCACAGTTGTGCAGCATGCAGGTGCAATATTTATTGATAACAGATATCCAGAATCAGTGCCATTGAAGTTTGAAGGTTTTTTTTTTGAACGAATAATTTCCTGAAGGATTTGATACTATGAAAAAAGGTCTCAACAGTGGCAGGTAATAGCCCCCACTGTGGAGAAAGTGGAAGAGCCTTGGGGAGTAAACCTAGAATGAAAAACGTGGAAACTCTGAGGCACTGAGGTGGCAGTGGTGTCACTAAACTGTCCCTGTACAGCACTGGAAACAAAGCCAGGGGAAAAATGCATAACTGGTAGGAACCAGCCTTGGATGTAGATGCTCAAGAACAGGATGATTTCTGGAACAGGTTGTAAAGCCAACTCCATGACGTAAAGATGGTGATCTAAAAAAAAATGTCAGCCTCTGTACCATCCCAGAATTTCCATTAGTCCAGACAGCATTAAAGCATTGCATAATTTTACGAAAACAATCATCACCTAACAATACTGGAAATTCAGCAGGAAACATGTATTCCCATATTAGTAAATACCTAAAAATATGTAAAATCTTGCTCCCATCCACTGAAAACCATTTTATTGAAGAAGTTCATTCTCAGTAATTAAAATGGCCACAGTCTGGATTTTTTACTTTTTTGGTTTATGACCTTGCCATGATGGTACTGCTAATGGCTGGAACAAAGTAAAAATATAACTCTTATACTTTCTAAGGAGCTGCAGCTCTAATGATGATTGCATCTTCAAGTGTAAAGTACTCCAAAGGTAAAGCAGTTCCCATGTAGATCTCTGAGTAGTAAATATTGTACTTAGGACGATGTTTTCACCAGAAAAAAACAAATTTGGTATTCTATGTGTCAGTGTGTATGTCATAGTAATTACAGTGGTTGCCCAGGAAGTAATGCACGTTTCTTTTTCTTTTTTCACAGCCTAAAACAATGCTACAAATGCAAAACATTATGTATGTATTATTTGAGGTCTCCCGAGTGAGTGTGCCAAGTTTCCATCACTTTTTACAGATAGTGTAGCTGCAGGACAGTTTCAAAATGGAATCTGTGGGTAATGTACACTACAGGCAGCATACTGTCATTGAATTTATCACTGCAGAGAAAGAAACTATGGGGAATTTTCCCAAATGCTTGTGCAAAGTCTATGGAGCATCTGCTGTTGACGAAAGTACAATTAGTTGCTGGGCATGGATGGTGAGGTCATCAGCAGGTGATTCAGTGGAGCTCCACAATTTTCAACAGTAAGGGAGACCATCCACGGCTGTTACACCTGACGCATCTGACCTAGCCCCGTCGCACTTTGTAGCAGTTCCACCTGTTTTTTTATTTCTTTGTTTGCTGTCCTTGGTGTCAACATACTACATTGCTACACTGGCTGACAACTAGGGTTTTTAAGCTGGACACTGACTACTGTAAATAATGTAGCCAAAAGGTGCACAGTTTCATTTCATAATACTTTAATTTCACTTTTCACAATCCCCCAATAACACACAGTTATATTTCCAGTGAACTATAGTTATAACTTTTGATAAGCCTCATTAACAGTTAGCAGGGAAACCTCCACATACTGCTACAATAGTTTACTGTTGAACATCTACGAGCAGTAAAAACATAACCACAAAGTTCATAGTTCTTGAATAGGAGAAAGGTACATACAGAGCAGAAATTGTCATTTGTTTAAAACACAGCCTATTGGCATAAAACTTATTCCACTCTTAAGTTGAGGCATTGTTGTTCTAACCAACACAAGTTCCTCATCTGAAACTCAGCCATGGACTGACTGTCTTGTGACCAAAAATTGGGCTCTTATAAATCATCACAATAATAAGTGCTGAAACTACACATTGCTTTAAGTTACATTTACAGAAATTATAATTAAAACTTAACTCATTATATTAACTGAATACATTGAAAACTTCCATCTTTTTAACAGTTTCTTCTACTGCAAGAGTTAGGCCAAATTATTTGTTTAAATCATGAAATTAACATATATAGTTATGTAAACAATACTTTGGACAAAACTGTTAATTACTTTGCAATTAATTAAGGGCTGGCTTTGCTAACATGTTTTCAAATATAGTCAAACAGATACTTCAAGATTACTAGTATTTCATCTTCTAAATGTTTATAGCTAGTATAGAATTTATATTTGTGTATATGTCAACAACAGAATTTAAGTTACAAAACAATTACTCCTTTTGCCTTATATTGAAAGATACTAACTGGGAATAGTTGAAATAAATTATAAAATCAATTACATACATAAAACTAAGCATAAAATTAGATCTGGTTTTATATTCTGTAAAACTGATGGCCAACCTTTCTCTTCCATGGAAATGCAGATAATATTCACATATGATGAAAAAAAAACGAATTGAAGTGGCAGATGGCAAAACAAGAGAGGAATTAAAAATATCCCAGCTTGCTTCCTCACAGCACCACAAGGGGAGATGAGAGAGAGCACCTCCATTTGTGTGTAGTGCCATGCTGGAGCTGTTGTGCTGTCCTTTCCAGGAGCCAACAGTAGGGCCCAAAGAGATTTTTTATCCATGATAAGGGCAAACTTGGTTCTGAATTGGTAAACATGGCATTTCTCAATGTCAAAGATGATCGCCAAAGCTTCATTTTAGATTTGGAGTAGTTCTCTTGATTGGATCTCATAATCTTGGTTGCATAGGCAAGTGGTTGCTCAGTACTGTCATTCCTATGTACCAGCAATCCGTTAATAACATAGTGAGAAGCATCAACAGCAAAAACAAGTGGACTTGAGGGAGAATAGGACATAAGGGAAGGCACAGAATGTTAGCATATGCTTTAGCTGTGTGAAAGTGTGCGATAATAAGCTGTTCACCTGAACTGGACACCCCTCCTTTGCATTCCGAGGAGGGGATGCATAATGTGGGCCACTTGTGGAAGGAACTTAATAATAATAATAATAATAATAATAATAATAATAATAATAATAATACACCTTCCAAAAACGGCCTGCAGCTCCTGTAAGCTTTGGGGACAGGGTAGAAAAAAGTCAGTAGCATCATACATTTGGAGGTTCATCAAAGTGCTTGTAACTCCTTTGTCAACCTGGAAACGGACATCCTGGTTTGCTATTGTGAGATTGAGAAACAACGTAGTGGCAGGAAGATTGCTCTGAGAAACAACTGTCGAAAGTTCAGGCACCATCCCTTGATGCATGTGGGGGCAAACAGTTTGAAGATGCCCATCTTTCCTACATTGGACACAGTGTGCCCAGAGACGCAGACAGTCCACTCATGGGTTTTCTATGCAGCAACCATGATGGGAGATCCTGCTGCTTACACCAGTGAGACATGACAGTCTGTTCAGAGGTCTTTGACGAGTCTGATATCAATGAATCATGACACCACCTTCAGGAGAAAGACTCAAGAGAATTCCACTCCTGAGGCAGTGACTAGACCACTGCTACCTGAGGTTGAGCCATGAAGTATTCATTTTCTTCATGTGTGCTCTCAAAATAGTGTGTGATTTTCAAAATACTGTCCAGGAAAGATTTGTCTAGTTACAGGGCTGCAGTGCATACTTCAGGATTTAGAGCGAATTGGACCACTATGGCTTGAATAAAAGCCTCTTCATATGAAGTTTTGCAAGCCAGGTTTGTACAAGTGAAATCACACTGTCAACGTGGTCCTTGCATGTCTGTCACTCATGATCGGTGCAACTGAGCAGCTCGTTTGTGGAATTGACGGAACTCAGGACGTTACGCAAGCATGTTGAATCACTGTGAATAATACTTTAACGGCAACAAGCACATCTCCTCAAACAGGAGTGTGACAGGTTTCAAGAGTGAAGACAACTTCTTTAATAAGATAAAAGTCTCTGGAGAATCCCAAGACATGAAGAGCATAATGCAAAATCCAAAAAGTGGAAAAGGTTTTTTCTCAGCTGCTGCAAGTATATGTCAAGGTCCTCTTTGGCTTCGTTGAACGGTTTAAATGCAGGTGGGTGGCTCTCTGCCTGACAAGTGACAGCAGCCTGGATGGGGTTCAAAATGGCTCTGAGCACTATGGGACTTAACTGCTGTGGTCATCAGTCCCCTAGAACTTAGAACTACTTAAACCTAACTAACCTAAGGACATCACACACGTCCATGCCCGAGGCAGGATTCAAACCTGCGACCGTAGCAGTCGCACGGTTCTGGACTGCGCGCCTAGAACCATGAGACCACCGCAGCCGGCGTCTGGATGGGGTGGGAACCCTGAATCTGTAGGTAATCCTAAATTCCCTGATGGAGTAAATCAGTTTGCTTTTGTTGCTAAAACTGCTGTTGTAACAGCTGCAGTAGGAAGAGCTATTGCTGTTCTATGAGCTGTATAACCTTTGCATTCATGGGACGCCACTAACCTTTGACCTCATTGCCTATTATAGTGACTGGAATCAGACAAGACCTGGAATGACTCGAGAACCTGTGGAGGCTGTGAGCCACCAGAGAGTAAGGTGGTGGACAACGACATCAAAAAGACAAACAATGGAGGAGGCACAGTCGAATAACAGTGCAGTGAGTAAACTAAGATCAAAAGCCTAAGATGTAGTGAATCCAGAACACCACAGTGATGTGTAGTGAGATCAGCCCAGTAGTGCAGTGAAATCACAAGTGGCAACCGTGGGTGCTGATAGGCTGGCAGAAAGGTTGTGTCTCTGCAGCGACAAGGTCGGATCTTTTCACTCCGTTGTGGATTTGCGTGTTCGTGACGGGGCAGACATGGAACAGCTTATGCAAGCGCTCATTGAACAACAAACACAGCTGACGGCTACTATTCAGGCTCAACAAACACAGCTGACGGCAGCGATTCAGGCGTTGTCAACGTCGCTTACTCATCATCTGTCTTCCTCTTCTCCGCCTCCATTTCCTTCTTACGACGAGGCCCTGAAGACTGGGAGGATTATGAGAAGCGTTTGCGGCAACACTTCTTGGCTTTCGGCATTGTCGACGCTCCTATGTGTAAGTCGCTATTTCTATCTTGGATTTCCCCTCGGGTCTATCAGCTGCTATCTCAGTTAGCCCCTCTGCGGGAACCTGCCTCCCTGTCCTTCCAAGAAATGTGTAACTTATTGTCTGACTATTATCGAAAAAACACCCACGTCGTTGCCGCTCGCATGGCGTTCTACCGGTGTCGTAAACAGCCCCATCAATTTCACCGGGCTTGGGCGGCGGAACTACACGGCCTGAGTAGGAAATGTCAGTTTGTCACAGACACACATCACGAGTCTTATGCTGATTCAATGGTTAGGGATGCTATTGTACGGCTTGCTCCTGATAAAGAAGTTCGGCAACGTGCCCTACAACTGCCAAACCCGTCGTTGTCGGAAGTTCTAAGCATCGCCCAATCCTTTGAAGTGTCTCACGCTGCTGGCGCGCAAATAGACGCTTGGTGTGATGTAGGCGCTGTACAGTCAACTCTCGACATGGGCAAATTGCCTGTTTCACAGGAGAACGACGATGTGGCGGCGGTTCACTCACGTCAACAACGTCGCGTTGGGCCGCAACGCTTGCAGCGAAATCAGCAACCACAGAAGCCGGTTCGTTCCGCACTTCCTTCTTGCCCCCGTTGTTTCGTACAGCACGACAGGGCAGCGTGTGGGCCACGTGTAATTCATGTAGGAAAAAAGGCCACATTGCTTCTGTGTGTCAGTCCCATAAAGTTCCTGTCGACGAGGACGAGGCGTCGGACATGGATGTTCACTGTGTGCTTTCTCAAACAAATAAGTTGTTTGTTACTGTTCGTGTTATGGATAAAGACATCCGCATGCAAGTGGACACTGGCTCTGCAGTAACTCTCGCACGTATTTGGCGTTGGGCTCCCCTCCTTTGTCTCCAGTTACGCGAAATCTGAAGACTTATAATAAACAGAAAATTCCTATCATGGGCCAGTTTGATGCTTCCACTGCCTACAAGTCTGTTGTTTGGCCCCTCACGTTTTATGTGGTGGATCATGTGGGCACTGAAAACCTGTTCGGTTATGATGCTTTCCAGTTGTTTGGGTTCTCCATTGATGATGATGTGCACCTCATATCTGAGGATATTCCGTATCAACAGCTGGATGGATTGTGTTCTGAATTTTCGTCCGTGTTCTCTGCTGGTCTGGGTTGTGCCAAGGATTTTGAAGCCCACATTACACTTAAACCTAAGGCTCGCCCTAAGTTTCTCCGGACACGCCCTATTCCGGTGGCGTTGCGTGCACCCGTCAAGGCTGAGCTAGACAGGTTAACAGCTTCAGGGATTCTCCTTCTGGTTACCTCCAACGAATGGGCATCGCCGATCGTGGTGGTTTCTAAACTAAACGGGAGTCTGCGATTGTGTGGTGATTTTAAAGCCACTGTCAACGCTCAGAGCCTCATTGACACTTATCTTCTTCCCCATCCTGAGGAGATGTTTACCAAGCTTGCTGGGGGCCAGTTCTTTTCCAAACTTGACTTATCGGAGGCGTACCATCAGTTGCCGTTGGACGCTACTTCCAAGGAATTTCTCGTTATCAACACTCCTTGTGGCTTGTATCAGTACCAGCGGTTACCATTTGGCGTCGCTAGTGCACCGGCCATTTTTCAGTGGTTTCTCGAACAGCTCACGGCTTCCATTCCCGGCTGCATAAACTATCTGGATGACATTGTTGTCACGGGGGCCTCCACTGAGGAGCACCTTCGTAATTTGCGTTTACTGTTTCGGGTTTTGCATTCAGCTGGGTTGAGGTGCAATCTGGACGAGTCACAGTTCTTCCAACCCTCCATTGTGTATCTTGGTTTCCACTTGTCCCATGAGAGTATACTTCCTCTACGTCAGCACGTTGCGGCCATTAACGCTCTACCCCGGCCGTCTATGGTCAAAGAACTTCAGGCGTTTCTAGGCAAGATTGCTTATTATCACAAATTCATTCCATCTGCAGCGGCGGTAGCTTATCCTCTGCATCAGCTGTTACGCAAAAACGTCCACTTCTGTTGGTCCGACGGGTGTGAGCAGGCTTTTGTCTGCCTGAAGGCTCATTTGCAGTCGGCGCCTTGTCTTGCCACATTCCGTCCGGGTCAGCACTTGGTTCTGGCGACTGACACGTCACAGTATGGCCTAGGGGCTGTTCTTGCCCATCAGTATGAGGATGGGTCGGAATGACCCATTGCCTATGCTTCCAAGACCCTCAACGAGGCGCAACGCCGTTACTCTCAAATCGAAAAGGAGGCGCTCACTATCATTTATGCTCTAAAAAAGTTCAG
The DNA here is from genome assembly GCF_023897955.1 of Schistocerca gregaria. NCBI lineage: Eukaryota > Metazoa > Arthropoda > Insecta > Orthoptera > Acrididae > Schistocerca > Schistocerca gregaria. The sequence goes on from NC_064930.1 coordinate 30,395,455, forward strand.
TGTTTTTTTTGTATGGTTCTCAGTTTCACCTCATCACCGACCACAAACCGCTGGTCTATCTGTTCAGCCCATCGGCGTCGCTTCCGGATAAGGCAGCTCACCACCTGCAACGTTGGGCCTTATACTTGTCTCGTTTTCATTATGAGATTCACTATTGCCCCACGGCCCAGCACCCCAGCGCTGACGCATTGTCGAGATTGCCGATGGGCCCTGACCCTGTTTTCGATCGTGATGAACTCCTCTGTTTCCACATTGATGAGGAAGAATGTCGTGCGGTCGAGGGTTTTCCACTTACAGGGTTCGCAGGTCGCGTCAGCTACTGCGCGGGACCCGGTCCTGCGTCGGGTGATCGGTTTTGTTCAACGGGGTTGGCTGGACAGGACCAAGGACCGGACATCGGATCCCCTTCGCAACTACCATGCCTTGCGTCTTTGTCTGTCTGTTCATGATGGTGGTGTTCTTCTGGCCATGGATGGTGCATCTCCACGGGTCATGGTGCCAGCCTCTCTTCACAAAGATGTTCTCAAACTGTTGCACGAAGGCCATTGGGGTATTTCTTGGACTAAGTCCCCGGCCCACAGGCACGTTTATTGGCCCGGTATTGATTCAGACATCGCCCATATGGTTGCTGCGTGTGGCCAGTGTGCTCAACAACTGGTGGCACCTCGTACAATGCCCTCTCCATGGCCTGATCCAGCTTAACCATGGGAACGGGTGTACGCTGACTTTGCCGGCCCCTTCCTCAGTACTTATTGGCTACTGTTGATTGACACCTTCTCGAAGTTTCCGTTTGTTGTTAGATGTCCATCACCCACCACTGCGGCGACAGCGCTGGCTTTGTCCAAAATCTTTGCGCTAGAAGGTCTTCCATCCATGATCGTCACAGACAATGTCCCTCAATTCTCTTCGCAGGCCTTCTGTGATTTTTGTACTGGACAAGGGATTCATAATGTTACAGCACCTCCATTCCATCCGCAATCGAATGGGGAGGTCGAGCGCCTTGTCCACACTTTCAGATGCCAGATGAAAAAATTCCTTAGTGATTTTTCCACAGATGACGCTCTGCTGCAATTTCTGAGTTCTTATCGCTTAAAGCTTCTGGGTGATCGCAGCCCTGCTGAACTCTTGCATGGCCACCAACCGCACACTTTACTGCACCTGTTTCACCCTGTCAGGCCTTGTGCTGTGTCCCCTAGTGCGGGAAAATACTCGGTGGGCGCCGACATGTGGGCACGACGGTATGGATCTCGCCCTAAATGGATTCCAGGGGTGGTCATGGCTCTTCACGGCCGCTGGCTTTTTGAAATACGTACGAGCGACGGCACGGTTGTTCGCCATTGTGACCAGATGGGGCCCACGAGTGGTGGCCACGCCAGTGCCACCGCCCCATCATTCGCCTCCACCAGTCCGAGAAGCCAGTCCTGTCGCTGCTGCCGATCTACCGTCCGTGTTGATGCAGCTGACGATGCTACCACTTCCGAGTACGCCGGAACCGGCCCCAGTTGCGACGCCGCCTTCTCCGGGACCCATCTCGCTGGAGCACACTTCCAGGTCCATGACACCTATGGATGCTGCTCCGGAGTTTTCACCCATCATCTCATCCAGGAGGCATGTTCCACGCACGAGCTTCTGTCCTGGACATTTTCGACCATACTCTCGTGTCTCTGCGCGGGATCTCCTCGGGGCCTCACAAGAGGCCATGGATGTCTCCACGCTGTCCATGTCTCCAGGAAGTGAGTGTTTTTTTTTCAAGGGGAGAAAAGTGTTGTGATAGTGCCACGATATTTAACAGTGCCGCCACGACAGTACGCGCAAACGGCGATAGAGGCGCTCCGCAAATTGGCTGAGTGCAGGAGCACCACCTAGCTACGAACGGCGCCAGCCGCATGTCACACCACGGCAGTCAAATACGAGAGACTGAGTTGTCATCATGTGATCAGCTATTGTTTTTAAGATAGAGTGTTGAATATCCACGCAATTATTGTGAATAAAGGTTATAACACTCCCACTTCACAAATTCATTACCTCAATGATGGCTACATGAAGTAGCACCAAGACTTCCACCCTGTACTGCTACTGTATATATAAATAAGAAACAAATGTGAGTACAAATAAAACTGATCCAAAACCTGACTAGGAGCTTCATGTGGTGAAAAATTTGGCATTGAAATAAGATATTTGTAAGCAATATACATCTAAACTGTAAGTGATCTTTATTTTTGAAACACATTTAATTAGTGTCTATGGATATCAATTAAATCAGTTTAAATGGAATTGTCTATCTTCAGTTCTTCATGTCATTACACACCACTTCACTGGTTATGCCCTCATTGCAGTCTCCAGTTGCTGCCACACCAAGGACCTCCTCCTTGAGTCCCAGCTCCATCTTGCATCAGCAGACCACCTTGCTCACATTAAAGTACAGCCACCAATGCAATGTACTCCTCTTCAGTGAAGCCATTGTGCTGACAAGCATCAAACAAATGACCAATATCAAAAGTTGCCCATAACTTAACCTTATGGCTTCCCAGTGATCATGTTATTGAAACCTTCCCTGGTTTACCATGTGTTTACTGTATCAGATCACAAGTGAAAGAACTTGATGCACATACAAATATCAAATGAATACTGATTCCTTATGGATCAATCTCAGAACCTGATTACAATCATGGACTTTATAATTCATAAACATTTTTCTTAAACAGGTATGTTATATACTATTCCACCCAGCAGACATAAAGTAACATTTCATTGCATATGATGTATAATTACAATTATATTACTAGTATTTCTTCAAATTACAGATATTTTCCCTTGCCGAGACCTTTTTTTTGCCAGCTCACAACTGGCATCACTCCCATGCACCTGCTGCAAGCTCCAGATGCAACTTATATTCAGACACAACCTATTGTCCCTATGAGCTTTCTTCCTACATTCCAATATTATTGCTCACTAACTAACCCTCGAAACATGTTACATTTATTCAACATACGCCTTAAATCCTAAAAAATCTCTTACAAGTATACACACAACAAGAGGTTAGTTTATGCAATCTTCAATATACTTAACCAGTTTCACATATACAACAAATATACTGGAACACTAGTGTCTCCATTTATCACTACTATATCAGCTGCCAGCATACAGCCTAAACTCACATTCCAGAGAACAAATAGGTTCTTTCTGCTCCCTCCTGCCTGTTTCTCCATTACTTGTCATTGTCACTATGCTCATTCCTAGTACTTCATCATCTGTTCACATTGCCATTGAAAATATTTCCATAATTGTTACCCTTATTCTGATTTCCACCTTCCTTGTGTTCTACCAGTTTTGGTTTAGAACACAGTGGCCTGACCATGTTCTCCACAAAATTCAAAAACTATTGCACTGAATCAGTATGGCTGTGTGTTAGCTCTCATTTCACGTTTTCTGGCAGCCTTCTTTTTAGTGTTGATATTTCTGTTAGTACCCCTAACACTCTATCTAAATGTATTAGTTTGCAGAGTTCCCTCCAGTGATGGATACATACAGGGAGGGAGTAGGGTGGGGTGAGGGGGGGAGGGAGGGAGCATGAGAGCTAATGCTAATAGCCACTTTGCTTGTATTGTTGAAGAGGTGAAGGCAGTTACGAAAGAGTTACATGTACAGATGTGAGTTCCTCATCTTACAGGCAGACAAAGACACTGGGAAAGCTGCAATCATAATGATGCTATGACATATTGGAAGAGAGCTGTTTTTATGCCAACATTGAACCATGTTATGTGTGACATGAGAGAACGTTTTGCTGAAGAAAATAATTATCATTTAAAATTCACTATACCTTTGCTCTAATGACTACGGAAACATAATGGTAATGATCTGGCACGTAAACTGAATCAGTGCTTAACTGAACTACCATTCTTTGAAGAAGAGTCACTCTTTGTGATTAAAAAGAGAATAATGAGAGAGATTCTCAATACAAGCAAATGATCAAAAATGGTTCAAATGGCTCTGAGCACTATGGGACTCAACTGCTATGGTTATTAGTCCCCTAGAACTTAGAACTACTTAAACCTAACTAACCTAAGGACATCACACACATCCATGCATGAGGCAGGACTCGAACCTGCAGCCGTAGCAGTCGCACGGTTCCGGACTGCGCGCCTAGAACCGCGAGACCACCGCGGCCGGCAAGCAAATGATCATAAATTCCCTTAATGATCATGCCTCTGTCATGCAAGCGTTGTCTGTCTGTCCTAGCTCTGACTATCCTACTTTGAACATGCTGTGCAAAATATTTGCTTGGCTACCTGCATCTGTTGCTACAGTAGAAAGCAGTTTTTCAACATTGCGATGTACAAAGACATGGCTGAAGTTGACAGTGAAGGATGATCAGCTTAATAGCTTAGCTCTGTTGAACATTCACCCTGACTTTTATTGTCCTATTGGCAATGGAATTAACCAATTTGCCAGGAAGAGTAAGCACATAGATTTCATCATAATTTAAGGAAGAGAACCACAATAGTAACTTTTTTATAGCATAAGATGGCATCATCTTGTATATGTGTACAATTAGTTTAAATAAAACTTTCTTAAACTTTGCATGTGACTTGATTATTTTTTTTACTACGGTAAAGGTAAACGTAGATCAAGATACCTTAAGCGCCCCCTCCTTAGGTTGTTATGTATCCACCATTGGTTCCTTGACATAGAGTTCTCTCATAGTATCTCTACCATTTCTGTAATTTGGTACGTTTAAGAAGTAATTGTCCAGCCTTAATTGCTTGGCCTACCCCCAACATTTATGCAAGAATATTGCTTAAAATTCCTTAAAGTCTACAAATTCCTCAGCTTGTTGGTTAGCCCAAGTCTGAGCTGGTCCCTCCAGCTGTCCCTTTACAAACTGCACTTTTACCTCCTCACTCATCACTGTTATAAAGCTATCTTTGCATGTAGGCAAGAAATCTATTGCGTGGTACTGTTTTCACCCCTGAGTGGCTCTATAATACTACCAACCTCCATGGGTCACCCTACCATCATAACTGCCTGCCCAGGTGGTATATTACTAATGGTATCTCCCAGTTCAGTTTTTAAACCTCCAATTTCAGTTTTCATACTTGCATCTTGTTCAGATTTTATATTTTACAATTCTGAATCTAAACTTTCATCTAATTTCTCACTCACTGCATTCAGTAACTGAGTGAGTTCTTGTACTCACACCCAAGCATTCTCCTATTGAAAACTAAGGCTACTACTATCACTCCTAATATCCTCTGGTCCACAAGCACTTGAAAGTTTCTGCCTCTCATCAGTCACAGCTGATGACTAGCAACACAAGATGTATAATGCTACTGATGCTTATACTTAATTGTGGCTGCTACAACATTGACTATTACTGTGACATGTGAAATCATAGGGATGGGAGGGCAACGGTGTGGAGACAGTCACAGCACATCTGTGTGTGGCACAGCAAGTGAGAACAGAAACACTTAGCAGTGCTGGTACGGTCAGCAGTGTCTCGCCACAACTGCCATGTGAACTGGTGGTAGCACTAACACAGCAGCTCTGCGAAATTCACATGGACCAGCAGTATCTCAAAAGGGTGAAACAAACTGTCCCACAAAAAGTTGTGGAACGGAGTAGGTACACGGTGCAGAGTCTCTTATGGTGTTGCATGCTGGTGTATTAATGTTCACATATGCTCAATGATTGCAGTGCCAAACTGTTACTGCTGTGCACTGTGTGTGGCTCTGGGCCCCCACACTAACTGTTCTCAGGCCTATACACTTCCTGGGACACTCAATCCCAAAATACTTATTAAGTGGAAAGGAAACAGTCCATTCCCTGATGAGCCTACCTAATTGCAATGATTCCTTTTTGCTTTATGTTATTCAGATACTTCTGCAATTATTAATACATAAATGTATTAGTAAATAAACATAAAAAAAGAAATATCAGTACAAATTTCCCAAGCAGAGGCTAATAGCATTATGTATTTGTGGATGACTGTTTCAGGTGCACAGTTTCACCTGTTATGTTACAGCATCTAGTCAGCCACTGGATCTTCCCCACTGATATCACAGTATTCGTCATTTGGATCTGGAGCTCTTGTCCTTATATCACAGTAATTAGCCATGTTTGACACAGTTTCACATGGTGACTGGGATTCACCCCCTATGGAACCAGTTTAGATGTCCATGTTCCTTGACATTGTTCCCAGCAGAGGACTGCAACTTCTAGTTTGATAATGTCCTGACTCACTCATACAGCTGGAAAAGTCACTGTGATCTGTATTTGCAAAACAGCAAATGGCGTTCCAATACTTCAGCATCTCTCAGTGATCTGGAAAAGTTTCTTTGGAGGAATTAAATGAAACTCAATGACAAGTTTTACACAAATTGCAGTTTAGGGTGACAGGCTGCACTATATTCTAAAGGTAGTCCTCCACAATATCAAACAGTTGTTACTATTTTTTGTCCAACTTGTGTGTATCATTCATGGATGCAAAGAAAAACAGTGTGGTGTCACAAATTCCTACATACACAACTGTTCACTGAATTATTTTGTCTGAGTTATGTTATGCATAAAAAAAAAAAAATCTACAGTAAAAACCACAGATGCTGTGACTTACCAAATGAGAAGGCACTGGTAGACAGACACAATAAAAAACACACAAACACACACACAAATTTCAAGCTTTTACAACTGACAGTTGCTTCATCAGGAAAGAGGGAAAGACGAAATGATGTGGGTTTTAAGGGAGAGGGTACAGAGTCATTCTAATCCCGGTAGTGGAAAAACTTACCTTAGGGGGAAAAAGGGACAGGTATACACTTGCACACCCACCCACCCACCCACCCACCCACCCACACACACATATCCATCCGTGCATATACAGACACAAGTAGACATGTGTAAAGGCAAAGAGTTTCAAGGGTGAAGACAATGCTGGTGATGTTTCCCAATTCTGCCAGTATTATGCATCATGAATCCACCCCTGGAGGAGAGACAATTAACCAGGAATACTACAAATGTGTGCTTGACCATTTGTACGAGAAGGTGCAGAAGAAAAGGCCTGCATTGTGGAAAGCCAGGAGTTGGGTGCTACACCATGACAATGCTCCAGCTCATCGTGCCTTCTCCATCATTGAATTTTTGACCAAATTCAAAATTCCTATGCTTCCACAACTGCCAAATTACCATGATTTGGCTCCTGCGGACTTCTACCTGTTTTCTAAACTGAAATTTTCACTAAAATGGAAGGGATTTGACTCAATTGAAGACATCCAGGAAAATATGGAGAGCATCTTTAACAAACTTCAGGAAAGAAATTTCCAGGAATGTTTCCAAAAGTGGAAACATCATTGGAGTCGGTTTGTTCAGTCAAAAGGGGGGTTTGAAGGAGATGCTTCACAGTAGTAGGTAAGTACAACCATTGTACAATTATAGGCCTATTGTTAAAACTTTCCATTCACACCTGACATATTCATCATTTTTTACTATGCTACAGAGTAACAAAGTTCCAGTAGAGATTCAGCCTTACATCAACAGCTGTATATATTTCTAACACTGTAGGAAAGACTGCACTTAGCAGAACAGGACTGGTGATTTATTGAAAAATGAATTGAGCTAACATGGTTTCTTAATCTATAGTTATTTTAGAATAGTCCATTGAGAAAAAGTACAAACCTGTCAAGTACTTACTGTTAATAAAATAGCTTTCCATGTTCCTTCAGATTTACAATGCGTTTTGTGATTTTTGTGTCCTACTGAATCTTTCCTCTGTTATTTGAGAAGTATGGTCAATAAGGATCGCAAAAAACTTGTTTACGTAAAGTATTGTATTTTGGGGAACTTTAATTTAATTTTATTTAATTTTTTAAGCTTTATCTTTGAAATACTACTTAAAACAAACATGAAGCGATATATACTATTATGTTACAAAAGTTTTTGTCCTGCACATAGCTGTTGTTATATTCATTTTCTTACTTTTCAGTGGGGAAGTTCTGCAATATGTTCATCAACAGAAGACAATAGGTGACAAAACTGTCAAAAAGAAAGATGCAAAGTTTATTCATACCTCATTAGAAAATCAGGCTGTAAATGATACATATGCAGCACTGCTAAAGGGAGAACCTATCCCAAAACATATAATATCGAAAGCAATGAATGTTGGCAGTGATGATAGTTCACCTGAATATATTGAATGATTTAATGAACATAGAGACCTGGGCAATAGTATTTTATGTGCTGTGCAGTGCTGGCTTGTATGATTAGTTTCTTATCTATGTGGGCCAAGGTATAAAATAATAATAATTATTAATTTTACTAATGCTTTTTTTCCATTTGTGGGGAATATAATGGTATTTTACATATGATACATATAACTTTTTAAGTAAAAATTAACTATGAAATACTCTCTTCTTACTGAACTGTAGGTGTCTTATTGATCCATGATTCCCATCCCAGAATGTTGACAGATTTGAAGTCCTAATTACTCCTTTGTTTTATTTATCCACTGTACCGTCTATTAACTTTATATCACAGATTATTTATTTATTTTACAGTGGCACTGAATGACGTGAATGAGAAAGGCAACCATTCAAAGGCAGGCTACAGTTCTATAAGATATAATAGGTCTCATTTGCTATTTTAATTTTTATTTGTCATTTCAATATGAACAGTAGTTTTCCTGTGTAGCCAAGTCAGAGAAACTCTGCCCCTCCCTCATTACTTATGCCACACAGCATTTCCTTCTTTTTTTTCTGTTCTAATCTTCTCCTTCCATATTCTCTTAATTACAGACAACTCCATGACTCAGAGAAACACCAAACTACCAAACTCCTCTCTGAGCAAGCATGTTGTGGTGAAGGTACATATGCATACATGCAAGTATGGAAACTGAGTGTAACTCCACAACCAGGTAAACAAAACCAGTCAATATCTTTCCTGTTTTATTCACAGAATATGAAATATGACTAACAAAGAAAGTTATCCAGATAGAGACAGAGACAGAGACAGAGAGAGAGAGAGAGAGAGAGAGAGAGAGAGAGAGAGAGAGAGAGAGCAACCTCTCAGTAAAAATAAAAAGAAATTTCTGAGTTCTTGGAATTAATCATGCATCTAGAAAACTTAAATCATTAATTAAAATCTTTGATGACAAACTGCAGGTTACCACAAGGATTACAAGGACAAAAACATTAGACTTAAAATGCATATATATCCACTGGGTAATATTGCTTGCAAGAGTTAGGGAGGATAACAGAAAGGAGATGGCACAACTATTCACTAGTACTAAGGAAGTGAAGATTTCCAACAATGTGTTCTTAATTGAAACAGAATTAATAGACGAAAGTAACAAGCTATCACAACATATGGGAGGGAACAAAAATAAATGAGAACACAGGATAATGGGGGCCTGTAGGGATAATAGAAGACTTTACAGTAAATATGTCAGAAAGTGGAATGAATTAGTCAATGTATTATAAATGGTCGGATGATAGAAAAACTAGATTTAAAACAAGTCCAAGAAGAAAACAGGCAGTCCATCACCTGCTGGTGTAAATGATAAATTCAGAGAACAGTTAGTTACAAAAAAGAGGGTGCATGTTAGTTTTCAATCAGTCACTGTGATTTGTAGTTACAGAATGTCAGAACTGTGTGTGGAATGCAAAATTTTATGAGAGACATGTTCTAGTTTGCTGTTTGCCCCTCTGTAGAGAAACAGGCCTTCTGAAGGAGTACTGCAAAAACAGCAAGTGAGTTAAACTACATACTGTGTGTAAACAGAAAGAAACTGTGCAGATGACAGTGTAAAGACTGAAAGGTACATCGGATAATCTTGGAGGAGGAAATTCGAAGAACAAAACATGGACTCTAAACCACTGAGTAATCAGTTACCAAATTTCATATAGAACCAGAGAATAATGATAACTGGAATGGATACTGGATCAACAGTTGAAGATGAAACACCACATGGGAATGTAATTGTAAATCATAATCTCCTTGATCAGACAGATAGTACAACTACTCATTATCTTTGTAAGAATTGAAAAGTCCATAAAAAGGAAAATTAGTTGCAGAAAGGCCAAAAGACCAACCAATGTGAAGGGTAGAACAACAACCACTACAGCCACACAAACAGAAAATAAGGCTGAATGTAGAGATAAGGTTGATAACGAGGAGGACAGTAATAAGGAGGACAATGGAAAACAGATAGGAGCAGAATTTTGGATAGTGGCAAAGAGGAAAGGAAGCCCAGGAACTTACAGCACATCTGCCTCTAGACGAGGAAGCATTAAACTCTCAAACTCCTAATAGCTCAAAAGTGAATTGAAGACAGCTTTTGACAGCACATGGTAAATAACAGTAGATAATTTTATTAGAAGATCACTAGTGAACAGGAATTTCTAAGAAATTGTAAAAAGATGCAAACATGGCACAAAAAATGGAAGAAGTTTCTGAATGGATCTGAAGCCTGGGTGCAAATCTAATGTTATTAGCCAAGTTGGAGGAAATGCATTTCTTTAACATAACAGTAAGACAGTTGGTACAACATAATTGTTCACATTAAGGCCAATATTATATTAGCAAATTTCTTTGACAAAGAAAGTTGATCAAATATTTGTCATATATCTGTGACAAAAGTCTTTGATGTGGCACAAAAAGGGGTATTACACTGTCATCAAATATCGTGGGCATTAGCTGCTAGTGATTCTTGCATAAGACCTTTTAGTCTTGTCTTTGCTTCTGTGCGTTGTGTGTGTCAATTAAGATTCTTTTTGCTGATTGCAACATTTAGTCGTGTAGCATGCTCCCTATGATACACATATCTTCACCTACAGTTAACACATGTTCCACTACTTTTAGTGCAAAACTCTGTTCCTATTCAATTTCAGCTACAGATATCAATTTTGCATCATGAATGAATTGTATTGTGCTAATGTTCTTTCTTTGAAAAACAACAGTTCTCTAATTCCCTTATCAGTGAAAAAAACTAACATCTGTGGTGACAGTGAAATTGCCGTTGTCTTTCGGTTTTTCACTTCTTATATAAATCTGTCAGTGCAAACTGTTCTAATTAACTTTGAAGAGAGTAGATTTCCACATCCCTCTCTAAAAAAGAAAAAGAAAACTTTTATTTCATCCAAGATTATAAAACATCTTTCTATATTTGTAGTGCCACAAAAAGCCTCCAAGATTCAACCTCTATTACATCTTAAATGTGCTGCTCCATTCGATGTACATGATACTCAATTGTTTCATGTGGCACATTTTTGCATTCCAACCACCTGTAGTAAAGAGGACACAATGACACTGACCAATGTTCATTAAGTGAGTAATCGAATACCAAATATCTAATAGAAATCACTGTAATTGCCAATTGCAGTGATTTAGTAGCTTCTATTTTGTACACAATGAAGGGACCACACACCTTACTATGTGACATAAGTTTCCAGTTGATAGCTCCACCCAGTTTTCAGAGAATTCACCCTATGTAATAGTCAAACATTACAATAGTCGATTTAAAAATGGCAAAGAAGTAACTTTATCATAACATTTTACTACAAATTAGCACTTATAGCATTTTCTTGCAAATATTTCTTGTAATCCTCGTCTCTTACCAAAAATTACGTTCCTATATCAAGTGAGAAGCGCCTATAATGGCCAATAAATGAGTTAAGTGAGTGATCGGTTGCCAAATGGTGTAATAAAAATCGCTGGAATTGTAAATTGCAATGACTTAGATGCTTGTATTTTGAACACAACAAAGGGACCAGACACCTTAGTATGTGACAAATTTCCACACAATAGCTCCACCCAGTCCTCAGAGAATATGTGCTATGTACTGGTCGAACATTATGATAGTCCATATACAAATGACAATGGAGTAACTTTATCATATCATTTTCTTGCAAATGAAAACTTTTTGCATTTTGTCGTACATATTGCGGTTAATCCTCGTCTTCTGCCAAATAGTACACTCCAAAGTCAAGTGGGAAAGGCCTACAATGACCAATATGTGAGTTAAGTGAGTTATTGATTGCCAAAATGTGTAATAGAAATCACTGTAATTGCCGTGAAGCAAAATTCCAATCTATGAATAGTTTTCATCTTTAAATGCCGGTAGGTATCGCCACTCTTCGACTTGGTCAATTACCAACATCAGAAAACAATGAAAACAACTGGAAGACACCAAAGATTGTCATCAGACAGTTTATAAGATTTTGTGTTGACTTCTGTATTGCAGAATGTATGCTAGAGCATATTTATAGAAGAACCAAATACGAAATGGGTAGAGATAAATGTTCATATTTTATTTTATCATCAATATCAACATGTTTTCTAATTACATCATCAGTATCTTTATGCTTTAATATCTGTGCAAAATCTTTTGGTTTAAACCATGGATTGTTTTCTTTATCAATGATCATAAAAATGTGTTTATTTTTGTATTTAAGCTTGTTGTTGAACAGATCTACAATTGATTTCAATTAAGAGATATATTTTTTATTAGTTTCGCAAAAAATAAGTAGTACCTGAAATCTGTAGTTTCTATTTGTGATTAAATTACATTGTAAACGAAAAAAACTGTATGTATTATATTATATTTAATCCTATTTAAATGAAGATGTCTGTGTTATTGCTGTTTGTCAAAATATAGTAGCTGCACTGGGCTTAGAATTGCAAAAGAATAAGGCAGCTAAATATTTAACTGATTTTGGTTACTTAGATATTTCACCAAAAACTGAAACAACCCAAGTTAGTGATGAATTATTAAGAGAACCATTAATGTTATTTCAACTAACACACAATATTGAGGTTACAGGTGAATTAAGTGAAGAAACATTACATTTTATGAACAAACCTAGATGTGGTGTAAAAGATTCATTTGATAGTTATAGAACTAGTATGTATAAATGGAATAAAAAGAATATAAAATATAATTATGAAGGAGCAAATAAAAAAGTATTAGAATTGACAAATGTGGCTTTTAGTTCTGGCAGAAACATATTGGTATTCAGTTTATTCATGGTGCCAATGATCCGGATGTTTTAATTACAGGTAAAAGGCGAATACATTTATAAGAATTTAATGGTCAATGTTGCCCAAACGAGTTAGATGGTGAAGGAAAAGTGTTAGGTCACCGTTTTTTCCATATAGGAATAATGATCCATTAGAAATACATATGGATAAAGATGAAAACTGGTACTTGGAAATTGATAAATATACACCGAAATATCAATCAAATCTATTTGAAGTTTTAGTACATGAAATTCGTCATTAGGTTTAGAACATTCAGATGTATTTGAATCAATAATGTATACTTACTATAATGGTTCACATTTAGAATTCTCTCAAGATGATTTTGATAATATTAAAAACTTATATGGAACAGAAACAAATACACCAACAACAAAAACAACCACAACAACAACAACAACAACAACAACAACTACTACTACTACTACTACTACTATGTCGCCTATACCAATTAAACTTATTGAATCATTATGTGAAGTTAAAAAAAATGATCACCTACTATATGCAAATAGAATTTTGTATATTTTTAATAATAAGTGCGTTTCAATAATAGAGAATAAACCACAATTAGTTACTAATTGGTTAACATTTTTACCACTAAGTTTACAAAATGTAGATGGAATATATCAAAGACAAAGTGGCGAAATTTTAATATTTGCTGACTATAGGTTTTATATGGTAAATTTACACACTTTACAATTAATTTGGGGATATCCAAAATCAGTAACTACAACAGGATAACGTACAAAGTTTTTATTAAATAACATAGTAAACATTCAGGAAGAACATTTTTATTCTTTAACGAATATGTGGACTTTGATCAATGTACTTTTACATATAAATCATGGGGAACTATAACTAGAAAATTTCCAGGATTACCACCAAAAATGAATTCTCCACTTAGATACACAAATGGCTTGTTGTATTTTTCCAAAGATGATATTTTATATGAATACAACGAATTTACAAAAAAGTAGTTAGAGCTGGTAGACCAAATTTATCATTATTTGGTATTGATTCTCATAAAACATATGAATTAATTCCTAAAGTAATAAATATATTGAAAGATACAGTACAAAACTTAGAAAATTAAAATTTTTATAAATTTAATAAAAATTATTTCATATAGATGGGGAACTAAAACGAAATGCAAAATAAAGTAAAAGAAGTTTATGTACTAATTGAGGTATGTGAAAATGATATTGATTGTCCAATTTGTTTAAGTAATGAAAATAATAATCAATTTGTTAAAACAAGTAGCAATCATATTTTTCATAAAGAATGTATTGACCAATGGTTAAGGAAAAATATCTGCACTTGCTTTCTTACCAATAAGTACAAGCTCCTTTCATCCTTTATTTGATTGACAATTTCGAAACATGGACTATGAATCTGATGATGATTGTGATGATGATTATTGGTGATGATTATTTATATGAATAATTTGAAGTTAAAAAAATTACTTTTTTATAATTCTAATATCCAAGTGAAGAACATACGAAAATGAAAAATGAATAAACAATGAATAATGGAGAAGTTATAAGTGAAGAAAAAAGAATGTAAAATTTGTCGATAAATTAAAGATTTAAATTGTTTTTACATAAGTCCATCACATAAAGATAAACATAATAATAAATGTAAGAAATGTACCTTAGAATATATTAAGGATAACAAAGTTTTATCTTTGAATAATAATCCTTTGTGAATAACTATCTAGCCATCTATTTAATAATTATCATTTTATTAATAAAATTAGTTTTTAGGAATCTAATGAATTTTTTGTAATATATAGAAGAGATAACTAATTGTTTAAAAACTAATTGATTGCTAAATTAAGTAGTAAACTAAATAGTAAAATAATTTTTTAAAAACTAATTGCTTAGAAACTAAATAATAAACTGATTTTTAAGCTAATTCTTTAAAAACTAATTTATTGTTAAAGTGATTCTCTTATTTGTTAATTATTCATTAAATAATAATCCTTGTTCATCTATTAAATAATTATCATGTATGATGGGATACTTTCCACAAATTACTGAACATTATGTGTACCACCACCTAACTGTAAAATGGACAATTAATATGTTATATACCATACCAGTACAAATGTAGTCATAGATTTTCATGGTCCTTAGAACGTTTAGAGGGAGAAGGGCTCTTTCAACTTCACTTGCAACATACTCCATACAGTTTTTTGCTGAACTACTAAAATATATTACTTACGTTAAAACATAGGCATCATAAATATAAAAACACATATGAGTGGACATGATTTTTCCTCGTTTTCATACAAATCATACAACTAATTGGAAACGTCATAAGGACTACTCATATTACAAAACCAGTATAGACACGATCCTGTGGAAATCATCACATCATATGCTTTTCAGTTAGTCAAAGTCAAATAGGCAAACTACACATCCTCATTTACATCACCTTCTCTTACTAGCACATAAAACTGACTGTAAATGCTACAGTCACAGGTTCCAATCCTGCTTCAGGAATGGATGTGTGTGATGTCCTTAGGTTAGTTAGGCATAAGTAGTTCTAAGTTCTATGGGACTGATGACGTCAGATGTTAAGTCCCTTAGTACTCAGAGCCATTTGAACCATTTGATTGTAAATTATCTCAAGATCTCTTATTCCTGAACTTCGTCTTATTGCTGAACAAGTCATGTGGTTGATTTTTGAAGTAGTTGTATATTTGCATTTCTTCAGGTATGTTGATACCTCTGCTGTAGGCAGTGGATGAAGAATTCTTATGACTCAATCTACGTCAGGTGGTGGTACTCCTCTCACTCTGGTTGTTGTGCTCTTTAAATTTGTCTCTGGAATGTGAGCCTTGTCACATCTGGTCAAGGTGTCCATGCTGTAACTCTTACGATTACCGGCAGTGTACATTGATCTAGTTTCAAAATGTATATGCTACTATCATACTCTTGGTGAGGGCACCAAGTGAAAGCTCTGCTTATACAGAAATCTGATCCACTGGCTTGCTCACCAGTTTTCCAGGAACGCCTGTTCAGCTACTGGTGAGACGTTGTGCAGCTGCTTTCACTTGGTGTGACACACTACTCACGGCTGTTGGTTCCCCTCGCATTTGAAGATATAGTAAGTGGACTTTTTCCTCCTCTTATAAACTGCCTTATATGTATAGGGGGTGAGAATGTGACACCCACCGAGTGGTCAGTTCTTGGAGTGTGTTTCCCAGGTTTTCTGGTTCACACACTAGTTATCTTTGGTTCTCCTGTCCTAATACTTACCATCTGGAAGAATTGTGAACCAACCTCTACTTCTGTGAGCGTTTTGGGGCTATGATACAGGGAGGCCAAGATCGGAATGGAAAATAGTCTGTATCTTTTTTCGTATTTGTTCTCCACTTCCTTAACAGATTGAGGTAACTTTGCATCAGATCCTTCTTTACAAGCTGAAGCCTATGAGCTTCATATTTAGTGGAGACTGGCCTAGAGTCTTTGCCTGGCATTTCATGTCACCAGCAGCATCTTCGCTTCTTCAGAAGCACTACTCCTAATGGAAGGAGGAAGGTAGGGGTCTGAGATTACATAGCCTGCTAATTGCAAAGTTTAGAAAATAGCAAATAAATAAAGTTTACACACTGATATGGTTGCTGTCATGGAGAATATCACAAGGATACTTTGCCAAAGGTCAACAGCAGGTGACACGAAAATCATACCATAAGTAGACGATGTGATTTTATAGAAAGAGCATGAGCAGAAATGTTGTTGTTGTTGTTGTTGTTGTTGTTGTTGTTGTGGTCTTCAGTACTGAGACTGGTTTGATGCAGCTCTCCATGCTACTCTATCCTGTGCAAGCTTCTTCATCTCCCAGTACCTACTGCAACCTACATCCTTCTGAATCTGCTTAGTGTATTCATCTCTTGGTCTCCCTCTACGATTTTTACCCTCCACGCTGCCCTCCAATGCTAAATTGGTAATCCCTTGATGCCTCAGAACATGTCCTACCAACCGATCCCTTCTTCTGGTCAAGTTGTGCCACAAATTTCTCTTCTCCCCAATTCTATTCAATACTTCCTCATTAGTTATGTGATCTACCCATCTAATCTTCAGCATTCTTCTGTAGCACCACATTTCAAAGGCTTCTATTCTGTTCTTGTCCAACTATTTATTGTCCATGTTTCACTTCCATACATGGCTACACTCCATACAAATACTTTCAGAAATGACTTCCTGACACTTAAATCTATACTTGATGTTAACAAATTTCTCTTCTTCAGAAACGCTTTCCTTGCCATTGCCAGTCTACATTTTATATCCTCTCTACTTCAACCATCATCAGTTATTTTACTTACTAAATAGCAAAACTCCTTTACTACTTTAAGTGTCTCATTTCCTAATCTAATTCCTTCAGCATCACCCGACTAAATTCGACTACATTCCATTATCCTCGTTTTGCTTTTGTTGATGTTCATCTTATATCCTCGTTTCAAGACACTGTCAATTCCATTCAACTGCTCTTCCAAGTCCTTTGCTGTCTCTGACAGAATTACAATGTCATCGGCGAATCTCCAAGTTCTTATTTCTTCTCTGTGGATTTTAATACCTACTCCGAATTTTTCTTTTGTTTCTTTTACTGCTTGCTCAATATACTGATTGAATAACATCGGGGAGAGGCTACAACCTTGTCTTACTCTCTTCCCGACCACTGCTTCCCTTTCATGTCCCTCAACTGTTATAACTGCCATCTGGTGTCTGTACAAATTGTAAATAGCCTTTCGCTCCCTGTATTTTACCCCTGCCACCTTTAGAATTTGAAAAAGAGTATTCCAGTCAACATTGTCAAAAGCTTTCTCTAAGTCTACAAATGCTAGAAACATAGGTTCGCCTTTCCTTAATCTTTCTTCTAAGATAAGTCGTAGGGTTAGTATTGCCTCACGTGTTCCAGTGTTTCTACGGAATCCAAACTGATCTTCCCCGAGGTCGGCTTCTACTAGTTTTTCCAATCGTCTGTAAATAATTCATGTTAGTATTTTGCAGCTGTGGCTTAGTAAACTGATTGTTTGGTAATTTTCACATCTGTCAACACCTGCTTTCTTTGGGATTGGAATTATTATATTCTTCTTGAAGTCTGAGGGTATTTGGGTATTTCGCCTGTTTCAAACATCTTGCTCACCAGATGGTAGAGTTTTGTCAGGACTGGCTCTCCCAATGCCGTCAGTAGTTCCAATGGAATGTTGTCTACTCCGGGGGCCTTGTTTCGACTCAGGTCTTTCAATGCTCTGCCATACTCTTCACGCAGTATCGAATCTCCCATTTCATCTTCATCTACCTCTTCTTCCATTTCCATAATATTGGCCTCAAGAACATTGCCCTTGTATAGACCCTCTATATACTCCTTCCACCTTTTTGCTTTCCCTTCTTTGCTTAGAACTGGGTTTCCATCTGATGTTCAAACAAGTGGTTCTCTTATCTCCAAAGGTCTCTTTAATTTTCCTGTAAGCAGTATCTATCTTACCCCTAGTGAGATAAGCCTCTACATCCTTACATTTGTCATCTAGCCATCCCTGCTTAGCCATTTTGCACTTCCTGTCGATCTCATTTTTGAGACGTTTGTATTCCTTTTTGCCTGCTTCATTTATTGCATTTTTGTATTTTCAACTTTCATCAATTAAATTCAATATTTCTCCTGTTACGCAAGAATTTCTACTAGCCCTCATCTTTTTACCTACTTGATACTCTGCTGCCTTCACTACTTCATCCCTTAAAGCTACCCAATCTTCTTCTACTGTATTTCTTTCCCCCATTCCTGACAATTGTTCCCGTATGCTCTCCCTGAAACTCTGTACAACCTCTGGTTCTTTCAGTTTATCCAGGTCCCATCTCCTTAAATTCCCACATTTTTGTAGTTTCTTCAGTTTTAATCTGCAGGTCATAACCAATAGATTGTGGTCAGAGTCCCCATCTGTCCCTGGAAATGTCTTACAATTTAAAACCTGGTTCCTAAATCTCTGTTTTACCATTATATAATCTATCTGATACCTTTTACTATCTCCAGGGTTGTTCCATGTATACAACCTTCTTCCATGATTCTTAAACCAAGTGTTAGCTATGATTAAGTTGTGTTCTGTGCAAAATTCTACCAGACGGATTCCTCTTTCATTTCTCAGCCCCAATCCATATCCACCTACTACGTTGCCTTCTCTCCCTTTTCCTACTGACGAATTACAGTCACCCATGACTATTAAATTTTCGTCTCCCTTCACTATCTGAATAATTTATTTTGTTTCATCATACATTTCTTCAATTTTTTCGTCATCTGCAGTGCTAGTTGGTATATAAACTTGTACTACTGTAGTAGGTGTGGGCTTCGTATCTATCTTGGCCATAATAATGCGTTCACTATGTTGTTTGTAGTAGCTTACCCGCATTCCTATTTTCCTATTAATTATTAAACCGACTCCTGCATTACCCCTATTTGATTTTGTGTTTATAACCCTGTAGTCACCTGACCAGAAGTCTTGTTCCTCCTGCCACCGAACTTCACTAATTCCCATTATATCTAACTTTAACCTATCCATTTCCCTTTTTAAATTTTCTAACCTAACTGCCCGATTAAGAGATCTGACATTCCACGCTCCGATCCGTAGAACGCCAGTTTTCTTTCTCCTGATAACGACATCCTCTTGAATAGTCCTCGCCTGGAGATCCGAATGGGGGACTATTTTACCTCCGGAATATTTTACCCAAGAGGACACCATCATCATTTAATCATACAGTAAAGCTGCATGCCCTCGGGAAAAATTACGGCCGTAGTTTCCCCTTGCTTTCAGCCGTTCGGAGTACCAGCACAGCAAAGCCGTTTTGGTTATTGTTACAAGACCAGATCAGTCAATCATCCAGACTGTTGCCCTTGCAACTACTGAAAAGGCTGCTGCCCCTCTTCAGGAACCACACGTTTGTCTGGCCTTTCAACAGATACCCCTCCATTGTGGTTGCACCTACGGTACGGCTATCTGTATCGCTGAGGCACGCAAGCCTCCCCACCAACGGCAAGGTCCATGGTTCATGGGGGGGGGGGGGGATGAGCAGAAATAGCAAGAACATTAGTTTATTAGTCTACAAACGCTGGAACATAGCTATATCTTTCTCATCCACAGTGATACAACTCATAATTCAAAGAGCATTTATTTCACAGAAGCCAAAATTCGATTATGTTGGTTCAGTACTAGTCTGTAAGTACCCTAGGGTTAGCTATAGTTTATTGCACAGTAACAATTGGGATTCTTAAGAAATGAGAAAGTTGACATCTGTTCCTATAAAATTACTTGTGCTCAACATCGAGGATCGTCGAATTCACGCCTCCTAATTAACCTGTATACATACCACATAATTTATACGTTTCATATGACTGTGCAAACTCTTCTCACCCTAACATTCATTTTTCCATTTCCCGTGACTCCATGACCAGACGATAATGCAGCTGACACTTGTGACTCGACACCAGTGGTGGTCCCATGTGCTCACCACTGCCAGCACTGCCCGTGTGACACAACAATGCCCCAGTCGCCACAGCCACAGAGGACGGGCAACAATGACAAAAACCTGCATTTGAGGTCCACCAGTTAGCGCGTGTTACGCCAGCGAGTGGCTTTGTTAAAGGCACTGTGCCATTACAGTCACAAGAAGAATATTTAATGAATATGTCAAGGCCAATGAAAATCTGTGCCAGACTAACCTGAAACCGGATGCTGCTTTTTGAGAGCATTTATCTTAGTTGTTAGTCTTTCTGCACGTGTCTCGTGCCCTAACTCAAATCTTTATCTAGTGTGAAGTCTCTGTCTATGATTTATGAACACTACCACCAGTGATTTTTCCCACTAACAAGAATAAAAGCTATGTGGTCTTAACACATAGAATGTCCACGGACCATTATGACCGTTTGATTCTGACAGCAGTATACAAGGAAAGCAAAATGACGTAGTATGATCTGTGTCTTAGTCTAACTTTTTGTGTCGCATGTAGCAATGTACCAATCCCTAAAGTCTTGTGTGATGCTCATCATGGGTACTTTGAGAAGAGAATTAGGGACTCATGTTTTAGTGAATTACTAATACTGTGGGTAGATTGAATCTTTTCTCTGTAAATATTACGGGTGTTTGCTGGATAGTAACGTCAAAGACTGATACTTGTGGGTCTCGTATTTAAGACTAGTTTCTGCTGACATCGTTTTATGTCCTGACATTGCATCTTGTTTTCGTTACCATCACCCATGCATTCAATTTCTGCAAAGGCTATTTACCCTATACATATCCAATATTGTGTAGATTTAGTACGTCATAACTTACGAGTACAGCATTGTATGGTAGTGAAACATGGACTGTGGGAAAACCGGAACAGAAGAGAATCGAAGCATTTGCGATGTGGTGCTATAGACGAATGTTGAAAATTAGATGGACTGATAAGGTAAGGAATGAGGAGGTTCTACGCAGAATCGGAGAGGAAAGGAATATGTGGAAAACACTGATAAGGAGAAGGGACAGGATGATAGGACATCTGCTAAGACATGAGGGAATGACGTCCATGGTACTAGAGGGAACTGTAGAGGGCAAAAACTGTAGAGGAAGACAGAGATTGGAATACGCCAAACCAATAATTGAGGACGTAGGTTGCAAGTGCTACTCTGAGATGAAGAGGTTAGCACATGAAAGGAATTCGTGGCGGGCCACATCAAACCAGTCAGTAAATTGATGACCAAAAAAAAAAAAAAAAAAGCTTGCGAGTATGTTTAAAGGGCGACTTCTTCATTATCTTTGTGGTGCAGCTTACGCTTCGTTGCTCATACACTGCACCTGCTTAGGAAAGATGTAACTATGAAAAGTCGTTCCATAAAACCAATGTTTTACAGATAGTTTCGATTTAAAAACACACTTTGCTTTCTAAATGAAACTTAAGTTTTCAGGTAGCTGTAGCAGTCTTGAGGTACGCGTATTCCAGATACTTCCACTCGTAGTTATTCACTAAAGCCGTGCAGAGAGGTATGGCAGGGCGTGTTGTGGCCCAGATAAGGATGCAAACTACGATTTTCACCCTACAATAAGGTAAAAAAATCTTATGAATATAAATCAAGGTAGAGTATACAGCTGAATGTCTTACAGCCCCACCCCCCTTTTCCTGTATCTCAGAAAAGTGACTCAGTATGGCCACTCTGGTATCGACTTACCCCATGATGTCGCAACACTTCTCACTCAATTTTGGACAATGCTCTTCTACTCAACACGACGTCGAACTCCTAATAACTGTGCACAGAAGAAGACGAAAGAGACGCACTTGATAAGTATGTAATGAAGGAGAAATGAAAAACCCTATAATAAATGTACTTAAATCTGTTGTGTTTGTTACTGGAATACACTTCCAGAAACTCAACATCAACTGGCACGTTTGTCATTAAGGGCATATCCAGCATGAGCACTAGTGGAGGTGTATGACGTCGTCATAGGAATGTGCTGAGAGAAGACTGACAAACTCAAACGACAGCACAACTGCAGATGCACCAGCAGCTGGTGGTTGTATCAGAACACTGATATTCTCATAGAGCACATCTACAAACAAGAGCATCTCAAAAATAACGAAAAACAATTTAACACTGTAGAATACTCATGTATCTGCCTCTGAAAGATCGAAATCGTTCCCTAGGGATCATCATCATCGTCATCATCATTATCAGCTGCTGGTTTCAGCTCCCACAGCGAGTCATGGCTGATTGCGTCTGGAATAGAAGAAGTAGCAGCCATAATAATCACCTATAAACAAAAACACCATAGAAAACATGTACATTTACTTTCATCCTCTGCCAAGCGGATCATGGTGAATGACGTCACACCATCGTCGGTAAATAGTGACAACAGTGTGGCGTCATCATTGTTATCCAATGTGCGTGTGCGCTTTCCGCAGTCACCATAATCGGCACGGTTACCGCAAGAGCGCTTCACTCCGACCCCAGTGCTGACTGGCAGTCGGAGACAGAGAAAGACTCGTGTGGCCCTCCGCAGAGCTGTTTACAGACCCCTTCAGCCACGTAGCGTGCGCTGATGAAGAGTTCAAGTCGCAGTTCATCACGCCTCTTCTCTCACCACTAACATTACTTACACATAGCGCATTGCGACAGGTTCCAACGTGTTGGTACACATTTGAACATGCTTCTCTCAAGTTGCTACTACTCTTATTACTTACCAAGCGTGGACGGAAAGCAGCACAAACGGGTTTATTTCTCGGAGGAAGAAGAATTTCTCATATTAAACGAGTATGATTAAGCTATGACAGAGATCCTCGAAATTGAATATGCTGGTTACAAGCAGCTGCTGATCGGCTACGTTTTGAGTGACACATTGCAGGCACTGGGAAATCATCTCGACAATTCTCGAAAAAGAGTATAGATGACACGCGGTAAATAAACAAAGCTGACAAAAGAACTGCAAAAAATGAGGTCGGAAGTATCTAAATACACTACTGGCCATTAAAATTGCTACACCAAGAAGAAATGCAGATGATAAATGGGTATTCATTGGACGAATATATTATACTAGAGCTGACATGTGATTACATTTTCACGCAATTTGGGTGCATAGATTCTGAGAATAAGTATCCAGAACAACCATTCTGGCTGTAATAACGGTCTTGATACGCCTGAGCATTGAGTCGAACAGAGCTTGGATGGCGTGTACAGGTACAGCCGCCCATGCAGCTTCAACACAATACCACAGTTCATCAAGAGAAGTGACTGGCGTATTGTGACGAGCGAGTTGCTCGGCCATCATTGACCAGACGTTTTCAATTTGTGAGAGATCTGGAGAATGTGCTGGCCAGGGCAGCAGTCGAACATTTTCTGTATCCAGAAAGGCCCATACAGGACCTTCAACATGCGGTCGTGCATTATCCTGCTGACATGTAGGGTTTCGCAGGGATCGAATGAAGGGTAGAGCCACGGGTCGTAAAAAATCTGAAATGTAAGGTCCACTGTTCAAAGTGCCGTCAATGCGAAAAAGAGGTGACCGAGACATGTAACCAATGGCACCCCATACCATCACGCCGTGTGATACACCAGTATAGCGATGACGAATACACGCTTCCAATGCGCGATCACCGCGATGCCGCCAAACACGGATGCGACCATGATGATGCGGTAAACAGAACCTGAATTCATCCGTCCACCCAGGTCGTCGTTGAGTACACCATCTCAGGCACTCCTGTCTTTGATGCAGCGTCAAGGGTAACCGCAGCCATGGTCTCCGAGACGATAGTCCATGCTGCTGAAAATGTCGTCGAACTGTTCGTCCAGATGGTTGTTGTCTTGCAAACGCCCCCATCTGTTGACTTAGGGATCGAGACGTGGTTGCACGATACGTTACAGCCATGTGGATAAGATGCCTGTCATCTCGACTTCTAGTGATACGAGGCCGTTGGGATCCAGCAAGGCGTTTCGTATTACCCTCCTGAACCCACCGAATCCATATTCTCCTAACAGTCATTGGATCTCGACCATCGCGAGCAGCAATGTCGCCATACGATAAACGGCAATCGCGATAGGCTACAATCCGACCTTTATCAAAGTCGGAAAGGTGATGGTACGCATTTCTCCTCCTT
Organism: Schistocerca gregaria; assembly: GCF_023897955.1. Taxonomy (NCBI): domain Eukaryota; kingdom Metazoa; phylum Arthropoda; class Insecta; order Orthoptera; family Acrididae; genus Schistocerca; species Schistocerca gregaria. Next base: position 30,420,096 of record NC_064930.1, read on the forward strand.
ACACGAGGCATCACAACAACGTTTCACCAGGCAACGCCGGTCAACTGCTGTTTGTGTATCAGAAATCGGTTGGAAATTTTCCTCATGTCAGCACGATGTAGGTGTCGCCACCGGTGCCAATCTTATGTGAATGCTCTGAAAAGCTAGTCATTTACATATCACAGCATCTTCTTCCTGTTGGTTAAATTTCGCGTCTGTAGCACGTCGTCTTCGTGGTGTAACAATTTTATTAAAAATACATCTATTTATTGTGCAGCCATGGTAATAGTATTTGCACATATCTGCAACACAAGTAAACCCGTTTTTCTCCCCACCACAGTACACTTCCACGAGATGTCGGATTGACAGACAGTTGAATGATTCCAGATTCAGAATGACAGTGTTCTTGAAAATTTCCCACATTCACACCACCTTCTCACAACCTTTGATGTGCACAACGCTCTCTCTCTGTGATCACAGTTTTAGAGTGATGTCAGCATATCCTCATAGGTCATTCCTGTTGCATCGCAGCTTTTGCGATAATGGAATCGAGTCAACCACGTTAGTGTCTTCCAAGACGTGCCATATTTCATTGTTCTGAACAGCTGTGGCGAAGTAACGACTGTGTAGAAACTTTTCAAAACACAAACTGAGTCGGTATGTGTGAGAAAAGCTACATCTTTAAACATCGCTAAACATGAAGCGGCCACATTCGTCGCGGAGGCCTTGCACGTGAGCGATCAATGTTGTATCAGGAGGCAGGCAGCTTGGGCCTTGGAAAGCAGGTCTTCAGTTATGAAAAGTCATTCCGTAAAACGTTTTACAGATAGTTTCGATTAAAAAACACACTTCTCTTTCTAAATGAAACATAAGTTTTCAGATAGGAGTCTTGATGTACGCGTATCTAGGGTGTTTCATACACCAACATATTGACATAACCCCAGAGAATGAAGTCCAGGGTTGTAAGATCGAGCGATCACGCTGGCCATTGGACGGGACCTACGCTTTCCAGTTGAATAATGAGGGCGGATGTTGTTCAGGTGCTTGCAAACATTAACATCAAAATAGGCTGGTGTACCGACGTGGTGAAACCACACAATTCTGTGGACAAGAAACGGTACATTCTGCAAGCAGTGTGGTAGCATATCTCACAGGAACACCAGGTTACGTGGACAAATCAGATGGAGAGGTAGTAAATTAGGTCCTACTGAGTGATCCTGGATAATGCCCTAAAATATCTTGACAGATAATCTTTGTTGTTGGCCAACGATATGTGTGGCGTGGGGATTGTCCTCATTCCAGATCTGGTTGTTTGGCTGTTGAAAACACCATCGCGGATGAATGAGGCCTCATCCGCAAACAATACAAATTGTATGAAGTTTGACCGTACAACGCTGTGGACGAAAATACACTCCTGGAAATGGGAAAAAAGAACACTTTGACACCGGTGTGTCAGACCCACCATACTTGTTCCGGACACTGCGAGAGGGCTGTACAAGCAATGATCACACGCACGGCACAGCGGACACACCAGGAACCGCGGTGTTGGCCGTCGAATGGCGCTAGCTGCGCAGCATTTGTGCACCGCCGCCGTCAGTGTCAGCCAGTTTTCCGTGGCATACGGAGCTCCATCGCAGTCTTTAACACTGGTAGCATGCCGCGACAGCGTGGACGTGAACCGTATATGCAGTTGATGGACTTTGAGCGAGGGCATATAGTGGGCATGCGGGAGGCCAGGTGGACGTACCGCCGAATTGCTCAACACGTGGGGCGTGAGGTCTCCACAGTACATCGATGTTGTCGCCAGTGGTCGGCGGAAGATGCACGTGCCCGTCGACCTGGGACCGGACCGCAGCGACGCACGGATGCACGCCAAGACCGTAGGATCCTACGCAGTGCCGTAGGGGACAGCACCACCAATTCCCAGCAAATTAGGGATACTGTTGCTCCTGGGGTATCGGCGAGGACCTTTCGCAACCGTCTCCATGAAGCTGGGCTACGGTCCCGCACACCGTTAGGCCGTCTTCCGCTCACGCCCCAACATCGTGCAGCCCGGCACCAGTGGTGTCGCGACAGGCGTGAATGGAGGGATGAATGGAGACGTGTCGTCTTCAGCGACGAGAGTCGCTTCTGCCTTGGTGCCAATGATGGTCGTATGCGTGTTTGGCGCCGTGCAGGTGAGCGCCACAATGAGGACTGCATACGACCGAGGCACACAGGGCCAACACCTGGCATCATGGTGTGGAGAGCGATCTCCTACACTGGCCGTACACCTCTGGTGGTCGTCGAGGAGACACTGAATAGTGCACGGTACATCCAAACCATCATCGAACCCATCGTTCTACCATTCCTATACCGGCAAGGGAACTTGCTGTTCCAACAGGACAACGCACGTCCGCATGTATCCCGTGCCACCCAACGTGCTCTAGAAGGTGTAAGTCAACTACGCTGGCCAGCAAGATTTCCGGATCTGTCCCCCATTGAGCATGTTGGGACTGGATGAAGCGTCGTCTCACGCGGTCTGCACGTCCAGCACGAACGCTGGTCCAACTGAGGCGCCAGGTGGAAATGGCATGGCAAGCCGTTCCACAGGACTACATCCAGCATCTCTACGATCGTCTCCATGGGAGAATAGCAGCCTGCATTGCTGCGAAAGGTGGATATATACTGTACTAGTGCCGACATTGTGCATGCTCTGTTGCCTGTGTCTATGTGCCTGTGGTTCTGTCAGTGTGATCATGTGATGTATCTGACCCCAGGAATGTGTCAATAAAGTTTCCCCTTCCTGGGACAATGAATTCACGGTGTTCTTATTTCAATTTCCAGGAGTGTAGATTGACACAAGCAGATGTAGAATTCAAACTCCTTTTGTCCCAGTGCTTGCATATTCCACCTATGCTTATTCACTGTGCACTGAACACAGCAACACACATAACCATGAACACGTCACAAACTATCTGATGCAATGGATCACTGACAGCAGGGATAGCGGTGTGCTTCCGGCACAGGTTAATGCGCCAGTGATATGCTTGAGTGCTATGAGCCTAATTGTGTTCAGCAGGTCTGTTTGGTGGTCAGGGGTGTACACTGTTTATCAACTGCTACTGTTCAACTGCACAACGGACACCCGAGATCTTTGCAAGAGTACAAGGAACTGCTGGCATCATTGCTACACATGCATTGAGTCCGACAGTCGTTTGCTTGGAACAGTTACTATGAGCTCCATTGTTGTTAGGAGTTTACTGCTCTGTATGTCCTTAACACAATAAATTTGCATTTTCGAGCATTGGTTCCCTAGCTCAATATAATCTGTTGTGGAACCCCTGTCACCTGTTTCAGTACGTCCCAAAAGGATTGGGACACCATGTACAGAGAACACGAGCAGTTCAGTCACACTTCCTTCGACCACTACTGATGGCACCCTTGTCTGCGATAAACACTCGCTTTCCAGGACAATATACTGGGTGATGCTAAGGTAGATAAAAAAAAAAAAAGGAAAACAGAATGGGCAAGTGCGAGAGGGACTCACGCACTAAGGGTTCTGTACAAATCCCCCATCCTGGGAATCGAGAATACCAACACGTTTTTAGTGTTATCGAGAATCTGTATCGATACTGGGGATATATTGGTCCCAGGAATGTCAAGTTCGGTTCAGAAGATCCACATTAGCTCCTCAGCCTACAAAAACAAACAATAATAAGCGAGCAGGCGACATCAGTTTATGTATGTAGGGAGAGAAGATTTAATAAGACATTCCTGTTTACCCACTAGAAAATGACTACAACACACATTTTATGTTTGCGTGCTGTAATGTTCGTATGTTATTCTTTTATCAGATGATGAATGCAATGTATCTCCAAATAGGAAAAGACATTTTTATGTGGTATAATTACAACTTAACAAGTTTCAGATTTTTTTTCATTTTTTCTTTTACTTGTAGCAGGAAACTTAGTTGTTGCCGAATCTCAAGATTCTAAGTCAATGGACTGTGCGGCTGGTCACAGCGGTGGTTCGAGTCCTCCCTCAGGCATTGGTGTGTGTATTTGTCCTTAGGATAATTTAGGTTACATAGTGTGTAAGCTTAGGGACTGATGACCTTAGCAGTTAAGTCCCATAAGATTTCACACACATTTGAACATTTTCCTAAGTCAACGAGGAGCACCCTATAGGTCTCGATGAGTGAGTTTTCGAGTATTAAAATATGTAACATAACTGGCCATATATTTTGATTGCATTGACTTAGAAGCTTACAATTTGTACAACGCCAAGGGAGCATAGACCTTAATATGTGACATAAATTTGAATTTCGTACCCGAAACTGGTCCAGGAAAAATGATCTTGACACTCCAACTGGCAAATAGACAGACTGATAAGAACATGAAAAAGAAATACAAAATTTTGGGTGAAACTGACATTTCATGTGTGCACCATTAATTCAGACAATTTTTCTGATATGGAGCGGCTGATTCCTATCACTGCGTTTGTAAAAGGTCGCAACATGTGTTCAGGTTTCTCGCAGCGTTGGTAACGAGTAAGATTTTTACGAATTTGTCAACAATCTGACCATTCTATTTCCGAAAAGCGTTCCAATGTTTGAGTTGAATCTCATCAGAGTCCCAGCCACGCCATGTGGCTCTACATGTGGGAACTCGACGCTGCTGGCAGCCTCAGAACGTTTCAGTCAGACTTGCCGTCACAAGAGTATGCTTTCATACATTCAGACGTTTGTAATGTCAACTACTAAGAAATATCTCCAGCTCTCTTAGTTTCACAAATTTGTGTGTTTAATAAAACACTACTAGGTATCTGCTGTGCATTAATGTTTTAGTACCTGTACAAAATTAAATGTACTACACTCTTGCACTGGCAGTAATTTCAGTGTTATGTACTAGTGGTACATGAAACTGTAAATTAAGACTCGTGAATGTCATGCAAGTAATTTGAGCTATTTTCTGTGTGTCTCAGGGTAACCACAGGAGTGATCAGCAACTCCACAGTTGGATCAAGGACGTGGAACGTGTGAAAGACATGCTGCACACGAAATTAACCGGATTGGTATACGACGAGCAAACCGTCAGCAAACAGGTAGCGCACTACGAGATGGAAGAAGACAAGGACAGGCCGGGACGCTTGATATTCATGTATGAACCAGTGTACACTCAAATCTTTGTTGTACTCACTAAGATTTATTAGAGTTTATTTCACTTTTATCCATGTAAGTATTCATTACTGATATAGAAAATAGTGGGATCATTTAATTCAGAATGGAAGGAGATGGTGACGGAAACTCGTCATTTACAGTTTTTTGATTGTTTATCCTTCCATTTTTTATTCGTATTTTGTCTAAAAATGTGCCAAGTATTAAGCAGCAGACGAGCGGAGAAAACCAACACAATGAACGAGGTTACTGATTTGACTAGAGAAAGTATTGACGGTTGCAAATGCATCCAAAGTTTTCATAATTTGTGGAAATAGTGATGTGGAACCTGACACGAAAACTGAGGGTGTCCCCACATTATGTGGGACGAAAAATAAGTCATCTCCAGGACAAATTACACTAGTAGCGGCTCTAGCCCATATATTGGCATCCAGTCGGCAAGGCTACAATTAATGTTCATCTCAATATACGAAGGAAAAATCTAAGGAATGATGAGGGAAGACGGGAAAACGCCAGAAGAGGGGAGAAAGCGCATATATTTTGTCCTGTGGCCGGTGTCTTTAAATCAGTTCGTAGCACATAGAGTAAATACTGGAAGTTGAGAGCGAGAGGGAAGAGGAGTTGTCTCTCGAGTGGTTGACATGTGGGGCTGTGGAAGGGAGTGGTGTAGGAAATATGCTGGCAGTATGGAGGGTGACAAGATGGATCCCTATGTGGGAATGGGTGAGCTCCCAGTAGATCTTGTGATGGTGTTCTCCGATTCCTTTAGGTGGTTTATTGTGGCGTAGTTATGGAGGTGGAAAACGCGGAATAGGATGGACAATTAGAATCTGTCGTGATTACTATCAATTGTCGGGTGTCCATTGTGCAGTCGAACAGTGGCACCTGATAATCAGTGTACACTCCTGACCACCAAACAGACCTATTGTACATAATTACCGTTACACCCGAAGAGGTTGGTACTAGAATTACTTTGGAGAATTATGTGTCTTTGAAGTGGACTAGGTATTTTGAAATGAAGATGATCAACTGACATCCCCAGGGGAGCCGGAGGTGGTCAAATCCAAAAAAAAATTACGATTTTTTTTTGCTACCGAAAATTAATTGGTACATTCTCCTTTAATGTAAAGTTTGAATTATTGTTCTACTCTCCCTAGAAGTGGAGTTATTACCATATTCCCCCACGCATGCAGAGGAAATGGGCGGCCGCTGAATGCATCTAACACCCTCTCGTGACTTCCTGGCGAACTGCTTGGGATTTTCTCGGCCTGTTACGCATACAGCGCCTTATGTTGCGCATACAGCAAGTGCGCAAGGGTTGGCTACATTGTTATCTGTGACAAATGAAGCGCTAAGAGTGCGGAACATCGTCTCTTTGCTGTTTACCTTTTCGAATTAGTTCAGTGTTGCGCCTGTTGTTGGTAGTATTATACTTCTTGTGTAAAGCGTTTTTCTGGTTACGATGCCACGTTTTAGTAACAGTGTATATAAGAAGAGGAAGAACATAGCGAAAAGAAAATTAACACTAATACCAAGTTGCGATACTACAATTACTGAAACAGTGCTTTCTTCTGCTAAGCAACACATGGCCGGCCATAGCCCTGTGACATCTTCTAGCAAGAAGCCGACTGGTGGAAGTGTCAGATTTCGTGAATATGTTAGTGACAGTGATGATATTATCGAAGTACTGAATATTGGGTTATTATCTTATGTGCCAAAAGAAAGTGTTCTGTGCAAAATGTTTTCAAGTGTAGGAGTGGGACTAGAGATAACAAAGCACTTTGGTTCAGCTTGTGAGATAAAGATAATCTGTGCATGTTACATGTATCAAGAGACTTTCTACAATTGACATGCCAGTCTCTTTGGTGAAAATGGACGATCTAGAGTGTTTGACGTGAATGTTCGACTTGTGTATGGTCTTTGATCCATTGGAAAAGGGTCTGCTGCTGGTAAACTGTTATGTGGCATTATGAACTTGTCATCGGCTCCAAGCAAATTTGGGTACTACTGTGAACTGGTAGGATCCTCTGTTGAAGATGTGGCTTGGAAAACCATGAAGGAAGCAGTGGAGGAATCTGTAGAAATGAACGATGGTTCTAGGCATTTGGTAGTGGCATTAGATGGTTCCTGGCAAAAGAGGGGTCATAAATCCCTGAATGGGGTAGTAACTGCTACTTGTGGTGATAGTGAAAAAGTGATAGATGTTGCAATATTATCAAAACATTGTAGGTGCAAAAATAAAACCAAAGTAGAGCACAATGGAATCTGTGAGGCAAATTTTAGTGGATCAAGTGGAGCAATGGAAGTGGATGGAGTGAAACAAATTTTTGAACGTTCAGTTCCCAGATACAATGTTAGGTACAAATACTACCATTGGGATGGTGACTCCAAAGGTTTCAAGACTATAGAGGAACTGAAACCATATGGAAATGAATTTGTAGTTGAAAAGTTGGAATGCATTTGTCATGTGCAAAAGTGTATGGGTGCACGGCTTCGAATGCTCACACAAACTTTCGGTTCAAGTAAGCTCAGTGATGGAAAGACAATAGGAGGGAGAGGCAGGCTCACTGATGAGGTGATTGAACGTCTACAGAGATACTATGGGTATGCTATAAGGTAAAATACTAGTAATGTTAGTGACATGCGTGAAACAGTGTGGGAAATGTTCCTTCATACTGCCTCTTCCAATGAATACCCTCAACACAGCATGTGCCCAAAAGATTCCTGGTGCAAATATAATGCAAAAAAGGACTATGATCACAAACATGGTTTGCCAGCAGCTGTGATAAATACAATAAAACCAATTTTTCATGTCATAGCACAGCCAGAATTGTTACACAAATGTGTACACAGAAAGACGCAGAATCCTAATGAGAGTGTAAACACTTTGATTTGGAAAGCGATTCCTAAAAGGGTGTTTGTAAGCATAAAAACACTGCACTTTGGCATTTATGATGCAATAGCAACCTACAACCAAGGGAACACTGTGAAGTGTGAAGTTCTGAAGGCATTAGGATTTGCAGCTGGGGTGAACACTGTACGAGCACTAAGAAATATTGACAGAGAAAGGATAAAAGCAGCAGAAAGAAGAGAAAGGCATATGAAGCATGATGGAACAACAGGCCAGAAAAGAAGACAGAAGAGGAAGCTTTTGGAGGATGAAGAAGAAGACCCTGATAATCCATTCTATAGAGCAGGAAATTATTGAGAAACATTGATAGTCATTTCCCTTAAATTAGAATTTTTCGAATATAAGGAACATTTTCTCAAAATCCACTCAAGCCAGAGAGATGAAATTTTTATACAGCACTCCTAGTGATCAAACTTACATTGTTACATAGCCATTTGGCAATATGTTTGGTAGTTTCATTTCAGTTTAATTATAAAGCAATTATTTGTAAAAAATTGAGTCATTAATAAAAAAATAATTGGAAGGAAAGTAGAAAAGATACTCCAAAATCCCTCTGTCATAACTGCAATACTAAACCACTCTATATGAAAAAAATTCAAATTTTTCTATGTGGTAGTTTATTCATAAATGTTCCTCAAACTTAGTGATTTTAACATGGGCAGCATAGGCGTCTCCGGTTCCCCTTAAGTTCATCATGGTAACTGATGTGGTATACGGGTGTGGAGAAGCAGTAGTCAGTGTGAGCAGGGAACTTGTGTGGTGTAGGGTGGCTTGAACAGAGAAAGGCAGTAGCTGAGGTGTCTGTTAGGGTGGTAAAATACATATTCCGGATAAGGTGTTATGCAGGATGGTTGAACATGATTTGCATCCAACTGGGGCTGTTTTTGAGGAACCCTATTGTTACTCCACATTGGTTATGGTGTGGGGATTTTTCGTTCGCTACTCCACGTCTGTCATCGGCATTGTGAGTGGGTTACTGATTCACTGTATATGGAGACCTGCAGATAGAGGGATGTGATAAAAGTGCACATATTATGTCAGGCTGTGGGCATGAAGGTATGAGTGGTTGGGGAGGTGGACTGAAAAGTGTAGATGAGTATATTGTAAGACAGGGTTGTACTACACAAAGAAAGCTGCAATTCGGGTTGCACAGTACTTGTGGAGTTCGTTGGGATTTTTTAGACTAGGCAGTAGTTTGAGTTACTCTCATGAACACTTGTCAGTTGGTACAGATATAGGGAAATCAGATCTACTACAAAAATGGTATCATTAAGTTGGAACTTCGTAGAAAAGTTCCAGAATTTATTGCCATCCTGGAAATCTCTCACGATCAAATTATTCTAGGACTAGAGAGCTGGCTGAAATCTGAAGTGGAAAGCTCTGAGATATTTAGCGAGTCGTGGTCAACGTGTACTGGAGTCACAGATTAGACGCTACAGGAGGGGGAGTGTTCATTTCAGTAGACAAAAACATTGTCCATATTAAGGTCGAAGTTGAGTGTGTCAGTGAAGTCATCTAGTCGCTTATTACATCTATAGGTGAAACCAAGTTAATTGTTGATTGTTTCTACTAGCCACCCGTGGCCGAGCGGTTCTAGGCGTTACAGCCTGGAATCGCGCGGCCTCTACTGTCGCAGGTTCGAATCCTGCCTCGGTCTTGGATGTGTGTGATGTCCTTAGGTTAATTAGGTTTAAATAGTTTTAAGTTCTAGGGTACAGTGCTCAGAGCCATTTGAACCATTTGAGTGCAAGTCGGGCACACAGTTTTAACCTGCCAGGACGTTTCTAGTCCACTGCTGAGTGGAAATCCAGTCTGGGTACTTTTACATTCTTGCGTAAACCATACATGCTTGGTTTTTAACTTTTAACCTCGCGGATTGTGTGTTACAGGCGGCCGCTGTTGAGTGATCGCCTACTGCGCTATCAGCCATGGAACCTCTCCTTTCCCAACGACTTCAGTGCGCTGTGCGAGGAGCGGCAGCCAGAGGCGTCGCAGATGTTCAGCCTCGCTGCCTCACTGTACGCCGCCTATCGTGTCTACTGGGACGCTGCAGCTGAGTACATCGATTTATTATACGAAGATGAATTCAAGACTGTAGGTAAGTTTAATACTGGGACCCGTCCACTTCACAGTTATGCGCTGAAGACTGTCCAATTATTTGAGGAATGAGGTTCAAATACCCTTCTGAATATCTAGTTTTAGATCTTACGTTATTATGCATGCTACCCAACATAATCACTGGTGCTTTTTCAAAAGTCACTTTTTCGACTGCTTAGCAACTCTCCATCTGGACCTGTTAAAGCCTAACTACTCTATTTAGATGTATTGTTGACTATTTTATTATACAGGGAGTAAAAAAACTACCTACACAAAATTTTAAAGTGTTTAGAGAAGATAAAAAAAAAACAATTTATATGTGACACAAATTTCACAGGTGCACCCTCTACCTGCTAGTGGTCCGTGAAGGTTCCTACACTAGTGATGTACAGAGACTGTGTGATGTTTTAGAGACATTACTCAAGTGCCAGATGGGTGCTAATGATTGCATAACACACTCGAAACAAGTGGGTGTTCCACAAATAATGGTTGCAGCCTCAGCCTAACAGGCAACCGGCTCACCTGGGGTGTCTGCCAGTGTCTGGTACACCAAACAACTCGTCTCCGTCCTGTAGGAGCCCGGCAACATCTCTAAAAGAATGCCCATCCAACAGCACTTTGAACAATGTCATAGAACATCAGTGGAGGTAAGACCTTCATACATCTGCGACATTTGCTTCATATACAAAAGTGTTCCTTTTTGTCTTCTATAAACACTCTAAAATTCTGTACATGCAGTTTTTTTCAGACCCATTCTGAGGCTTGTTTTAAAAATGGCGATTGGAATCTGTAACATAATGGCTACAGACAAACTAATTTTTTGTCAATACTGTAACTGGTGTATTATTCTAAATTTCTCATGTATGATAATGGTATGATACTGTTCGTATTTACTAATTTTCTTTGATGAATAATATTTCGACTTGTAATTGAACAGTTAATTGGACGAGATCGTTGTTGCTGTTGTGGTCTTCAGTCCTCAGACTGGTTTGATGCAGCTCTCCATGCTACTCTATCCTGTGCAAGCTTCTTCATCTCCCAGTACTTACTGCAACCTATATCCTTCTGAATCTGCTTAGTGTATTCATCTCTTGGTCTCCCTCTACGATTTTTACCCGCCACGCTGCCCTCCAATGCTAAATTTGTGATCCCTTGATGCCTCAAAACATGTCCTACCAACCGGTCCCTTCTTTTTGTCAAGTTGTGCCACAAACTTCTCCCCAATTCTATTCAGTACCTCCTCATTAGTTATGTGATCTACCCATCTAATCTTCAGCATTCTTCTGTAGCATCACATTTCGAAAGCTTCTATTCTTTTCTTGTCCAAACTAGTTATCGTCCATGTTTCACTTCCATACATGGCTACACTCCATACAAATACTTTCAGAAACGACTTCCTGACATTTACATCTATACTCGATGTTAACAAATTTCATCTCGTTCACATAGGCCAAAACATATACACAGGCTGGTCCATTGATCGTGACCAGGCCAAATACCTCACGGAATAAGCGTCAAACGAAAAAACTACAAAAAACGAAACATGTCTAGCTTGAAGGGGGAAACCAGATGGCGCTATGTTTCGCCCACTAGATGGCGCTGCCATAGGTCAAACGGATATCAAATGGGTTTTTTAAAATTGGAACCCCCATTTTTTATAACATATTCGTGTAGTACGTCAAAAAATATGAATGTTTTAGTTGGACGACTTTTTTCGCTTTGTGATAGATGCCATTGTAATAGTCACAAACATATGGCTCACAATTTTAGACGAACAGTTCGTAACAGGTAGGTTTTTTAAATTAAAATACAAAACGTTGGTTTGTTTGAACATTTTATTTCGGTTTTTCCAATGTGATACATGGGAACTTATCATTTACAAGAACGCATTGTAAAGGTGGCAGGGGTAAAATACAGGGAGCGAAAGGTTATTTACAATTTGTACAAAAACCAGATGGCAGTTATAAGAGTCGAGGGACATGAAAGGGAAGCAGTGGTTGGGAAGGGAGTAGGACAGGGTTGTAGCCTCTCCCCGATGTTATTCAATCTGTATATTGAGCAAGCAGTAAAGGAAACAAAAGAAAAATTCGGAGTAGGTATTAAAATCTATGGAGAAGAAATAAAAACTTTGAGGTTCGCCGATGACACTGTAATTCTGTCAGAGACAGCAAAGGACTTGGAAGAGCAGTTGAATGGAATGGTCAGTGTCTTGAAAGGAGGATATAAGATGAACACCAACAAAAGCAAAACGAGGGTAATGGAATGTAGTCGAATTAAGTCGGATGATGCTGAGGGAATTAGATTAGGAAATGAGACACTTAAAGTAGTAAAGGAGTTTTGCTATTTGGGGAGCAAAATAACTGATGATGGTCGAAGTAGAGAGGATATAAAATGTAGACTGGCAATGGCAAGGAAAGCGTTTCTGAAGAAGAGAAATTTGTTAACATCGAGTATAGATTTAAGTGTCAGGAAGTCGTTTCTGAAAATATTTGTATGGACTGTGGCGATGTATGGAAGTGAAACATGGATGATAAATAGTTTGGACAAGAAGAGGATAGAAGCTTTCGAAATGTGGTGCTACAGAAGAATGCTGAAGATTAGATGGGTAGATCACATAACTAATGAGGAAGTATTGAATAGGATTGGGGAGAAGAGAAGTTTGTGGCACAACGTGACGAGAAGAAGGGATTGGTTGGTAGGACATGCTCTGAGGCATCAAGGAATCACAAATTTAGCATTGGAAGGCAGTGTGGAGGGTAAAAATCGTAGATGGAGACCAAGAGATGAATACACTAAGCAGATTCAGAAGGATGTAGGTTGCAGTAGGTACTGGGAGATGAAGAAGCTTGCACAGGATAGAGTAGCATGGAGAGCTGCATCAAACCAGTCTCAGGACCGAAGACCACAACAACAACAACAACAACAATGTGATTACCTGTAAATACCACATTCATGCAATAAATGGTCAACATGATGTCCGTCAACCTCAATGCATTTGGCAATACATGCAACGACATTTCTCTCAACAGCAAGTAGTTCACCTTCCGTAATGTTCGCACATGCATTGACAATGCGCTGACGCCTTTTGTCAGGCATATTCGGTGGATCACGATAGCAAATATCCTTCAACTTTCCACACAGAAAGAAATCCAGGGACGTCAGATTGGGTGAAAGTGCGGGCCGTGTTATGGTGCTTCAATGGCCAATCAACCTGTCATGAAATATGCTATTCCATACCGCTTGAACCACACGTGAGCTATGTGCCGGACATCCATCATGTTGGAAGTACATCGCCATTCTGTCATGCAGTGAAACATCTCTTAGTAACATCAGAAGAACATTAAGTAGGAAATGTGCATACATTGCACCATTTAGATTGCCACTGATGAAATTGGGGCCAATTGTCCTTCCTCTCATAATGCCGCAACATACATTAACCCACCAAATGCAATCATTATTCACTACACTAAACTTACCATCCTAGTCCCAACAACTCCATGCATTGCATCCCCACCATCAAAAATATCGATTTCAGAACCAGTTTTCCACACCATCAGTCGAACTCACTGTCATCATCCCAACAGTTTCTTGTGTAGTATCCCTAACACGAAAGATATTCAGTTTAGAACCACTGTTCTCAACAACATTCAGTCTCTGTGAACGTCCACATATAGTCCAACAGATAATGATAACATCCTTATTCACCTTTCATTTTAACATATAAGTCACCTACACCAAAAACGAATCCTACTTTATCTTCAGCCACCCCAAAACATCAGCTTAAAACCTATACCTAAACTTTTTCGCCACATATCACACCAAGACAAAGCAGTTGCGTAGCATTCCATTCATACGTCTGTTCCATCAGCTCCAGCGAGATAATCATCACTCACATGATATCTCAATGCTACAACTGTACCTTAATGAAAATTGTTACAATCAAATAACAAAATCCCATCGTCACTCTACACTCTACAAAGCACAGGTAATTGCTACAACATACCATCAAATGTTGTTGCGAATGGGTGCTTGTGAGATATCTTGATAGCAGCCTCTCATTCTACAGACCAAAAAATCCCTGGATTGGTGACACACATGAAGAAAACCACTACCACATTTTGCATAATATGAACAACGCATTGAAAAGGATTCATTCTGTTCATTATCCTCTCATCCAGAACAACTACATGTTGCGAAACAACCTCAACAAGCCAGACTCAGTGCCTCATACCTTAAAGATATCTTCATTGATCCTCATTGTTCCTAATGACTCTTTGACAATTCGGTACATACAGGGTCACACAAATACGACCACCACATCTTTTGCTCGCAGTTTAAAGTACCTGTCCATAACGCCACAAAGCGAATTAAATGTAGCATTTACAACACAAGACTAAAACGACACATTCCAGAAAATGCTGATGAGACGCTGCTCATAACTCCATTACTTTCAAACATCTTAAAAAAACTCTTATTTCCTACTAGCTCTAGTAAAGTGGTGTGATGTCATACTGTATGCAAGTTTCTATCCCTATAACTTAAGGGTAGCGTCTCTGAATACTAATCAAAACGTCCTGGGACCCAGATTCGAACATTGCTACTGCTTAAATTTAGAAAATAATTATCAGTAAGTCAGTAGTGGTGCAGGGGCGGACAGAGCTCCAGGACGCTCTTTTGCCCTTGGCATGGGTAACCGCTCCTAGAAGCCTGAAGAGCCAGCAGTGTTCAAAGGCAGAAGGTAATGGGAACCACTGATCTGTATCCACAGGACATGTGGCCTGTAATTGAAAAGTGTTATGATGACCCCTCCATTGGCGAAATATTCCAGACTAGCCCCCCATTCGGAACTGTGGGAGAAAATTGCCAAGAGACAGGTGTCCCAATGAATTATGTTTGCTGTATAGCTCCTTGTCCTACACATCACGCTTCTTTTTTACTGTAAATCTTAGTCAACAGCAGATCTTCATCTGCTCTAATAACTTTACTTCATGGTGTAGCCTCTGGTACATCAAAATCAATTATGTAAAAACCCAAGAAATTATTACAATAAATACCATCAATAATTCTATCTCCTTAACTTCCACCATGGCACACATAAACATGGTTGTGTGGTGGCACTCGCATCGGTGGTAAGATGGTTCCAATCCAGGTATGGAAGAAATTTCCGTCCCTAGTATTTCATCTACATCCACATCTACGTGATTACGCTGCTGTTCAGAATAAAGTGCCGGTCAGAGAGTTCAATAAACCACCTTCAAGCTGTCTCTCTACTGTTCCACTCTCGAACGCCACGCAGGGAAAATGAGCACTTAAATTTTTCTGTGCGAACGCTGATTTCTCTTATTTTATCGTGATGATCATTTCTCCCTATACAGGTGGGTGCCATCAAAGTGTTTTCGCAATCAGAGAAGTAAATTGATGATTGAAATTTCATGGGGAAATCCCGTCGCAACGAAAAACGCCTTTGTTTTAATGGTTGCCACTCCAAATCACGTATCATGTCTGTGACACTATCTCCCCTATTTCACGATAATAGAATACGAGCTGCCCTTCTTTGAACTTTTTCCATGTAATCCCTCAGTCCCACCTGATGCGGATCTCCCACTGCACAGCAATACTCCAGAATAGGGCGGAGAAACATGGTGTAAGCAGTCTCTTTAGTAGACCTGTGGCACCCTCTACGTGTTATGCCAATGAATCGCTGTCTTTGGTTGGCTCTACCCACAATATTATCTATGTGATCGTTCCAATTAAGGTTGTTTGTAATTGTAATCCCTAAGTATTTAGCTGAATTTACAGCCTTCAGATTTGTGTGAGTTATAGCGTAATCGAAGTTTAGCTGATTTATTTTAGTACTCGTGTGAATAACTTCACACTTTTCTTTATTCAGGGCCAATTGCCACTTTTCGCACTATACAGATATCTTATCTAATTCGTTTTGCAAGTTGTTTTGATCATCTGATAACTTTACAAGATGGGAAATGACAGCGTCATCTGCAAACAATCTAAGACGGCTACTCAGATTGTCTCCTATGTCGTTAATATACATCAGGAACAATAGAGAGCGTATAACCCTTCCTTGAGGAACGCCGGATATTAATTCTATTTTCCTCGATGACTTTTCGGCTTTTTCCACGAACTGTAACCTTTCTGACAGGAAATCACGAGTCCAGTCGCACAACTGAGGCGATATTCCGTAGGCATGCAGTTCCGTTAGAAGACTCTTGTGAGGAATGGTGTCGAAAGCCTTCTGGAAATCTAAAAGTGTGGAATTAATTTGACATCCCCTGTCGATATCACTCATTATTTCATGAGTATATAGAGCTAGTTGTGTTTCACAAGAACGACATTTTCTGTATCCGTGCTAGGTGTCAGTAAATAGTTTTCTTCGACGTACTTCATAATGTTCGAATACAGTATATGTTCCAAAATCCTACTGCAAATCGACGTTAGTGGTATAGGCCTGTAACTCAGCGGATTACTCCTACTTCCCTTTTTGGATATTGGTGTGACTTGAGCAATTTTCCAGTCTTTAGGTACGGATGTCTCTGTGAGTGAGTGGTTGTATATAATTGTTAAATATGGATCTATTTGATCAGCATACTCTGAGAGGAACTTGACTGGTATACAATCTGGACAGGAGGCCTTGCCTTTATTAAGTGATTTAAGCTGCTTCTATGTTTCTCATCTTGGCAGTTGTTATTGATTGGAATTCCGGACTTGGTGAAAGAGTTTCGGAAAACCGTGTTTAATAACTCTGCTTTAGTAGCACTGTCATCAGTGACTTCACCGTTGTTATTGCGCAGTGAAGGTACTGATTGCGTCTTACCAGTGATGTGCTTCATGTATGACCAGAATATCAGAATCTCTATGGGTTTTCTGTCAGATTTCGAGACAGAATTTCGTTGTGGAAATTATTAAATGCATCTCGCACTGAAGCATGCTCTATATTTCAAACTTCGGTAAAACTTTGCCAATCTCGAAGATTTTGCGTTCTTTTAAATTTGACATGCTTTTTTCGTTAGTTCTGCAACAACGATCAAACCCGTATTGTGTACCATGGAGGATAAGTATCATCACTTATTAAATATGTGGTTTATATCTCTCAATTCCTGTCGCTGCTATCACTCTGAAAACATTCCATAACTTTTCTACACTTACATGATCAGATGTGAAGGAGTGAAGACTGTCTCTTAAAAATGAGTTAAGAGCATTTTTATCAGCTTTTTAAAACAGATATACTTTGCGTTCCTTTTTGATGGTTGTAGGTGTTGCTAAAAGGTCAAGTATGCTTTCGCAACCATTTACGCTTCGAGTGGGCTCATGAACTAATTGTTCAAAATAATTTTCTGAGAATGCATTCAGTACAATTTCGGATGACGTTTTATGCCTGCCGCCGGCTTTAATCGTATAATTTTTCCAACATATCGAGGGTAGATTGATGTCACCACAGACCATAACTGTATGAGCGGAGCACTTATTTGAGATGAGACTCACGTTTTCTTTGAACTGTTCAGCAACTATATCTTCTGAGTCGGGGGGTCGATAAAACGACCCAATTAATAATTTAATCTGACTGTCAAGTATAACCTCTACCCATACTATTTCACATGAGCTACCTACTTCAATTGCGTTACAAGGCCAACTACCTCTGGCAGCAATAAATAATCCACCACCAACTGTATTTAATCTATCTTTGCTAAACACTGTTAGATCATTTGAAAAAAATTCGGCTGAACTTATTCCCAGCTCTCTGTACCTACAACTATTTGAGCTTTAGTGCTTCTATTAGGGCTTGGAGCTTTGGTTCTTTCTCCAACAAAGCTACGACAATTTACAACTACAATACCAATCGTTTCTACACGTACCTTACTGTGTTTTACGTGCTCACTTTTAGACGGACGCCCCTCCTGTGGTTCCCTGAGACATTCTAACCTAAGAAACCGCCCAGTCTCTTCCACACAGCCCCTGCTACCCGTGTAGCCACCTCCTGCGTGTAGTGAACTCCTGACCTATTAAGCAGAACCCAGAAACCCACCACCCGATGGCGCAAGTCAAGGAATCTGCAGCCTACAGAGTCCCAGAACCGCTTGAGCCTCTGATTCAGATGCTCCACTCGGCTCTGTACCAAAGGACCACAGTCGGTTCTATCGAAGATGCTGCAAATGGTGAGCTCTGCCTTAATCTCGGAAGCAAAGACTGGCAGTCTTTACCATTTCAGCTAGCTACCCGAAACCAGACAGAATCTGCTCCAATCCAAAGCGACACACGTCATTGCTACCAACATGAGCCATCACCTGCAGTTGGCAGCACACTGTACTCTTCATGGCATCCGGAAGCACCCTTTCCACATCCGAAATGAATCCCCCCGGTATGCACATGAAGTGCACACTGGCTTCCTTCTCCTCCTTGGCAGCCATGTTCCTAAGGGGCCCCATTACGCGCCTAACGTTGGAGCTCCCATCTACCAGCAAACCCACCCTGCCCAGACATCGTCAGCCACACATAACACCCAAAACCCGCTTTTCAAACGAACCGGGGAGTCCTACGAGCGGTCCCTCAGAATGTTTTTCGCTGCCTGCCAGACCTTGGAATGATCTTCCACTCGACCATGGGGAGGGGTCAACCTCAATGCAGGCAGTACCCAGGGTGGTCACAGCAGTGGACCGATCGGAGGACACGTGGGACGTGCTCAACGTCCCTCTCATCCCCGTGTTCGGTCCCCCACAGTGGCGCCCCTTGGCAGCAGCCTCAAGCTGTGTGACAGAAGCCAACACAGCCTGGAACTCACATCTGTACACAACAATCACAGTTCCTATCCATTACTGCAGTCACTCCTGTTTGAAGCTTGTAAAAATATACAACAGATAAATGGTGTGCTCGCCTTATTAGCAGCAGGAAATCGAAGTGCTCTCTCACTGACCGTCTAACTGACACTCAGTCGTTCTAACCAAACAAACAAAAGCCTGTACGATACGAGGGTCAATAGCAACGGCGGTACTGTATACTACACTGTTATTGAAATAAAATTCTGTGCCTTGTAAGCACTCGAACACACTAGAAATTACAAAAAATAAACTAGTAACTACACAGTAACTGAAAATGAGTCACTCCTGTTTGAAGCTTGCAAAAAATATGTAACAAGCGGATGGTGCACTTGCCTTAGTAGTATCAGGAACTAAGGGTGCTCTCTCGCTGACGGTCTAACACCAGTAATGGGAGGGGGGATGCAAGCATAAAGTTTCTCATCACCAGGCCTTGCGTCAGTGTTCTACATTAAATTACCTCTCCTCAGTGTATCATGGCATGTGGGCCTGAGACACTGCTGAAGGTGACACCTGTGGTATCCAGGATAATCGCCTGTAGCTAACCGTCAATCGATAATCACTGAGATGCTGTACGCCTAAGCAGCATCACCAGGCACCAGTGAGAAAGAAACAGTAAGCCACTCCTCCTGTACTTTTGAGGCACCACACACGACAAGTTTTTCCAGCTCTGCCTGCTTCTGGTACGAGTTCTGTCAGAGACCAGCCTGAGTTCTGCCTATGAGGGTATCAACAGTTCCATGATGACAGCAGAGAAGTGACCAAGTTCCACTTCTGCCTTCAAAGTGCAGTGTTGGTGTAACGTCACTCAGTCAAGCCTAGACCAGGCATGCATGCACAGAGAGTCGAGAGCCAACAATAGACACATACTTGTCCCAACTGCAGTAAACGTTCAGTGTTCATCATCTGCAGACTTGCGCTGTAATGCCACTCAGTGTTTTCAGCAGCTCCTGAGTATTTGAACCCCAATTAATACCACACATGCTCATACAGCCACAGCCAAAAGTAGATAAAGATGTGTATTGCATTCCAAACAATAAGGCGTTCTGTTCATTGACTGTTTCATTTATCTACTTGTAAATTTATTGAAAGCATACACAACAAAATGCGTGTCAGATGTGGATGTTAAGCTGTTAACACATCCATTACAGTCACCCACACTCAACAGATACATTAGAGCCACAGTTCCCTCACAATACAAGAACAGTGCCCAATTACGTGGAGGAAGATATGCGTTTACAGTAAGGCGGCGGACCTGCTGCTGCAGTTCTCTTTGCTGACATGGGCAGAGGACTCTCACTTTCTTTCGCATGTCTTGGAATAAACACGCATCCCCAGCCTACAACAACCTCAAATCAAGAAAACAGCAAATTCGACAATGTGGGGATTCCATCATTCAACCATCTTCTGTACTTGGAAAAACCCACTGGTTGAGGCAATGCTGTGGTAAGCTGGTGTCTCCAAACTTGATTTTCGACCAAATTTAGTTTCTCTGTGATGTCCCTCCACAGCTTAGGCTGAATGATACGATGGTTCCTTTGGATGGACACAGCTGTCCTGCTTCCCCATTCTTCCCAATTCTGCGTTATGCTCTGTCTCTAATACCTGTTTCATCAACAGGATGTTAACCCCTAATCTTGTTTCTTGCTTCGTCTTTCCAAAAGCCTTAACTGACCCAGTGTTACTTCCACCAATAGAACTTCGATCTCAGCACTCTCAAAATTTTACCATTCCTTAAAGTCTTAGAACACCTTTCCATTCTGTATCGTCTTTTGCGTCTCACACGCAACCTCTACCAGCTGATTAGATTGTCCACTCTTCTCAAGTTCCTCAAACTTTGTCGCATATTGTATACGTTCCATTAACCTGGGGATCAAAACGAAATTGTACTCGCCTATCCTCTGCATACCTAGGCTTCTCCTGCGCCTGTACCAACGGGTCATACCTACCCTCCATTTGCCTCCCTTCTGTATCCTATTCCAGCGAAACGTCAGCTGGCTGTTTCTTCCTGTACAAGAACAGTATGTAGACAATTACTCATCCAACCAGCTATAATTCTAGCGTCTATGTCTCTTCAGTATGTAGATTTTCCCGCTTCCAGCCTTCTGACCACCGTTATCTGTGCCTCACACCTCACTCTACCCACATCAACTTCTCAACCATACTTCCCAGCCCACTCCAACACCTTGAAATATATACACCCTTTCTGACCTGCACCAGCTTCATACTGTATTGCCATCATAGTAGTTATTGGGAACTGACTCCCAATGACTTGCCAGACACGCTAGCTTTATCCTCACCACAGCACCATCATCAACTTCAATGTACGTGTTTTTTTAGAGACGCTATGCCTTTATTTAAAACCTATCATTTTATTCATTCTAACCGTAAAAACTATACAGGCATTTCTAACCTGGATAGGCTGAAGAGCAGCAACGTGTCTGCAGCTTGCCCACCACCCAATCATGTGGTGGGTGTGAAGTAAGTAAAAAGAAAAGTTAAGTGTCTACATCAAAGTCGTATATTCGGCCTTTCACAGAATATTCCCGTGTATAACAATCTTTCGGAACTTATTCGTCTTACTGGGTCTACATTTGCCAATGAACTATATACATTGGATGACGTATAGCGTATCAGTATCATTCTTCTTTGATTTGTACTCTGAACATGAACAGTGCTCGAGGAAAACAACTATCAGGACTTCTCAGATTGCAGTCGATAAAGCTGCCCTCAAGCTGAGGCCTGGTTTGGTCACCACAGAGCTTTGCGAGCCATTGTTCTACTGCATGTTGTGGTCACTCGCCGTATTCCTACTTTTGAACTAACTATCCCAGTTAATAATTGTGGGACACAGTTGATTATTGGGTCTCCGAACAATTCTGCAGTTCCCACATTTTCGATTTCGATAAAGCAGTGTCAGAGGTGAAAGAAGTGATAAGTGACAGAAGGAATCTCGGGAGCAATGCCTGAATCCCAAGTCTCTGGAGTTGTTATCCCACATTCATCCACTCAGCAGACGAGGCATATATGTCTCAATTGCGTTTATTGCTGCATTATTATCATCACACAAGAGACGAGTAAGACGATGTAATTACATTTTTCTGGGTGTCTTTGAATTTATGCTAACAGAATACTAAGAGTAACCGTTCATTGTGGTAAAGGTACTCCCTAAATTTTATTTATTTTTTTGGGCTTTTCCTCGACATTCTCGCGTTAGTGAAACAAACTGGTGACAAATCTGCTCCATCACTTTTCTTTACGCTGCCTGATTGGGTCACTAAGTTCACGGAGGAAAGCGAAATATCAGAAAGACGAGAATTCAGCCTGCATCTTCTTTCTTTGTACAGCATGCCCATAGAGTTATGTCAAAAGAGTATGTTCTATATTGACGTACTTAGATATAAAAAATATGTATCCAGCAGATTGGTATGTGGACGGTCACACCTTACACAGAGGTCTATGTGTCTTGCTGTCCCCTTTGCTTTATTGTGGATCGTCCTTGTAATTCTGTTTACAAAGACTTCTTCAACACTTGCGTCAATTTTCCATTGATCTCTTAACGTTGAGCAACATGGGACTTTATTAATCATCATATGGAGTCACTGGCGTGGTAAGATCTGAAATCTGTCATACCCATTTCCAAGGGTTGTTGAGATGGTAATATTGAGATATCGTGGTCACCTGTTTAATGTGCTTCAAGTGTTGCAGAACAGCACACAGTCCGAGGCCAAATTGTTGATTAAGGGACCGACACACCTCAGTAACCAAACGTGACTCAGGCTCCTTCTTGTTACAACCACACACGATCCGTGGCTGCATTGTCATGGACCTGAGGTATCGGGCTTTTCTGTTGTACAGAGAAATGAAAGTTCCCATTCATGTAAGCTTAAAAAGAATGTGGTCCTAACAGATGGGTTCCTTACCAACTCTTGCTGATAATGAGTATTTCCCTTAGACAAAAAGCCGGCCGCGGTGGTCTCGCGGTTCTAGGCGCGCAGTCTGGAACCGTGCGACTGCTACGGTCGCAGGTCCTAATCCTGCCTCGGGCATGGATGTGTGTGATGTCCTTAGGTTAGTTAGGTTTAAGTAGTTCTAAGTTCTAGGGGACTGATGACCACAGCAGTTGAGTCCCATATTGCTCAGAGCCATTTGAACCTTAGACAAGAAAACAATTTTTTCCTGAGCAAACTGTTATATATGGTACATTTATCAGTAAGCAACACTCTCGAGCGATGCATGGCAGAAGTTCTCACAACGAAGTACCGCAGGCTACAAATTGTTACTCCATATCTTTGTCAGACAATTCCGTAACAAACACTGCCCTAAATCCTTTCGTATTCAAATTTTTTCAGTGTGGTTGTGCATTGTTCAGCAAGATGCCGTTAAGTCGAACTACTCTTTTGCAAATGTATTTCATTGGAGACTGCTCATCTGATTAAGAGACGTGACACATGTTTCCTCTTACTTTTTATTGCTTCAAATACGTGGCTTGTCTTTGAGACAGCCTGAAAATACAGGACATTTATGTCAATCAGGAGGGGCTGCTTTACGAGGTGGACCGTGGCAAACGGTCTCATCATGCCTTTCATAGTTTTTACTAATGCAGGTGTTCATGCACCCACAACTCCGCCACTAATCTCTCCTTTACAATATAACTTTTGCTCCATGGATTCGGAACTCAAAGGCTGCAGTGGTGAAACAAAAATATAATTCTGATAACATTGTTTTTTTTGGCCATCTTCAAAGCAGGAATATCAATAAAACCTATTATCTTCCTCACTTTTATTGAGAGCCTTACAAGGACTTTTTGGACCCCTTGTAGATGTGCATACTTAACAATGATGTCTGTGTTTGTCAATACTCTTAACTTGTGTTGGCTTGTCACGTTACATAATTCTGGGTAAATGCTCCAGGATAATGTAGGAAGACAACGCCCAATTTCCTACCTGCAGTGTATGGGCACCACTTACTTGCTGGTTTTTTTTTTTTTTTTTTTTTTTTTTTTTTTTTTTTTTTTTTTTTTTTTGCAGGTGAAGAGTGGCAGCTGGAGGACAGAAGCAGCGCTACACTCTCTGTGGACATTGACTGCGTGCAGCTGTTGACGAACGCCGTGGACCACCCCACGTGTCCGCTGGAAGACCTGCCTCTGGAGGCCGTTAAGCAGCGCGAGCAGTCCGCGTGCAGCTGTGGGACAACGTGGTGCAGAGGTCGCCCCACATACCTGTGACCAGCTACCTGGCCTACACGCAGAGGGCGAACGTCAACCTCTGTCTGCTGGCCTGGAAGACAGTCAACTCGTACAGCATTTGTCAGGGCGTCCCGTTTAGTATGATACAGACCGTGAGTGATGCTCGCTGCTACTTCGATAGTCCTGACGGCCAAACGTGTCTGCAATCGAACGCTACCGATGCCATCTGCTCTGTTTTCAGAGCTATTCTGTTGCTGAAGTGTCGCGATTTATCCTCCTTTAAGCATTGCCATAATTGTACACTCATTTATTTCCAATTTCTATCGAGCGATCGTACTAGCAGCATACTGCATCAAAAGCCAACAGAAGAAACACTGAACTACAAAAACAGTTTAAATAACGCTACCTTAAAATACAAGGATTTCAAAATCGACAGCTTGAAGCCTTTAGAAATCTCATTTATAATGGTAAATATTATTTTCCGTTTTTCGACTGCCGGAGTATGCATGTACCTTCCCCAGTTATGTAACTTGCCTGGAAAGATACTGTTGTCCTTTCAGATCACGTGTATAATCCAGATCCTGTGTTCTGAGGTCGTGTATCGTATGACAGGTTTCTCTGTCATATCTACAGCAGTGTTGATAGATAGCGCCCTCACACTTCTCAGCTGGCTAGAATCATTCTGCTACCACATGTGTGCTTGTGTTCGTCATCTCAGGATTCCTAATGACCTGCTACCTGCTGAAGTAAGCAAGTTATTCCGTCGTCAGGTGTTGTACGTGTTAATACCGTGGAGTGTAGTATGTGTGGCACCTGTTGCTTTGGAAAAGACGAGTAAATCTTACCTGATCCACAGTCATGTGTTAGTCCTTGTGGGGATTTCACTGTCAGTGGCTTTAAATTTGGTTTTTCTCGGCCTGGCTGGATACATGTACCTACGTACTCGGTATTCATTGAGGCAACTCAAAATTGTTGATAACACTAAATTTGCCTCAAAGAAGGAATGTCTTTTATGTCATTTAAGGCTGTTATCGTAACTGGAATAGGTATTACAATTAGAATTGGGTTCCACCAGGCTCAAGGAACTGCGCAGTTTGTCTATTACATACACCTAGTTACAATGGTGCAAGGACCAGTGCTCTTCGTCTGTTTCTTTTGTAATGGAACGACGCTCCCCATACTGAAGAACAGGATACTAGCGTGGTGGAACACAAATAGCATCCCTGCTGGGCTAGAGCTGTGTTCAGCAGCTGAGAGGAATCTAGCCAGGAGAAACAATGAACAGTCTCTGGTTGCCGAATCCTCTCTGTAGCCTCCTTCAGTATTTTATTCAAGTAACTGTCTTGCATTAAAGCCAGAAATAAAAATTGAATCTACCTGATATGACAATATTAAACGTCATTAAATGCGATATAGTACAACCAGTACTTCTCTTTCCTTATGTCTTCTTCATTATAACTGCATGCTTGCTTACAAGTGGTAACCTCTGTCTACACATTCTAACGCACTGAGATTACTTACTAAACTTGTTGGGAAGCGCTTTGTGTACCCAAACATATCTGGTACCGTGCACCGCGGAATTTGAATCCCCGTCAGACGTCATGGACGTCGAAGACCCTAGAGGTCTCTGCACCATCGCGCCATAAGCTGTGGTGGCGCTGTCCCCCTGGCCCGCATTTAACGTGAGGGTACCACAGTGGAACACGTGGTGGCACCAGCCAATAGCGGCATCCTCGATAGAGTACTTAAGCGCCTGCCTCTCGCTCAGCCATCCAGTCTAACATTGCGTACATCTCTGGACATATCGCCACGTCTTAGACAGCCTATTTACTTTCCTGTTTTGTTTACGAGTGATCGTGGTTGTCTAGTTAGGTTTCCTTGACTCTGTCTTCTCGTTCTTCTTGTTGTCGTAGGGTTCTTCGTTGATCGTGTTCGTTCTCTCCAGCTGTGTTGTCGTTCGCGGGCCGCTCCGCGGGTCCCGCCCCATTTTCCGTCACTTCAACCCCACGACTGTTCCGCTCGCCGTAACAACATTTTGGCGACGAGGTAAAAGGTGGTCGTTGTTGGTATGGAGGCGAAGCTGGTCTGTCTGCTGGAGCAACAGCAGCAGCTCCAGTTAGACATCTTACAAAAGCCGCTGCAGTTGCTAACGGACAAAGACGATTCCCGGGATGCATTACCACAACAGCTTCATAGTCTTTGGGTGTCCGATGCTTTCCCACGTCCGCCGTCGTTTCCACCCTTTAATGACGCTAATTGGAAAACCTACTTACGTCGGCTGAAACATGTCGCTGCTTTTCAAGTCATGGAAGGCTCCTTGCAGCGGACGTGGTTTTTGTCTTGGGCCTCCCCAGATCATTCTTCTCCGCAAGTTGGCACCGTTGTTCGATCCTGTGGCTCTCTCTTTCCAGGAGAGCTGCCTTTTGCTGACAAACTGTTATTCCCAATGCTACCATGTTGCCTCTTGGCTGGAGTTTCACAACTACCAGAAACAGCCTGGTCAATCGTATCGTTCCTGGGTGATGGACTTGCAGGGTCTCCGCCATCGATGCTATTTTATGTACACCAATCAGCAGTGTAATGCTTCGTATGCAGTCTCCTGATCAAGGATGTGGTGGTTCAGCTGGCTCCCGATCCTGAGGTCTGTACTGTAGTGTTGAAATTAGACAACCCCTCCTTGGAAGTGATTCTCCGCATTGCCCACTCCTTTGAAATTGCTCAAGCGGCTAACGAGCGTCTTATGGCGCGACCGCAGGTGACGGCGATCGTGGCCTCACGACGGGTTTCGACCCTGCGACGTCGACGTGGCCCGGCCGACAGAGGCTGGGGCCGTCGTAACTCCTCGTTGTCCGACGTCTCTATAGCATCGGCGCCTTCGGTTGCTCATCGTCGCCAATCGAATGGCCCACTTCCATCTTGCCCACAGTGCTTTACTACACATTCACGGGCTGATTGTCCCCACCAATGGAAAACGTGTGCGCTGTGTAACAAGGAGGGCCACATCTGATCGTTTGTCGTAGTCGCTCGACTAGCTCCAATCCTGCCCTACCAGGGCCTCAAGATACAGTCCATGCTCTGCAATCAGTGGTCCCACAGGATGACTCATCAGTGTGGAAGCTTTACCACACGCTCCGCATTTTCGCGGAGGATGCTAGTTTACAGCTCAACACTGGGGCCACCATCCCCTGATTACTGTGGCGACACATACCCAGTTGGGCTATACTGTGTTGTCTCCTCCCTCTCGCCCTCGCCGTTTGGTCGCCTACAGAGATGGTTTCATTCCCCTTCGAGGCAGTTCGTCGTCCAGGCGACGTACAAGTGTGTTCCCCGGCTCCTTACACTCTTTGTCGTCGACCATCCATTGGCTACGAATATGCTTGGCCTGGATGCGTTTCAACTGTTTGGCTTTCCAATTTCCGACGAAATTAAGGTCGTTTCCACAGCTGTTCCCTTTAAGGACTTGGACGATCTGCGCTCCGCTTTTGCGTCATTGTTTGCACCGGATCTCAGATGTGCTTCCAGCTTTCAGGCACACATCACCCTACGGCTGTATGTGCAGCCTCGCTTTTTCCAGGCCCAGCCCCTTCCAGCCTGCAGTCAAGCAGGAGCTTGATTGGCTCCAGGCCACTGGTGTGCTGGAGCCTGAAACTTACAGTGCATGGGCGACACCACTGGTGGTCATATGGAAACCCAATTTGTCCACTTGGCTGTGTGGGGACTTCGGCGCTACAGTCAATGCTCACTCCCTCATTGACACTTACCCCATTCCCTGACAGGAAAACCTTCTTCCCAAGCTTGCCAGGGGAGAGTATTTTTCCAAGATCGACTTGGCTGAGGCATACCACCAGTTGCCCTTGTATGCCGAATCTCGGAACATCATGGTTATCAACACGCCTTTCTGATTGTATAAGCGCCTTCCCATTGGTGTCTCTTTGGCGCCGACCATTTTCCAGCGGTTCCTGGAATAACTTACACAACCTATCCCTGCCTGTGTGAATTATTTGGATGACATCTTGGTCACCGGGCATCCCGCATATCATATACTGAAAACTCATGATCTATTAAGATAAAGTCTCAAAAATCAAGAATTATTCTCTCTATAATATTTGCAAAACCTCAGCACCTTACTTCATGCTCTGCAGTCTCCTGGTTTATGCTGCGGGCTGGACAAGTGTTGTTTTTTTTCAACCGGAGGTGAAATACTTAGGCCACTGGCTTAGCTAAGATGGCATTCACCCTTCAGGTCATAATGTCGTGGCCATTGAGGCCCTTCCTCATCCCAAAGACTTACCTGAACTCCAGGTGTTTTTGGGCAACATTACTTATTACTCGAAGTTCTTGCCCCAGGTTGCCTCCATTGCTCAACCCCACAATCACTTGCATGTGCCTTTTGATTGGACTCCTGCCTGTGACCAGGCTTTCCTCCATTTAATGGTAATGCAAAAGTCCACCCCTTGCCTTACTCCCTTTTCTCCAGACTGCCACTAGGTTGTGGCAGCTGATGTGTCAGCATACGGCAAGGGCCATCCTTGTGCACTGGGATGCTCATGGCTCCGAACACGCCATAGCTTATGCCTCTAAGACGTTGACCCCAGCACAATGGAACTACTCCCAGGTTGAAAAGGAGGCTCCGGCGATAGTGTTCGCTGTCCAAAAATTTCACACCTATCTCTTTGGGGCAAAGTTCACCCTCCTGATGGACCATAAACCCTTGGTTAGACTTTTTGGACCCCATTCTCACCTTCCAGAGCAGACGGCTCAATGTCTCCAGTGCTGGGAATTTTTTTACATAATTACGCTTACACCACCCAGTATAAGCCCACCACCCACCATGCTAACGCTGACGCTTTGTCACGCCTCCCAGCGGGCCCTGATCCTACTTTTGACCAACAGGAGGTCCTCTGCTGTCCCATTGATTCCACCTGCCAGGATACGCTGGACAGTCTGCCTCTTAGGGCTGCTCACATTGCTGCTGCTACCTGCTGGCGACCCTGTCTTGTGATGGGTTCTCAACTACATGGTCGACCGGTGGCCATCCTCCATTACTCGTTGGATGCAGCCTGATTTCAGCCTCTGGCGCGACCTGTCCCAAAGGCTCTCTGTGGTCGATGATATCCTTCTCTTGGCAATGGAGTCAGATGCCCATCGGGTGGTCATATTTCCAGAATTATGGCTTCGGGTGCTTGGTTTGTTACACTATGGGCACTGGGGTCCTCTATGAAAGTCTTGGCTCCCTGGCATGTGAACTGGTCTGGCATCGATGGCGATATTGAACGCCTGGTCCATGGGTGCACAGTCTGTGCACATCACCAGGCGAGTCCTCCACAGTCATTTTCACTCCGGTCTGTGCCTCGCCAGCCTTGGTATCGCATCCATATCGATTTTGAGGCCCATTTTTGGGGTCCATGTGGTTACTCATCATTGATGCCTACTCCAAATACCCATATGTTGTCCGAATGGCATCCAACACTACAGAGGCTACACTTGGGCCCTGGCCCAAGTTTCTGCCACGCACATTGCTCTCTGATAATGGTCCCCAATTCATGGCATCCTCCTCCCATGACTTCTGTTGGGCCAATGATATGAAACATATCTGTAGCCTCCTTTCCACCTTTCGTCCAATGGCGCAGCGGAGAGGCTTGTCCGCACTTTCAAACAACAGTTGACTAAGGCAGTCGACATATCTCCGACCATGTTGGCTTTCACTCTGTTTTTGAGCATCTATCGACGGCACTGTCCTGGGCGTTTCCTCCCCTACTCGAAAGTTGACTGTGGCACATGTTCATAGGATGATTTTTCTCTCTGTTTTCCGCCAGGGCTCTGTATTTGCAGTTGCCGGTTTTATTAACATACAATGTATAATACATGTATGTAACATATGTTGTTTCAAACAAAGAAATTTTATATACTCCTGGAAATGGGAAAAAGAACACATTGACACCGGTGTGTCAGACCCACCATACTTGCTCCGGACACTGCGAGAGGGCTGTACAAGCAATGATCACACGCATGGCACAGCGGACACACCAGGAACCGCGGTGTTGGCCGTCGAATGGCGCTAGCTGCGCAGAATTTCTGCACCGCCGCCGTCAGTGTCAGCCAGTTTGCCATTGCATACGGAGCTCCATCGCAGTCTTTAACACTGGTACCATGCCGCGACAGAGTGGATGTGAACCGTATGTGCAGTTCACGGACTTTGAGCGAGGGCATATAGTGGGCATGCAGGAGGCCGGGTGGACGTACCGCCGAATTGCTCAACACGTGGGGCGTGAGGTCTCCACAGTACATCGATGTTGTCGCCAGTAGTTGGCGGAAGGTGCACGTGCCCGTCGACCTGGGACTGGACCGCAGCGACGCACGGATGCACGCCAAGACCGTAGGATCCTAAGCAGTGCTGTAGGGGACCGCACCACCACTTCCCATTAAGTTAGGGACACTGTTGCTCTTGGAGTATCGGCGAGGACCATTCGCAACCGTCTCCATGAAGTTGGGCTACGGTCCCGCACACCGTTAGGCCGTCTTCGGCTCACGCCCCAACATCGTGCAGCCCGCCTCCAGTGGTGTCGCGACAGGCGTGAATGGAGGGACGAATGGAGACGTGTCATCTTCAGCGATGAGAGTCGCTTCTGCCTTGGTGCCAATGATGGTCGTATGCGTGTTTGGCGCCGTGCAGGTGAGCGCCACAATCTGGACTGCATACGACCGAGGCACACAGGGCCAACACCCGGCATCATGGTGTGGGGAGCGATCTCCTACACTGGCCATACACCTCTGGTGATCGTCGAGGGGACACTGAATAGTGCATGGTACATCCAAACCGTCATCGAACCCATCGTTCTACCATTCCTAGACCGGCAAGGGAACTTGCTGTTCCAACAGGACAATGCACGTCCGCATGTATCCCGTGCCACCCAACGTGCTCTAGAAGGTGTAAGTCAACTACCCTGGCCAGCAAGATCTCTGGATCTGTCCAGCATTGAGCATGTTTGGGACTGGATGAAGCGTCGTCTCACGTGGTCTGCACGTCCAGCACGAACGCTGGTCCAACTGAGGCGCCAGGTGGAAATGGGATGGCAAGCCATTCCACAGGACTACATCCAGCATCTCTACGATCGTCTCCAAGGGAGAATAGCAGCCTGCATTGCTGCGAAAGGTGGATATACACTGTACTAGTGCCGACATTGTGCATGCTCTGTTGCCTGTGTCTATGTGCCTGTGGTTCTGTCAGTGTGATTATGTGATGTATCTGACCCCAGGAATGTGTCAATAAAGTTTCCCCTTCCTGGGACAATGAATTCATGGTGTTCTTATTTCAATTTCTAGGAGTGTATATGTGTGTGAAAGTTGTACTTTTATGTGATTTGAAATTTAAGTACCATGAGAAGAGACAGTGAGATCCTTACAAAATCAAAAGAGAATCCAATGGAAGCAGTATGTGGATGAACGTGTAAATGGGTTTGTTGCGCTTATTAGTGGTTCGATTCCATAGAGTGGTTCAAACAGGTATGATAAAAAAATAATAAATAACTTCTTGTTTGAAATGTGGCTTGAAGTGAACGCAAAGTGTCGAATGACAGAATTATACGAGATTAGAGTTATTGCGTTTCTGAGACGATTACCCCAGGCAAGTCAATTACTTTGAACTGAACCACCACTGTCACTTAGATAATATCATCAAGTTACAACTCGCCAAAAACACCCGCAGTCATTGCTCTGCAATGTTCGCAGAGAACGACAGGAAAGTCCTTGAGCGGTAATCGATGCGCGCAAACGAGAACTCTGGTGTGGTAACCGCGTGACGACACAAAACTCCGCTCTAGAGAAGCCGCGACCCGTCACATCAGCCACACCGGCGCCGACGGCCAACTTGTCGACTTCCCGAGCTCCCAGCCTCTCCAATAAATCATTCTACACTTGGGCCTCTCAGCCAGTCTGGACCAGGAGAGGTCTGGAAGCCGCACCCCTGGCCACTCCCTGCTGCTGCTGACAGCCGCCTCTGTCACGCGCTGTTCTTCAAAAAGGCGAACCAGCTAGCAGACACGGGTGCTCAGGAAATCACCTGTTACAACGCGTTCACTCGTGGTGTATCAAACATTAACTTCTGGAACCAATATACCTGTTAAGGGCTTTCCTCTGATGTATCTGGAGAGAAGCAATCTCGGAGCCAAGAATACATGAACTGTTATTACATGTACGTAATTGCTCGACATCACTCGTGTCACTCAGACAAAACTGCTGCCAACTGCATCGTATGTAACTTGTTCCATTGCCGTAAAATGCGGCACCGTCGCGTGAATTGCTAGAGCCCTTCAGATTTGGGGTCAGCAGTCTGCACAGCCGCCATACTCGGCGACAGGTAGGGATGGACGACCAACTCGCATCTGGCGAGGCTAACGACGCAGAACTCAAGGCTGAGTGCGAGGGTTTGCAAGTAGGCCGTAGGGAGTATGGCTCGTCCTGTTTCCGATATGCAACAAAAACTTTCCACAAACCAAACAGAAGCAAAGAACTCCGTCTGCACCAGATGTGCAAAAACGCAAAACTGCGCAAACTAGTCGAGAACTCCGACAACAAATCCGAAGTAAACAGCCAAAGCAGCCACAAACATGGCACTCGAATTACAAAAAGTTCACACTCATTCATCTACAACCTGTCAACAACTTTTAAACAAACGACGTTCCACCACAACCACCTCCTACGTTCACAAAGAACAGGGTTTACAACTGGTTAGATGCAGCTGGAATTCCAGGACATCTATCACACCTTATGCCAATTTAACAGACGTTAAAATAAGCAAAGTAACCGCAAAATCGCTGTAACCTACACTAAAACAGTTGCCGTCCACCAAGTCGTTCACCAAAAATTCCGAAAAAACTTTGCCACCATCACAGCCCACCCATTTCGAAACCCAAGAAAAGAGTCTGACCTACTTACTAATTTGAGGCCACCATAACAACAATCACACAGCACGCCAAACAACAAGAAAAAGAGAAACCACACGGAGTCACGCTCACCATTGTGATAACCGAGGTTTACTGTGATATAACAAACGAAAAAACTGAAGAGAACCTGGAAGTACCGGGAGACTAAATCCAAACTCCGTGCTATCATTTCAGACATCAGTCCATGATCTATTAAGAAATTCGAGTCACGTACAGTCAGAACAGCCAACTTGCTCACCATTTCAGAATGCACTGTACACCTCACAAGGTTAAACCATCCAAAACACTACCTCCTCAATAACAGCAAGGTCCAAGTTCCAACACTTTCCAATACGTCACAAAAAACAGCCGTAATAAACCGAAATGTGGAAAATGAAGTCGACCACATCGAATTTTTAATTTCAAGTTATACCCGAAAAAAGGAGCACCAAAATGCAACAGCGGCTGCACTGATAATAACGATGAGAGTTGCAAAGAAGGACCAAAAGCCTTAATCAATAACGAAACTAAGAATGTTAAGTGGATTGACGAAACCACTATAATCTTTGACCCAGAGCATGAGGAAGCAATCAAAATCTCTGAGCCTTCACTAGAGCCCTCCTCAACGTTATATCTGAAAGAAGGCAAAGAATAACAACAGTTTCTAAAAAGTTCCTACGACGTTCTTTGGCGAACACGGATCCACATCTATATCGCCAAGCCGACGGACCTATCCTTACATGAGACACCAGGAAACACGATTCAACTCTCACATTCAAGCCTAGGAAAGACATTGTCATTGTCTGCTTTGTGAATGCATTTGGTTTCTGTGTGGAAAACAACACTTAGTAAGAGAAGAAGAAGATAGCATCATAGTCTTAGCACATACCTGATGCCCAGACAAAGAAATCAATCCACATAGCTACTTCTGTCCCCGACTTGACGAAACCAAACCAGGCCATGGTAGAAGTTGAGATAGATGCGTTCCAGTGTTTCATATTAAACACCTAGCTGCAATACAATTCAACCTACAGTAAAATCTAAACATTCACCACGCGATCGAGTTAAAAATTAGAGCGCAGTATATATGTATCTCGTATCGAGGAACTGCCAATTGACCTCATTATTTATATAGCTTCACTCGCCCCAGCTAAAGTCACAGGAGACTCAGTGCTAAATCCATGATATTTGCTGACAGAATCGAACAATAAAAATTGTAAACTTCTTGTAGCCAGTTTGAATCTCACCCAACTAAGAAATGACTCGCCCCCAGCTACTATTAATGACTATGGCACTTCTATCTTAGATCACATAATATGTAGACCATAAGTACCAAGATGCTGAAGCGAGACTGAATTTGGTGACAGCATAGCTAATGAGTACCTGCCATTTGTCATATGAACTTCAGCTATTAACCACAAAAAAGAGGAAAAAATTAAAGAATCATAGGCTCACGAAATCTGATCATTGAAAAATTCAGATTGAGAGGGTTCAGCACAAAACCTAACGTATCAACTATTGAAACCACCTACACTCCTGGAAATTGAAATAAGAACACCGTGAATTCATTGTCCCAGGAAGGGGAAACTTTATTGACACATTCCTGGGGTCAGATATATCACATGATCACACTGACAGAACCACAGA
Source organism: Schistocerca gregaria (assembly GCF_023897955.1). NCBI lineage: Eukaryota > Metazoa > Arthropoda > Insecta > Orthoptera > Acrididae > Schistocerca > Schistocerca gregaria. The sequence continues at coordinate 30,454,822 of NC_064930.1, forward strand.
CACATAGACACAGGCAACGGAGCATGCACAATGACGCCACTAGTACAGTGTATATCCACCTATCGCAGCAATGCAGGCTGCTATTCTGCCATGGAGACGATAGTAGAGATGCTGGATGTAGTCCTGAGGAATGGCTTGCCATGCCATTTCCACCTGGCGTCTCAGTTGGACCAGCGTTCGTGCTGGACGTGCAGACCGCATCAGATGACGCTTCATCCAGTCCCAAACATGCTCAATGGGGGACAGATCCGGAGATCTTGCTGGCCAGGGTAGTTGACTTACACCTTCTAGAGCACGTTGGGTGGCATGGGATACATGCGGACGTGCATTGTCCTGTTGGAACAGCAAGTTCCCTTGCCGGTCTAGGAATGGTAGAACGATGGGTTAGATGACGGTTTGGATGTACCGTGCACTATTCAGTGTCCCCTCGACGATCACCAGAGGTGTACGGCCAGTGTAGGAGATCGCTCCCCATACCGTGATGCCGGGTGTTGGCCCTGTGTGCCTCGGTCATATGCAGTCCTCATTGTGGCGCTCACCTGCACGGCGCCAAACACGCATACGACCATCATTGGCACCAAGGCAGAAGCGACTCTCATTGCTGAAGACGACATGTCTCCATTCGTCCCTCCATTCACGCCTGTCGCGACACCACTGGAGGCGGGCTGCACAATGTTGGGGCGTGAGCCGAAGACGGCCTAACGGTGTGCGGGACCGTAGCCCAGCTTCATGGAGATGGTTGCGAATCGTCCTCGCCGATACCTCAAGAGCAACAGTGTCCCTAATTTGCTGGGAAGTGGCGGTGCGGTCCCCTACGGCACTGCGTAGGATCCTGCGGTCTTGGCGTGTATCCGTGAGTCACTGCGGTCCGGTCCCAGGTCGACGGGCACGTGCACCTTCCGCCGACCACTGGCGACAACATCGATGTACTGTGGAGACCTGACGCCCCACGTGTTGAGCAATTCGGCGGTACGTCCATCCGGCCTCCTGCATGCCCACTATACACCCTCGCTCAAAATCTGTCAACTGCACATACGGTTCACGTCCACGCTGTTGCGGCATGCTACCAGTGTTAAAGACTGCGATGGAGCTCCGTATGCCACGGAAAACTGGCTGACACTGACGGCGGCGGTGCACAAATGCTGCGCAGCTAGCGCCATTCGACGGCCAACACCGCGGTTCCTGGTGTGTCCTCTGTGCCGTGCGCGTGATCATTGCTTGTACAGCCCTCTCGCAGTATCCGGAGCAAGTATGGTGGGTCTGACACACCGGTGTCAATGTGCTCTTTTTTCCATTTCCAGGAGTGTATTATAACAATTACAACAACAAAAAAATTGTGCAAGCAATATAATATGGAATAGCTGAAAACGGCCCTAAGGAGAAATAACACAGAGAAACACACCTTACATGCATAATAAACAAAATTAAATAAAAAGAAAATTTTGCAGAGAATACAGCGCTAACCAAACAGACATGCTAAGATCGGCTTGAGTAATCTCTATGACGTAATAAGAAGAGAAACCCACAAAGTGAGGGACGAGGAAATCACAAGACGTAGGCCCTATAATGTCAGTCGTTCCTGGAAAAAAATTCAAACAAGCCATAGCATAGCATTACCGAGAACCACAAGAAAGTTCCTCAATGAGCTAGAGAAAAAGAGTCACAATCATCCATAGTATTCAAATTTTGACAAAACTCACGAAGAAACGACACTCCAAAACCGAGTGCAACCGCTCAACATCCGCTACTTCGTAAGATTAAGGAATCTAAAGTGGAAGAAAAGCAGCCAAGGGACTAGAGTCACTGAAAGATAACTACGTAAATCGCACCTTTCACAAGACACCTACCTCAAACACAGTAAAAAGTTTCTTCATCCGAGCCAAGAAATTGAAAACAGTATCTCTAAAATAGAAGGAACCCAAAATGAAGGTGATTCCAAATCTGATAGACCAAAAAACAACCTCAGCTCATAGGTTACCGTGCTCTTAGGGAAAACTTTGGAGACAGACTAAAAAAATTCAAGGAATGAAGCAACATAATCCCACAAGAGCAGTTCGGATTCAACGGCAACCACAGCACAGGTTACCTGGTCCTTGGACTGAGCAGCAAAGCGACGCAGGCTCAACGCAGCACGGCAGATGCAACGGCAGCACGCTTCCTGGTGGACAGCGAACGTGCGTTCCACAGGCTGTGGCATGCTGGGCTGCTCTTTGAAGCGTTAGTTTTGAACTTACCATGCCAAACTGTGCAGTTTAATAAAAATGTTGTTGGAAAGATTTAAGTATAAGCGGTGCTTGGCGATCATCATTCTATAAGTATTACGCCAGCTGCAGCGACGTCTCCACTGCTACACACAAACAACACAGCTGACATCGCTAAATCTCGGTCGATGGATGAAAGAACAGCGCTGTACACGGACGACACTGCATACTGGTGTCACGGCCCAACATGTGGCAGAATTAACGAGTAAGTCAGCCCCTTCACAAACAAGCAAGAATCTTTGCTAAGCAAGTCAATTTTAAGAGACAACCCCCACAAAAAGTCAGTTAACATTGTTCTATCACCGACACCATATTAATTTGCAAGTACAGAAACCAAACAAGCTAAATATCGTACTCTCTGTCCAAGATCACTCTACAAACCCATTTAAAACCCTTGGAATTCACTTAGACGAACTATTAAATGGGGTGTTCAACCAGTGTCATTGTTTACAAATCAGACTCTTGTTCGCCCAGAACTTGAATATGCAATGTAGGCATGGCTAATGACATGCAATCAACCTAAGAAAATCATATCTAACAACAAGGTGATCCTATGAGTAACTGAAAATCTAGCATATGATTTTCCCAGTGCCTCTCTAACGACACACTCAAGACAAAAAAGGAAAATTCGCTAATATAAAGTCAATAGATCACAATACACTGGATGAACGGAATCTATCCTTCAGCACCAACCTGGGACCTTCAACCACCCATATTTTAAACACATTTGTATTTCCCACACACCATCCTTGAAATTACATCACACATATTCTGCCAGTTATAAACAATGAAGAAATACACGAACTGGGAAATAACGTGTTATAACACAGGAATATGTTGTTGTGGCCTTCAGTCTGAAGGCTGGTTTTAAACACAGCTCTCCATTCAACTATATCGTTTGCAAGCCCCTTCATCTCCAAATAAATACTGCACCCTACGTCCTTCTGAATCTGCATGCTGTATGCACCACTTTGTCCTCCTCTACTATTTGTAACCTCACCCACACTAAATTGGTTATCTCTTGACGTTTCAGAACGTGTCCTACCAACCGATCCCTCCATTTAGTCAAGTTGTGCCACAGATTTCTTGTCCCTTGAATTCTACTCAGCATATCCTCATTAGTTACGTGATCCACTCATGTAATCTTCAGCAATCTTCTGTAGCACCTTATTCCGAAAATTGCTATTGCCTTTTCTCTAAACTGATTATCATCCATGTTTCACTTCCATACATGGCTACAGTCCATAAAAATAGCTTCAGAAAATAGTTCCAAAGACTTAATCCTATATTTGTAGTTAACAATTTTTTCTTTCTCAGAAATACTTTTCTTGCTGTTGCCAGTCTACTTTTTATATCCTCTCTACTTTGGCCACAACCAGCCAGTTCGCTGCCCAAACAGCAAAACTCATCTACTACTCTCAGTGCTCCGTTGCCTAATTTAATTCCCTTGACATCATCTGATTTACTTCGATTACATTCCATCATCCACATTTTGCTTTTGTTGATTTTCATCTTATATCCTCCTTTAAAAACACTGTCCATTCCGTTCAACTGTTCTTACAAAGCCTTTACTATATCTCACAGAATTACAATTCTTCAGAAAACGTCAAGGCTTTCATTTCTTCTTCCTGAAATTTAACTATTACTTCAAATTATCTTTCATGCGCCTCGACACTTATAACTGTTCGCTGGTTTCTGTACAAGTTGTAAATCGCCTTTGGTTGCCTTTATTTTATCCCTACTACCGTCAGAATTTCACAAAGGGTGTTCCATTCATCATCCTGGAAAACTTTATCTAAATCTACAAATGCTATAAATGTAAGTTTTAACGCATCTTCTAAGATAAATTGTATGGTTATTACTCCCTTGCGTGTTCCCACATTTCTCTGGAATCCAAATTGAACTTTCCTGACGTCGGCCTCTACCAGTTTTCTCATTCTTCTGTAAAGAATTTCTGTTAATCCCTTGCAACCATGACTTATTAATCTTACAGTTCAGTAATTTTCACACCTGTCAGCAACTGCCTTCTTTGGAATAGATATTATTACATTCTTATCAAAGACTAAGGGCATTGCTCCTTTCTCAAACGTCTAATACATACATGGAAGAGTTTTGTTGTTTCAGACCACTGTAAAAATTCTTCTCGCAGTATTACATCTCCTATCTCATCTACATTTATGTCCACTTCCCTTTGTGTAATATGTGAAATAACTGATATAACTACATTAGAATTCCGCAGGCTTGACCGATACCACCTAACAGCATATCTTGTCTGAACGTATAGGGACAATCAAAACACACTCTTTCGATAAAAATAAACATAGTAGACCAGCTTGAAAACCGAAATTAATTTAATGAAGAGAGACTCTCTTTCGTCACTTATATAAAAATGGTTATAAGCAGAAATTAGGAAGAGTAGCTGCCTTTTCGGGCCTATCAGCTGCTTACATCACTGCTTGTTGAGAAGGACATCTTTAGGAATTCACTATTGTTATCTCATATCGTAAATTTAAGAACTTACTTTATAACATGTTAAGCAATGCATATATTTCATATTTACTCTCACAAAGACTGATACATGGTACTTAAACTGAATTATTGTTTACTTCAAGTGTCTGCGCTGGGGTCACACCTTTCTGGTCTGTACATTCATAGCTTAACAGAACGTCTTGAAGAATATTGATTTGTGCTGATGACATTAGCTTGGCTGCCCAGAGCCACAACGTTTCTGATGATGAAACCTCTTTATCCACTGATTTGGAAGTCTTTGATGTATACCTTAGGAAATGGTGGCTCCACCCAAATCCACAGAAAACAGTTCTATCTGCATTAAATGTATGCACAAGACAGTCAGATTACATACCAGATGTCAGATTCAGAGGCCAATAGCTCTAGGCAGAACTATTAATTTAAAAGTAGCATCTTTCGGTTGTAGCAGCTAAAGACAAAACGAGAAGCAAGTCTTCAAAAATTTGGTGGTACCTTATGGTGACCTAATGCTCGTGTTTTAAGATCCACAGCTTTAACCTTATTATATGTAGGTGTTCTGTTACTGAAGATTATTGTTCGACCAGGATCAACAGTGCTCACACTAAGAAGATAGATGTGCAACTCAATCAGGCATTACGAGATGTATTCATAGTACAAACACTCCAAGACGTCCTGTTCTCAGCATCACCCCACCTCCAGCTGTAAGAAGATCATCTCTCCTAAAGGTTTAGAAGAACATTCTCAGGAATTCTCAGCTACCCATTCATCGAGATATTGCACAAGCAGAGTACCAACGCTTGAAATCTAGGAAAATCTCATGGTGCACAGCAAAAAAACCTTGTTGTGTCTTCTTTCGTTGTCAATCATGCATGGAAAATTCAGTAAGAGCAATCATCAGTAGTCAACAAACATCTAGTCAAGGACCCTTTCATGCAGATAGACGGATTCGATCTTCCGAGACGTCAGTAGAGGATCATGAAATGGATTAGCACAGGACAAGGCTGATGTTTATCTAAAAACGTAAGGAGTCAGTGTTCTTTTACAGACAATTCAATACCACTTTCTAAATATTCCATTTGCCTTAGACTCAATATTATCATAACAACAAAAAGGTCACATGTTACTACACCCTCTGAGGTGGGTGCATGCCCTGCCCCCTGTCATGACATCACATGATGATCCAATTGTGTTTAATCATCAGGATATGTATGTTAGCAGCATATTGTTGCAAACATGCAAATGTAAGATTAGTATATCTTTGTGAATGTGAAATTATAGTAGAAACTGAGAATGTTCGTCATAATGATAAAACATCATTTACAGAGTTGGAGTAGGGAGAACAATGTAACCGATGAAGCACACTGAGAAGTCGATGATAACAGACTATGTTCCATCTCAAATTCCTCCTGACATGAACATCTGTAGAAATAAGGCAACCATCATCAACCTGTATGATAATCTCATATTGAAGTTCCCATCATCATCACAGGATTTCACAATGTATTTATTTAAAACTTTGAAGTTTTTATGAAATTGTATTGGCAATAAAGTGCAGTATCGATTGCAACAGCAAAGTCGGTGGCAACGATATGTGAAAGCGTTAATTAACGATGTTATAAGTTATGTACATGAAATGTACCCTACAAATTCATTTAGGCCAATGCATAAGTGTATGTATGCTTGCAGTACCAAAGTCGCCTACCATAACTCCGATAAATATTAAATCTGTAGTACATGGTTTACAGATGTAGAACCGAAATATATCCTTCATCCTGTTGGTTTGAACACAATGCAAGCAGCATTTATAGGGTATAAACATGCTATTTCAATAATACTATAGAGATGTAAGGTAGAACGTATGTAGAAACGTTAATAAACATAATTACTTACAATATATACTTGTTTTTTATTGCAGCAAAAGCACTGAGAAACAAATATTATGCAAGATACTTGCAGATATGATAAACAGGTCATACTACTCTGCAAAAACTCAAACATATATACATAAATATACTCAGAGTGAGTGAATAGTTAGAGTATGCCAGAGAGTCAACAAAATGCTAGAGACTCCATCTAATGTATCTCCCTGTAACTGTTCAAACATTGCATATGCTTGAGGTGAATGTTGTTGATCAAGAGAGTCAACTTGCAACTTCTGTGGAGAAGAAATAATCTTACAACTACAATTGAAAAAAGGTGATGGGGATATGCTAAAAATGTGGTACATGCACATTGGAGAGCAACACTTCTGCGTGTAAACTCGTCACATCAACATAGGCAAGGAGGTGGCCATGGTGGGGGCAGCAGCATTATGTCAGTTTGAAGTCCGCTGCTATTCTCACTCCTACACCTACGTCACATAGCAGTGGCAGAAGCAGCGTTACATCACCTCAACATGAATGTTCACTCTGGGAAACACACCCACCTCTCACCCATCCTGGAGGTGCACAATCGGTGCAAACGATGCGACTGCAGTAGAGTTCCATCAGTGGGGAGTACAGAAGTACCAGCAGCAGTTCCAGTAACAAAGACCAGCTGCTTGCAATCATCCAGACCGCAAAACTAAATTATTCAGTGATTTGGTATTCATTTAGAAACAGAATTGCACAAGCTCATATTAAGAGTGCTGTTGGATATCAGAAACCCCCCTCCCCCTTCCCTTATATTTCTGGTGCATGTAAACCTATTGGGAGGCCAAGGCTGTCTAAAATTTAAAGAACTCTCGGTATTCTTCAATTAAGTTTAAGCAATGCTATGCTATGCTATGAGTTTGCAGTTCCTACACATCACATTGTGACTGAGATTGCAATCATACATTTGTAGAGCAGCATAAATGTAGTATTGCAAAGCACCTCGCTCACTGATTGGTAAGAGAAGTATGTCTGTGACAGATTACGAACAAGGTTATCAGAATTCGAAGAAAGAGGCTGTTCTTGGACGTTTTTGCATACATCCATCATCAACGTCATGAGAGTTCTTCATACATAAAACTTCCAGGAGGTACTGTGTCAAAACATATGGCTATTAAAGTAATAAATAAAGATGATTCTGTTTTGCATAGTGTGGGCTGTGAGAATAATTTGGAGACCATCTGGAGTGTTCTGATAAATATGGCATGTAAGATGTTCCCAGTCATTATAAAGATGAAAGCATTGGTTATCCAATGAAAATTCAGGGCATCGATAAATTTGAAGAGCAGAATATGCATATGCCTATTCATGTATACACCTTGGATGCATGCAAGGATAGTGATCGTAAGATTGCTCATAAAGTTGTTGGCTGCCTGCATTTTTCAGAATTTGCCAGGCAGCGTGAAAAACATACAGATTTGCTGATCCTTTTTGATGAAAAAATACAAAGCAGCTTTACTGTTTCATGACAAACCTGTCATCACATCTTATTTCATCACAGGTGAATAAACGTCATGGTGTACAGACCATCTACAGTAGATATTTCAGTACATTTGACAAGAGTGATAATGTTTCTGAGCAGTAGCAAAACAGTTCTATAAAAGCTCCCCATTGTGTAGACAGGTGATGATAAATACACAGAATTAAAAAATTTTCTCCTCAAACAGCGACTACCATTCACTGTCTTCTCAGACTTGGAATTTGTACTCACATCAGTAGTGCAATCTGAAGAAGATCCCAATATTTTACAAACCGCTATCATAGAACAACATGTACTCTTTGCAGTGGCATAGAAAGCCATATGTTCATACGATCCATCCTTTCACCATATCGAATTGTACACTGGTACAGGTCCTGCAAGACGGTTGCTCTCTGAGCTGGAAGAACTGGCAGTGAGACTGATGAGCTTTATAATACCTTTGTTCATATACTCGAGACACCTGAAAGTCATTCATTATATGAGAATGCGTTTGCAGTCAACTGTAAGATAAAACAACTGGAAAAGTTATTAGAGATCACTGTTATTTAATTATTAAATTGTGTGGTGCAACACACAATTTGCGTAATTTGAGTTATAAACTTCCCTGGCACATACAATTTGAGCAGATAACATGTTCATTTCCTCACTGAACACTTGAGTGAATTACGTTTGCCTGATTATTCGGTTAATGTTATAGCCAAGAATCTGAAAAATGCATTTCATTTTCAAAGAGTATAACTGTAAATATCACATTATGGACAGCATAATTATCTGACAAACTTATGACATACGTCTCAGGATGCAATCCCAGCACCCAAGGAGCAACATGATTGTTTGATAATTCACAGGCCAACGATGGAATAACTCTTATGCTGAAAATACCTCATTCTTATGTTTTTAGGGAGGGAAATCCAATTATGATACTTAAAAAACTGTATTACCCACCATTTCTTCACGTTTTATAGCAAAATTTATCAAATTGAGCGATTCTTAAGTAATTTAATAGCTTTTATATAGTTAAAATAATTTAAAAAGGAGGTGTAATGAATGTAGATGACGTTGATAGAACTGCCGAAAAACATTTGCTTTCAAAAAGAGGCCGATTCTGTTTTTTGTTAACAGATGGTGTCTTGTTTACTGTCAACCTAATCTCACTTTCCCCTTTCCTGTACATGTGCTAAGTACAATGTCTAATCGTGGTTGTAAAAGCTCTGCTGACAATTTTTGTTATATTTGTGGTGAATTTGTGATTAAAAAACAACAAAGAAACATTACAGACTTAGTGAAAAAGGTTTGTCCATCATACTTTGGATCTAAATTAGGTGATCAAAAAAATGTTAGGCGCCATATAAGGTAAGTTATGTGTGTGTTGAAGATCTGAGAAAATTGTCCAAAAAGGAAAAAGAAAATCATTTAGTTTTGCTGTTCCTATGATATGGAGGGAGTCAAGAAATCAATCCAATAATTGCTACCTTAGCGCTGTTGATATTACAGGTCATAATTCGAAAAAATGAAGGTAATAAGCTACCCTAGCCTTCCGTCTGCCATCCGACCAGCAGGGAATGGTGTACAATTAGCAGTTCCTGAACCACCAGGTGAATTAAACTCTATTCCAACAGAAGTATTTTCTGATGTACAATCTGATTTAGATGAACCAAACGATGATGAATTCCATTTTAATACAGAAAGTCTTGAGCCCAAATTATTTACTCAGACCCAGCTTAACGATTTGGTTAGGGACCTGGGGGTAACAAAAGGAAAAGCTGAATCGCTTGGCTCCAGATTAAAAGAAAAGAACTTATTGGCAGTTGGAACCAGGATATACATCTATAGAAAGAGAGGGCAGCAACTTTCCAAATTTTTTAAACACGATGGTGATTTAGTGTACTGCTCAGACATTCCCAGTCTCATGAATGAGTATAGTTTTCACCAGCACCTTAAAGTGATGGAAGAATGCTACCAAGGCCGCTGGAACACCAAGATGATGGAGGACTACTGTTGGCCACTTTACTGAGAAGTTCTGCAAGTCACTCATCGTAGAAAAAGCTACACAAGAAGCTTCACAGGAAAAAGAGAAAGAAAATAAAAACCAATCCCAGCTGACAAGTGAAACCTCTATTAACTCATAACATTGTTTTAGGTAGCTTACTGTAAATACAAACCATGCTTATGTCGTAACAAAGCATTTCACTACTTTCTCTGTTTACCATATAGCATAGGATTTTTGTACTATATAATAAGAAGCATATTGCTCGAAAAAACTAAGGCTAGATTTGGATTCAATTCTTAAAAATCTATTAAGATCTGCTATCAAAGTAAAAAAAAGTTTTTCAAAAAACTTTTTTTCGTTGGTGTGTGTAATGTCTTACATAATTACCTGATCAAATGATGGCATATATATCTAGATCCATGCATAGTAGGAGGGTAACAACATAATTTGATAATTAAACATGCAGGTAATCGAACCAAAACATCTGAGGATCCAGAGGTCTCACCACTTAGCAGAGTTGTGCCATTGTGCGACACACCGGCAGAGGGGGGGAGGGGGGGAAGGTCAGCCAACTCAGGAGGTGTTGCAACGTGTGCCATTGTTGTTGCTATGACAATACTGAGAGTACTGCAACTGGCGTAACTAGAAATGAACCTTGAATTGTCTTTAAAAGAACACTTCTGCTCTATTATCTAACTGACAGTTGGGGATGAGCTAGTTGTGCACATTACGAATGTGGTAGCTCCATACAGTCAGTCCACCGTATTGCTGCTGACCATTATATCTGAGCCAACAAAGGGACCATAATGGACATTCACCATGCATCTCATGAAGCAATCTGATAGATGAGACAACTAGACCTGGAGATGTAGGATGGTGCTAGCCAGTGATTGTGCACATTTGTTTACAGATGTTGTATACACATGTTTGTTTCCATCATACAATAAATAAATAAATAAGTGAGTGCAGAAGATAAGGATACATATTATGTTCGTTAAGAAGTGATCCTAAGTCCTTACATCCTGACTATAAATGTAACTTTTCATACTATAAATGTAAAATACAAAAATATTGAAAGACGCTCAAGCTTGCCTGTCAGCATTTGAAGACATCAAAACTGTGTGTGCTGGTTGGCGCCAATCAAATATTGCCAGAATAATCGATATTTGGCACATAAACATGCATAGTTACAATTCAAATAACAAAATAGTTCTACTATTATCATGATAAGAAATACAAATTATAAAATAAGAGCAGGATTGTGTATGAAAAATGCAAATCACAATGCATATGTCAGTTTTGCAGTAAATTAAGGCATATAGGTGCGATTCGTACATGTACTACTTCTTTCAAAATCATTGCCTAGTATGAGAGAAAAGCATCTGCTTTTAACTAAAAAATTTTCCTTGACTTCTGAAAATCATTCTATACTGTTTCGTATGGCCGCCTAATCAATAAAATAACGAGAGCACGGAATATCAGTCCAGCTGTGTGACTGGACTGAAGAGTTGTTACGAAAAAGAACACAACGTATCAGTTTGAACTAGGAGAGATCTTCACACGTAAAACAAACTTCGGGTGTTACCCAGGGGAAAGTTGCAGGACCGTCACTTTTCACAATACAGGTATACGTGCCCTAGTACATTAAGTCGGAAGTTCAATGAGGCTTTTTGCAGGTGATGATATAGACAGAGACGTCAAAACGCTAGAAAATTGTAGCGAAATGCAGAAAGGCCAACAAAAGATCGACGTTAGGTGCAGTAAGTGGCAGTTAACTCTGAACACAAACAAACGTGACGTATTGCGAGTACAGACAGAGGGAGAACCTTTAGTGAGTGATTCCAAAGTTAAAAAACAATCAGTAAACCTTTAGTGAGTGATTCCAAAGTTAAAGAACAATCAGTGGAGGCAGTTGCCACCGTAGAATATCTCGGAGTATGCTTACAGAGCGATACGAACTGGAACGAGCACATAAAATTAATCTGCATCTACGTCATACTCCGCCAACGGCCTTGCTGCAGTGGTATCACCGGTTCCCGTCAGATCACTGAAGTTAAGCGCTGTCGAGCTGGGCTAGCATTTCGATGGGTGACCATGCAGTCTGCCGGGCGCCGTTGGCAAGCGGGGTGCACCCAGCCCTTAAGAGGCTAACTGAGGAGCTACTCGACTGAGAAGTAGCGGCTCGGGTCTCGTAAACTGACATACAGCCGGGAGAGCGGTGTGCTGACCACACGCCCCTCCATGTCCGCATCCAGTGACGCCTGTGAGTTGAGGACGACACGACGGCCGGCGTTGGGCCTTCCAATGCCTGTTCGGACGGAGTTACATCACACTCCGCAAGCCACGTAAGAGTGTGCGGCCGACGGCAGCTACTGTACCACTAACTGATCTCCCCTTGTCATGTCGTCAGATTCTTATGGAAAGTGCACTCTCTAAAATCCTATAGGAAATCTCACAGTGATGCACAACCCCTCTCTTGCAGCGGCTGCCATTGGCATCTGTTGAGCGTCTGTGTAACGCTCTCGCGCGGAATAAACGAACCCCCTCTCTGTGGAATCTTCTCCGTCTCTTTCGTCAGTCCTACGTGGTATGTCCCCCAGACTGATGAACGATACTCAAGAATCGGTCACACGAGCGTCTTGTAAGCCACGCCTTGCGTGGGTGAGTTACATTTCCTTAACATTCTCCCTATTAATCTGTCTCGTGTCCAGTTCTCCTACTAATTGGATTATATGGTAGTTGCACATAAGGTCGCTGTGGATAGTTAGTCCCAGATATTTTATGGTCCAGACTGTTTCCAGCAATTTGTCATCAATAGTGTAGTTGTACAGTAGTAGATTTCTTTTCCTATGTACTCGTAGTATGTTACGTTTACTTACGATCAAGCTCAACTGGCACAGCCTGCACCATTCATCATTCCTCTGCAGATCCTTCAGCAAATCGACACTGTCTTCTCGCGTCGCTACTTCCTTATACACAATCGCATCGTCCACAAACAGTGTTAAAGAGCTTCCAGCTGTAACACTATCACATGAGGGCTCCAGAAGCGCTTGTTCAAAATGTAGTCTGCCACTTTGGTCACACATCCACGCACAGCAGACAGGGGAGTGAGTATTAGAAATGTCTTCCGCCACAATACGTACCCGGAAATGCACTGTGACGCTACGTGTGATTTACGACCACCCCACACTTTTCGCAACTGGTTTGTAGTCGGCTTGCTTACCTGGCGTCTCATAGACGTTGCCCCAGTAGGTTTCTTCTCCTTCGGTCGCGATCTGTAACGTTTCTATCATAAACAGTGCATAATAATGTGACGAGTGAGTAGGTCGAAATGCTAAGCATAACAAGAACAGTAAAATATTAGGATGCCAACTAATTATGTTTTGTTTCACCAATCGCAAAATTAGTAAGACGATTTCTAGAGCCAGTCTACCGTTAATAATTAACACTAGCTTCCTGGTCATTATTCATTAGTTCGCAAACACCGACAAAGACTCAAAAATGCTCCAGACGATATTAGAATCAACGTGAAATCGCAGAACTATATATTTTCCGAGACAGCTGCAGCAGTCTACTCTATATTTGTGCGAACTTGCACTTGACACACCAGTCCGCGTGTTGCTGCTTTCGAAACCGATCGTCGACCAGTCGAGAGACGTCTTAACAGTCTGCTTCATCCTGAAATTTATAATTATCATTTTCTGATGAACAGAGTGATATTGGAATTATTATTAACAAGTGTTCAGTACAAGTAACGTCATCAGCTGGAGCTGTATATTAAAACTGACCATCTGACGCGTTCTCTGGTGATCCTACCAACTCGCTAGCCTCCCGTACCAAAATCCTCCTATACCTTGCAATAAAACATAGCAACAAAAATGTAATACGTAAATGTTGGCAGGGAAGCGACGTAAACGGCACACGAAGCTTTCTACTACATCATTTACATTCTACTATATTAATACACAGTTAGTTCGATGATCAAAATTTAATCAGCTCTCCTCCCACTTTTATTTATTTCTGCTTTGTTACATCTTTACTTGAGGCTTGGGTAATCGAAACACCATTTTGATCATCCTGATACATTCGGCGAGAAAAGTTCAAATGGCTCTGAGCACTATGGAGCAACTTGTGAGGTCATCAGTCCCCTAGAACTTAGAACTACTTAAACCTAACTAACATGAAGACATCACACACATCCATGCCCGAGGAAAGATTCGAACCTGCGACCGTAGCGGTCGCGGTTCCAGACTGAAGCGCCTAGAACCGCTCAGCCACACCGGCCGGCTGTCAATTACATCTTGAAGATTATCATAGCTCATTGTCTCTTGTTTAAGTCTTCCCACATCAACTGCACATACAGATTTATTTTGCTTTATTGTCATCTTTGTTATCCTTTTATTGACACGGCTGACGGCAGTAAAGTTATCATTAAATTTCTTCTGAATTAGAATTCCCACTCCCGCATGTGCTGCTAGATGTTTATCAGCACCAGAGTAGACTAGTGTGGGTGACTTCCTCTTACGGTTGAGCCTTTCCCTTTTCTTTTCATCTGGGTCAGTGCGCACACGCTTATTTTATGTTGTTCCATTTCCACAACAATTTCCTCCCCTTTATTATTCCATGAGGGTATATTCTATGTAGCAGCGCCTGAGTATTTTAATTCCTGATTTTTAATCCTTTTCTGAGACAAGGCCGTCATGATTTTAACCATCCTGTTTTGAGGCTTACTTTTAGGGATGGGAAAAACCGATCAGTTAAAGCCGATGCCGTTATTTGAGACCTGAATAGCCAGTATTTTTTGGTATATGTTTGGTCTCGGTAATCACAGGAGTTTTTTTTATTTTTTGTTAATGGCCGAACAAAATAAATGAATTATCAATTACCCTTAGCAGCAGTGAAACAGTTGTTTCGGTTTTAAACAAACCTTCAAAAAAAAAAAAAAAAATTAATTGGGAAACTGGAACTGGTAGGAAATATTGCGCTATTGCAGAAAACCGAGAAAACAATCAGTACTATTTTATTAACAATGCCGACAGAAAGGAGCAGCAAACGCATGGCATGAGAAGCGGTACGGCGGCGCTGAGACGGTGCTGCGCCTGTTGCCCTGTGTCGCGGCCTGAGGCAAGCGGTGTGCGTGCAGTGAGCAGGACTTCAGCCACACGCGGTCTGCACGGCAGTTCCTCGCTGCCGTCCGCGGACATCCGTTGTGGTGCCGAATGGCGCCGACGCTAGTCTCGAAATATTTTTACGAGGTAACGTACCGATGAAGTACAATGCTTCATTTTCTTTAAAAGATCAATGATTTGTCTGCCACTTCCATGAAACTGTTAAATAGGAAGGAAGTTATGGTAACAGTAATAACTTAATAACTTAGCGACAGTTCATCCATGGTACACAATAAATATAGAGAGTGGCTGATTTACTGACCGTCTCTACATAACATGTCTTCATCTACTTGTAGCCCCGAAAACAGATGTCTGAACAAGCGCAAGGTCGAAAGAGTCCTGAATTCAAATACCGATCACAGAACTACACTCCTGGAAATTGAAATAAGAACACCGTGAATTCATCGTCCTAGGAAGGGGAAACATTATTGACACATTCCTGGCGTCAGATACATCACATGATCACACTGACAGAACCACAGGCACATAGACACAGGCAACAGAGCATGCACAATGTCGGCACTAGTACAGTGTATATCCACCTTTCGCAGCAATGCAGGCTGCTATTCTCCCATGGAGACGATCGTAGAGATGCTGGATGTAGTCCTGAGGAACGGCTTGCCATGCCATTTCCACCTGGCGCCTCAGTTGGACCAGCGTTCGTGCTGGACGTGCAGACCACGTGAGACGACGCTTCATCCAGTCCCAAACATGCTCAATGGGGGACAGATCCGGAGATCTTGCTGGCCAGGGTAGTTGACTTACACCTTCTAGAGCACGTTGGGTGGCACGGGATACATGCGGACGTGCATTGTCCTGTTGGAACAGCAAGTTCCCTTGCCGGTCTAGGAATGGTAGAACGATGGGTTCGATGACGGTTTGGATGTACCGTGCACTATTCAGTGTCCCCTCGACGATCACCACAGGTGTACGGCCAGTGTAGGAGATCGCTCCCCACACCATGATGCCGGGTGTTGGTCCTGTGTGCCTCGGTCATATGCAGTCCTGATTGTGGCGCTCACCTGCACGGCGCCAAACACGCATACGACCATCATTGGCACCAAGGCAGAAGCGACTCTCATCGCTGAAGACGACACGTCTCCATTCGTCCCTCCATTCACGCCTGTCGCGACACCACTGGAGGCGGGCTGCACGATGTTGGGGCGTGAGCCGAAGACGGCCTAACGGTGTGCGGGACCGTAGCCCAACTTCATGGAGACGGTTGCGAATGGTCCTCGCCGATACTACAGGAGCAACAGTGTCCCTAACTTGCTGGGAAGTGGCGGTGCGGTCCCCTACGGCACTGCTTAGGATCCTACGGTCTTGGCGTGCATCCGTGCGTCGCTGCGGTCCAGTCCCAGGTCGACGGGCACGTGCACCTTCCGCCAACTACTGGCGACAACATCGATGTACTGTGGAGACCTCACGCCCCACGTGTTGAGCAATTCGGCGGTACGTCCACCCGGCCTCCCGCATGCCCACTATACGCCCTCGCTCAAAGTCCGTCAACTGCACATACGGTTCACGTCCACGCTGTCGCGGCATGCTACCAAAGACTGCGATGGAGCTCCGTATGCCACGGCAAACTGGCTGACACTGACTGCGGCGGTGCACAAATGCTGCGCAGCTAGCGCCATTCGACGGCCAACACCGCGTTTCCTGGTGTGTCCGCTGTGCCGTGTGTGTTATCATTGCTTGTACAGCCCTCTCGCAGTGTCCGGAGCAAGTATGGTGGGTCTGACACACCGGTGTCAATGTGTTCTTTTTTCCATTTCCAGGAGTGTATTATTCAGCAAATCGAACGTTCTTCATCCTGGTACATATCTACAACTACAAAACGAATGCTAGGAATCGCAGTTTTTAGAGTATAGTGAATTCGAGGATAAAATGTGAATACACCCAGAGCATTACGATTTTTCCATATTTTTGGAAAAGCGTTGTTTCCAAAAAACCCACTTGTTGCACATCAAGCCAAACGTCATTGCATCTTTTGTCGATTCATGGAACTGGCACCTCTATTTGACAAATAGTGCGCGGTCTACTTCCGTCTGAACATGCGCAAAGCTACAAAGATTCCTGAATTCAAATATCGATTACAGGTACTATTATTCAGGAAATCGAACATTCTTTATCCCGATTCATATCTACATAATGAAAACTACAAAATGCATGCTACGAAACGCAGTTTTAAGAGAATAGTGAATTCGAGGAAAAAATGTGAATACAACCAGAGCATTGCGATTTTTCCATATTTTTGGAAAAGCATTGTTCCAAAAACCCCACTTGTTACACATCAAGCGAAACCTTATTGCATCCTCTGTCGATTCATGGAACAGGCACATCAATGAGACAAATAGTACACAGTCTACTTCCATCTGAACATGCGCAGAGGTACAAATAGTCCTGAATTCAAATATCGATTAGAGGTATTATTATTCAGCAAATGGAAAGTTCTTATTCTGGTACATATATACATGATGAAAACTACAAAATGTATGCTAGGAAACGCAGTTCTAAGAGTACAGTGAATTTGCTGAAAAAATGTGAATACACCCGGGGCTTTGCGATTTTTCCATATTTTTGGAAAAGTTTTGTTTCCAAAAACCCCACTTGTTACACATCTAGCGAAACATCATTACATCCTCTGTCGATTCATGGAACTAGCACCTCTGTGTGCAAATAGTACACAGTGTATTTCCGTCTGAACATGCGCAAAGGTAGAAAGAGCCCTGAATTAAAATATCGATACTATTATATAGCAAACCGAACGTTCTTTATCCTGGTACATATCTTCATGATGATAACTAAGAAATGCATGATAGAGCATGCAGTTTTAAGAGTACAATGAATTTGAGGAAAGAATGTAAATACACCAGGAATTTTAAATTTTCCCATATTTGAAAAAAAGCTTTGTTTCCAAGTACCCCACATTTTCACATCAAGCGAAACTTCATTACACATCATGTCGATTCATGGAACTGGCACCTCCATTTGACAAATAGTACGCAGTCTACTTCTGTCTGAACATGCGCAAAGGTACAAAGAGACTTGCATTCACATATCGATTGCAGGTACTATTGTTCAGCAAATCCAATGTTCTGTATCCTGGTACCTATCTACATGATGAAAACCTCAAAATGCATGCTAGGAAACGCCGTTTTAAGCGTACAGTGAATTCAAGGAAAAGATGCTGGGCTTTGCGATGTTTCGATATTTGAGGAAAAGCTTTTTTCCAAAAACCCCACTTGTTACACATCAAGCGAAACGTCATTACATCCTGTGTCGAGTCATTGAACTGGCACCTCTATGTGACAAATAGTACACAGTCTATTTCCATCTGAACATGCGCAATGGTAGGAAGAGACCTGCATTCAAAATTTTGATTACAGGTACTATTATTCAACAAGTCGAACGTTCGTTATCCTGGTACATATCTACATGATGAAAACTACAATATGCATACTAGGAAACGCAGTTTTAAGAGAACAGTGAATGCGAGGAGAAAATTTGAATATACTCAGGGCTTTGCGATTTTTCCATATTTTAGGAATAGCTGTTTCCAAAAACTCCTCTTGTTACATATCAAGCGAAACGCCATTACATCCTTTGTCAATTCATGGAACTGGCACCTCAATGTGATAAGTAGTACACAGACTGTTTCCGACTTAACATGGGCAGAGGTAGAAAGAGCCCTGAATTCAAATATCGATTACAGGTGCTATTATTCAGCAAATCGAACGTTCTTTATCCTGGTACCTATCTACAAAATGAAAAATACAAAATGCATGCTAGGAAACGTATTTTTAAGAGTAAAGAGAGTTCGAGGAAAAGAATGTGAATACACCCTGAGCTTAGCGATTTTTCCATATTTGAGGAAAGCTTTTTTCCAAAATCTCCACTTGTTACACATCAAGCGAAACGTAATTACATCCTCTGTCGACTCATTGAACTGGCACCGGTATGTGACAAATAGTACACAGTCTATTTCCGTCTGAACATGCGTAAAGGTAGAAAGAGCCTTGAATTCAAATATCGATTACAGATACTATTATGTAGCAATTCCAACGTTCTTTATCCTGGTACATACCTACATGATGAAAACTACGATATGCATGATAGGGCGCGCAGTTTCAAGAGTACAGTGAATTCGAGGAAAGAATATGTATACACCATGAATTTGAATTTTTTCCATATTTGAGGAAAAGCTTTGTTTTCAACACCCCAATTGTTATGCATCAAGTGAAACGTTATTTCATCCTCTGTCGACTCATGGAACTCTCACCTCTATGTGAGAAATAGTAAGCAGTCTATTTCCGTCTGAACATGCGCAAAGGTAGAAAGAGACCTGCATTCAAAATTTTGATTACAGGTACTATTATTCAGCAAATCGAACGTTCCTTATCCTGGTATAGATCTACATGATGAAAACAACTAAATGCATGCTAGGAAACGTAGTTTTAAGAGTACAGACAATTCGAGGAAAATATGTGAATACACCCTTGGCTTTGCGATTTTTCTATATTTGAGGAAAAGCTTTATTCCAAAAACCCCACTTATTACACATAAAGCGAAACGTCATTACATCCTCTGTAAACTCCTTGAACTGTCACCTCTATGTGACAAATTGTACACAGTCTATTTTCGACAGAACATGCGCAAAGGTACAAAGAGTCCCGAATTCAAATATTGTTATAGAAACTATTATTCAGGAAATCGAACGTCCTTTATCCTGGTATATATCTACATGATGAAAACCTCAAAATGCATGCTAGGAAACGCAGTTTTAAAAGTACAGTGAATTCGAGTAAAAAAATGTGAAGACACCCAGGGATCTGCGATCTTTCCACAATTGAGAAAAAGCTTTGTTTCCAATAACCCAAGTTGTGACACATGAAGCGAAACGTCATTACATCCTCAATCTGTTCATTTACTCTCACCTCCATGTTACAGATAGTACACAGTCTATTTCCGTATGAACATGCGCAAAGGTAGAAAGAGTCCTGAATTCAAATATCGATTACAGATACTATTATATAGCAATTCGAACGTTCTTTATCCTGGTACATACCTACATGATGAAAACTACGAAATGCATGATAGGGCGCGCAGTTTGAAGAGTACAGTGAATTTGAGGAAAGAATATGAATACACAATGAATTTGAATTTTTTCCATATTTGAGGAAAAGCTTTGTTTCAACACGCCAATTGTTATGCATCAAGTGAAACGTTATTACATCCTCTGTCGACTCATAGAACTCTCACCTCTATGTGAGAAATAGTAAGCAGTCTATTTCCGTCTGAACATGCGCAAAGGTAGAAAGAGACCTGCATTCAAAATTTTGATTACAGGTACTACTATTCAGCAAATCGAACGTTCTTTATCCTGGTACATATCTACATGATGAAAACTACAATATGGATGCTAAGAAACGCAGTTCTAAGAGAACAGTGAATGCGAGGAGAAAATTTGAATATACTCATGGCTTTGCGATTTTTCCATATTTTTGGAATAGCTTTGTTTCCAAAAACCCCACTTGTTACACATCAAGCGAAATGCCATTACATCCTTTGTCAATTCATGGAACTGGCACCTCTATGTGACAAATAGTACACAGTCTATTTCCGTCTTAACATGGGCAGTGGTAGAAAGAGCCCTGAATTCAAATATCGATTACAGCTGCTTTTATTCAGCAAATCGAACATTCTCCATCCTGGTACATATCTACAAGATGAAAAATACAAAATGCATGCTAGGAAACGTAGTTCTTTAGAGTAGAGAGAGTTCGAGGAAGATATGTGAATACACCCTGAGCTTTGCGATTTTTCCATATTTGAGGAAAAGCTTTTTTCCAAATACCCCAATTGTTAAGCATAAAAGCGTAACGAAATTACATCCTCTGTCGATTCAGTGAACTGGCACCTCTATGTGCCGATAGTACGCAGGTTACTTCCGCCTGACCATGCGCAAAGGTACACATAGTCCTGATAACAAATATCAATTACAGGTACTATTTATTTTGGAAATAGAATTTTTCTTACCCTGGTACATATCGACGTGATGAAAAGAACAAAATGCATGCTAGGGAACGCAGTTTTAAGAGTACAGTGAATTCGAGGAAAAAATGCTCGGCTTTGCGATGATTCGATATTTGAGGAAAAGGTTTTTCCAAAAACCCTACCAGCTACTCATCAAGCGAAACGTCATTACATCCTCTGTCGGATCATTGAACTGGCACCTCTATGTGACAAACAGTACACAGTCTATTTCCGTCCGAACATGCGCAATGGTAGGAAGAGACCTGCATTCAAAATCTTGATTACAGGTACTATTATTCAACAAATCGAACGTTCTATATCCTAGTACATATCTACATGATGAAAACTACAATATGCATGCTAGGAAACGTAGTTTTAAGAGTACAGAGAATTCGGGGAAAAATGTGAATACACCCTGGGCTTTCCGATTTTTCCATATTTGAGGAAAGCTTTTTTCCAAAAACTCCACTTGTTACACATCAAGCGAAACGACATTACATCCTCTGCCGATTCATGGAACTGGCACCTCTATGTGACAATTAGAAGGCAGTCTACTTCCGTCTCAACATGCGAATTGCTAAAAAGAGTCCTGAATTCAAATATCGATTACAGAAACTATTATTCGGCAAATCGAATGTTCTTTATCCTGGTACATATCTACATGGTAAAAACCTCAAGATGCATGCTAGGAACGCAGTTTTAAGCGTGCATTTAATTCGAGGAAAAAATGTGAATACACCCTGGGCTTTGCGATTACTCCATATTAGGAAAAAAACTTTGTTTCCAAAAACCATACTTGTTACACATTAAGCGAAACGTCATTACATCTTCCGTCGATTCATGTAACTGGCATCTCAATGTAGGAAATAGTAATCAGTAGACTTCCGTCTGAACATGCGCAAAGTTATAAAGAGTCCTGAATTTAAGTATCGATTACAGGTAATATTATTCAGCAAATCTTACGTTCTTTACCGTGCTACATAACTAAATGATAAAAACTAGAAAACACATGCTAGGAAACGCAGTATTAAGAGTACAGAGAATTCGAGGAAAAGATGTGAATACACCCGGCCTTTACAACTGTTCCAAATTTGTAAAAAAGCGTTGTTTCCAAAAAACCTACTTATTACACGTGAAGCTAAACGTCATTACATCCTCTGTCGATCCATGGAACTGGCACCTCTATGTGACAAATAGTACGCAGTCTACTTCTGTCTGAACATGCGCAAATGTTCAAAGGGTCCTGAATTCAAATATCGATTACAGGTACTATTATTCAGCAATTCGAATGTTCTGTGTCCTGTTATAAATCTACATGATGATAACTACAAATTGCATGCCGGGAATCGCTGTTTTAAGTGTACAGTGAATTCTTCGAAAATATGTGAATTTTTTTGCGATTTTTACATATTTGAGAAAAAGTTTTATTCCCATAAACAACACTTGCTACACATCAAGCGAAACCTAGTTACATCCTCTCTCCATACTTGGAACATGCACCTCCATGTGACAAATAGTACGCATTTTATTTCCGTATGAACATGCGCAAAGGTACAAAGAGTCCTTAATACAAATATCGAATACAGGTACTGTGGTTAAGCATATCGAACGATGTCTTTCCTGTTACGTATCTACATGATGAAAACTACAAAATGCTTCAAGGAAACGCAGTTTTAAGAGTACAGTGAATTCGAGTATGAAATGTGAATACAGCCGAGGCTTCGCGATTTATCCATATTTGAGGAAAAGGTTTGTTTCCAAAAATCCCCTTGCTACACATCAAGCGAAACATCATTACAACCTCTATCGATTAATTGAACTGGCACCTCTATGTGACAAATAGTACACAGTCTACTTCCGTCTGAACATGTGTTAAGGTACAAGGATTCCTGAATTCAAATATGGATTACAGGTACTATTATTCAGCAAATCGAAATTTCTTTATCCTGGTATATATCTACATGATGAAAACTACAAAATGCATGATAGGAAACGCAATTTTAAGAGTACAGTGAATTCGAGGAAACAATGTGAATACACCTAGGACTTTGCAATTTTTCCATATTTGGAAAAAAACCTTTGCTTCCAATAATTCCACTTGCTACACATCAAGCGAAAGTTCATTAGATCCTCTGTCAATTCATGAAACTTTCACCTCTATGTGACAAACAGTACGCAGTCGACTTCCGTCTGAACATGTGCTAAGGTACAAGGAGTCCTGAATTCAAATATGGATTACAGGTACTATTATTCAGCAAATCAAACTCTCTTTATCCTGGTACATATCTATATGATGAAAACTACAAAATGCATGATAGGAGACGCAATTTTAAGAGTACATTGAATTCGAGGAAAAAATGTGAATACATTTGCGATATTTCCATATTTAAGAAAAAGCTTTGTTTCCAAAAACCCCACTTGCTACACATCAAGCGAAACGTCATTACGTCGATTCATGGAACTGGCACCTCTATGTGACAAACAGTACGCAGTCTACTTCTGTCTGAAAATGTACAAAGATATAGAGAGTCCTGAATTCAAATATCGGTTACAGGTACTATTATTTAGCAAGTCGAACGTTGTTTTTCCATCCAGACATGCGCAAAGGTTCAAAGAGCCCTGAATTCAAGTATCGTTTACAGGTACTATTACTCAGCAAATCGAATCCTAGGAAACGCAGTTTAAAGAGTATAGTGAGTTCGAGGAATAAATGTGAAAACACCCGAGGCTTTGTGATTTTTCCATATTTGAGGAAAAGCTTTGTTTCTAAAAACCCCACTTGTCACACATGAAGCCAAACGTCATTAGATCCTCCGTCGATTGATGAATCTGGCACCACAATGTGACAAAGAGTACGCAGTCTACAGTCTGAACGTGCGCAAAGCTACAAAGAGCCCTGAATTCAAATATCGAGTACAATTACTCACAAATCGAACTTTGTTTATCCTGGTACATATCTACATGATAAAAATGCAAGATGCATACCAGGAAATGTTGTTTTAAGAGTACAGTGAAATCGAGGAAAAAATGTGAAACACCTGAGATTTAGCGATTTCTCCATATTTGGAAAAAATGCTTTGTATCCAAAAACTCCACTTGTTGGACATGAAGCGAAACATCATTACATCCTGTATCGATTCATACAACTGGCACCTCTATGTGACATACAGTACACAGTGTACTTCCGTCTGGACATGCGCAAAGGTACAAGGAGTCCTGAATTCATAATCGATTACAGGTACTATTATTCTGGAAATCGAACGTTGTGTACCCTGGTACATATCTATATGATGAAAACTAAAGAATGCATGCTAGGAAACGCAGTTTTAAGAGTACAGGAATGCGAGGAAAAAATGTGAAAACACCCGGGGGTTTGCGATTTTTCGATATTTGAGGAAAAGCTTTGTATCCAAAAATCCCACTTGTAACACATGAAGCGAAATTTCATTACATAATCTGTCGATTAATGGAACTGGAACTTCTATGTGACAAATAGTACCCAGTCCATTTCCGTCTGAAGATGCGCAAAGCTACAAAGAGCCCTGAATTCAAATATCGCTTACAGTTGCTATTATTCAGCAAATCGAACGGTCTTTATCCTGTTACATATCTACATGATGAAAACTACAAAATGCATGCCAGGGAACGCAGTTTTAAGAGTACAGTGAATTCTAGGAAAAAATGTGAATTGCGATTTTTCCATATTTGACGAAAAGCTTTGTTACCAAAACCCCACTTGTTACACATGAAGCGAAACGTCATTACATCCTCTGACGATTCATGGAACAGGCACCTTTATGTGACAAACTGTACGCAGTGTACTTCTGTCTGAACATACACAAAGGCACAAAGAGTCCTGAATTCAAATATCGATTACAGGAACTATTATTTTGCAATTCCAAAGTTCATTATCCTCGTACATATCTACATGATAAAAACTACAAAATGCATGCTAGGAAACACAGTTTTAAGAGTACAGTGAATTCGAGGAAAAATTGTGAAACCACCCGGGACTTTGAGTGAAAGCTTTGTTTCCAAAAATCCCACTTGTTACAAATCAAGCAAAATTTCATTACATACTCTGTCGATTCATGGAAGTGGAACCTCTATGTGACAAATAGTACCCAGTCCATTTCTACATCTGCACCTACATCCATACTCCACAAGCCACCTGACGGTGTGTGGCGGAGGGTACCCTGAGTACCTCTATCGGTTCTCCCTTCTATTCCAGTCTCATATTGTACGTGGAAAGAAGGATTGTCGGTATGCTTCTGTGTGGGCTCTAATCTCTCTGATTTTATCCTCATGGTCTCTTCACGAGATATACGTAGGAGGGAGCAATATACTGCTTGACTTTTCGGTGAAGGTATGTTCTCGAAACTTTAACAGCTGTCCGTACCTAGGTACTGAGCGTCTCTCCTGCAGAGTCTTCCACTGGAGTTTATCTATCATCTCCGTAACGCTTTCGCGATTACTAAATGATCCTGTAACGAAGCGCGCTGCTCTCCGTTGGATCTTTTCTATCTCTTGTATCAACCCTATCTGGTACGGATCCCACACTGTTGAGCAGTATTCAAGCAGTGGGCGAACAAGCGTACTGTAACCTACTTCCTTTGTTTTCGGATTGCATTTCCTTAGGATTCTTCCAATGAATCTCAGTCTGGCATCTGCTTTACCGAATATCAACTTAACACGATCATTCCATTTTAAATCACTCCAAATGCGTACTCCCAGATAATTTATGGAATTAACTGCTTCCAGTTGCTGACCTGCTATTTTGTAGCTAAATGATAAGGGATCTATCTTTCCATGTGTTCGCAGCACATTACACTTGTCTACATTGAGATTCAATTGCCATTCCCTGCACCATGCGTCAATTCGCTGCAGATCCTCCTGCATTTCAGTACTATTTTTCATTGTTGCAACCTCTCGATACACTACAGCCTCAGTGAACTTCCGATGTCATTCACCAGGTCATTTATGTATATTGTGAATAGCAACGGTCCCATGACACTCCTCTGCGGCACACCTGAAATCACTCTTACTTCGGAAGACTTCTCTCCATTGAGAATGGCATGCTGCGTTCTGTTATCTTGGAACTCCTGAATCCAATCATACAATTGGTCTGATAGTCCATATGCTCTTACTTTGTTCATTAAACGACTGTGGGGAACTGTGTCAAATGCCTTGCGGAAGTCAAGAAACACGGCATCTACCTGTGAACCCGTGTCTATGGCCCTCTGAGTCTCGTGGACGAATAGCGCGGGCTGGGTTTCACACAACCGTCTCTTTCGAAACCCATGCTGATTCCTACAGAGTAGATGTCCAGTCTTCAGAAAAGTCATTATACTCGAACATAATACGTGTTCCAAAATTCTACAACTGATCGACGTTAGAGATATAGGTCTATAGTTCAGCATATCTGTTCGACGTCCCTTCTTGAAAACGGGGATGACCTGTGCCCTTTTCCAATCCTTTGGAACGCTTCGCTCTTCTAGAGACCTACGGTACACCGCTGCAAGAAGGGGGGCAAATTCCTTCGCGTACTCTGTGTAAAATCGAACTGGTATCCCATCTGGTGCAGCGGCCTTTTCTCTTTTGAGTGATTTTAATTGTTTCTCTATCCCTCTGTCGTCTATTTCGATATCTACCATTTTCTCATCTGTGCGACAATCTAGAGAAGGAACTACAGTGCAGTCTTCCTCTGTGAAATAGCTTTGGAAGAAGGCATTTAGTATTTCGGCCTTTAGTCTGTCATCCTCTGTTTCAGTACCAGTTTGGTCACAGAGTGTCTGGACATTTTGTTTTGATCAACCTACCGCTTTGACATAGAACCAAAATTTCTTAGGATTTTCTGACAAGTCAGTACATAGAACTTTACTTTCGAATTCATTGAAAGCCTCTCGCATAGCCCTCCTCACACTACATTTCGCTTCGCGTAATTTGTATTTGTGTGCAAGGCTATGGCTATGTTTATGTTTGCTGTGAAGTTCCCTTTGCTTCTGCAGCAGTTTTCTAACTCAGTTGTTGTACCACGGTGGCTCTTTTCCATCTCTTACGATCTTGCTTGGCACATATTCATCTAACGCATATTGTACTATGGTTTTCAACTTCGTCCACTGATCCTCAACACTATCTGTACTTGAGACAAAACTTTTGTGTTGAGCCATCAAGTACTCTGAAATCTGCTTTTTGTCACTTTTGCTAAACAGAAAAATCTTCCTACCTTTTTTAATATTTCTGTTTACGGCTGAAATCATCGATGCAATAACCGCTTTATGATCGCTGATTCCCTGTTATGCATTAACTGATTCAAATAGTTCGGGTCTGTTTTTCACCAGAAGGTCTAATATGGTGTGATGGTGTGAACATGCGCAAAGCCACAAAGAGCCCTGAATTCAAATAACGATTACAGGCACTATTACTCAGCAAATCGTACGTTGTTTATTCTAGTACATATCTACATGATGAAAACTACAAAACGCATGCTAGGAAACGCAGTTTGAAGAGTACAGTGAATTCGAGGAAAAAATGTGAAAACACCTGGGGCTCTGCGATTTTTCCATAATTGACGAAAAGCTTAGTTTCCAAAAACCCCACTTGTTACACATGATACGAAACGTCTTTACATCCTCTGTCGATTCATGGAACTGACACCTCTATGTGACAAACAGTACACTGTGTACTTCCATCTGAACATACACAAAGGCACAAAGAATCCTAAATTCAAATATCGATTACAGGAACTATTATTTTGCAATGCCAAAGTTCATTATCATCGTACATACCTACATGATGAAAACTACAAAATGCATGTTAGGAAACACTGTTTTAAGAGTACACTGAGATCCAGGAAAAAATGTGAAAACACCCGGGGCTTTGCGAATTTTCAATATTTGAGGAAAAGCTTTGTTTCCAAAAATCCCACTTGTTACAAATCAAGCGAAATGTCATTACATCCTCTGTCGATTGATGGAACTGGCACCACAATGTGACAATTAGTATGCAGTCTACTTCCGTCCAAACATGCGAAAAAGGTTCAAAAAGCCCTGTATTCAAATATCGATTACAGGTACTATTTCTCAGCAAATCGAATGCTAGGAAACGCAGTTTTAAGAGTACAGTCAGTTCGAGGAAAAAATGTGAAATCACCTGAGACTTTGTGATTTTTCCATGTTTCAGGAAAAGCTTTGTTTCTAAAAACGCAACTTTTCACACATGAAGCCGAACATCATTACATCCTCTGTCGACTCAAGAAACTGGCACCACTATGTGACAAAGAGTACGCAGTCTACTTCCGTCTGAACATGCGTAAAACTACAAAGAGCCCTGAATTCAAATATCGATTACAGGTACCATTACTCAGCAAATCGAACGTTGTTTATCCTAGTACATATCTATATGATGAAAAGTACAAAATGCATGCCAAGAAACGCTGTTTTAATAATATAGTGAAATCGAGGAAAAAATGTGAAACACCGAGGCTTTGCGATTTCTCCATATTTGGAAGAAAGCTTAGTATCCAAAAACTCCACTTGTTACACATGAAGGGAAACATCTTTACATCCTGTTTCGATTCATGGAACTGGCACCTCTATGTGACAAACAGTACGCAGTCTACTTCCGTCTGGACATGCGAAAAGGTACAAAGAGTCCTGAATTCAAATATCGATTACAGGTACTATTATATGGAAATCGAACGTTGTGCACCCTGGCACATGTCTATATCATGAAAACTACAAAATCAATGCTAAGAAACGCAGTTTTAAGAGTACAGTGAATTCGAGGAAAAAATGTGAAAACACCCGGGGAGTTTGCGATTTTTCAATATTTGAGGAAAAGCTTTGTTTCTTTTCCCACTTGTTACACATCAAGCGAAATGTCATTACATAATCTGTCGACTCATGGAATTGGAAGCTCTATGTGACAAATGGTACCCAGTCCATTTTCGTCTGAACATGCGCAAAGATACAAAGAGAGCTGAATTCAAATATCGATTACAAGTACAATTATTCAGCAAATCAAACGTTGTTTATTCTGGTACATATCTACATGATGAATACTACAAAATGGATGCTAGGAAACGCAGTTTTAAGAGTAAAGTGAATTTGGGGAAAAATGTGAAGACACCTGGGGCTTTGCAATTTTTCCATATTTGAGGATAAACCTTTGTTTCCAATAACCTCACTTGTGACACATGAAGCATAACATCATTACATCCTCTGTCGACTCATGGAACTTACACCACTATGTGACTAAAAATACGCAGTCTACGGCTATCTGATCATGCACAAAGGTACAACGAGTCGTGAATTCAAATATCGATTACTGGAACTATTATTTTGCATATCCAACCTTCAATATCATCGTACATATCTACACGATGAAAACTAAAAAACGCATGCTAGGAAACGCAGTTTTAATAGTACAGTGAATTCGAGGACAAAATGTGAAAACACCCGTACTTTGCAATTTTTCCATATTTGACAGAAAGCTTTGTTTCGAAAAAACCCACTTGTTACACATGAAGCGAAACGTCACTACATCCTCTGTCGGTTCATGGAACTGGCACCTCTATGTGACAAACAGTACGCAGTGTAGTTCATCTGAACACGCACAAACTTACAAAGAGTCCTGAATTCAAATATCGATTACAGGAACTTTTATTTTGCATATCCAACGTTCATTATCCTCGTACATATCTACATGATGAAAACTACAAAATGCATGGTAGGAAACGCTGTCTTAAGAGTACAGTGCATTCGAGGAAAAAAATGTGAAAATACCCGGGGCTTTGCGATATTTACATATTTGATAAAAAACTTTGTTTCCAATAAACTCACTTGTTACACATGAAGCGAAAACATCATTACATCCTCTGTCGATAGATGGTACTGTCACCTCTACGTGACTAATAGTATGCAGTGTACATCCGTCTGAACATACACAAAGGTACAAGGAGTCTTCAATGCAAATATTGATTACAGGAACTATTACTTTGCATCTACAACGTTCATTACCCTCGTACATATCTACATGATGAAAACTAGAAAATATATGCTAGGAAACGCAGTTCTAGGAGTACAGTCAATTCGAGGAAAAAATGTGAAACACCCGAGGCTTTGCGAATTTTCCAATTTTGACGATAAGCTTTGTTTCCAATAACCCCACTTGTGACACGAGAAGGGAAACGTGGTTACATCCTCTGTCGATTCAAGGAACTGGCACCACTAAGTGACCAATAGTACGCAGTCTACGTCCACCTGAAAATGCACAAAGGTCCAAAGGTTCCTCAATTCAAATATTGATTACAGTAACTATTATTTTGCATATGCAACGTTCATTATCCTCATATTCATATACACGATGAAAACCACAAAATGCATGCTATGAAACGCAGTTTTAATAGTACAGTGAATTCGAGGAAAAAATGTCAAAACACGTGGGGTTTTGCGATTTTTCCATATTAGACGAAAGGCTTTGTTTCCAAAAACCCCATTTGTTACACATGAAGCGAAACGTCATTACATCCACTGTCGATTCATGGAACTTGCACCACTATGTGACTAATAGTACGCAATCTATGTCCTTCTGAACATGCACAAAGGTACAAAGAGTCCTGAATTCAAATATTGATTACAGGAACTATAATTTTGCATAACCAACGTTCACTATTCTCGTACATATCTACATGATGAAAACTACAAAATGCATGCTAGGAATTGAAGTTTTAAGAGTACAGTGAATTCGAGGGAAAAATGTGAAAACACCCGGGGCTTTGCGATTTTTCCATGTTTGACGAAAAGCTTTGTTTCCAAAAACCCCACTTGTTACACATGGGTCGAAACGTCATTCCTTCCTCTGTCGATTCATGGAACTGGCACAACTATGTGTCAATTAGTACGCAGTGTACATCCGTCTGAACATGCTCATAGCCATAAAGAGTCCTGCATTCATATATCGATTACAGTTACTATTACTCAGCTAATCGAACGTTGTTTATCCTGGTACATATCTACATGATGAACACTACAAAATGCATACTAGGAAACGCAGTTTCAAGAGTAAAATGAATTCGAGGAAAAAATGTGAAAACACCCGGTGCTTTGAGATTTTTCCATATTTGGGGAAAAGCTTTGTTTGAAAAAACCCCTCTTGTTACACATGAAGCGAGACGTTATTACATCCTCTGGCGATTCAAGGAACTGGCACCTTTATGTGACAATTAGTACGCAGTCTACTTC
The DNA here is from genome assembly GCF_023897955.1 of Schistocerca gregaria. Lineage (NCBI taxonomy): Eukaryota > Metazoa > Arthropoda > Insecta > Orthoptera > Acrididae > Schistocerca > Schistocerca gregaria. The sequence continues at coordinate 30,486,401 of NC_064930.1, forward strand.
CGTCTGAACATGCGCATAGCTATGTGACAATTAGAAGGCAGTCTACTTCCATCTGAACATGCTCATAGCTTCAAAGAATCCTGCATTCAAATATCGATTACAGGTACTATTACTCAGCAAATCGAACGTTGTTTATCCTGGTACATATCTACATGATGAACACTACAATATGCATGCTAGGAAACGCAGTTTCAAGGGTACAATGAATTCGAGAAAAAAATGTGAAAACACCTGGGGCTCTGCGATTTTTCCATATTTGAGGAAAAATTTTGTTTCCAAAAACCCCACTAGCTACTCATCAAGCGAAACGTCATTACATCCCCTGTCGATTCATGGAAGTGGCACCTCTATGTGACAATTACTACGCAGTCTACTTCCGTCTGAACATGCACATAGCTACAAAGAATCCTACATTCAAATATCAATTACAGGTACTATTACGCAGCAAATCGAAAGTTGTTTATACTGATACATATCAAAATGATTAACGGTACAAAATGCATGCTATTAAACGCAGTTTTAAGAGAACAATGAATTCGAGGTAAAAATGTGAAACACCTGTGGCTTTGTGATTTTTCCAATTTTGGGGAAAAGCTTTGTCTCCAAAGACTCCACTTGTTACACATCAAGTGAAACGGAATAACATCCTCCGTCGATTCAAGTACCTGGCACCTCTTTGAGACAAATAGTACACAGTCTACATCCGTTTCGACATGGGCATAGCTGCAAAAAGTCCTGCATTCAAATATCAATTACAGGTACTATTACTCAGCAAATCGAACGTTGTTTATCCTGGTACATATCTACATGATGAACACTACAAAATGCATGCTAGGAAACGCAGTTTCAAGAGTACAATGAACTCGAGGAAAAAATGTGAAGACACCTAGGTTTTGTGATTTTTCCATATTTGAGGAAAAGTTTTGTTTCCAAAAATCGCACTTGTTATACATGAAGCGAAACGTTATTACATCCTCAGTCGATTCATTGATCTGGCACCTCTACGAGACAAATAGTTCGCAGTTTACTACCTTCTGAACATGCACAAAGGTACAAAGAGTCCTGCATTCAAATATCGATTACATGTACTATTACTCAGCAAATCGAACGTTGTTTATCCTGGTACATATCTACATGATTAACACTAAAAATGCATGCTAGGGAACGCAGTTTCAAGAGTACAATGAATTCGAGGAAAAAATCTGAAGACACTCTGGGCTTTGAGATTTTTCCATATTTGTAGAAAAGTTCTGTTTCCAAAAACCCCACTTGTTACACATCAAACGAAACGTCATTACATCGTCTGTCGATTCATGGAACTGTCACCTCTATGTGACAATTTGCACGCAGTCTACTTCTGTCTGAACATGGGCATAGGTAGAAAGAGTCCTGCATTCAAAAATCGTTTACATTTACTATTATTCAGCAAATCGAACGTTCTATATCCTGGTAAATATCTACATGATGAACACTACAAAATTCATGGTAGGAAACGCAGTTTCAGGAGTACAATGAATTCGAGGAAAAAATGTGAAAACACCAGGGGCTTTGCGATTTTTCCTTATTTGGGGAAAAGCTTTGTTTCCAAAAACGCCACTTGTTACACATGTAGCGAAATGTTTTTATATCCGCTGTCGACTCAAGGAACTGGCATCTCTATGTGACAAATAGTTCGCATTCTGCTTCCTTTTGAACAGGCACAAAGGTACCAAGAGTCCTGAATTGAAATATCGATTACAGGTGCTATTATTTAGCAAATCGAACGTTCTTTATCCTGGTACATATCTACATGATGAACACTACAAAATGCATGCTAGGAAACGCAGTTTCAAGAGTACAATGAATTCGAGGAATAAATGTGCAAATACCCAATGCTTTGCGATTTTTCCATATTTGAGGAAAAATTTTGTTTCCAAAAACCCCACCAGCTACACATCAAGCGAAACGTCATTACATCCCCTGTCGATTCATGGAACTGGCACCTCTATGTGACAATTAGTACGCAGTCTACTGCCGTCTGAACATGCACATAGCTACAAAGAATCCTACATTCAAATATCGATTACAGGTACTATTACGCAGGAAATCGAAAGTTGTTTATACTGATACATATCAAAATAATGAACGGTACAAAATGCATGATATTAAACGCAGTTTTAAGAGAACAATGAATTCGAGGTAAAAATGTGAAACACCTGTGGCTTTGTGATTTTTCCAATTTTGGGGAAAAGCTTTGTCTCTAAAAACTCCACTTGGTACACATCAAGCGAAACGGAATAACATCCTCCGTCGATTCAAGTACCTGGCACCTCTATGAGACAAATAGTACACAGTCTACATCCGTTTCAACATGGGCATAGCTGCAAAAAGTCCTGCATTCAAATATCAATTACAGGTACTATTACTCAGCAAATCGAACGTTGTTTATCCTGGTACATATCTACATGATTAACACTAAAAATGCATGCTAGGGAACGCAGTTTCAAGAGTACAATGAATTCGAGGAAAAAATCGGAAGACACTCTGGGCTTTGAGATGTTTCCATATTTGTAGAAAAGTTCTGTTTCCAAAAACCCCACTTGTTACACATCAAGCGAAACGTCATTACATCGTCTGTCGATTCATGGAACTGTCACCTCTATGTGACAATTTGCACGCAGTCTACTTCTGTCTGAACATGGGCATAGGTAGAAAGAGTCCTGCATTCAAAAATCGTTTACATTTACTATTATTCAGCAAATCGAACGTTCTATATCCTGGTACATATCTACATGATGAACACTACAAAATGCATACTAGGAAACGCAGTTTCAAGAGTAAAATGAATTCGAAGAAAAAATGTGAAAACACCCGGTGCTTTGAGATTTTTCCATATTTGGGGAAAAGCTTTGTTTGAAAAAACCCCTCTTGTTACACATGAAGCGAGACGTTATTACATCCTCTGGCGATTCAAGGAACTGGCACCTCTATGTGACAATTAGTACGCAGTCTACTTCCGTCTTAATATGCGCATAGCTATGTGACAATTAGAAGGCAGTCTACTTGCATCTGAACATGCTCATAGCTTCAAAGAATCCTGCATTCAAATATCGATTACAGGTACTATTACTCAGCAAATCGAAAGTTGTTTATCCTGGTACATATCTACATGATGAACACTACAATATGCATGCTAGGAAACGCAGTTTCAAGGGTACAATGAATTCGAGAAAAAAATGTGAAAACACCTGGGGCTCTGCGATTTTTCCATATTTGAGGAAAAATTTTGTTTCCAAAAACCCCACTAGCTACTCATCAAGCAAAACGTCATTACATCGTCTGTCGATTCATGGAACTGGCACCCCTATGTGACAATTAGTACGCAGTCTACTTCCGTCTGAACATGCTCATAGCTACAAAGAATCCTACATTCAAATATCAATTACAGGTACTATTACTCAGCAAATCGAACGTTGTTTATCCTGGTACATATCTACATGATGAACACTACAAAATGCATGCTGGGAAACGCAGTTTCAAGAGTACAATGAACTCGAGGAAAAAATGTGAAGACACCTAGGTTTTGTGATTTTTCCATATTTGAGGAAAAGTTTTGTTTCCAAAAATCGCACTTGTTACACATGAAGCGAAACGTTATTACATCCTCAGTCGATTCATTGATCTGGCACCTCTACGAGACAAATAGTTCGCAGTTTACTACCTTCTGAACATGCACAAAGGTACAAAGAGTCCTGCATTCAAATATCGATTACATGTACTGTTACTCAGCAAATCGAACGTTGTTTATCCTGGTACATATCTACATGATTAACACTACAAAATGCATGCTAGGGAACGCAGTTTCAAGAGTACAATGAATTCGAGGAAAAAATCTGAAGACACTCTGGGCTTTGAGTTTTTTCCATATTTGTAGAAAAGTTCTGTTTCCAAAAACCCCACTTGTTACACATCAAACGAAACGTCATTACATCGTCTGTCGATTCGTGGAACTGTCACCTCTATGTGACAATTTGCACGCAGTCTACTTCTGTCTGAACATGGGCATAGGTAGAAAGAGTCCTGCATTCAAAAATCGTTTACATTTACTATTATTCAGCAAATCGAACGTTCTATATCCTGGTAAATATCTACATGATGAACACTACAAAATTCATGGTAGGAAACTCAGTTTCAGGAGTACAATGAATTCGAGGAAAAAATGTGAAAACACCAGGGGCTTTGCGATTTTTCCTTATTTGGGGAAAAGCTTTGTTTCCAAAAACGCCACTTGTTACACATGTAGCGAAATGTTTTTATATCCGCTGTCGACTCAAGGAACTGGCATCTCTATGTGACAAATAGTTCGCATTCTACTTCCTTCTGAACAGGCACAAAGGTACAAAGAGTCCTGAATTGAAATATCGATTACAGGTGCTATTATTTAGCAAATCGAACGTTCTTTATCCTGGTACATATCTACATGATGAACACTACAAAATGCATGCTAGGAAACGCAGTTTCAAGAGTACAATGAATTCGAGGAGTAAATGTGCAAATACTCAATGCTTTGCGATTTTTCCATATTTGAGGAAAAATTTTGTTTCCAAAAACCCCACCAGCTACACATCAAGCGAAACGTCATTACATCTCCTATCGATTCATGGAACTGGCACCTCTATGTGACAATTAGTACGCAGTCTACTGCCGTCTGAACATGTACATAGCTACAAAGAATCCTACATTCAAATATCGATTACAGGTACTATTACGCAGCAAATCGAAAGTTGTTTATACTGATACATATCAAAATGATGAACGGTACAAAATGCATGCTATTAAACGCAGTTTTAAGAGAACAATGAATTCGAGGTAAAAATGTGAAACACCTGTGGCTTTGTGATTTTTCCAATTTTGGGGAAAAGCTTTGTCTCTAAAAACTCCACTTGGTACACATCAAGCGAAACGGAATAACATCCTCCGTCGATTCAAGTACCTGGCACCTCTATGAGACAAATAGTACACAGTCTACATCCGTTTCAACATGGGCATAGCTGCAAAAAGTCCTGCATTCAAATATCAATTACAGGTACTATTACTCAGCTAATCGAACGTTGTTTATCCTGGTACATATCTACATGATTAACACTAAAAATGCATGCTAGGGAACACAGTTTTAAGAATACAATGAATTCGAGGAAAAAATCTGAAGACACTCTGGGCTTTGAGATGTTTCCATATTTGTAGAAAAGTTCTGTTTCCAAAAACCCCACTTGTTACACATCAAGCGAAACGTCATTACATCGTCTGTCGATTCATGGAACTCTCACCTCTATGTGACAATTTGCACGCAGTCTACTTCTGTCTGAACATGGGCATAGGTAGAAAGAGTCCTGCATTCAAAAATCGTTTACATTTACTATTATTCAGCAAATCGAACGTTCTATATCCTGGTACATATCTACATGATGAACACTACAAAATGCATACTAGGAAACGCAGTTTCAAGAGTAAAATGAATTCGAGGAAAAAATGTAAAACACCCGGTGCTTTGAGATTTTTCCATATTTGGGGAAAAGCTTTGTTTGAAAAAACCCCTCTTGTTACACATGAAGCGAGACGTTATTACATCCTCTGGCGATTCAAGGAACTGGCACTTCTATGTGACAATTAGTACGCAGTCTACTTCCGTCTGAACATGCGCATAGCTATGTGACAATTAGAAGGCAGTCTACTTCCATCTGAACATGCGCATAGCTTCAAAGAATCCTGCATTCAAATATCGATTACAGGTACTATTACTCAGCAAATCGAACGTTGTTTATCCTGGTACATATCTACATGATGAACACTACAATATGCATGCTAGGAAACGCAGTTTCAAGGGTACAATGAATTCGAGAAAAAAAATGTGAAAACACCTGGGCCTTTGCGATTTTTCCATATTTGAGGAAAAATTTAGTTTCCAAAAACCCCACTAGCTACTCATCAAGCGAAACGTCATTACATCCCCTGTCGATTCATGGAACTGGCACCTCTATGTGACAATTAGTACGCAGTCTACTTCCGTCTGAACATGCACATAGCTAGAAAGAATCCTACATTCAAATATCGATTACAGGTACTATTACACAGCAAATCCAAAGTTGTTTATACTGATACATATCAAAATGATGAACACTACAAAATGCTTGCTAGGGAACGCAGTTTCAAGAGTACAATGAATTCGAGTAGAAAATCTGAAGACACTCTGGGCTTTGAGATTTTTCCATATTTGTAGAAAAGTTCTGTTTCCAAAAACCCCACTTGTTACACATCAAGCGAAAAGTCATTACATCGTCTGTCGGTTCATGGAACTGTCACCTCTATGTGACAATTTGCACGCAGTCTACTTCCGTCTGAACATGGGCATAGGTAGAAAGAGTCCTGCATTCAAAAATCCTTTACATTTACTATTATTCAGCAAATCGAACGTTCTATATCCTGGTACATATCTACATGATGAACACTACAAAATTCATGGTAGGAAACGCAGTTTCAGGAGTACAATGAATTCGAGGAAAAAATGTGAAAACACCAGGGGCTTTGCGATTTTTCCTTATTTGGGGAAAAGCTTTGTTTCCAAAAACGCCACTTGTTACACATGTAGCGAAATGTTTTTATATCCGCTGTCGACTCAAGGAACTGGCATCTCTATGTGACAAATAGTTCGCATTCTGCTTCCTTTTGAACAGGCACAAAGGTACCAAGAGTCCTGAATTGAAATATCGATTACAGGTGCTATTATTTAGCAAATCGAACGTTCTTTATCCTGGTACATATCTACATGATGAACACTACAAAATGCATGCTAGGAAACGCAGTTTCAAGAGTACAATGAATTCGAGGAGTAAATGTGCAAATACTCAATGCTTTGCGATTTTTCCATATTTGAGGAAAAATTTTGTTTCCAAAAACCCCACCAGCTACACATCAAGCGAAACGTCATTACATCTCCTATCGATTCATGGAACTGGCACCTCTATGTGACAATTAGTACGCAGTCTACTGCCGTCTGAACATGTACATAGCTACAAAGAATCCTACATTCAAATATCGATTACAGGTACTATTACGCAGCAAATCGAAAGTTGTTTATACTGATACATATCAAAATGATGAACGGTACAAAATGCATGCTATTAAACGCAGTTTTAAGAGAACAATGAATTCGAGGTAAAAATGTGAAACACCTGTGGCTTTGTGATTTTTCCAATTTTGGGGAAAAGCTTTGTCTCTAAAAACTCCACTTGGTACACATCAAGCGAAACGGAATAACATCCTCCGTCGATTCAAGTACCTGGCACCTCTATGAGACAAATAGTACACAGTCTACATCCGTTTCAACATGGGCATAGCTGCAAAAAGTCCTGCATTCAAATATCAATTACAGGTACTATTACTCAGCTAATCGAACGTTGTTTATCCTGGTACATATCTACATGATTAACACTAAAAATGCATGCTAGGGAACACAGTTTTAAGAATACAATGAATTCGAGGAAAAAATCTGAAGACACTCTGGGCTTTGAGATGTTTCCATATTTGTAGAAAAGTTCTGTTTCCAAAAACCCCACTTGTTACACATCAAGCGAAACGTCATTACATCGTCTGTCGATTCATGGAACTCTCACCTCTATGTGACAATTTGCACGCAGTCTACTTCTGTCTGAACATGGGCATAGGTAGAAAGAGTCCTGCATTCAAAAATCGTTTACATTTACTATTATTCAGCAAATCGAACGTTCTATATCCTGGTACATATCTACATGATGAACACTACAAAATGCATACTAGGAAACGCAGTTTCAAGAGTAAAATGAATTCGAGGAAAAAATGTAAAACACCCGGTGCTTTGAGATTTTTCCATATTTGGGGAAAAGCTTTGTTTGAAAAAACCCCTCTTGTTACACATGAAGCGAGACGTTATTACATCCTCTGGCGATTCAAGGAACTGGCACCTCTATGTGACAATTAGTACGCAGTCTACTTCCGTCTGAACATGCGCATAGCTATGTGACAATTAGAAGGCAGTCTACTTCCATCTGAACATGCGCATAGCTTCAAAGAATCCTGCATTCAAATATCGATTACAGGTACTATTACTCAGCAAATCGAACGTTGTTTATCCTGGTACATATCTACATGATGAACACTACAATATGCATGCTAGGAAACGCAGTTTCAAGGGTACAATGAATTCGAGAAAAAAAATGTGAAAACACCTGGGCCTTTGCGATTTTTCCATATTTGAGGAAAAATTTAGTTTCCAAAAACCCCACTAGCTACTCATCAAGCGAAACGTCATTACATCCCCTGTCGATTCATGGAACTGGCACCTCTATGTGACAATTAGTACGCAGTCTACTTCCGTCTGAACATGCACATAGCTAGAAAGAATCCTACATTCAAATATCGATTACAGGTACTATTACACAGCAAATCCAAAGTTGTTTATACTGATACATATCAAAATGATGAACACTACAAAATGCTTGCTAGGGAACGCAGTTTCAAGAGTACAATGAATTCGAGTAGAAAATCTGAAGACACTCTGGGCTTTGAGATTTTTCCATATTTGTAGAAAAGTTCTGTTTCCAAAAACCCCACTTGTTACACATCAAGCGAAAAGTCATTACATCGTCTGTCGGTTCATGGAACTGTCACCTCTATGTGACAATTTGCACGCAGTCTACTTCCGTCTGAACATGGGCATAGGTAGAAAGAGTCCTGCATTCAAAAATCCTTTACATTTACTATTATTCAGCAAATCGAACGTTCTATATCCTGGTACATATCTACATGATGAACACTACAAAATTCATGGTAGGAAACGCAGTTTCAGGAGTACAATGAATTCGAGGAAAAAATGTGAAAACACCAGGGGCTTTGCGATTTTTCCTTATTTGGGGAAAAGCTTTGTTTCCAAAAACGCCACTTGTTACACATGTAGCGAAATGTTTTTATATCCGCTGTCGACTCAAGGAACTGGCATCTCTATGTGACAAATAGTTCGCATTCTGCTTCCTTTTGAACAGGCACAAAGGTACCAAGAGTCCTGAATTGAAATATCGATTACAGGTGCTATTATTTAGCAAATCGAACGTTCTTTATCCTGGTACATATCTACATGATGAACACTACAAAATGCATGCTAGGAAACGCAGTTTCAAGAGTACAATGAATTCGAGGAGTAAATGTGCAAATACTCAATGCTTTGCGATTTTTCCATATTTGAGGAAAAATTTTGTTTCCAAAAACCCCACCAGCTACACATCAAGCGAAACGTCATTACATCTCCTATCGATTCATGGAACTGGCACCTCTATGTGACAATTAGTACGCAGTCTACTGCCGTCTGAACATGTACATAGCTACAAAGAATCCTACATTCAAATATCGATTACAGGTACTATTACGCAGCAAATCGAAAGTTGTTTATACTGATACATATCAAAATGATGAACGGTACAAAATGCATGCTATTAAACGCAGTTTTAAGAGAACAATGAATTCGAGGTAAAAATGTGAAACACCTGTGGCTTTGTGATTTTTCCAATTTTGGGGAAAAGCTTTGTCTCTAAAAACTCCACTTGGTACACATCAAGCGAAACGGAATAACATCCTCCGTCGATTCAAGTACCTGGCACCTCTATGAGACAAATAGTACACAGTCTACATCCGTTTCAACATGGGCATAGCTGCAAAAAGTCCTGCATTCAAATATCAATTACAGGTACTATTACTCAGCTAATCGAACGTTGTTTATCCTGGTACATATCTACATGATTAACACTAAAAATGCATGCTAGGGAACACAGTTTTAAGAATACAATGAATTCGAGGAAAAAATCTGAAGACACTCTGGGCTTTGAGATGTTTCCATATTTGTAGAAAAGTTCTGTTTCCAAAAACCCCACTTGTTACACATCAAGCGAAACGTCATTACATCGTCTGTCGATTCATGGAACTCTCACCTCTATGTGACAATTTGCACGCAGTCTACTTCTGTCTGAACATGGGCATAGGTAGAAAGAGTCCTGCATTCAAAAATCGTTTACATTTACTATTATTCAGCAAATCGAACGTTCTATATCCTGGTACATATCTACATGATGAACACTACAAAATGCATACTAGGAAACGCAGTTTCAAGAGTAAAATGAATTCGAGGAAAAAATGTAAAACACCCGGTGCTTTGAGATTTTTCCATATTTGGGGAAAAGCTTTGTTTGAAAAAACCCCTCTTGTTACACATGAAGCGAGACGTTATTACATCCTCTGGCGATTCAAGGAACTGGCACCTCTATGTGACAATTAGTACGCAGTCTACTTCCGTCTGAACATGCGCATAGCTATGTGACAATTAGAAGGCAGTCTACTTCCATCTGAACATGCGCATAGCTTCAAAGAATCCTGCATTCAAATATCGATTACAGGTACTATTACTCAGCAAATCGAACGTTGTTTATCCTGGTACATATCTACATGATGAACACTACAATATGCATGCTAGGAAACGCAGTTTCAAGGGTACAATGAATTCGAGAAAAAAAATGTGAAAACACCTGGGCCTTTGCGATTTTTCCATATTTGAGGAAAAATTTAGTTTCCAAAAACCCCACTAGCTACTCATCAAGCGAAACGTCATTACATCCCCTGTCGATTCATGGAACTGGCACCTCTATGTGACAATTAGTACGCAGTCTACTTCCGTCTGAACATGCACATAGCTAGAAAGAATCCTACATTCAAATATCGATTACAGGTACTATTACACAGCAAATCCAAAGTTGTTTATACTGATACATATCAAAATGATGAACACTACAAAATGCTTGCTAGGGAACGCAGTTTCAAGAGTACAATGAATTCGAGTAGAAAATCTGAAGACACTCTGGGCTTTGAGATTTTTCCATATTTGTAGAAAAGTTCTGTTTCCAAAAACCCCACTTGTTACACATCAAGCGAAAAGTCATTACATCGTCTGTCGGTTCATGGAACTGTCACCTCTATGTGACAATTTGCACGCAGTCTACTTCCGTCTGAACATGGGCATAGGTAGAAAGAGTCCTGCATTCAAAAATCCTTTACATTTACTATTATTCAGCAAATCGAACGTTCTATATCCTGGTACATATCTACATGATGAACACTACAAAATTCATGGTAGGAAACGCAGTTTCAGGAGTACAATGAATTCGAGGAAAAAATGTGAAAACACCAGGGGCTTTGCGATTTTTCCTTATTTGGGGAAAAGCTTTGTTTCCAAAAACGCCACTTGTTACACATGTAGCGAAATGTTTTTATATCCGCTGTCGACTCAAGGAACTGGCATCTCTATGTGACAAATAGTTCGCATTCTGCTTCCTTTTGAACAGGCACAAAGGTACCAAGAGTCCTGAATTGAAATATCGATTACAGGTGCTATTATTTAGCAAATCGAACGTTCTTTATCCTGGTACATATCTACATGATGAACACTACAAAATGCATGTTAGGAAACGCAGTTTCAAGAGTACAATGAATTCGAGGAATAAATGTGCAAATACTCAATGCTTTGCAACTTTTCCATTTTTGAGGAAAGCTTTGTTCCAAAACCCTACTTGTTACACATCAAGGGAAACGTCATAACATCCTCTTTCTATTCATGGAAGTGGCACCTCTATGTGACAATTAGTACGCAGTCTACTCCCGTCTGAACATGTGCATAGCTACAAATTGTCCTGCATTTAAATATCGATTACAGGTAGTATTACTCAGAAAATCCAACGTTCATTATCCTGGTACATATCTACATGATGAGCAGTACAAGATGCATGTTAGGAAACGCAGTTTCAAGACTACAATGAATTCGAAGAAAAAATGTGGAAACACACGGGGCTCTGCGTTTTTTCCATATTTGAGGGAAAGCTTTGTTTCCAAAAACCGCAATTGTTATACATGAAGCGAAACGTTTTTACATCCTCTGTCGATTCAAGGAACTGGCACCTCAATGTGACAAATTGTTCGCAGTCTACTTCCTTCTGAACATGCACAAATAAGCAAAGAGTTCTGACTTCAAGTATCATTTACAGGTGCTATTATTTAGCAAATCGAACGTTCTTTATCGTGGTACATATCTACATGATGAACACTACAATATGCATGCTAGGAAACGCAGTTTCAAGAGTACAATGAACTCGAGGAAAAAATGTGAATACACCCGGGTTTTGCAACTTTTCCATATTTGGGAATATGCTTTGTTTCCAAGAAACCCACTTGTTACACATCAAGCGAAACGTCATTACATCCCCTGTCGATTCATGGAACTGGCACCTCTATGTGACAATTAGTACGCAGTCTACTTCCGTCTGAACATGCGCATAGCTACAAAGAGTCTTGCATTCAAGTATCGATTACAGGTACTATTACTCAGCAAATCAAACGTGCTTTTTTCCATGTACATATCTACATGATGAACACTACAAAATTCATGTTAGGAAACGCAGTTTCAAGAGTACAATGTATTGAGGAAAAAATGTGAAAACACCTATGGCTTTGCGACTTTTCCATATTTGGGGAAAAACTTTGTTTCCAAAAACCCCTCTTGTTACACATCAAGCGAAACGTCATTACATCCTCTGTCGATTCAAGTAATTGGCACCACTATGTGACAATTAGTACGCAGTCTACTTCAGTCTCAACATGCACAAAGGTACCAAGAGACGTAAATTCATATATCGATTAGAGATGCTATTATTTAGCAAATCGAACGTTTTTTATCCTGGTACATATGTACATGATGAACACTACAAAATGCATGCTAGGATACGTAGTTTTAAGAGTCCAAGGAATTAGAGTCAAAAACGTGAAAACACCCGGTGCTTTGCGATTTTTCAATATTTGGGGAAAAGCTTTTTTGATCGATCCCTGGGAGACCAGTAGTAGTTTAGAAAGCACATCTGGAGGCATTCTGTAATCTGTGGACCTTCAGAGTATTAATGAAACAAAGTAATTCCATCGGGATTAAATACAACAGGCACCAAGCGGACTTTTCTCCATGAGAGTAATGTCTCAAACTGTCTACGCTTTTGTCGATTAGTAGGAGACCAATAGTAGTTTCCGAAGCACATCTGGAGGCATTCTGTAATCTGTGAACGTTCAAAGTGTAGATGAAACACAGATATTTCACCGTTATTAAATACAACAAGCACCATGAGGACTTTTGTTCCACGGGAGTAATGTCTCAAACTGTCTACGATTTCATCAATTCCATGCGGACCAGTAGTAGTTTTCGAAGCACATCTGGAGGCATTCTGTAATCTGTGGACATTCAGAGTGTTGATGAAACAGGGAAATTGCATCGGGATTGAATACAACAGGCACCATGCAGACTTTTCTCCATGGGAGTAATGTCTCATACTGCCAAGGATTTGATCGATTCCTGGGAGGCCAGTAGTAGTTTCCGATGCACATCTGGAGGCATTCTGTAATCTGTGGACTTTCAGAGTGTTGATGAAACACGAAAACTGCATCGGGACTGAATACAACATACACCATGCGGACTTTTCTCCATGCGAGTAATGTCTGAAACTGTCTACGCTTAGAGCGATTCCTGGGAGACCAGTAGTAGTTTCCGAAGCACATATGGAAGCTTGATGTAATCTGTGCACCTTCAGAGTGTTGATGAAACCAGGAAATTGCATCGGGATTGAATACAACAGGCACCATGCGGACTTTTCTCCATGCGAGTAATGTCTGAAACTGTCTACGCTTTGATCGATTCCTGGGAGACCAGTAGTAGTTTTAGAAGCACATCTGGAGGCCTTCTGTAATCTGTGGACGTTCAGAGTGTTGATGAAACAAAGTAATTGCATCGGGATTGAATACAACAGACACCATGGTGACTTTTCTCCATGGGAATAATGTCTCAAACTGTCTACGCTTTGATCGATTCCTGGGAGACCAGAAGTAGTTTCCGAAGCACATCTATAGGCATTATGTAATCTGACCTTCAGAGTGTTGATGAAACACAGAAATTGCATCGTGATTGAATACAACATGCACCATGCGGACTTTTCTCCATTGGAGTAATGTCTCATACTGTCTACGTTTTGATCGTTTTTTGGGAGACCAGTAGTAGTTTCCGAAGCACATCTGGAGGCTTCCAGTAATCTGTGGATGGTCAAGGTTTTGATGAAACACAGAAATTGCATCAGGATTGAATACAACATTCACAATGCGGACTTGTCTCCATTGGAGTAATGTCTCAAACTGCCAAGGTTTTGATCGATTCCTGGGAGGCCAGTAGAAGTTTCCGAAGCACATCTGGAGGCATTCTGTAATCTGTGGACTTTCAGAGTGTTGATGAAACACAGAAATTGCATCGTAATTGAATGCAATAGGCACCATGCGGACTTCTCTCCATGCGAGTAATGTCTGAAAGTATCTACGCTTAGAGCGATTCCTGGGAGACCAGTAGTAGTTTCCGAAGCACATCTGGAGGCTTGAAGTAATCTGTGGACCTACAGAGAGTTGATGAAACACAGAAATTACATCAGGATTGAAAACAACAGGCAGCATGAGAATTTTCTCCATGGGAGTAATGTCTCAGTCTGTCTACGCTTTGATCGTTTCCTGGGAGACCAGTAGTAGTTTCCGAAACACATCTGGTGGCATTCTGTAATCTATGGACCTTCAGAGTGTTGATTAAGCACAGAAATTATATCGGGATCGAATACAACAGGTACCATGCGCACTTTTCTGAATGGGAGTAATGTCGGTAACTGTCTACGCTTTGATCGATTCCAGGGAGACCTGTAGTAGTATCCGAAGCACATCTGGAGGCATTCTATAAACTGTAGACGTTCAGAGAGTTGATGAAACACATATATTGCATCGTTATTGAATACAACTGGCACCGTGGGGTCTTTTATTCCATAGGAGAAATGTCTCATACTGTCTACGCTTTGATCGATTCCTGGGAGACCAGTAGTAGTTTTCGAAGCACATCTGGAAGCATTCTGTAATCTGTGGACCTTCAGAGTGTTGATGAAACAAAGTAATTGCATCGGGATTGAATACAACAGGCACCATGCGGACTTTCGTCCATGGGAGTTATGTCTAAAACTGTCTACGCTTTGATTGATTCCTGGGAGACCAATAGTAGTTCCGAAGCACATCTGAAGGCATCTTTAATCTGTGGACGTTCAGAGTGTTGATGAAACACAGATATTGCAGCGGTATTGAATACAATATGCGCCATGGCGACTTTCATTCCATGGGAGTAATGTCTCAAACTGTCTACGCTTTGATCGATTCCTGGGAGACCAGAACTAGTTTCCAAAGCACATCTGGAGACATTCTGTAATCTGTCGACGTTCAGAGTGTTGATGAAACAAAGTATTTGAATCGGGATTGAATACAACAGACACCATGCGGACTTTTCTCCATGGGAGTAATGTATCAAACAATCTACGCTTTGATCGATTCCTGGGAGACCAATAGTAATTTCCGAAGCACATCTGGAGGCATTCTGTAATCTGTGGACGATCTGAGTGCTGATGAAAAACAGATATTGCATTGGTATTGAATACAACAGGCACCATGGGACTTTTATTCCTTGGGAGTAATGTCTCAAACTGTCTACGCTTTGATTGATTCGTGGAAGACCAGTAGTAGTTTTAGAAGCACATCTGGAGGCATTCTGTAACCTGTGGACGTTCAGAGTGTTGATGAAACACAGAAATTACATCGGGATTGCGTACAACAGGCACAATGTGGACTTTTCTCCATGTGAGTAATGTCTCAATCTGTCTACTCTTTGATCGATTCCTGGGAGACGAATAGTAGTTCCGAAGCACGTCTGGAGGCATTCTGTAATCTGTGGACGTTCTGAGTGATGATGAAACACAGATATTCCATCAGTATTGAATTCAACAGGCACCATGGGGACTTCAATTCCATTGGAGTAATGTCTCAAACTGTCTACGCTTTGATTGATTCCTGGGAGACCAGTAGTAGTTTTCGAAGCACATCTGGAGGCATTTTGTAATCTGTGGGTCTTCAGAGTGTTGGTGAAACAGGGAAATTGCATCGGGATTGAATACAACAGGCACCATGCGGACTTTTCTCCATGGGAGTAATGTCTCAAACTGTCTACGGTTTGATCGATTCCTGGGAGACCAGAAGTAGTTTCCGATGCACATCTGGAGACATTCTGTAATCTTTGGACGTTCAGACTGTTGGTGAAACACTGATATTGCGTCGGTATTGAATACAACAGCCGCCATGGGGACTTTTATTCCATGGGAGTAATGTCTCAAACTGTCTACGCTTTGGTCGATTGCTGGGAGATCAGTAGTAGTTTTTGAAGCACATCTTGAGGCATTCCGTAATCTGTGGACATTCAGTGTTTTGATGAAACAGGGAAATTGCATCGGGATTATATACAACAGGCACCATGTGCACTTTTCTCCAAGGGGGTCATATATCAAACTGTCTACGATATGATCGAAACCTGGGAGACCAGTAGTAGTTTTCGAAGCACATCAGGAAGCATTCTGTAATCTGTGGACCATCAGAGTGTTGATGAAACAGGTAAATTGCATCGGGATTGAATACAACAGGCACCATGCGGACTTTTCTCCATGGGAGTAATGTCTCAAACTGTCTACGGTTTGATCGATTCCTGGGAGACCAGAAGTAGTTTCCGATGCACATCTGGAATCATTCTGTAATCTTTGGACGTTCAGAGTGTTGGTGAAACACTGATATTGCGTCGGTATTGAATACAACAGCCACCATGGGGACTTTTATTCCATGGCAGTAATGTCTCAAACTGTCTACGCTTTGGTCAATTGCTGGGAGATCAGTAGTAGTTTTTGAAGCACATCTTGAGGCATTCCGTAATCTGTGGACATTCAGAGTGTTGATGAAACAGGGAAATTGCATCGGGATTATATACAACAGGCACCATGTGCACTTTTCTGAAAGGGGTTCATATATCAAACTGTCTACGATATGATCGAATCCTGGGAGACCAGTAGTAGTTTTCGAAGCACATCAGGAGGCATTATGTAATCTGTTGAACTTCAGAGTGTTGATGAAACAGGTAAATTGCATCGGGATTGAATACAACAGGCACCACGCGCACTTTTCTCCATGGGAGTAATGTCTCAAACTGTCTACGGTTTGAACGATTCCTGGGAGACCAGTAGTAGTTTTCGAAGCACATCTGGAAACATTCTGTAATCTGTTTACGTTCAGAGTGTTGATGAAACACAGAAATTGCATCGGGATATGATACAACAGGCACCATGCAGACTTTTCTCCACGGGACTAATGTCTAAGGCTGTCTACGCTTTGATCGATTCCTGGGAGGCCAATAGTAGTTTCCGAAGCATATCTGGAGACATTCTGTAAACTGTGGACGTTCAGATTGATGATGAAAAAAAGAAATTGTATCGGTATTGAATACAACAGCCACCATGGGGACTTTTATTCCATGGGAGTAATGTCTCAAATTGTCTACGCTTTGATTGATTCGTAGGAGACCACTAGTAGTTTTCGAAGCTCATCTGGAGGCATTCTGTAATCTGTGGACATTCAGATTGTTGATGAAACACAGAAATTACATCGGGATTGAGTACAACAGGCACCATTCGGACTTTTCTCCATGGGAGTAATGTCTCAAACTGTCTACGCTTTGATCGACTCCTGGGAGACCAGAAGTAGTTTCCGAAGCACATCTGGAGACATTCTGTAATCTGTTAACGTTCAGAGTGTTGATGAAACACAGAAATTGCATCGGGATTGAATACAACAGGCACCATGCAGACTTTTCTCCACGGGATTAATGTCTCAGGCTGTCTACGCTTTGATCGATTCCTGGGAGGCCAATAGTAGTTTCCGAAGCATATCTGGAGACATTCTGTAATCTGTTAACGTTCAGAGTGTTGATGAAACACAGAAATTGCATCGGGATTGAATACAACAGGCACCATGCAGACTTTTCTCCACGGGACTAATGTCTCAGGCTGTCTACGCTTTGATCGATTCCTGGGAGGACAATAGTAGTTTACGAAGCATATCTGGAGACATTCTGTAATCTGTGGACTTTCAGATTGATGATGAACCAAAGAAATTGTATCGGTATTGAATACAACAGGCACCATGGGTACTTTTATTCCGTGGGAGTAATGTCTCAAACTGTCTACGCTTTGATCGATTCCTGGGAGGCCAGTAGTAGTTTCCGAAGCACATCCACAAGCATTCTGTAATCTCACCTTGAGAGTGTTGTTGAAACAGACATATTGCAGCGGTATTTAATACAACTGGTACCAAGCGCACTTTTGTCCATGGGAGTAATGTCTCAATCTGTCTATGCTTTCATCGATTCCTGGGAGACCCATAGTAGTTTCCGAAGCACATCTATAGGCATTCTGTAATCTGACCTTCAGAGTGTTGATGAAACACAGATATTACATCGGTATTGAATACAACAGGCACTATACGCACTTTTCTGCATGGGAGTATTGTCTCAATATGCCTACGGTTTTATCGATTCCTGGATGAGCAGCAGTAGTTTCCGAAGCACATCTGGAGACATTCTGTAATCTGTGGACGTTCAGATTGATGATGAACCAAAGAAATTGCATCGGGATTGAATACAACAGACACCATGCGGACTTATCTCCATGGGAGTAATGTCTCAAACTGTCTACGTTTTGATCGATTCCTGGAAGAGCAGTAGTAGCTTTCGATGCACATCTGGATGCATTCTGTAATCTGTGGACCTTCAGAGTGTTGATGAAACAGGCAAATTGCATCGTGATTGAATACAACAGGCATCATGCGCACTTTTCTCCATAGGAGTTATGTCTCAAACTCTCTACGGTATCATCGATTCCTGGGTGACCAGTAGTAGCTTACGAAGCACATCTGGAGACATTATGAAAACTGTGGACGTTCAGATTGATGATGAATCAAAGAAATTGCATCGCGATTGAATACAACAGGCACCATGCAAACTTTTCTCCATCTGAGTAATGTCTCAAAGTGTCTACGCTTTGATCGATTCCTGGGAGACCTATAGTAGTTTCCGAAGCACATCTGGATGCACTCTGTAATTTCTGAACGTTCAGAGAGTTGTTGAAACACAGATATTTCATCGGTATTGAATACAACAAGCACCGTGGGGACTTTTATTCCATGGGAGTAATGTCTCAAACTGTCTACGATTAGATCGATTGCTGGGAGAGCAGCAGTAGTTTTCGAAGCACATCTGGAGGCATTCCGTAATCCGTGGACCTTCAGAGTGTTGATGAAACAGGGAAATTGCATCGTGATTCTATTCAACAGGCACCATGCGGACTTTTTTCCAAGGGAGTATTGTCTCAAACAGTCTACGCTTTGATCCACTCATGGGAGACCAGAAGTAGTTTCCGAAGCACATCTGAATTCATTCTGTAATCTGTGGACGTTCAGAGTGTTGATGAAACACAGATATTTCATCGGTACTGAATACTACATGCAACATGGGGACTTATATTCCATGGGAGTAGAGTCTCAAACTGTCTACGCTTTGATCGATTCCTGGGAGACCAGTAGTAGTTTTCGAAGCACATCTGGAGGCATTCTGTGGTCTGTGGACGTTCAGATTGATGAAGAAACAAAGAAATTTCATCGGGATTCATTACAACATGCACCATTCGGACTTTTCGCCAAGGGAGAAATGTCTCAAACTGTCTACGCTTTGATCGACTCCTGGGAGACCAGCAGTAGTTTCCGAAGCACATCTGAAGGCATTCTGTAATCTGTGGACGTTCAGAGTGTTGATGAAACACAGATATTGCATAGGTATTGAATACTACAGGCACCATGACGACTTATATTCCATGGGAGTAATGTCTCAAACTGTCTACGCTTTGATTGATTCGTGGGAGACCAGTAGTAGTTTTCGAAGCACATCTGGATTCATTTTGTGGTCTGTGGACGTTCAGATTGATGAAGAAACAAAGAAATTTCATCGGGATTGATTACAACATGCACCATTCGGACTTTTCTCCAAGGGAGTAATATCTCAAACTGTCTACGCTTTGATCGATTCCTCGGAGACCAGAAGTAGTTTCCGAAGCACATCTGAAGGCATTCTGTAATCTGTGGACGTTCAGAGTGTTGATGAAACACAGATATTGCATCGGTATTGAATACTACTTTTACCATGGGACTTTTCTGAACTGGACTAATGTCTCAAGCTGTCTACTCTTTGATTGATTCCTGTGAGACCAGTAGTAGTTTCCGAAGCACATCTATAAGCATTCTGTAATCTCACCATCAGAGTGTTGTTGAAACAGAGATATTGCATCGGTGTTAAATACAACTGGCACCATGCGCACTTTTCTCCATGGGAGTAATGTCTTAAACTGTCTACGATTTGATCGATTGCTAGGAGACAAGTAGTAGTTTTCGAAGCACATCTGGAGGCATTCTGTGGTCTGTGGACGTTCAGATTGATGAAGAAACAAAGAAATTTCATCGGGATTCATTACA
This sequence comes from Schistocerca gregaria, assembly GCF_023897955.1. Lineage (NCBI taxonomy): Eukaryota > Metazoa > Arthropoda > Insecta > Orthoptera > Acrididae > Schistocerca > Schistocerca gregaria. Next base: position 30,506,951 of record NC_064930.1, read on the forward strand.
ACATGCACCATTCGGACTTTTCGCCAAGGGAGAAATGTCTCAAACTGTCTACGCTTTGATCGACTCCTGGGAGACCAGCAGTAGTTTCCGAAGCACATCTGAAGGCATTCTGTAATCTGTGGACGTTCAGAGTGTTGATGAAACACAGATATTGCATAGGTATTGAATACTACAGGCACCATGACGACTTATATTCCATGGGAGTAATGTCTCAAACTGTCTACGCTTTGATTGATTCGTGGGAGACCAGTAGTAGTTTTCGAAGCACATCTGGATTCATTTTGTGGTCTGTGGACGTTCAGATTGATGAAGAAACAAAGAAATTTCATCGGGATTGATTACAACATGCACCATTCGGACTTTTCTCCAAGGGAGTAATATCTCAAACTGTCTACGCTTTGATCGATTCCTCGGAGACCAGAAGTAGTTTCCGAAGCACATCTGAAGGCATTCTGTAATCTGTGGACGTTCAGAGTGTTGATGAAACACAGATATTGCATCGGTATTGAATACTACTTTTACCATGGGACTTTTCTGAACTGGACTAATGTCTCAAGCTGTCTACTCTTTGATTGATTCCTGTGAGACCAGTAGTAGTTTCCGAAGCACATCTATAAGCATTCTGTAATCTCACCATCAGAGTGTTGTTGAAACAGAGATATTGCATCGGTGTTAAATACAACTGGCACCATGCGCACTTTTCTCCATGGGAGTAATGTCTTAAACTGTCTACGATTTGATCGATTGCTAGGAGACAAGTAGTAGTTTTCGAAGCACATCTGGAGGCATTCCGTAATCTGCGGACCTTCAGAGTGTTGATGAAACAAGGAAATTGCATCGTGATTCACTTCAACAGGCACCATGTGCACTTTTCTCAATGGGAGTAATGTCTCAAATTGTCTACGGATTTATCGATTCGTGAGTGACCAGTAGTAGGTTTCGAAGCACATCTGGAGACATTCTGTAATCTGCGGTCGTTCAGAGTGTTGATGAATGACAGATATTGCTTCGGTATTGAATACAACAAGTACCATGGGGACTTTTATTCCATGAGAGTAATGTCTCAAACTGTCTACGATTTGATCATTTCCTGAGAGACCAGTAGTAGTATCCGAAGCACATCTGGAGACATTCCGTAATCTGTGGACCTTCAGAGTGTTGATGAAACAGGGAAATTGCATCGGGATTGAATACAACAGGCATCATGCGCACTTTTCTCCATCTGAGTAAAGTCTCAAAGTGTGTACGCTTTGATCGATTCCTGGGAGACCTATAGTAGTATCGTTAGCACATATGGAGACATTCTGTTATCTGTGAACGTTCAGAGTGTTGATGAAATACAGATATTTAATCGGTATTGAAAACAACAAGCACCGTCGGGACTTTTATTCCATGGGAGTAATGTCCCAAATTGTCTACGATTTAATCAATTCCCGGCGGACCAGTAGTAGTTTTCAAAGCACATCTGGAGGCATTCTGTAATCTGTGGACCGTTAGAGTGTTGATGAAACAGGGAAATTGAATCGGGATTGAATGCAACAGGCACCATGCGCACTTTTCTATATGTGGAATAATGTCTCAAACTGTCTACGGTTTGATCGATTCCTGGGTGACCAGTAGTAGTTACGGTAGCACATCTGGAGACATTCTGTAATCTGTGGACGTTCAGAGTGTTGATGAAACACAGAAATTGCATCGCGATTTAATACAGTAGGCACCATGCGGACGTTTCTCCATGGGAGTAATGTCTCAAACTGTCTACGCTTTGATCGATTCCTTGGAGACCATTAGTAGTTTCCGAAGCACATCTGTAGGCATTCTGTAATCTGACCTTCAGAGTGTTGATGAAACAAAGTAATTGCATTAGGATTGTTTACAACAGGCACCATTCGGACTTTTCTCCAAAGGAGTAATGTCTCAAACTGTCTACGCTTTCATCGATTCCTGGGAGACCAAGAGTAGTTTCCGAAGCACATCTGGATGCATTCTGTAACCTGTGGACCTTTAGAGTGTTGATGAAACACAGACATTGAATCGCGATTGAATACAGTAGGCACCATGCGGACGTTTCTCCATGGGAGTAATGTCTCAAACTGTCTACGCTTTCATCGAATCCTGGGAGACCAATAGTAGTTTCCGAAGCACATCTGGATGCATTCTGTAATCTGTGGACCTTCAGAGTGTTGATGAAACACAAAAAATGCATCGCGATTGAATACAGTAGGCACCATACTGACGTTTCTCCATGGGAGTAATGTCTCAAACTGTCAACGCTTTGCTCGGTTCCTTGGAGACCAGTAGTAGTTTCCAAAGCACATCTGAAGACATTCTGTAAAATGTGGAAATTCAGAGTGTTGATGAAAAACAGATATTGCATCGGTATTGAATACAACAGGCACCATGCGCACTTTTCTCCGTGGGAGTAATGTCACAAACTGTCTACGCTTTCATCGATTCCTGGGAGACCAGTAGTAGTTTCCGAAGCTCATCTGGAGGCATTCTCTAATCTGCGGACATTCAGAGTGTTGATGAAACACAGAAATTGCATCGGGATTGAATACAACAGGCGCCATGCGGACTTTTCTCCATGGGGGTAATGTCTCAAACTGTCTACGCTTTGATCGATCCCTGGGAGACCAATAGTAGTTTCCGAAGCACATCTGGATGCATTCTGTAATCTGTGGACCTTTAGAGTGTTGATGAAACACAGAAATTGCATCGCGATTGAATACAGTAGGCACCATACTGACGTTTCTCCATGGGAGTAATGTCTCAAACTGTCTACGCTTTGATCGATTCCTCGGAGACCAGTAGTAGTTTCCGAAGGACATCTGAAGACATTCTGTAAAATGTGGAAATTCAGAGTGTTGATGAAAAACAGATATTGCATCGGTATTGAATACAACAGGCACCCTGGTGATATTTATTCCATGGAAGTAATATCTCAAACTGTCTACGCTTTGATCGATTCCTGGGAGACCAATAGTAGTTTCCGAAGCACATGTGGAGGCATTCTGTAATCTGTGGACGTTCAGAGTGTTGATGGAACACAGATATTGCATCTATATTGAATACAACAGGCACCATGCGGACTTTTATTCCATCGGGGTAATGTCTCAAACTGTCTACGCTTTGATCGATTCCTGGGAGGCCAGTAGTAGTTTTCGAAGCACATCTGGATGCATTCTGTAATCTGTGGACCTTCAGAGTGTTGATGAAAAACAGAAATTGCATCGCTATTGAATACAGTAGGCACCATGCGGACGTTTCTCCATGGGAGTAATGTCTCAAGCTGTCTACGCTTTGATTGATTCCTCGGAGACCAGTAGTAGTTTCCGAAGTACATCTATAGGCTTTCTGTAATCTGACCTTCAGAGTGTTGATGAAACACAGATATTGCATCGGTATTGAATACAATAAGCACCATGCGCACTTTTCTCCATGGGAGTAATGTCTTAAACTGTCTACGCTTTGATCTATTCCTGGGAGACCAGTAGTAGTTTCCGAAGCTCATCTGGAGGCATTCTGTAATCTGCAGATATTCATAGTGTTGATGAAACATAGAAATTGCATCGGACTTTTCTCCATGGGGGTAATGTTTATAACTGTCTTTGCTTTGATCGATTCCTGGGAGACCGGTAGTAGTTTCCGAAGCACATCTGGATGCATTCTGTAATCTGTGGACCTTCAGAGTGTTGATGAAACACAGAAATTGCATCGCGATTGAATACAGTAGGCACCCTGCGGAGTTTTTCTCCATGGGGTAATGTCTCAAACTGTCTACGCTTTGATCGAATACTGGGAGACCAGTAGTAGTTTCCGACGCACATCAGGAGACATTGTAAGTAGGCTGTTTAGGTTTTTTTATTGGTAACGCCGCCGCCACATAGCGCTCTGTATGAAAATCACTGGCTGTGCCGTGTGCAGTCTGTGGCTGGTTGGCATTGTTGTAATACTCGCCATTGTAGTGTCGGGCAGCGGCGGCTGGATGCTAACAGTGCGTAGCGTTGCACAGTTGGAGGTGAGCCGCCAGCAGTGGGGGACGTGGGGAGAGAGATGGCGGAGGTTTGAAATCTGTAAGAATTGGTGTCATGAACTGACATATATATAATGACTATAAAGGTAAATACATTGTTTGTTCTCTATTAAAATCTTTCATTTGCTAACTGTGCCTATCATTAGTTAGTGACTTCCGTAGTTTGAAACTTTTAGTTAGCTGGCAGTAGTGGCGCTTGCTGTATTGCAGTAGTTCGAGTAACGAAGATTTTTCTGAGGTAAGTGATTTGTGAAAGGTATAGATTAATGTCAGTCCAGGTCATTCGTTTGTAGTGATTTTTGGAAGTCAGATTGCGTTGCGCTAAAACTATTGTGTGTCAGTTTAAGCACAGTCCTGTATAAATTGGCCAGGATACCTCACTGGAATATTCAGATTTTTTCTTGTAGTTTGTGTAGTTAGTGTATCCTTTGTTTATTGCTAGCGCGTAATCATAGAGAGAATTTCCTTTGTAGTTGCAGTCTTTCATTGTTGTACAGTAAAACAGTTGTGGCATGCATGTAGATTTGCACAAAGTATTTCGCAGCTTCGCTTGTAATTAACTAGATATTATTTTCAGTGCTACGATAATGTGTTCTCTTATTTTTGCTCTTCAAATTGTGCTTTTCTGTGTTGTCGTGTGAAATATTGTGACAATAATGGCGTGTGAAAAACGTAATACTAGGCTCCAAAGTAAACTGAGAAATAATAGTGAAGACGAAAGCAGTGTGTTAGCGCCACCATGTAATGAATTAACTAATGTTCAAAGTAGTAATTTGGTAACTGTGCATAGGGAAATGGAGCGGGTTGCAAATAATGGTGTAGGCAGTGAAACAATTAGTGAACAGGAAAGCGTTATCGATCGATCGGTCGGCAACAGTTCGCCTCAGGATTCCGAAATGACAGGACACAATATTGCAAATACTGTACATTCACGTTTTGCGTCCTCACCGTTTTCTCAAATAAGTCAAGACACATTTTCTGTTTTTCAAACTGCGAATATTGCCGGTGCAAATGCATTGCCGAATAGGACTAAGGAACATGTTTCAGACACCAGTGCATTGTTATTACAATTAATGCAACAAATGGGACAAAAGCTTCAAAAGTTAGACACAATGGAACAAAATCAGAGACAAACACAGCAAAAGCTTTAAAAGTTAGACACAATGGAACAAAATCTTCAAAAGTTAGACACAGTGGAACAAAATCAGAGACAAACACAGCAAAAGTTGGACACAATGGAACAAAATCAGAGACAAACACAGCAAAAGCTTCAAAAGTTACACACAGTGGAACATATGCTTGAACAAACACGTGAAGATTTAACTACTGAATTACATAAAATCGAATCGAAATGTCAAAAAGTCTGTAATGACGTAAAAACACAAATTTGTGAGCATTTCCAACCTATTTTTTCGCGGCATGAAAATGCATTACAGAATCACGAAGCAGCCATAAAAGAACTGCAAACAATTGTTCATGAAAATCATGAGACCTTGCAAGCTAAAATTGACTCAGTTGCATCCACCGATTCGGTTACGCAACTTGCAAGAACTCAGGAAAACTTAAAGGTCACAGTAGATTCGATTTCAACACAAATGGACACTCTGAAACTTGGTTCAGAAAAACACACTGATGAAATGTGTTCACTATCGGAGAAAGTAGCCGAACTTTCAGATCAGTTCACTAACTTATCTACGAAGGTAGATGATGATCTGAATGACACAAAACCTGTAGCCTTCACTGACACTGAAGAGTATGAACAAATTAGGAAATTCAAACAGAATCAAAATCAAATCAACACACAGTACAAAAGAGAAATGTGGGAAGTACAACATCAGTTGGCTCAAGTAATACAAGAATTACATATTTCAGAGGACACTCGCGCCCCAGTATGGGAAGAGGGACATAGCAATACAGAACAACCACAAAAAAAAAAAAAAAATAACACAGAGCATTTCGGAAATTATGAAAGAAATTGGCAAGGTACACTGAATTTTGAGATGGAACCGCCGAAACGACGTAACAATGATCGGCATGCGACTCGCCGACATGATGCTTTTGACTATAAGCTGTTCAGTACTACACGTAAATTCAAAACATTTAAGAATTCTATCAACGACATTCATCCACAAGCGTGGCTTCATCAATTCTCTCATTGTTTTCCTCCCAACTGGTCATTAGAGCACAGATTAGAATTTATGTGTGGCTACTTGGAGAATGAACCAGCTGTAAGAATGCGATCGGTCATTCACGATTGTCATAGTGAAGGAGAATTTTATCATGCCTTCCTCTCAGCATATTGGTCTCAAGCCACACAAGACCGAGTAAAATATAGCATCATGATGATGAAACACTTTGAACAATCTAAATTTTCCAGTCTCGTCAAATATTTTGAAGAGATGTTACATAAGAATCAATATCTTTCAAACCCATATAGCCCTTCAGAACTCATCCGCATTTGCATAATGAAATTGCCGGAACATTTAAGGAATATTGTTTTGGCAGGGCGTTGCAAAGACGACATTGAAGCTTTTCAGGGACTCTTACAAGAATTAGAAAGTGACACTGACAATCGCGGAACGCGAAAACAAAAGCACAACAATTACAGGTCATATCCGTCGCAATTCCGCGATGAAAGAAATAATAACTGGACACGACAAGGCTATTCTTACAACGCAAATCGTGAACAAAACAGACACCACCCATATGACAACCACTGGCAGAGTAATAGTTACAGAGGAAGATCGCATTTCCGTAGCTATGAATATCACACAGACAATCAGAGAAACAGGCAATATGGGAACCAAAATAAATATTATCAGGGGAGACAGAATAACTTTAGACGCAACGGTCCAGCGCGCAGTTACGATTCAGGGAGAAATTCTCCACTACATGACCGACAAACAAGAAACTATGTAAACTACCGACAAAACGACAGAGCTGAATTCCATCAGAACTGGCGAGCTTCAAACAGGTCAGGGCCTTCTCGTCAAGGTCACTTTGTAGAAGTTAGGTCTCCTAATCCCAAAAACGGCGCGCGCCAACAAAGAGAAAGACAATGACTCGCACCGCAGGCAGCCGCGTGCACCGGCTGGCTCAGAGAAAAATAACAGAGGCACTAACCTTGAGAAAAGATTTAGCATTCCTTAGCGACGTATAAATCATGATAATTGCTTTTCAGTTGACAGTCTGTGTACTAGGAAGAGTAAAGGTTTACACCACATTTCACATGTAAAACCGTTTATTGAAAGATAATCTGCTTTTTAACTTTGTCTTTGCCATAAAACATTTCACTTCACATTTCTAGTATGATTTGTCACACTGAGAAACTGTTAACATGCAACAATGTTTGAAGTTTACTATCCAGTCTAGAACCTACGGAACATATTTAGACAGTATTTACGAGTGCTTTGTTATAGTGAACAGACGTCACAGTGTTATTGTGCGTGTACATTCTTGCTTGTTAGTTGCACGATTACGTAGGCTGACATACTTAGAACAGTTACCAGTACTGCTAATGAGATTTTAATGCAACATTTTGGTTTACTTGAAAATAGATTCTGGATTTAAAGTTCTTTCTGTGAGATTAAAGATGACTTAGCATTTGGTTTCTTTGATAGCTACACGATTATATCACGACGCTACTAATATGTGACATGATTTACATTGTTGCTTTTGCGTTGTATCTGTTTTATATCTGCACAGTTTTTCTGTATTATTCTGGAAAGTAAAACATGTTTTAGTAGTAACGTTTGTGGTATAGCTACAATGAGACAGCCTTTTCTGTAGCACAACAATACGTTACAGTGCAGTACTTACTTCATCACAGCAATAAGCGTAGTAATACGATATCTATACGCAAAGCATTTCAATTTCTTTTATCATGAGGTAAGTACATTGACTTCTGCAGAACGTAGCTTTCGGAGGACAATAACTACGACACTTCCACAGAGATTGTCTTACAGCAAGACGCACATTTAGCGCTACAGGACACGCATTAAACTATTTATTTTTCAACATATTTGAATTACAAAGAAAGTTTTCCGTGATACATTTCATTCCATTGCTGTAATCTGTAACACCTGAGGATATAATTACATTAATCCTCAGGGGGGTACACGCTTACTTTGTGTACCATGTGTTTGGCAAGCACAAGGAGCCCTAGCTAATATGGTATTTGTTTATACAACTTTACACATCGGTACCATATTTCTCTAACACAGAGTTACACAGCTATCTGATTATTTGACAGAAAAACATTTTTGGAACCATTGTGATACTATGAGAGCTTTGAATGACATATTTGGTATTGGATCATGATTTTAAAGTACGTTTGAGGTAGATGACACTTTTGTCATGAGCAGAGAATTTTTTTAGGTTTTGAAATTATTGGAGGAAGCTATGACGATTTTGAGAATTTGACTGAGGTGTTATGATGTTATTATTACGATGACGATGTGTATTACGCTGTTGTGGCATGTTTATGATCAATAAGCTGATGCTATATGAGGAATTTGATTATGCTACTTATTTGTTATGATGAAATATTGAAGAAGTGTGGACGAATATGTATATGTGTAATAAGGTAAGGAATAATGAGTAGTGGTTAGGGACTCTGGTTTGTGAAAAAGGGGGTTGGAAAACAAGAATCGTACTTTAAGAGATGAAATGTATGTAAATGCGTGAATGTACCACAATGCCGCCGAAAATTTTTTGGACACTGTTATATTTACAGGATTTTGTTTCTACAGATTTGTAACGCAAGTTCTTGACCTGTGAAATTTTTTATATGAGACTGCCACTGTAGCGGAAACTGGTGTCGTAAATATTTCGGTAAGACAGTTAAGGGACCACCTGCGCGTAATGCGTCGTGGGCACCCAGCTGGGCGACAGCCACCGGGAAACAAGCCATTAGTGTGTGCCTTTCAGAGGCACAGGTGGAGAAAAAAATAAAGAGGCCATTACCCTCGCTATTGAAATTCCTTTGTAGAAAGCATCGCAAAAACGACACGCTCATTACTTGGAAAGATATTTTCTTACATATGCATACCTGACAATGACAAGCGTCTTTCTACGAGAGTTGAGAGGATTTGTACTAACTTATGAAATGTCACATGACTATTGAATGGTATTTTTATGCTTTGCCTTTCATAGTTGCTTGTTTCATTTGATATCTGCTTTCCAGCTGTGTTACAGCATTGGTTTTATAAAATAAAAGTAAATGCATTTGCTAATGTGAAAACTTTCTGTCAACAGATCTGTTAAAGAATAATTTTATGATCTACATTCTTAAAAAAAAGGAGCACTTGGAAAGGAAAGAACAATAAGAAGGGACTAGTAACAGGAACTGCATACATAATTTTCTTTTCAAGTACTTGGTAATTTATTTAATAGAATAAGTTGTGGTGCACCACTTTAATTATATAGACATTAAGATGTGAATATACATTTCCCTTATCTGCATTGTTGTCTTTAGTGTAATATTATTTCTGCTCGAGCTTTGTCATGTTTAGATATAAGTTATTGTATTTGCTGCTGCTGTTTGCCATGCATAGTGCTACTGAATGTCACTTTGTATTACTAGGTTAAGCTAATTTTATTACTGATTTATTTTTCTTGTTTGCTGCGCATTGCCTTATATTAGTTGTAATATTGCTGCCTTTTTTTGCCAATTTCCATTTTTTTAACATTGCTGTTTGTGTAAATTGTTTTGTGCTGCTGCATTGCCTCATCCCTTAGTTTAGCATCTGAGCTCAGTAGATTTAAGTTAGCTTAAGAGGGGGGTAGACTATATAAGAAACTAACTATGATGAATTGGAAGAAAAGCATTGAGAAGCTTTAAGAAAATGGTTTGGCCAAAAAAAGTAGTGTACAGCGGAGAAAAACTATTTTTGAAAGAGGATGTGAACAGAATACAGAAAGCAGGTTTAGATAGGACTTTTTGGGAATAATGATGAATTAAGGGAGATCTCTATGCAAAATACTGCAGTAAAACGAACCCTGTCCTTTCCTTGCGTTATCCCACTATGTGTTTGTGTACCCTTGTGTATTTGTTTTCTTCCTGTCTCTGTGTGCTGTTTCATAGAATTTTTTCTCTTCTAATACTAAGCTACATTCACTATGATGAGGAATACTGTTATCCTCAAAAATAATTTGCGTTAATAACATGTTATTTACTTCGTAAAGATGTTTACACATTATTTATTCTGTTTTGTTCTAATTCTCATGTGTGAAGTTGATGTTTCAAAAGTTATTCTGATCTTTTATGTATGTACTTATGTCGTAATTTTTGTAACACTGATGTATTTGCTATTTCGATTCTTTTGTAAAGCCTGTACTACTGCAACTGTTATCTGTATTGTTATGTTCTTTAGAGACGTATTTTGTACCTTTGTTATTGTATTCTTATTTTATAAAATTGTAATTGACACCAGTTCATCAAATTACCTAACTTGTAAGTTACTTTTCAGTGCACACATTCTGTTGGTCATAGTATATGGACAATATGTGAGAAGTAGGGACTGATAGTGTTTGCACATGTGTTAATAATTCAGTGAGGGACTGGATAACAGCATTGCTGCTTGTAAGGACATTTCAAAAACAATTTTTGTGAGTGCATAAGTGGTGGTTATGGACTTGCTATATTATCCGCAAGGCTCTTCAGTGGTGATTGTGCGCCTGCACAGTCAAACAGATGGCTTTTGGCCATCTCTACAAGGACTACAGTGGGTCTATACCTTTGATGACCCACCAATACCATTATTTCTACAAGTACTGCAGTGGGTCTGCACCTCTGGTGGCCCACAAATAGTAATCTCTACCAGGACTACAGTGGGTCTGCTCTGTGATGACCTACCTACCGATAGTCTTCAACGTCGACTGACTCTGCTGTGGCCCATTACCTGTCTGCATGTCAAGAGTCAGCACTGTCTTTCGTTGGAAGGAAAACACTACTTCTTCAAGACTGCTTAGAAATCCACTACTTCCAAGTGCAATTTCTTTTATTGCTCAGACTTTGAAAAAAAAAAAACACTGCAATTTTACTATGATGAACGATCAGGACTGTCTTTATGGACTGTGAGAGAATTTTAGCTTCTGACCAACATTGTATCAATACGTGTGTGCATTTGATATCTTTGTTATAGTAATTAGGAAAAAATTTATCAAATCATTATTGGCCACTGCCCAAAACAATTTGTAAAAATTTTTTGTGGGGAGCATGGGGGCTATGTAAGTAGGCTGTTTAGGTTTTTTAATTGGTAACGTCGCCGCCACGTAGCGCTCTGTATGAAAATCACTGGCTGTGCCGTGTGCAGTCTGTGGCTGGTTGGCATTGTTGTAATACTCGCCATTGTAGTGTCGGGCAGCGGCGGCTGGATGCTAACAGTGCGTAGCGTTGCGCAGTTGGAGGTGAGCCGCCAGCAGTGGTGGACGTGGGGAGAGAGATGGCGGAGGTTTGAAATCTGTAAGAATTGGTGTCATGAACTGACATATATATAATGACTATAAAGGTAAATACATTGTTTTCTCTATTAAAATCTTTCATTTGCTAACTGTGCCTATCATTAGATAGTGACTTCCGTAGTTTGAAACTTTTAGTTAGCTGGCAGTAGTGGCGCTCGCTATTTTGCAGTAGTTCGAGTAACGAAGGTTTTTCTGAGGTAAGTGATTTGTGAAAGGTATAGATTAATGTTAGTCCAGGCCATTCGTTTGTAAGGAATTTTGGAAGTCAGATTGCGTTGCGCTAAAAACTATTGTGTGTCAGTTTAAGCACAGTCTTGTACAATTTTTCTAAGGGGACGTTTCAACATTCTGTAATCTGTGGACGTTCAGATTCAGAATGAACCAAAGAAATTGCATCAGGATTGAATACAACAGGCACCATGCGAACTTTTCTGGATGGCAGTAATGTCTCAAACTATCTACGCTTTGATCGATTCCTGGGAGACCAGTAGTAGTTTTCGAAGCACATATGGAGGCATTCTATAACCTGTGGACCGTCAGAGTGTTGGTGAAACAGGGAAATTGCATCGGGATTGAATACAACAGCCACCATGCGCACTTTTCTCCATGGGAGTAATGCCTCAAACTGTATACGCTTTGATCGATTATTGGGAGACCAGTAGTAGTCTCTGAAGCACATCTGGAGACATTCTGTAAAATGTGGAAGTTCAGAGTGTTGATGAAAAACAGATATTGCATAGGTATTTAATACAACAAGCACCCTGGGGACTTTTACTCCATGGGAGTAATGTCTCAAACTGTCTACGCTTTGATCGATTGCTGGGAGACCAGTAGTTGTTTTCGAAGCACATCTGGAGGCATTCTGTAATCTGTGGACGTTCAGAGTGTTGATGAAACACAGATATAGCATCGGTATTGAAAACAACAAGCACCATGGGGATTTTTATTCCATGGGAGTAGTGTCTCAAACTGTCTACGCTTTGATCGATTCTTGGGAGACCAGTAGCAGTTTCCGAAGCACATCTGGTGGAATTCTGTAATCTGTGGACCTTCAGAGTGTTGATGAAACAAAGATATTGCATCGGTATTGATTACAACTTTCACCATGCCCACTTTTCTCCGTGGGAGTAATGTCTCAAACTGTCTACGCTTTGATCGATTCCTGGGAAACCAGTAGTAGTTTTTGGAGCACAACTGGAGGCATTCTGTAATCTGCGGACATTCAGAGTGTTGATGAAACACAGAAATTGCATCGTGATTGAATACAACAGGCACCATGCGGACTTTTCTCCATGGGGGTAATGTCTCGAACTGTATATGTTTGATCGATTCCTGGGAGACCAATAGTAGTTTCCGAAGCACATCTGGAGGCATTGTGTAATCTGTGGACGTTCAGAGTGTTGATGAAACAGAGATATTGCATCGGTATTGAATACAACAGGCACCATGGGGACTTTTATTCCATGGGAGTAATGTCTCAAACTGTCTACGCTTTGATCGATTCCTGGGAGACCAGTAGAAGCTTCCGAAGCACATCTGGAGGTATTCAGTAATCTGTAGACCTTCAGAGTGTTGATTAAACAAAGATATTGCATCGGTATTGAATACAACAGGCACCATGCCCACTTTCTCCATGGGAGTAATGTCTCAAACTGTCTACGCTTTGATCGATTCCTGGGAAACCAGTAGTAGTTTTCGGAGCACAACTGGAGGCTTTCTGTAATCTGCGGACATTCAGAGTGTTGATGAAACACAGAAATTGCATCGGGATTGAATACAACAGGCACCATGCGGACTTTTCTCCATGGGTGTAATGTCTCGAACTGTCTACGTTTGATCGATTCCTGGGAGACCAATAGTAGTTTCCGAAGCACATCTGGAGGCATTGTGTAATCTGTGGACGTTCAGAGTGTTGATGAAACAGAGATATTGCATCGGTATTGAATACAACAGGCACCATGGGGACTTTTATTCCATGGGAGTAATGTCTCAAACTGTCTACGCTTTGATCGATTCCTGGGAGACCAGTAGTAGTTTTCGAAGCTCATCTGGTGGCATTCTGTAATATGTGGTCCTTCAGAGTGTTGATGAAACACAGAAATTGCATCGAAATTGAATACAACAGGAATCATGCGGACTTTTCTCGATGGGAGTAATATCTCAAACTGTCTACGCTTCGATCGATCCCTGGGAGACCAGTAGTAGTTTAGAAATCACATCAGGAGTCATGCTGTAATCTGTGGACCTTGAGAGTGTTGATGAAACAAAGTAATTGCATCGGGATTGAATACAACAGGCACCATGCGGACTTTTCTCCATGGGGGTAATGTGTCAAACTGTCTGCGCTTTGATCAACTACTGGGTGACCAGTAGTAGTTTTCGAAGCACATCTGGAGGCATTCTGTAATCTGTGGACGTTCAGAGTGTTGATGAAAAACAGATATTGCATCGGTATTGAATACAACAAGCACCATGGTGACTTTTATTCCATGGGGGTAATGTCTCAATCTGTCTACTGTTTGATCGATTTCTGGGAGACCAATAGTAGTTTCCGAAGCACATCTGGAGGCATTCTGTAACCTGTGGAAGTTCAGAGTGTTGATGAAACACAGATATTGCGTCGGTATTGAATACAACAGACTCCATGGGGACTTTTATTTCATGGGAGTAATGTCTCAAACTGTCTACGATTTGTTCGATTCCTGGGAGACCAGTAGTAGTTTTCGAAGCAGATCTGGAGGCATTCTGTAATCTGTGGACCGTTAGAGTGTTGATGAAACACAGATATTACATCGGTATTGATTACAACAAGCGCCATGGGGACTTTTATTCCATCTGAGTAATGTCTCAAACTGTCTATGCCTTGATCGATTCCTGGGAGACCAGTAGCAGTTTTCGAAGCACATCTGGAGGCATTCTGTAATCTGTGGACCTTCAGAGAGTTGATGAAACAAGGAAATTTCATCGAGATTTAATACAACATTCACCATGCCTACTTTTCTCCATGGGAGTGATGTCTCAAACTGTCTACGATTTAATCGATTCCTGTTAGACCAATAGTAGTTTTCGAAGCACATCTGGAGACATTCTGTAACCTGTGGAAGTTCAGAGTGTTGATGAAACACAGATATTGCGTCGGTATTGAATACAACAGTCTCCATGGGGACTTTTATTTCATGGGAGTAATGTCTCAAACTGTCTACGATTTGTTCGATTCCTGGGAGACCAGTAGTAGTTTTCGAAGCAGATCTGGAGGCATTCTGTAATCTGTGGACCGTTAGAGTGTTGATGAAACAGGGAAATTGAATCGGGATTGAATGCAACAGGCACCATGCGCACTTTTCTATATGTGGAATAATGTCTCAAACTGTCTATGGTTTGATCGATTCCTGGGTGACCAGTTGTAGTTACCGTAGCACATCTGGAGACATTCCGTAATCTGTGGACGTTCAGAGTTTTGATGAAACACAGAAATTGCATCGCGATTTAATACAGTAGGCACCATGCCGACGTTTCTCCATGGGAGTAATGTCTCAAACTGTCTACGCTTTGATCGATTCCCTGGAGACCATTAGTAGTTTCCGAAGCACATCTGGAGACATTCTGTAATCTGTGGACATTCAGAGTGTTGATGAAACAGGGATTTTCCATAGGGATTTAATACAACATTTACCATGCGCACTTATCTCCATGGGAGTAATTTCCCAAACTGTATACGGTTTGTTCGATCCCTGGGAGACCAGTTGTAGTTTTCGAAGCACATCTGGAGGCCTTCTGTAATCTGTGTACTTTCAGAGTGTTGATGAAACACAGATATTGCATCGGTATTGAATGCAAGAAGCACCATGGGGCTTTTATTCGATGGGAGTAATGTTTCAAATTGTCTATGCTTTGATCGATTCCTGGGAGACCAGTAGCAGTTTTCGAAGCACATCTGGAGGCATTCTGTAATCTGTGGACCTTCAGAGTGTTGATGAAACAAGGAAATTGCATCGAGATTTAATACAACATTCACCATGCCTACTTTTCTCCATGGGAGTAATGTCTCAAACTGTCTACGATTTAATCGATTCCTGTTAGACCAATAGTAGTTTTCGAAGCACATCTGGAGACATTCTGTAACCTGTGGAAGTTCAGAGTGTTGATGAAACACAGATATTGCGTCGGTATTGAATACAACAGACTCCATGGGGACTTTTATTTCGTGGGAGTAATGTCTCAAACTGTCTACGATATGTTCGATTCCTGGGAGACCAGTAATAGTTTTGGAAGCAGATCTGGAGGCATTCTGTAATCTGTGGACCGTTAGAGTGTTGATGAAACAGGGAAATTGAATCGGGATTGAATGCAACAGGCACCATGCGCACTTTTCTATATGTGGAATAATGTCTCAAACTGTCTACGGTTTGATCGATTCCTGGGTGACCAGTAGTAGTTACCGTAGCACATCTGGAGACATTCTGTAATCTGTGGACGTTCAGAGTGTTGATGAAACACAGATATTGCATCGGTATTGAATACAACAGCCACCATGGGGCTTTTATTCCATGGGAGTAATATCTCAAACTGTCTATGTTTTGATCGATTCCTGGGAGACCAGTAGTAGTTTTCGAAGCACATCTGGTGGCATAATGTAATCTGTGGACCTTCAGAGTGTTGATGAAATAGGGAAATTGCATCGAGATTTAATACAACATTCACCATGCGCACTTTTCTCCATGGGAGTAATGTCTCAAACTGTCTACGATTTGATCGATTCCTGGGAGACCAATAGGAGTTTATGAAGCACATCTGGAGGCATTCTGTATTCTGTGGACGTTCAGACTGTTGATGAAACACAGATATGGCATCGGTATTGAATACAACAAGAACCATGGGGACTTTTATTCCATGGGAGTTATGTCTCAAACTGTCTACCTTTTGGTCGATTCCTGGGAGACCAGGAGTAGTTTTCGAAGCACATCTGGAGGCATTCTGTAATCTGTGGTCCTTCAGAGTGTTGATGAAACAGGGAAATTGCATCGGTATTGAATACAACAAGCACCTTGGGATTTTTATTCCTTGAAAGTAATGTCTCAAACTGTCTACGCTTTGATCGATTCCAGGAAGATCAATAGTAGTTTTCGAAGCACATATGGAGGCATTCTGTAATCTGTGGACCTTCAGAGTGTTGATGAAATAGGGAAATTGCATCGAGATTTAATACAACATTCACCATGCGCACTTTTCTCCATGGGAGTAATGTCTCAAACTGTCTACGATTTGATCGATTCCTGGGAGACTATTGGAGTTTACGAAGCACATCTGGAGGCATTCTGTAGTCTGTGGACGTTCAGAGTGTTGATGAAACACAGATAATTCATCGGTATTGAATACAACAGGCACCATGGGAATTTTATTCCGTAGGAGTTATGTGTCAAACTGTCTACGCTTTGATCGATTCCTGGGAGACTAGTAGTAGTTTTCGAACCACATCTGGAGGCATTATGAAATCTGTGCACATTCACAGTGTTGATGAAACAGGGAAATTACATCGGGATTGAATACAACAGGCAACATGCGCACTTTTCTCCATGGGAGTAATGTCTCAAAATGTCTACGCTTTGATCGAATCCTGGGAGACCAATAGTAGTTTCCGAAGCACATCTGGAGGCATTGTGTAATCTGTGGACGTCAGAGTGTTGATGAAACACAGATATTGCGTCGTTATTTTATACAACAAGCACCATGGGAACTTTTATTCCATGGGTGTAATGTCTCAAAGTGTCTACTCTTTGATCGATTTCTGTGAGACCAGTAGTAGTTTTCGAAGCACATCTGGTGGCATTCTGTAATCTGTGGACCTTCAGAGTGTTGATGAAACACAGAAGTTGCATCCAAATTGAATACAACAGGCACCATGCGTACTTTTCTCCACGGGAGTAATATCTCAAACTGTCTACGATTTGATCGATCCCTGGGAGAACAGTAGTAGTTTAGAAAGCACAGCAGGATGCATTTTGTAATCTGTAGACCTTCAGAGTGTTGATGAAACAAAGTAATTGCATCGGTATTGAATACAACAGGCACTATGCGGACTTTTCTCCATGGGGGCAATGTGTCAAACTGTCATCGCTTTGATCAATTACTGGGAGACCAGCAGTAGTTTTCGAAGCACATCTGGAGGCATTCTGTAATCTGTGGACCTTCAGAGTGTTGATGAAACAGGGAAATTGCATCGGTATTGAATACAACAGGCACCATGGTGCTTTTATTCCATGGCAGTAATGTCTCAAACTGTTTCTGTTTTGATCGATTCCTGGTTGACCTGTAGTAGTTTTCGAAGCACATCTGGAGGCATTCTGTAATCTGTGGTCCTTCAGAGTGTTGATGAAGCACAGATATTGCATCGGTATTGAATACAACAGGTAAAATTGGGCTTTTATTCCATGAGAGTAATGTGTCAAAATGTCTATGATTTGATCGATTCCTGGGAGACCAGTAGCAGTTTTCGAAGCACATCTGAAGGCATTCTGTAATCTGTGGACCTTCAGAGTGTTGATAAAACACAGATATTGCATCGGTATTGAATACAACAGGCATCATGGGGCATTTATTCCATTGGAGTAATGTCTCAAACTGTCTATGCTTTGATCGATTCCAGGGAGATCAGTAGTAGTTTTCGAAGCACTTCTGGAGGCATTCTGTAGTCTGTGGTCCTTCAGAGTGTGTATGAAACAGGGAAATTGCATCGGTATTGTATACAACAAGCACCTTGGGATTTTTATTCCTTGGAAGTAATGTCTCAAACTGTATACGCTTTGATCGATTCCAGGAAGACCAATAGTAGTTATCGAAGCACATCTGGAGACATTCTGTAATCTGTGGACCTTCAGAGTGTTGATGAAATAGGGAAATTGCATCGAGATTTAATACAACAATTACCATGCGCACTTTTCTCCATGGGAGTAATGTCTCAAACTGTCTAAGCTTTGATCGATTCCTGGGAGACCAATAGTAGTTTCTGAAGCACATCTGGAGACATTCTGTAATCTGTGGAAGTTCAGAGTGTTAATGAAACACAGATATGGCATCTGTATTGAATCCAACAAGCACCATGGGACCTTTTATTCCGTGGGAGTTATGTCTCAAACTGTCTACGCTTTAATCGATTCCTGGGAGACCAGTAGTATTTTTGAAGCACATCTGGGGGCATTATGTAATCTGTGGACCTTCAGAGTGTTGATGAAACAGGGAAATTTAATCGGGAATGAATACAATAGGCACCATGCGCACTTTTCTCCATGGGAGTAATGTCTCAAACTGTCTACGCTTTGATCGATTCCTGGGAGACTAATAGTAGTTTCCGAAGCACATCTGGAGGCATTATGTTATCTGTGGACGATCAGACTGTTGATGAAACACAGATATTGCATCGGTATTGAATGCAAGAAGCACCATGGGGCTTTTATTTGATGGGAGTAATGTTTCAAACTGTCTATGCTTTGATCGATTCCTAGGAGACCAGTAAGAGTTTTCGAAGCACATCTGGAGACATTCTGTAGTCTGTGGACCTTCAGAGTGTTGATGAAATACAGATATTGCATCGGTATTGAATTCAACAGGCACAATGGGGCTTTTATTACATGGGAGTAATGTCTCAAGCTGTCTATGCTTTAATCGATTCCTAGGAGACCAATAGTAGTTTTCGAAGCACATCTGGAGACATTCTGTAATCTGTGGACCTTCAGAGTGTTGATGAAATAGGGAAATTGCATCGAGATTTAATACAACATTCACCATGCGGCACTTTTCTCCATGGGAGTAATGTCTCAAACTGTCTACGCTTTGATCGAATCCTGCGTGACCAGTAGTAGTTTTCGAAGCACATCTGGAGGCATTCTGTAATCTGTGGTCCTTCAGAGTGTTGATGAAGCACAGATATTGCATCGGTATTGAATACAACAGGAAAAATGGGGCTTTTATTCCATGGGAGTAATGTCTCAAAATGTCTATGCTTAGATCGATTCCTGGGAGACCAGTAGTAGTTTTCGAAGCACATCTGGAGGCTTTCTGTAATCTGTGAACCTTCAGAGTGTTGATAAAACAAAGATATTGCATCGGTATTGAATACAACAAGCACCATGGTACTTTTATTCCATTGGAGTAATGTCTCAAACTGTCTACGCTTTGATCGATTCCTGGATGACCAATAGTAGTTTTCGAAGCACATTTGGAGACATTCTGTAATCTGTTGAATTTGAGAGTGTTGATGAAACACAGGTATTGCGTCGGTATTGAATACAACAGGCTCCATGTGAACTTTTATTTAATGGGAGTAATGTCTCAAACTGTCTACGACTTGTTCGAATCCTGGGAGACCAGTAGTAGTTTTCGAAGCATATCTGGAGGCACTCTGTAATCTGTGGACCTTCAGAGTGTTGATGAAATACAGATATTGCATCGGTATTGAATACAACAGGCACAATGTGGCTTTTATTACATGGGAGTAATGTCTCAAACTCTCTATACTTTGATCGATTCCGGGGAGACCAGTAGTAGTTTTTGAAGCACGTCTGGAGGCATTCTGTAATCTGTGGACCTTCAGAGTGTTGATGAAACAGGGAAATTGCATCGAGATTTAATACAACTTTCACCATGCCCACTTTTCTCCATGGGAGTAATGTCTCAAACTGTCTACGCTTTAATCGATTCCTGTTAGACCAATAGTAGTTTCCGAAGCACATCTGGAGGCATTCTGTAATCTGTGGACCTTCAGAGTGTTGATAAAACACAGATATTGCATCGGTATTGAATACAACAGGCATCATGGGGCATTTATTCCATTGGAGTAATGTCTCAAACTGTCTATGCTTTGATCGATTCCAGGGAGATCAGTAGTAGTTTTCGAAGCACTTCTGGAGGCATTCTGTAGTCTGTGGTCCTTCAGAGTGTGTATGAAACAGGGAAATTGCATCGGTATTGAATACAACAAGCACCTTGGGATTTTTATTCCTTGGAAGTAATGTCTCAAACTGTATACGCTTTGATCGATTCCAGGATGACCAATAGTAGTTTTCGAAGCACATCTGGAGACATTCTGTAATCTGTGGACCTTCAGAGTGTTGATGAAATAGGGAAATTGCATCGAGATTTAATACAACAATTACCATGCGCACTTTTCTCCATGGGAGTAATGTCTCAAACTGTCTAAGCTTTGATCGATTCCTGGGAGACCAATAGTAGTTTCTGAAGCACATCTGGAGACATTCTGTAATCTGTGGAAGTTCAGAGTGTTAATGAAACACAGATATGGCATCTGTATTGAATACAACAAGCACCATGGGACCTTTTATTCCGTGGGAGTTATGTCTCAAACTGTCTACGCTTTAATCGATTCCTGGGAGACCAGTAGTATTTTTGAAGCACATCTGGGGGCATTATGTATTCTGTGGACCTTCAGAGTGTTGATGAAACAGGGAAATTTAATCGGGAATGAATACAATAGGCACCATGCGCACTTTTCTCCATGGGAGTAATGTCTCAAACTGTCTACGCTTTGATCGATTCCTGGGAGACTAATAGTAGTTTCCGAAGCACATCTGGAGGCATTATGTTATCTGTGGACGATGAGACTGTTGATGAAACACAGATATTGCATCGGTATTGAATGCAAGAAGCACCATGGGGCTTTTATTTGATGGGAGTAATGTTTCAAACTGTCTATGCTTTGATCGATTCCTAGGAGACCAGTAAGAGTTTTCGAAGCACATCTGGAGACATTCTGTAGTCTGTGGACCTTCAGAGTGTTGATGAAATACAGATATTGCATCGGTATTGAATTCAACAGGCACAATGGGGCTTTTATTACATGGGAGTAATGTCTCAAGCTGTCTATGCTTTAATCGATTCCTAGGAGACCAATAGTAGTTTTCGAAGCACATCTGGAGACATTCTGTAATCTGTGGACCTTCAGAGTGTTGATGAAACAGGGAATTTGCAGCGGGATTTAATACAAATTTCACCATGCGCACTTTTCTCCATGGGAGTAATTTCCCAAACTGTATACGGTTTGTTCGATTCCTGGGAGACCAGTTGTAGTTTTCGAAGCACATCTGGAATCCCTCTGTAGTCTGTGTACTTTGAGAGTGTTGATAAAACACAGATATTGCATCGGTATTGAATACAACAGGCATCATGGGGCATTTATTCCATGGGAGTAATGTCTCAAACTGTCTACGCTTTGATAGATTCCTGGGAGATCAGTAGTAGTTTTCGAAGCGGTTCTGGAGGCATTCTGTAATCTGTGGACCTTCAGAGTGTTGATGAAATAGGGAAATTGCATCGAGATTTAATACAACATTCACCATGCGGCACTTTTCTCCATGGGAGTAATGTCTCAAACTGTCTACGCTTTGATCGAATCCTGGGTGACCAGTAGTAGTTTTCGAAGCACATCTGGAGGCATTCTGTAATCTGTGGTCCTTCAGAGTGTTGATGAAGCACAGATATTGCATCGGTATTGAATACAATAGGAAAAATGGGGCTTTTATTCCATGGGAGTAATGTCTCAAAATGTCTATGCTTAGATCGATTCCTGGGAGACCAGTAGTAGTTTTCGAAGCACATCTGGAGGCATTCTGTAATCTGTGAACCTTCAGAGTGTTGATAAAACAAAGATATTGCATCGGTATTGAATACAACAAGCACCATGGTACTTTTATTCCATTGGAGTAATGTCTCAAACTGTCTACGCTTTGATCGATTCCTGGATGACCAATAGTAGTTTTCGAAGCACATTTGGAGACATTCTGTAATCTGTTGAATTTGAGAGTGTTGATGAAACACAGATATTGCGTCGGTATTGAATACAACAGGCTCCATGTGGACTTTTATTTAATGGGAGTAATGTCTCAAACTGTCTACTATTTGTTCGAATCCTGGGAGACCAGTAGTAGTTTTCGAAGCATATCTGGAGGCACTCTGTAATCTGTGGACCTTCAGAGTGTTGATGAAATACAGATATTGCATCGGTATTGAATACAACAGGCACAATGTGGCTTTTATTACATGGGAGTAATGTCTCAAACTCTCTATACTTTGATCGATTCCGGGGAGACCAGTAGTAGTTTTCGAAGCACGTCTGGAGGCATTCTGTAATCTGTGGACCTTCAGAGTGTTGATGAAACAGGGAAATTGCATCGAGATTTAATACAACATTCACCATGCCCACTTTTCTCCATGGGAGTAATGTCTCAAACTGTCTACGCTTTAATCGATTCCTGTTAGACCAATAGTAGTTTCCGAAGCACATCTGGAGGCATTATGTAATCTGTGCACGATCAGACTGTTGATGAAACACAGATATTGCATCGGTATTGAATGCAAGAAGCACCATGGGGCTTTTATTTGATGGGAGTAATGTTTCAAACTGTCTATGCTTTGATCGATTCCTGGGAGACCAGTAGTAGTTTTCGGAGCACATCTGGTGGCATTCTGTAATCTGTGGACCTTCAGAGTGTTGATAAAACACAGAAATTGCATCCAAATTGAATACAACAGGCACCATTTGGATTTTTCTCCATGGGAGTAATATCTCAAACTGTCTACGATTTGATCGATCCCTGGGAGACCAGTAGTAGTTTAGAAAGCACATAAGGATGCATTTTGTAATCTGTAGACCTTCAGAGTGTTGATGAAACAAAGTAATTGCATCCGGATTGAATACAACAGGCACTATGCGGACTTTTCTCCATGGGGGTAATGTGTCAAACTGTCATCGCTTTGATCAATTACTGGAAGACCAGCAGTAGTTTTAGAAGCACAGCTGGAGGCATTCTGTAATCTGTGGACCTTCAGAGTGTTGATGAAACAGGGAAATTGCATCGGTATTGAATACAACAGGCACCATGGGGCTTTTATTCCATGGGAGTAATGTCTCAAACTGTCTATGTTTTGATCGATTCCAGGGAGACCTGTAGTAGTTTTCGAAGCACATCTAGAGGCATTCAGTAATCTGTGGACCTTCAGAGTGTTGATGAAACACAGATATTGCATCGGTATTGAATACAACAGGAAAAATGGGGCTTTTATTCCATGTGTGTAATGTCTCAAAATGTCTAAGCTTTGTTCGATTCCTGGGAGACCAGTAGTAGTTTTCGAAGCACATCTGGAGGCATTCTGTAATCTGTGGACCTTCAGAGTGTTGATGAAACACAGATTTTGCATCGGTATTGAATACAACAGGCACCATGGGGCTTTTATTACATGGGAGTAATGTCTCAAACTGTCTATGCTTTGATCGATTCCTGGGAGACCAGTAGTAGTTATCGAAGCACATCTGGAGGCATTCTGTAATCTGTGGACCTTCAGAGTGTTGATAAAACAGAGATATTGCATCGGTATTGAATACAACAAGCACCATGGAACTTTTATTCCATGGGAGTAATGTTTCAAACTGTCTACGCTTTGATCGATTCCTGGATGACAATTAGTAGTTTTCGAAGCACATCTGGAGACATTCTGTAACCTGTGGAAGTTCAGAGTGTTGATGAATCACAGATGTTGCGTCGGTATTGAATACAACAGACTCCATGGGGGCTTTTATTACATGGGAGTAATGTCTCAAACTGTGTATGCTTTGATCGATTCCTGTGAGACCAGTAGTAGTTTTTGAAGCACATCTGTAGACATTCTGTAATCTGTGGACCTTCAGAGTGTTGATGAAACAGGGTATTTGCATAGGGATTTAATACAACTTTCACCATGCGCACTTTTCTCCATGGGAGTAATTTCCCAAACTGTATACGGTTTGTTCGATTCCTGGGAGACCAGTTGTAGTTTTCGAAGCACATCTGGAGGCCTTCTGTATTCTGTGTACTTTCAGAGTGTTGATGAAACACAGATATTGCATCGGTATTGAATGCAAGAAGCACCATGGGGCTTTTATTCGATGGGAGTAATGTTTCAAACTGTCTATGCTTTGATCGATTCCTGGGAGACCAGTAGTAGTTTTCGAAGCACATCTGGAGGCATTCTGTAATCTGTGGACCTTCAGAGTGTTGATGAAACAAGGAAATTGCATCGAGATTTAATACAACATTCACCATTCCTACTTTTCTCCATGGGAGTAATGTCTCAAACTGTCTACGCTTTGAACGATTCCTGGAGACCAATAGTAGCTTCCGAAGCACATATGGAGACATTCTGTAATCTGAGGACCTTCAGATTGATGATGAACCAAAGAAATTGCATCAGGATTGAATACAAGTGGCACCATGCGCACTTTTCTACATGGGAGTAATGTCTCAAACTGTCTACGCTTTGATCGATTCCTGGGAGACCAATAGTAGTTTCCGAAGCACATCTGGAGACATTCTGTAATCTGTGGAAGTTCAGAGTGTTGATGAAACACAGATATTGCGTCGGTATTGAATACAACAGGCTCCATGGGGACTTTTAATTCATGGGAGATATGTCTCAAACTGTCTACGATTTGTTCGATTCCTGGGAGACCAGTAGTAGTTTTGGAAGCATATCTGGAGGCACTCTGTGATCTGTGGACCTTCAGAGTGTTGATGAAACACAGATAATTCATCGGTATTGAATACAACAGGGACCATGGGACTTTTATTCCGTAGGAGTTATGTCTCAAACTGTCTACGCTTTGATCGATTCCTGGGAGACTAGTAGTAGTTTTCGAAGCACATCTGGAGGCATTATGAAATCTGTGCACATTCACAGTGTTGATGAAACAGGGAAATTGCATCGGGATTGAATACAACAGGCACCATGCGCACTTTTCTCCATGGGAGTAATGTCTCAAACTGTCTACGCTATGATCGATTCCTGGGAGACCAGTAGTAGTTTTCGAAGCACATCTGGAGGCATTCTGTAACCTGTGGACCTTCAGAGTGTTGATGAAACACAGATATTGCGTCGGTATTGAATACAACAGCCACCATTGGGCTTTTGTTCCATGGGAGTAATATCTCAAACTGTCTATGCTTTGATCGATTCCTGGGAGACCAGTAGTAGTTTTCGAAGCACATCGGGAGGCATTCTGTAATCTGTGGACCTTCAGAGTGTTAATGAAACAGGGAAATTGCATCGGTATTGAATACAACTGGCACCATGGTGTTTTTATTCCATGGCAGTAATGTCTCAAACTGTTTATGTTTTGATCGATTCCTGGGAGACCTGTAGTAGTTTTCGAAGCACATCTGGAGGCATTCTGTAATCTGTGGTCCTTCAGAGTGTTGATGAAGCACAGATATTGCATCGGTATTGAATACAACAGGTAAAATTGGGCTTTTATTCCATGAGAGTAATGTCTCAAAATGTCTATGCTTTGATCGATTCCTGGGAGACCAGTAGCAGTTTTCGAAGCACATCTGAAGGCATTCTGTAATCTGTGGACCTTCAGAGTGTTGATAAAACACAGATATTGCATCGGTATTGAATACAACAGGCATCATGGGGCATTTATTCCATTGGAGTAATGTCTCAAACTGTCTATGCTTTGATCGATTCCTGGGAGATCAGTAGTAATTTTCGAAGCACTTTTGGAGGCATTCTGTAGTCTGTGGTCCTTCAGAGTGTGTATGAAACAGGGAAATTGCATCGGTATTGAATACAACAAGCACCTTGGGATTTTTATTCCTTGGAAGTAATGTCTCAAACTGTATACGCTTTGATCGATTCCAGGAAGACCAATAGTAGTTTTCGAAGCACATCTGGAGACATTCTGTAATCTGTGGACCTTCAGAGTGTTGATGAAATAGGGAAATTGCATCGAGATTTAATACAACAATTACCATGCGCACTTTTCTCCATGGGAGTAATGTCTCAAACTGTCTAAGCTTTGATCGATTCCTGGGAGACCAATAGTAGTTTCTGAAGCACATCTGGAGACATTCTGTAATCTGTGGACGATCAGACTGTTGATGAAACACAGATATTGCATCGTTATTGAATGCAAGAAGCACCATAGGGATTTTATTTGATGGGAGTAATGTTTCAAACTGTCTATGATTTGATCGATTCCTAGGAGACCAGTAGTAGTTTTCGAAGCACATCTGGAGACACTTTGTAGTCTGTGGACCTTCAGAGTGTTGATGAAATACAGATATTGCATCGGTATTGAATTCAACAGGCACAATGGGGCTTTTATTACATGGGAGTAATGTCTCAAACTGTCTATGCTTTAATCGATTCCTAGGAGACCAATAGTAGTTTTCGAAGCACATCTGGAGACATTCTGTAATCTGTGGACCTTCAGAGTGTTGATGAAACAGGGAATTTGCAGCGGGATTTAATACAAATTTCACCATGCGCCCTTTTCTCCATGGGAGTAATTTCCCAAACTGTATACGTATTGTTCGATTCCTGGGAGACCAGTTGTAGTTTTCGAAGCACATCTGGAGGCCCTCTGTAGTCTGTGTACTTTGAGAGTGTTGATAAAACACAGATATTGCATCGGTATTGAATACAACAGGCATCATGGGGCATTTATTCCATGGGAGTAATGTCTCAAACTGTCTCTGCTTAGATAGATTCCTGGGAGATCAGTAGTAGTTTTCGAAGCGGTTCTGGAGGCATTCTGTAATCTGTGGACGTTCAGAGTGTTGATGAAATAGGGAAATTGCATCGAGATTTAATACAACATCACCATGCGGCACTTTTCTCCATGGGAGTAATGTCTCAAACTGTCTACGCTTTGATCGAATCCTGGGAGACCAGTAGTAGTTTTCGAAGCACATCTGGAGGCATTCTGTAATCTGTGGTCCTTCAGAGTGTTGATGAAGCACAGATATTGCATCGGTATTGAATACAACAGGAAAAATGGGGCTTTTATTCCATGGGAGTGATGTCTCAAAATGTCTATGCTTTGATCGATTCCTGGGAGACCAGTAGTAGTTTTCGAAGCACATCTGGAGGCATTCTGTAATCTGTGAACCTTCAGAGTGTTGATAAAACAGAGATATTGCATCGGTATTGAATACAACAAGCACCATGGTACTTTTATTCCATGGGAGTAATGTCTCAAACTCTCTATACTTTGAACGATTCCGGGGAGACCAGTAGTAGTTTTCGAAGCATGTCTGGAGGCATTCTGTAATCTGTGGACCTTCAGAGTGTTGATGAAACAGGGAAATTGCATCGAGATTTAATACAACTGTCACCATGCCCACTTTTCTCCATGGGAGTAATGTCTCAAACTGTGTACGCTTTAATCGATTCCTGTTAGACCAATAGTAGTTTCCGAAGCACATCTGGAGGCAATATGTAATCTGTGGACGATCAGACTGTTGATGAAACACAGATATTGCATCGGTATTGAATGCAAGAAGCACCATTGGGCTTTTATTTGATGGGAGTAATGTTTCAAACTGTCTATGCTTTGATCGATTCCTGGGAGACCAGTAGTAGTTTTCGAAGCACATCTGGTGGCATTCTGTAATCTGTGGACCTTCAGAGTGTTGATAAAACACAGAAATTGCATCCAAATTGAATACAACAGGCACCATTTGGATTTTTCTCCATGGGAGTAATATCTCAAACTGTCTACGATTTGATCGATCCCTGGGAGACCAGTAGTAGTTTAGAAAGCACATAAGGATGCATTTTGTAATCTGTAGACCTTCAGAGTGTTGATGAAACAAAGTAATTGCATCCGGATTGAATACAACAGGCACTATGCGGACTTTTCTCCATGGGGGTAATGTGTCAAACTGTCATCGCTTTGATCAATTACTGGAAGACCAGCAGTAGTTTTAGAAGCACAGCTGGAGGCATTCTGTAATCTGTGGACCTTCAGAGTGTTGATGAAACAGGGAAATTGCATCGGTATTGAATACAACAGGCACCATGGGGCTTTTATTCCATGGGAGTAATGTCTCAAACTGTCTATGCCTTGATCGATTCCTGGGAGACCTGTAGTAGTTTTTGAAGCACATATAGAGGCATTCAGTAATCTGTGGACCTTCAGAGTGTTGATGAAACACAGATATTGCATCGGTATTGAATACAACAGGAAAAATGGGGCTTTTATTCCATGTGTGTAATGTCTCAAAATGTCTAAGCTTTGTTCGATTCCTGGGGGACCAGTAGTAGTTTTCGAAGCACATCTGGAGGCATTCTGTAATCTGTGGACCTTCAGAGTGTTGATGAAACACAGATTTTGCATCGGTATTGAATACAACAGGCACCATGGGGCTTTTATTACATGGGAGTAATGTCTCAAACTGTCTATGCTTTGATCGATTCCTGGGAGACCAGTAGTAGTTATCGAAGCACATCTGGAGGCATTCTGTAATCTGTGGACCTTCAGAGTGTTGATAAAACAGAGATATTGCATCGGTATTGAATACAACAAGCACCATGGAACTTTTATTCCATGGGAGTAATGTCTCAAACTGTCTACGCTTTGATCGATACCTGGATGACCAATAGTAGTTTTCGAAGCACATCTGGAGACATTCTGTAACCTGTGGAAGTTCAGAGTGTTGATGAATCACAGATGTTGCATCGGTATTGAATACAACAGACTCCATGGGGGCTTTTATTACATGTGAGTAATGTCTCAAACTGTCTATGCTTTGATCGATTCCTGTGAGACCAGTAGTAGTTTTTGAAGCACGTCTGTAGACATTCTGTAATCTGTGGACCTTCAGAGTGTTGATGAAACAGGGAATTTGCATAGGGATTTAATACAACTTTCACCATGCGCACTTTTCTCCATGGGAGTAATTTCCCAAACTGTATACGGTTTGTTCGATTCCTGGGAGACCAGTTGTAGTTTTCGAAGCACATCTGGAGGCCTTCTGTATTCTGTGTACTTTCAGAGTGTTGATGAAACACAGATATTGCATCGGTATTGAATGCAAGAAGCACCATGGGGCTTTTATTCGATGGGAGTAATGTTTCAAACTGTCTATGCTTTGATCGATTCCTGGGAGACCAGTAGTAGTTTTCGAAGCACATCTGGAGGCATTCTGTAATCTGTGGACCTTCAGAGTGTTGATGAAACAAGGAAATTGCATCGAGATTTAATACAACATTCACCATTCCTACTTTTCTCCATGGGAGTAATGTCTCAAACTGTCTACGCTTTGAACGATTCCTGGAGACCAATAGTAGCTTCCGAAGCACATATGGAGACATTCTGTAATCTGTGGACCTTCAGATTGATGATGAGCCAAAGAAATTGCATCAGGATTGAATACAAGTGGCACCATGCGCACTTTACTCCATGGGAGTAATGTCTCAAACTGTCTACGCTTTGATCGATTCCTGGGAGACCAATAGTAGTTTCCGAAGCACATCTGGAGACATTCTGTAATCTGTGGAAGTTCAGAGTGTTGATGAAACACAGATATTGCGTCGGTATTGAATACAACAGGCTCCATGGGGACTTTTAATTCATGGGAGATATGTCTCAAACTGTCTACGATTTGTTCGATTCCTGGGAGACCAGTAGTAGTTTTCGAAGCATATCTGGAGGCACTCTGTGATCTGTGGACCTTCAGAGTGTTGATGAAATACAGATATTGCATCGGTATTGAATACAACAGGGACAATGGGGCTTTTATTACATGGGAGTAATGTCTCAAACTGTCTATGCTTTGATCGATTCCTGCGAGACCAATAGTAGTTTTCGAAGCACATCTGGAGACATTCTGAAATCTGTGGACCTTCAGAGTGTTGATGAAACAGGGAATTTGCATCGGGATTTAGTACAACATTCACCATGCGCACTTTTCTCCATGGGAGTAATTTCCCAAACTGTATACGGTTTGTTCGATTCCTGGGAGACCAGTTGTAGTTTTCGAAGCACATCTGGAGGCATTGTGTAATCTGTGGACGTTCAGAGTGTTGATGAAACACAGATATTGCATCGGTATTGTATACAACAAGCACCATGGGGCTTTTATTCCATGGGAGTAATGTCTCAAACAGTCTACTCTTTGATCGATTTCTGTGAGACCAACACTAGGTTTCGAAGCACATCTGGTGGCATTCTGTAATCTGTGGACCTTCAGAGTGTTGATAAAACACAGAAATTGCATCCAAATTGAATACAACAGGCACCATGCGGACTTTTCTCCATGGGAGTAATATCTCAAACTGTCTACGATTTGATCGATCCCTGGGAGAACAGTAGTAGTTTAGAAAGCACATAAGGATGCATTTTGTAATTTGTAGACCTTCAGAGTGTTGATGAAACAAAGTAATTGCATCGGGATTGAATACAACAGGAACTATGCGGACTTTTCTCCATGGGGGTAATGTGTCAAACTCTCATCGCTTTGATCAATTACTGGGAGACCAGCAGTAGTTTATGAAGCACAACTGGAGGCATTCTGTAATCTGTGGACCTTCAGAGTGTTGATGAAACAGGGAAATTGCATCGGTATTGAATACAACAGGCACCATGGGGCTTTTATTCCATGGGAGTAATGTCTCAAACTGTCTATGCTTTGATCGATTCCTGGGAGACCTGTAGTAGTTTTCGAAGCACATCTGGAGGCAGTCTGTAATCTGTGGACCTTCAGAGTGTTGATGAAACACAGATATTGCATCGGTATTGAATACAACAGGAAAAATGGGGCTTTTATTCCATGGGTGTAATGTCTCAAAATGTCTAAGCTTTGTTCGATTCCTGGGAGACCAGTAGTAGTTTTCGAAGCACATCTGGAGGCATTCTGTAATCTGTGGACCTTCAGAGTGTTGATGAAACACAGATATTGCATCGGTATTGAATACAACAGGCACCATGGGGCTTTATTTCCATGGGAGTAATGTCTCAAACTGTCTATGCTTTGATCGATTCCTGGAAGACCATTAGTAGTTTTCGAAGCACATCTGGAGGCATTCTGTAACCTTCGTACCTTCAGATTGTTGATGAAAGAGGGAAATTGCATCGTTATTCAATACAACAGACTCCATGGGGACTTTTATTTCATGGGAGTAATGTCTCAAACTGTCTAAGATTTGTTCGATTCCTGGGAGACCAGTAGTAGTTTTCGAAGCACTTCTGGAGGCATTCTGTAATCTGTGGACCTTCAGAGTGTTGATGAAACACAGATATTGCATCGGTATTGAATACAACAGGCACCATGGGGCTTTATTTCCATGGGAGTAATGTCTCAAACTGTCTACGCTTTAATCGATTCCTGGATGACCAATAGTAGTTTTCGAAGCACATCTGGAGACATTCTGTAACCTGTGGAAGTTCAGAGTGTTGATGAAACACAGATATTGCGTCGGTATTGAATACAACAGACTCCATGGGGACTTTTATTTAATGGGAGTAATGTCTCAAACTGTCTACGATTTGTTTGATTCCTGGGAGACCAGTGGTAGTTTTCGAAGCAGATCTGGAGGCACTCTGTAATCTGTGGACCTTCAGAGTGTTGATGAAATATAGATATTTCATCGGTATTGAATACAACAGGCACAATGGGGCTTTTATTACATGGGAGTAATGTCTCAAAATGTCTATGCTTTGATTGATTCCTGGGAGACCAGTAGTAGTGTCCGAAGCACATCGGGAGGCATTCTGTAATCTGTGGACCTACAGAGTGTTGATGAAACAAGGAAATTGCATCGAGATTTAATACAACATTCACCATGCCCACTTTTCTCCAAGGGAGTAATGTCTCAAACTGACTACGCTTTAATCGATTCCTGTTAGACCAATAGTAGTTTCCGAAGCACATCTGGAGGCATTCTGTAATCTGTGGACCTTCAGAGTGTTGATGAAACAGGGAATTTGCATAGGGATTTAATACAACTTTTACCATGCGCACTTTTCTCCATGGGAGTAATTTCCCAAACTGTATACGGTTTGTTCGATTCCTGGGAGACCAGTTGTAGTTTTCGAAGCACATCTGGAGGCCTTCTGTATTCTGTGTACTTTCAGAGTGTTGATGAAACACAGATATTGCATCGGTATTGAATGCAAGAAGCACCATGGGGCTTTTATTTGATGGGAGTAATGTTTCAAACTGTCTATGCTTTGATTGATTCCTGGGAGACCAGTAGTAGTTTTCGAAGCACATCTGGAGGCATTCTGTAATCTGTGGACCTTCAGAGTGTTGATGAAACAAGGAAATTGCATCGAGATTTAATACAACATTCACCATTCCTACTTTTCTCCATGGGAGTAATGTCTCAAGCTGTCTACGCTTTGAACGATTCCTGGAGACCAATAGTAGCTTCCGAAGCACATATGGAGACATTCTGTAATCTGTGGACCTTCAGATTGATGATGAACCAAAGAAATTGCATTAGGATTGAATACAAGTGGCACCATGCGCACTTTTCTACATGGGAGTAATGTCTCAAACTGTCTACGCTTTGATCGATTCCTGGGAGACCAATAGTAGTTTCCGAAGCACATCTGGAGACATTCTGTAATCTGTGGAAGTTCAGAGTGTTGATGAAACACAGATATTGCGTCGGTATTGAATACAACAGGCTCCATGGGGTCTTTTAATTCATGGGAGATATGTCTCAAACTGTCTACGATTTGTTCGATTCCTGGGAGACCAGTAGTAGTTTTCGAAGCATATCTGGAGGCACTCTGTGATCTGTGGACCTTCAGAGTGTTGATGAAATACAGATATTGCATCGGTATTGAATACAACAGGGACAATGGGGCTTTTATTACATGGGAGTAATGTCTCAAACTGTCTATGCTTTGATCGATTCCTGCGAGACCAGTAGTAGTTTTCGAAGCACATCTGGAGACATTCTGTAATCTGTGGACCTTCAGAGTGTTGATGAAACAGGGAATTTGCATCGGGATTTAGTACAACATTCACCATGCGCACTTTTCTCCATGGGAGTAATTTCCCAAACTGTATACGGTTTGTTCGATTCCTGGGAGACAAGTTGTAGTTTTCGAAGCACATCTGGAGGCATTGTGTAGTCTGTGGACGTTCAGAGTGTTGATGAAACACAGATATTGCATCGGTATTGTATACAACAAGCACCATGGGGCTTTTAATCCATGGGAGTAATGTCTCAAACAGTCTACTCTTTGATCGATTTCTGTGAGACCAACAGTAGGTTTCGAAGCACATCTGGTGGCATTCTGTAATCTGTGGACCTTCAGAGTGTTGATAAAACACACAAATTGCATCCAAATTGAATACAACAGGCACCATGCGGACTTTTCTCCATGGGAGTAATATCTCAAACTGTCTACGATTTGATCGATCCCTGGGAGACCAGTAGTAGTTTAGAAAGCACATAAGGATGCATTTTGTAATTTGTAGACCTTCAGAGTGTTGATGAAACAAAGTAATTGCATCGGGATTGAATACAACAGGCACTATGCGGACTTTTCTCCATGGGGGTAATGTGTCAAACTGTCATCGCTTTGATCAATTACTGGGAGACCAGCAGTAGTTTTCGAAGCACAACTGGAGGCATTCTGTAATCTGAGGACCTTCAGAGTGTTGATGAAACAGGGAAATTGCATCGGTATTGAATACAACAGGCACCATGGGGCTTTTATTCCATGGGAGTAATGTCTCAAACTGTCTATGCTTTGATCGATTCCTGAGAGACCTGTAGTAGTTTTCGAAGCACATCTGGAGGCAGTCTGTAATCTGTGGACCTTCAGAGTGTTGATGAAACACAGATATTGCATCGGTATTGAATACAACAGGAAAAATGGGGCTTTTATTCCATGGGTGTAATGTCTCAAAATGTCTAAGCTTTGTTCGATTCCTGGGAGACCAGTAGTAGTTTTCGAAGCACATCTGGAGGCATTCTGTAATCTGTGGACCTTCAGAGTGTTGATGAAACACAGATATTGCATCGGTATTGTATACAACAGGCACCATGGGGCTTTATTTCCATGGGAGTAATGTCTCAAACTGTCTATGCTTTGATCGATTCCTGGGAGACCATTAGTAGTTTTCGAAGCACATCTGGAGGCATTCTGTAACCTTCGTACCTTCAGAGTGTTGATGAAACACAGATATTGCATCGGTATTGAATACAACAGGCACCATGGGGCTTTATTTCCATGGGAGTAATGTCTCAAACTGTCTATGCTTTGATCGATTCCTGGAAGACCATTAGTAGTTTTCGAAGCACATCTGGAGGCATTCTGTAACCTTCGTACCTTCAGATTGTTGATGAAAGAGGGAAATTGCATCGAGATTTAATATAACATTCACCATGCGCACTTTTCCCCATGGGAGTAATGTCTCAAACTGTCTACGCTTTGATCGATTCCTGGGAGACCAGTAGTATTTTTGAAGCACATCTGGGGGCATTATGTAATCTGTGGACCTTCAGAGTGTTGATGAAACAGGGAAATTTCATCGGGAATGAATACAATAGGCATCATGCGCACTTTTCTCCATGGGAGTAATGTCTCAAACTGTCTACGCTTTGATCGATTCCTGGGAGACCAATAGTAGTTTCCGAAGCACATCTGGAGACATTCTGTAATCTGTGGAAGTTCAGAGTGTTGATGAAACACAGATATGGCATCGGTATTGAATACAACAAGCACCATGGGGACTTTTATTCCGTGGGAGTTATGTCTCAAACTGTCTACGCTTTGATCGATTCCTGGGAGACCAGTAGTAGTTTTCGAAGCACATCTGGAGACATTCTGTAATCTGTGGACCTTCAGAGTGTTGATGAAACAGGGAATTTGCATCGGGATTTAATACAACATTCACCATGCGCACTTTTCTCCATGGGAGTAATTTCCCAAACTGTATACGGTTTGTTCGATTCCTGGGAGACCAGTTGTAGTTTTCGAAGCACATCTGGAGGCCTTCTGTAGTCTGTGTACTTTCAGAGTGTTGATAAAACACAGATATTGCATCGGTATTGAATACAACAGGCATCATGGGGCATTTATTCCATGGGAGTAATGTCTCAAACTGTCTATGCTTTTATAGATTCCTGGGAGATCAGTAGTAGTTTTCGAAGCGCTTCTGGAGGCATTCTGTAATCTGTGGACTTTCAGAGTGTTGATGAAATAGGGAAATTGCATCGAGATTTAATACAACATTCACCATGCGCACTTTTCTCCATGGGAGTAATGTCTCAAACTGTCTACGCTTTTATCGAATCCTGGGAGACCAGTTGTAGTTGTCGAAGCACATCTGGAGACATTCTGTAATCTGTGGACCTTCAGAGTATTGATGAAATACAGATATTGCATCGGTATTGAATTCAACAGGCACAATGGGGCTTTTATTACATGGGAGTAATGTCTCAAACTGTCTATGCTTTATCGATTCCTGGGAGACCAATAGTAGTTTTGGAAGCACATCTGGAGACATTCTGTAATCTGTGGACCTTCAGAGTATTGATGAAATACAGATATTGCATCGGTATTGAATTCAACAGGCACAATGGGGCTTTTATTACATGGGAGTAATGTCTCAAACTGTCTATGCTTTATCGATTCCTGGGAGACCAATAGTAGTTTTCGAAGCACATCTGGAGACATTCTGTAATCTGTGGACCTTCAATGTGTTGATGAAACAGGGAATTTGCATCGGGATTTAATACAACATTCAGCATGCGCACTTTTCTCCATGGGAGTAATTTCCCAAACTGTATACGGTTTGTTCGATTCCTGGGAGACCAGTTGTAGTTTTCGAAGCACATCGGGAGGCCTTCTGTAGTCTGTGTACTTTCAGAGTGTTGATGAAAGACAGATATTGCATCGGTATTGAATACAACAAGCACCATGGGGCTTTTATTCGATGGGAGTAATGTCATAAACTGTCTACGGTTTAATCGATTCCTGTTAGACCAATAATAATTTCCGAAGCACGTCTGGAGGCATTCTGTAATCTGTGGACCTTCAGACTGTTGATGAAACACAGATATGGCATCGGTATTGAATACAACAAGCACTATGTGGACTTTTATTCCGTGGGAGATATGTCTCAAACTGTCTACGCTTTGATTGATTCCTGGAAGACCAGTAGTAGTTTTCGAAGCACATCTGGTGGCATTATGTAATCTGTGGAAATTCAGAGTGTTGATGAAACAGGGAAAATTCATCGGGATTGAATGCAACTGGCACCATGCCCACTTTTCACCATGGGAGTAATGTCTCAAACTGTCTACGCTTTGATCGAATCCTGGGAGACCAGTAGTAGTTTTCGAAGCACATCTGGTGGCATTCTGTAATCTGTGGACCCTCAGAGTGTTGATAAAACACAGAAATTGCATCCAAATTGAATACAACAGGCACCATGCGGACTTTTCTCAATGGGAGTAATATCTCAAACTATCTACGATTTGATCGATCCCTGGGAGACCAGTAGTAGTTTAGAAAGCACATAAGGATGCATTTTGTAATCTGTAGACCTTCAGAGTGTTGATGAAACAAAGTAATTGCATCGTGATTGAATACAACAGGCACTATGCGGACTTTTCTCCACTGTCATCGCTTTGATCAATTACTGGGAGACCAGCTGTAGTTTTCGAAGCACATCTGGAGGCATTCTGTATTCTGTGGACCTTCAGAGTGTTGATGAAACGCAGATATTGCATCGGTATTGAATACAACAGGAAAAATGGGGCATTTATTCCATGGGTGTAATGTCTCAAAATGTCTATGCTTTGTTCGATTCCTGGGAGACCAGTAGTAGTTTTCGAAGAACATCTGGAGGCATTCTGTAATCTGTGGACCTTCAGAGTGTTGATGAAACAGAGATATTGCATCGGTATTGAATAAAACATTCACCATGGGGCTTTATTTCCATGGGAGTAATGTCTCAAACTGTCTATGCTTTGATCGATTCCTGGGAGACCATTAGTAGTATTCGAAGCACATCTGGAGGCATTCTGTAATCTTCGGTCCTTCAGATTGTTGATGAAACAGGGAAATAGCATCGGTATTGAATACAACAGGCACCATGGGGCTTTTATTCCATGGGGGTAATGTCTCAAACTGTCTATGCTTTGATCGATTCCTGGGAGACCTGTAGTAGTTTTCGAAGCACATCTGGAGGCATTCTGTAATCTGTGGACCTTCAGAGCGTTGATGAAACGCAGATATTGCATCGGTATTGAATACAACAGGAAAAATGGGGCATTTATTCCATGGGTGTAATGTCTCAAAATGTCTATGCTTTGTTCGATTCCTGGGAGACCAGTAGTAGTTTTCGAAGCACATCTGGAGGCATTCTGTAATCTGTGGACCTTCAGAGTGTTGATGAAACAGAGATATTGCATCGGTATTGAATAAAACATTCACCATGGGGCTTTATTTCCATGGGAGTAATGTCTCAAACTGTCTATGCTTTGATCGATTCCTGGGAGACCATTAGTAGTATTCGAAGCACATCTGGAGGCATTCTGTAATCTTCGGACCTTCAGATTGTTGATGAAACAGGGAAATAGCATCGGTATTGAATACAACAGGCACCATGGGGCTTTTATTCCATGGGGGTAATGTCTCAAACTGTCTATGCTTTGATCGATTCCTGGGAGACCTGTAGTAGTTTTCGAAGCACATCTGGAGGCATTATGAAATCTGTGCACCTTCACAGTGTTGATGAAACAGGGAAATTGCATCGGGATTGAATACAACAGGCACCATGCGCACTTTCCTCCATGGGAGTAATGTCTCAAACTGTCTACGCTTTGATCGAATCCTGGGAGACCAGTTGTAGTTTTCGAAGCACATCTGGAGACATTCTGTAATCTGTGGCCCTTCAGAGTATTGATGAAATACAGATATTGCATCGGTATTGAATTCAACAGGGACAATGGGGCTTTTATTACATGGGAGTAATGTCTCAAACTGTCTATGCTTTGATCGATTCCTGCGAGACCAATAGTAGTTTTCGAAGCACATCTGGAGACATTCTGTAATCTGTGGACCTTCAGAGTGTTGATGAAACAGGGAATTTGCATCGGGATTTAGTACAACATTCACCATGCGCACTTTTCTCCATGGGAGTAATTTCCCAAACTGTATACGGTTTGTTCGATTCCTGGGAGACCAGTTGTAGTTTTCGAAGCACATCTGGAGGCATTGTGTAGTCTGTGGACGTTCAGAGTGTTGATGAAACACAGATATTGCATCGGTATTGTATACAACAAGCACCATGGGGCTTTTATTCCATGGGAGTAATGTCTCAAACAGTCTACTCTTTGATCGATTTCTGTGAGACCAACAGTAGGTTTCGAAGCACATCTGGTGGCATTCTGTAATCTGTGGACCTTCAGAGTGTTGATAAAACACACAAATTGCATCCAAATTGAATACAACAGGCACCATGCGGACTTTTCTCCATGGGAGTAATATCTCAAACTGTCTACGATTTGATCGATCCCTGGGAGACCAGTAGTAGTTTAGAAAGCACATAAGGATGCATTTTGTAATTTGTAGACCTTCAGAGTGTTGATGAAACAAAGTAATTGCATCGGGATTGAATACAACAGGCACTATGCGGACTTTTCTCCATGGGGGTAATGTGTCAAACTGTCATCGCTTTGATCAATTACTGGGAGACCAGCAGTAGTTTTCGAAGCACAACTGGAGGCATTCTGCAATCTGAGGACCTTCAGAGTGTTGATGAAACAGGGAAATTGCATCGGTATTGAATACAACAGGCACCATGGGGCTTTTATTCCATGGGAGTAATGTCTCAAACTGTCTATGCTTTGATCGATTCCTGAGAGACCTGTAGTAGTTTTCGAAGCACATCTGGAGGCAGTCTGTAATCTGTGGACCTTCAGAGTGTTGATGAAACACAGATATTGCATCGGTATTGAATACAACAGGAAAAATGGTGCTTTTATTCCATGGGTGTAATGTCTCAAAATGTCTAAGCTTTGTTCGATTCCTGGGAGACCAGTAGTAGTTTTCGAAGCACATCTGGAGGCATTCTGTAATCTGTGGACCTTCAGAGTGTTGATGAAACACAGATATTGCATCGGTATTGTATACAACAGGCACCATGGGGCTTTATCTCCATGGGAGTAATGTCTCAAACTGTCTATGCTTTGATCGATTCCTGGGAGACCATTAGTAGTTTTCGAAGCACATCTGGAGGCATTCTGTAACCTTCGTACCTTCAGATTGTTGATGAAAGAGGGAAATTGCATCGTTATTCAATACAACAGACTCCATGGGGACTTTTATTTCATGGGAGTAATGTCTCAAACTGTCTAAGATTTGTTCGATTCCTGGGAGACCAGTAGTAGTTTTCGAAGCACATCTGGAGGCATTCTGTAATCTGTGGACCTTCAGAGTGTTGATGAAACAGAGATATTGCATCGGTATTGAATACAACAGGCACCATGGGACTTTATTTCCATGGGAGTAATGTCTCAAACTGTCTACGCTTTATTCGATTCCTGGATGACCAATAGTAGTTTTAGAAGCACATCTGGAGACATTCTGTAACCTGTGGAAGTTCAGAGTGTTGATGAAACACAGATATTGCGTCGGTATTGAATACAACAGACTCCATGGGGACTTTTATTTAATGGGAGTAGTGTCTCAAACTGTCTACGATTTGTTTGATTCCTGGGAGACCAGTGGTAGTTTTCGAAGCAGATCTGGAGGCACTCTGTAATCTGTGGACCTTCAGAGTGTTGATGAAATATAGATATTTCATCGGTATTGAATACAACAGGCACAATGGGGCTTTTATTACATGGGAGTAATGTCTCAAAATGTCTATGCTTTGATTGATTCCTGGGAGACCAGTAGTAGTGTCCGAAGCACATCGGGAGGCATTCTGTAATCTGTGGACCTACAGAGTGTTGATGAAACAAGGAAATTGCATCGAGATTTAATACAACATTCACCATGCCCACTTTTCTCCAAGGGAGTAATGTCTCAGACTGACTACGCTTTAATCGATTCCTGTTAGACCAATAGTAGTTTCCGAAGCATATCTGGAGGCATTCTGTAATCTGTGGACGTTCAGACTGTTGATGAAACACAGACATGGCATCGGTATTGAATACAACAGCCACCATGGGGCTTTTATTCCATGGGAGTAATATCTCAAACTGTCTATGCTTTGATCGATTCCTGGGAGACCAGTAGTAGTTTTCGAAGCACATCTGGTGGCATTATGTAACCTGTGGACCTTCAGAGTGTTGATGAAATAGGGAAGCTGCATCGAGATTTAATACAACATTCACCATGCGCACTTTTCTCCATGGGAGTAATGTCTCAAACTGTCTGCGATTTGATCGATTCCTGGGAAGCCAATAGGAGTTTACGAAGC
The DNA here is from genome assembly GCF_023897955.1 of Schistocerca gregaria. Taxonomy (NCBI): domain Eukaryota; kingdom Metazoa; phylum Arthropoda; class Insecta; order Orthoptera; family Acrididae; genus Schistocerca; species Schistocerca gregaria. Next base: position 30,547,682 of record NC_064930.1, read on the forward strand.
ACATCTGGAGGCATTCTGTAATCTGTGGACGTTCAGACTGTTGATGAAACACAGATATGGCATCGGTATTGAATACAACAAGCACCATGGGGACTTTTATTCCGTGGGAGTTATGTCTCAAACTGTCTACGCTTTGATCGATTCCTGGGAGACCAGTAGTAGTTTTCGAAGCACATCTGGAGGCATTCTGTAACCTGTGGACCTTCAGAGTGTTGATGAAACACAGATATTGCGTCGGTATTGAATACAACAGCCACCATGGGGCTTTTATTCCATGATAGTAATATCTGAAACTGTCTATGCTTTGATCGATTCCTGGGAGACCAGTAGTAGTTTTCGAAGCACATCTGGTGGCATTATGTAATCTGTGGACTTTCAGAGTGTTGATGAAATAGGGAAATTGCATCGAGATTGAATACAACAGGCACCATGCGCACTTTTCTCCATGGGAGTAATGTCTCAAAATGTCTACGCTTTGATCGAATCCTGGGAGACCAATAGTAGTTTCCGAAGCACATCTGGAGGCATTGTGTAATCTGTGGACGTTCAGAGTGTTGATGAAACACAGATATTGCATCGTTATTGTATACAACAAGCACCATGGGAACTTTTATTCCATGGGAGTAATGTCTCAAACTGTCTACTCTTTGATCGATTTCTGTGAGACCAGTGGTAGTTTTCGAAGCACATCTGGTGGCATTCTGTAATCTGTGGACCTTCAGAGTGTTGATGAAACACAGAAGTTGCATCCAAATTGAATACAACAGGCACCATGCGGACTTTTCTCCATGGGAGTAATATCTCAAACTGTCTACGATTTGATCGATCCCTGGGAGACCAGTAGTAGTTTAGAAAGCACAGCAGGATGCATTTTGTAATCTGTAGACCTTCAGAGTGTTGATGAAACAAAGTAATTGCATGGGGATTGAATACAACAGGCACTATGCGGACTTTTCTCCATGGGGGCAATGTGTCAAACTGTCTACGCTTTGATCGATTCCTGGGAGATCAGTAGTAGTTTTCGAAGCACTTCTGGAGGCATTCTGTAATCTGTGGTCCTTCAGAGTGTTGATGAAATCGGGAAATTGCATCGAGATTTAATACAACATTCACCATGCGCACTTTTCCCCATGGGAGTAATGTCTCAAACTGTCTACGCTTTGATCGATTCCTGGGAGACCAGTAGTATTTTTGAAGCACATCTGGGGGCATTATGTAATCTGTGGACCTTCAGAGTGTTGATGAAACAGGGAAATTTCATCGGGAATGAATACAATAGGCATCATGCGCACTTTTCTCCATGGGAGTAATGTCTCAAACTGTCTACGCTTTGATCGATTCCTGGGAGACCAATAGTAGTTTCCGAAGCACATCTGGAGACATTCTGTAATCTGTGGAAGTTCAGAGTGTTGATGAAACACAGATATGGCATCGTTATTGAATACAACAAGCACCATGGGGACTTTTATTCCGTGGGAGTTATATCTCAAACTGTCTACGCTTTGATCGATTCCTGGGAGACCAGTAGTAGTTTTCGAAGCACATCTGGAGACATTCTGTAATCTGTGGACCTTCAGAGTGTTGATGAAACAGGGAATTTGCATCGGGATTTAATACAACATTCACCATGCGCACTTTTCTCCATGGGAGTAATTTCCCAAACTGTATACGGTTTGTTCGATTCCTGGGAGACCAGTTGTAGTTTTCGAAGCACATCTGGAGGCCTTCTGTAGTCTGTGTACTTTCAGAGTGTTGATAAAACACAGATATTGCATCGGTATTGAATACAACAGGCATCATGGGGCATTTATTCCATGGGAGTAATGTCTCAAACTGTCTATGCTTTGATAGATTCCTGGGAGATCAGTAGTAGTTTTCGAAGCGCTTCTGGAGGCATTCTGTAATCTGTGGACTTTCAGAGTGTTGATGAAATAGGGAAATTGCATCGAGATTTAATACAACATTCACCATGCGCACTTTTCTCCATGGGAGTAATGTCTCAAACTGTCTACGCTTTTATCGAATCCTGGGAGACCAGTTGTAGTTTTCGAAGCACATCTGGAGACATTCTGTAATCTGTGGACCTTCAGAGTATTGATGAAATACAGATATTGCATCGGTATTGAATTCAACAGGCACAATGGGGCTTTTATTACATGGGAGTAATGTCTCAAACTGTCTATGCTTTATCGATTCCTGGGAGACCAATAGTAGTTTTCGAAGCACATCTGGAGACATTCTGTAATCTGTGGACCTTCAATGTGTTGATGAAACAGGGAATTTGCATCGGGATTTAATACAACATTCAGCATGCGCACTTTTCTCCATGGGTGTAATTTCCCAAACTGTATACGGTTTGTTCGATTCCTGGGAGACCAGTTGTAGTTTTCGAAGCACATCGGGAGGCCTTCTGTAGTCTGTGTACTTTCAGAGTGTTGATGAAAGACAGATATTGCATCGGTATTGAATACAACAAGCACCATGGGGCTTTTATTCGATGGGAGTAATGTCTCAAACTGTCTACGGTTTAATCGATTCCTGTTAGACCAATAATAATTTCCGAAGCACGTCTGGAGGCATTCTGTAATCTGTGGACGTTCAGACTGTTGATGAAACACAGATATGGCATCGGTATTGAATACAACAAGCACTATGTGGACTTTTATTCCGTGGGAGATATGTCTCAAACTGTCTACGCTTTGATTGATTCCTGGAAGACCAGTAGTAGTTTTCGAAGCACATCTGGTGGCAGTATGTAATCTGTGGAAATTCAGAGTGTTGATGAAACAGGGAAAATTCATCGGGATTGATTGCAACAGGCACCATGCCCACTTTTCACCATGGGAGTAATGTCTCAAACTGTCTACGCTTTGATCGAATCCTGGGAGACCAGTAGTAGTTTTCGAAGCACATCTGGTGCCATTCTGTAATCTGTGGACCCTCAGAGTGTTGATAAAACACAGAAATTGCATCCAAATTGAATACAACAGGCACCATGCGGACTTTTCTCCATGGGAGTAATATCTCAAACTATCTACGATTTGATCGATCCCTGGGTGACCAGTAGTAGTTTAGAAAGCACACAAGGATGCATTTTGTAATCTGTAGACCTTCAGAGTGTTGATGAAACAAAGTAATTGCATCGTGATTGAATACAACAGGCACTATGCGGACTTTTCTCCACTGTCATCGCTTTGATCAATTACTGGGAGACCAGCTGTAGTTTTCGAAGCACATCTGGAGGCATTCTGTAATCTGTGGACCTTCAGAGTGTTGATAAAACAGAGATATTGCATCGGTATTGAATACAACAGGAAAAATTTGGCATTTATTCCATGGGTGTAATGTCTCAAAATGTCTATGCTTTGTTCGATTCCTGGGAGACCAGTAGTAGTTTTCGAAGCACATCTGGAGGCATTCTGTAATCTGTGGACCTTCAGAGTGTTGATGAAACAGAGATATTGCATCGGTATTGAATAAAACATTCACCATGGGGCTTTATTTCCATGGGAGTAATGTCTCAAACTGTCTATGATTTGATCGATTCCTGGGAGACCATTAGTAGTATTCGAAGCACATCTGGAGGCATTCTGTAATCTTCGGTCCTTCAGATTGTTGATGAAACAGGGAAATAGCATCGGTATTGAATACAACAGGCACCATGGGGCTTTTATTCCATGGGGGTAATGTCTCAAACTGTCTATGCTTTGATCGATTCCTGGGAGACCTGTAGTAGTTTTCGAAGCACATCTGGAGGCATTCTGTAATCTGTGGACCTTCAGAGCGTTGATGAAACGCAGATATTGCATCGGTATTGAATACAACAGGAAAAATTGGGGCATTTATTCCATGGGTGTAATGTCTCAAAATGTCTATGCTTTGTTCGATTCCTGGGAGACCAGTAGTAGTTTTCGAAGCACATCTGGAGGCATTCTGTAATCTGTGGACCTTCAGAGTGTTGATGAAACAGAGATATTGCATCGGTATTGAATAAAACATTCACCATGGGGCTTTATTTCCATGGGAGTAATGTCCCAAACTGTCTATGCTTTGATCGATTCCTGGGAGACCATTAGTAGTATTCGAAGGACATCTGGAGGCATTCTGTAATCTTCGGACCTTCAGATTGTTGATGAAACAGGGAAATAGCATCGGTATTGAATACAACAGGCACCATGGGGCTTTTATTCCATGGGGGTAATGTCTCAAAATGTCTATGCTTTGTTCGATTCCTGGGAGACCAGTAGTAGTTTTCGAAGCACATCTGGAGGCATTCTGTAATCTGTGGACCTTCAGAGTGTTGATGAAACAGGGAATTTGCATCGGGATTTAATACAACATTCACCATGCGCACTTTTCTCCATGGGAGTAATTTCCCAAACTGTATACGGTTTGTTCTATTCCTGGGAGACCAGTAGTAGTTTTCGAAGCACATCTGGAGGCATTCTGTAACCTGTGGACCTTCAGAGTGTTGATGAAACACAGATATTGCGTCGGAATTGAATACAACAGCCACCATGGGGCTTTTATTCCATGATAGTAATATCTCAAACTGTCTATGCTTTGATCGATTCCTGGGAGACCAGTAGTAGTTTTCGAAGCACTTCTGGAGGCATTCTGTAATCTGTGGTCCTTCAGAGTGTTGATGAAATCGGGAAATTGCATCGAGATTTAATACAACATTCACCATGCGCACTTTTCCCCATGGGAGTAATGTCTCAAACTGTCTACGCTTTGATCGATTCCTGGGAGACCAGTAGTATTTTTGAAGCACATCTGGGGGCATTATGTAATCTGTGGACCTTCAGAGTGTTGATGAAACAGGGAAATTTCATCGGGAATGAATACAATAGGCACCATGCGCACTTTTCTCCATGGGAGTAATGTCTCAAACTGTCTACGCTTTGATCGATTCCTGGGAGACCTATAGTAGTTTCCGAAGCACATCTGGAGACATTCTGTAATCTGTGGAAGTTCAGAGTGTTGCTGAAACACAGATATGGCATCGGTATTGAATACAACAAGCACCATGGGGACTTTTATTCCGTGGGAGTTATGTCTCAAACTGTCTACGCTTTGATCGATTCCTGGGAGACCAGTAGTAGTTTTCGAAGCACATCTGGAGACATTCTGTAGTCTGTGGACCTTCAGAGTGTTGATGAAATACAGATATTGCATCGTTATTGAATTCAACAGGCACAATGGGGCTTTTATTACATGGGAGTAATGTCTCAAACTGTCTATGATTTAATCGATTCCTAGGAGACCAATGGTAGTTTTCGAAGCACATCTGGAGACATTCTGTAATCTGTGGACCTTCAGAGTGTTGATGAAACAGGGAATTTGCATCGGGATTTAATACAACATTCACCATGCGCACTTTTCTCCATGGGAGTAATTTCCCAAACTGTATACGGTTTGTTCGATTCCTGGGAGACCAGTTGTAGTTTTCGAAGCACATCTGGAGGCCTTCTGTAGTCTGTGTACTTTCAGAGTGTTGATAAAACACAGATATTGCATCGGTATTGAATACAACAGGCATCATGGGGCATTTATTCCATGGGAGTAATGTCTCAAACTGTCTATGCTTTGATAGATTCCTGGGAGATCAGTAGTAGTTTTCGAAGCGCTTCTGGAGGCATTCTGTAATCTGTGGACCTTCAGAGTGTTGATGAAATAGGGAAATTGCATCGAGATTTAATACAACATTCACCATGCGCACTTTTCTCCATGGGAGTAATGTCTCAAACTGTCTACGCTTTGATCGAATCCTGGGAGACCAGTTGTAGTTTTCGAAGCACATCTGGAGACATTCTGTAATCTGTGGCCCTTCAGAGTATTGATGAAATACAGATATTGCATCGGTATTGAATTCAACAGGCACAATGGGGCTTTTATTACATGGGAGTAATGTCTCAAACTGTCTATGCTTTATCGATTCCTGGGAGACCAATAGTAGTTTTGGAAGCACATCTGGAGACATTCTGTAATCTGTGGACCTTCAGAGTGTTGATGAAACAGGGAATTTGCATCGGGATTTAATACAACATTCAGCATGCGCACTTTTCTCCATGGGTGTAATTTCCCAAACTGTATACGGTTTGTTCGATTCCTGGGAGACCAGTTGTAGTTTTCGAAGCACATCGGGAGGCCTTCTGTAGTCTGTGTACTTTCAGAGTGTTGATGAAAGACAGATATTGCATCGGTATTGAATACAACAAGCACCATGGGGCTTTTATTCGATGGGAGTAATGTCTCAAACTGTCTACGGTTTAATCGATTCCTGTTAGACCAATAATAATTTCCGAAGCACGTCTGGAGGCATTCTGTAATCTGTGGACGTTCAGACTGTTGATGAAACACAGATATGGCATCGGTATTGAATACAACAAGCACTATGTGGACTTTTATTCCGTGGGAGATATGTCTCAAACTGTCTACGCTTTGATTGATTCCTGGAAGACCAGTAGTAGTTTTCGAAGCACATCTGGTGGCAGTATGTAATCTGTGGAAATTCAGAGTGTTGATGAAACAGGGAAAATTCATCGGGATTGATTGCAACAGGCACCATGCCCACTTTTCACCATGGGAGTAATGTCTCAAACTGTCTACGCTTTGATCGAATCCTGGGAGACCAGTAGTAGTTTTCGAAGCACATCTGGTGCCATTCTGTAATCTGTGGACCCTCAGAGTGTTGATAAAACACAGAAATTGCATCCAAATTGAATACAACAGGCACCATGCGGACTTTTCTCCATGGGAGTAATATCTCAAACTATCTACGATTTGATCGATCCCTGGGTGACCAGTAGTAGTTTAGAAAGCACACAAGGATGCATTTTGTAATCTGTAGACCTTCAGAGTGTTGATGAAACAAAGTAATTGCATCGTGATTGAATACAACAGGCACTATGCGGACTTTTCTCCACTGTCATCGCTTTGATCAATTACTGGGAGACCAGCTGTAGTTTTCGAAGCACATCTGGAGGCATTCTGTAATCTGTGGACCTTCAGAGTGTTGATAAAACAGAGATATTGCATCGGTATTGAATACAACAGGAAAAATTTGGCATTTATTCCATGGGTGTAATGTCTCAAAATGTCTATGCTTTGTTCGATTCCTGGGAGACCAGTAGTAGTTTTCGAAGCACATCTGGAGGCATTCTGTAATCTGTGGACCTTCAGAGTGTTGATGAAACAGAGATATTGCATCGGTATTGAATAAAACATTCACCATGGGGCTTTATTTCCATGGGAGTAATGTCTCAAACTGTCTATGATTTGATCGATTCCTGGGAGACCATTAGTAGTATTCGAAGCACATCTGGAGGCATTCTGTAATCTTCGGTCCTTCAGATTGTTGATGAAACAGGGAAATAGCATCGGTATTGAATACAACAGGCACCATGGGGCTTTTATTCCATGGGGGTAATGTCTCAAACTGTCTATGCTTTGATCGATTCCTGGGAGACCTGTAGTAGTTTTCGAAGCACATCTGGAGGCATTCTGTAATCTGTGGACCTTCAGAGCGTTGATGAAACGCAGATATTGCATCGGTATTGAATACAACAGGAAAAATTGGGGCATTTATTCCATGGGTGTAATGTCTCAAAATGTCTATGCTTTGTTCGATTCCTGGGAGACCAGTAGTAGTTTTCGAAGCACATCTGGAGGCATTCTGTAATCTGTGGACCTTCAGAGTGTTGATGAAACAGAGATATTGCATCGGTATTGAATAAAACATTCACCATGGGGCTTTATTTCCATGGGAGTAATGTCCCAAACTGTCTATGCTTTGATCGATTCCTGGGAGACCATTAGTAGTATTCGAAGGACATCTGGAGGCATTCTGTAATCTTCGGACCTTCAGATTGTTGATGAAACAGGGAAATAGCATCGGTATTGAATACAACAGGCACCATGGGGCTTTTATTCCATGGGGGTAATGTCTCAAAATGTCTATGCTTTGTTCGATTCCTGGGAGACCAGTAGTAGTTTTCGAAGCACATCTGGAGGCATTCTGTAATCTGTGGACCTTCAGAGTGTTGATGAAACAGGGAATTTGCATCGGGATTTAATACAACATTCACCATGCGCACTTTTCTCCATGGGAGTAATTTCCCAAACTGTATACGGTTTGTTCTATTCCTGGGAGACCAGTAGTAGTTTTCGAAGCACATCTGGAGGCATTCTGTAACCTGTGGACCTTCAGAGTGTTGATGAAACACAGATATTGCGTCGGAATTGAATACAACAGCCACCATGGGGCTTTTATTCCATGATAGTAATATCTCAAACTGTCTATGCTTTGATCGATTCCTGGGAGACCAGTAGTAGTTTTCGAAGCACTTCTGGAGGCATTCTGTAATCTGTGGTCCTTCAGAGTGTTGATGAAATCGGGAAATTGCATCGAGATTTAATACAACATTCACCATGCGCACTTTTCCCCATGGGAGTAATGTCTCAAACTGTCTACGCTTTGATCGATTCCTGGGAGACCAGTAGTATTTTTGAAGCACATCTGGGGGCATTATGTAATCTGTGGACCTTCAGAGTGTTGATGAAACAGGGAAATTTCATCGGGAATGAATACAATAGGCACCATGCGCACTTTTCTCCATGGGAGTAATGTCTCAAACTGTCTACGCTTTGATCGATTCCTGGGAGACCTATAGTAGTTTCCGAAGCACATCTGGAGACATTCTGTAATCTGTGGAAGTTCAGAGTGTTGCTGAAACACAGATATGGCATCGGTATTGAATACAACAAGCACCATGGGGACTTTTATTCCGTGGGAGTTATGTCTCAAACTGTCTACGCTTTGATCGATTCCTGGGAGACCAGTAGTAGTTTTCGAAGCACATCTGGAGACATTCTGTAGTCTGTGGACCTTCAGAGTGTTGATGAAATACAGATATTGCATCGTTATTGAATTCAACAGGCACAATGGGGCTTTTATTACATGGGAGTAATGTCTCAAACTGTCTATGATTTAATCGATTCCTAGGAGACCAATGGTAGTTTTCGAAGCACATCTGGAGACATTCTGTAATCTGTGGACCTTCAGAGTGTTGATGAAACAGGGAATTTGCATCGGGATTTAATACAACATTCACCATGCGCACTTTTCTCCATGGGAGTAATTTCCCAAACTGTATACGGTTTGTTCGATTCCTGGGAGACCAGTTGTAGTTTTCGAAGCACATCTGGAGGCCTTCTGTAGTCTGTGTACTTTCAGAGTGTTGATAAAACACAGATATTGCATCGGTATTGAATACAACAGGCATCATGGGGCATTTATTCCATGGGAGTAATGTCTCAAACTGTCTATGCTTTGATAGATTCCTGGGAGATCAGTAGTAGTTTTCGAAGCGCTTCTGGAGGCATTCTGTAATCTGTGGACCTTCAGAGTGTTGATGAAATAGGGAAATTGCATCGAGATTTAATACAACATTCACCATGCGCACTTTTCTCCATGGGAGTAATGTCTCAAACTGTCTACGCTTTGATCGAATCCTGGGAGACCAGTTGTAGTTTTCGAAGCACATCTGGAGACATTCTGTAATCTGTGGCCCTTCAGAGTATTGATGAAATACAGATATTGCATCGGTATTGAATTCAACAGGCACAATGGGGCTTTTATTACATGGGAGTAATGTCTCAAACTGTCTATGCTTTATCGATTCCTGGGAGACCAATAGTAGTTTTGGAAGCACATCTGGAGACATTCTGTAATCTGTGGACCTTCAGAGTGTTGATGAAACAGGGAATTTGCATCGGGATTTAATACAACATTCAGCATGCGCACTTTTCTCCATGGGAGTAATTTCCCAAACCGTATACGGTTTGTTCGATTCCTGGGAGCCCAGTTGTAGTTTTCGAAGCACATCGGGAGGCCTTCTGTAGTCTGTGTACTTTCAGAGTGTTGATGAAAGACAGATATTGCATCGGTATTGAATACAACAAGCACCATGGGGCTTTTATTCGATGGGAGTAATGTCTCAAACTGTCTACGGTTTAATCGATTCCTGTTAGACCAATAATAATTTCCGAAGCACGTCTGGAGGCATTCTGTAATCTGTGGACGTTCAGACTGTTGATGAAACACAGATATGCCATCGGTATAGAATACAACAAGCACTATGTGGACTTTTATTCCGTGGGAGATATGTCTCAAACTGTCTACGCTTTGATTGATTCCTGGAAGACCAGTAGTAGTTTTCGAAGCACATCTGGTGGCATTATGTAATCTGTGGAAATTCAGAGTGTTGATGAAACAGGGAAAATTCATCGGGATTGAATGCAACAGGCACCATGCGCACTTTTCACCATGGGAGTAATGTCTCAAACTGTCTACGCTTTGATCGAATCCTGGGAGACCAGTAGTAGTTTTCGAAGCACATCTGGTGCCATTCTGTAATCTGTGGACCCTCAGAGTGTTGATAAAACACAGAAATTGCATCCAAATTGAATACAACAGGCACCATGCGGACTTTTCTCCATGGGAGTAATATCTCAAACTATCTACGATTTGATCGATCCCTGGGAGACCAGTAGTAGTTTAGAAAGCACATAAGGATGCATTTTGTAATCTGTAGACCTTCAGAGTGTTGATGAAACAAAGTAATTGCATCGTGATTGAATACAACAGGCACTATGCGGACTTTTCTCCACTGTCATCGCTTGGATCAATTACTGGGAGACCAGCTGTAGTTTTCGATGCACATCTGGAGGCATTCTGTAATCTGTGGACCTTCAGAGTGTTGATGAAACGCAGATATTGCATCGGTATTGAATACAACAGGAAAAATGGGGCTTTTATTCCATGGGTGTAATGTCTCAAAATGTCTATGCTTTGTTCGATTCCTGGGAGACCAGTAGTAGTTTTCGAAGCACATCTGGAGGCATTCTGTAATCTGTGGACCTTCAGAGTGTTAATGAAACAGAGATATTGCATCGGTATTGAATAAAACATTCACCATGGGGCTTTATTTCCATGGGAGTAATGTCTCAAACTGTCTATGCTTTGATCGATTCCTGGGAGACCATTACTAGTATTCGAAGCACATCTGGAGGCATTCTGTAATCTTCGGTCCTTCAGATTGTTGATGAAACAGGGAAATAGCATCGGTATTGAATACAACAGGCACCATGGGGCTTTTATTCCATGGGGGTAATGTCTCAAACTGTCTATGCTTTGATCGATTCCTGGGAGACCTGTAGTAGTTTTTGAAGCACATCTGGAGGCATTCTGTAATCTGTGGACATTCAGAGTGTTGATGAAACGCAGATATTGCATCGGTATTGAATACAACAGGAAAAATGGGGCATTTATTCCATGGGTGTAATGTCTCAAAACGTCTATGCTTTGTTCGATTCCTGGGAGACCAGTAGTAGTTTTCGAAGCACATCTGGAGGCATTCTGTAATCTGTGGACCTTCAGAGTGTTGATGAAACAGAGATATTGCATCGGTATTGAATAAAACATTCACCATGGGGCTTTATTTCCATGGGAGTAATGTCTCAAACTGTCTATGCTTTGATCGATTCCTGGGAGACCATTAGTAGTATTCGAAGCACATCTGGAGGCATTCTGTAATCTTCGGACCTTCAGATTGATGATGAAACAGGGAAATAGCATCGGTATTGAATACAACAGGCACCATGGGGCTTTTATTCCATGGGGGTAATGTCTCAAACTGTCTATGCTTTGATCGATTCCTGGGAGACCTGTAGTAGTTTTCGAAGCACATCTGGAGGCATTCTGTAATCTGTGGACCTTCAGAGCGTTGATGAAACGCAGATATTGCATCGGTATTGAATACAACAGGAAAAATGGGGCATTTATTCCATGGGTGTAATGTCTCAAAATGTCTATGCTTTGTTCGATTCCTGGGAGACCAGTAGTAGTTTTCGAAGCACATCTGGAGGCATTCTGTAATCTGTGGACCTTCAGAGTGTTGATGAAACAGAGATATTGCATCGGTATTGAATAAAACATTCACCATGGGGCTTTATTTCCATGGGAGTAATGTCTCAAACTGTCTATGCTTTGATCGATTCCTGGGAGACCATTAGTAGTATTCGAAGCACATCTGGAGGCATTCTGTAATCTTCGGACCTTCAGATTGTTGATGAAACAGGGAAATAGCATCGGTATTGAATACAACAGGCACCATGGGGCTTTTATTCCATGGGGGTAATGTCTCAAACTGTCTATGCTTTGATCGATTCCTGGGAGACCTGTAGTAGTTTTCGAAGCACATCTGGAGGCATTATGAAATCTGTGCACCTTCACAGTGTTGATGAAACAGGGAAATTGCATCGGGATTGAATACAACAGGCACCATGCGCACTTTCCTCCATGGGAGTAATGTCTCAAACTGTCTACGCTTTGATCGATTCCTGGGAGACCAGTAGTAGTTTTCGAAGCACATCTGGAGGCATTCTGTAACCTGTGGACCTTCAGAGTGTTGATGAAACACAGATATTGCGTCGGTATTGAATACAACAGCCACCATGGGGCATTTATTCCATGATAGTAATATCTCAAACTGTCTATGCTTTGATCGATTCCTGGGAGACCAGTAGTAGTTTTCGAAGCACTTCTGGAGGCATTCTGTAATCTGTGGTCCTTCAGAGTGTTGATGAAATCGGGAAATTGCATCGAGATTTAATACAACATTCACCATGCGCACTTTTCCCCATGGGAGTAATGTCTCAAACTGTCTACGCTTTGATCGATTCCTGGGAGACCAGTAGTAGTTTTCGAAGCACATCTGGAGACATTCTGTAGTCTGTGGACCTTCAGAGTGTTGATGAAATACAGATATTGCATCGTTATTGAATTCAACAGGCACAATGGGGCTTTTACTACATGGGAGTAATGTCTCAAACTGTCTATGATTTAATCGATTCCTAGGAGACCAATGGTAGTTTTCGAAGCACATCTGGAGACATTCTGTAATCTGTGGACCTTCAGAGTGTTGATGAAACAGGGAATTTGCATCGGGATTTAATACAACATTCACCATGCGCACTTTTCTCCAGGGGAGTAATTTCCCAAACTGTATACGGTTTGTTCGATTCCTGGGAGACCAGTTGTAGTTTTCGAAGCACATCTGGAGGCCTTCTGTAGTCTGTGTACTTTCAGAGTGTTGATAAAACACAGATATTGCATCGGTATTGAATACAACAGGCATCATGGGGCATTTATTCCATGGGAGTAATGTCTCAAACTGTCTATGCTTTGATAGATTCCTGGGAGATCAGTAGTAGTTTTCGAAGCGCTTCTGGAGGCATTCTGTAATCTGTGGACCTTCAGAGTGTTGATGAAATAGGGAAATTGCATCGAGATTTAATACAACATTCACCATGCGCACTTTTCTCCATGGGAGTAATGTCTCAAACTGTCTACGCTTTGATCGAATCCTGGGAGACCAGTTGTAGTTTTCGAAGCACATCTGGAGACATTCTGTAATCTGTGGCCCTTCAGAGTATTGATGAAATACAGATATTGCATCGGTATTGAATTCAACAGGGACAATGGGGCTTTTATTACATGGGAGTAATGTCTCAAACTGTCTATGCTTTGATCGATTCCTGCGAGACCAATAGTAGTTTTCGAAGCACATCTGGAGACATTCTGTAATCTGTGGACCTTCAGAGTGTTGATGAAACAGGGAATTTGCATCGGGATTTAGTACAACATTCACCATGCGCACTTTTCTCCATGGGAGTAATTTCCCAAACTGTATACGGTTTGTTCGATTCCTGGGAGACCAGTTGTAGTTTTCGAAGCACATCTGGAGGCATTGTGTAGTCTGTGGACGTTCAGAGTGTTGATGAAACACAGATATTGCATCGGTATTGTATACAACAAGCACCATGGGGCTTTTATTCCATGGGAGTAATGTCTCAAACAGTCTACTCTTTGATCGATTTCTGTGAGACCAACAGTAGGTTTCGAAGCACATCTGGTGGCATTCTGTAATCTGTGGACCTTCAGAGTGTTGATAAAACACACAAATTGCATCCAAATTGAATACAACAGGCACCATGCGGACTTTTCTCCATGGGAGTAATATCTCAAACTGTCTACGATTTGATCGATCCCTGGGAGACCAGTAGTAGTTTAGAAAGCACATAAGGATGCATTTTGTAATTTGTAGACCTTCAGAGTGTTGATGAAACAAAGTAATTGCATCGGGATTGAATACAACAGGCACTATGCGGACTTTTCTCCATGGGGGTAATGTGTCAAACTGTCATCGCTTTGATCAATTACTGGGAGACCAGCAGTAGTTTTCGAAGCACAACTGGAGGCATTCTGTAATCTGAGGACCTTCAGAGTGTTGATGAAACAGGGAAATTGCATCGGTATTGAATACAACAGGCACCATGGGGCTTTTATTCCATGGGAGTAATGTCTCAAACTGTCTATGCTTTGATCGATTCCTGAGAGACCTGTAGTAGTTTTCGAAGCACATCTGGAGGCAGTCTGTAATCTGTGGACCTTCAGAGTGTTGATGAAACACAGATATTGCATCGGTATTGAATACAACAGGAAAAATGGTGCTTTTATTCCATGGGTGTAATGTCTCAAAATGTCTAAGCTTTGTTCGATTCCTGGGAGACCAGTAGTAGTTTTCGAAGCACATCTGGAGGCATTCTGTAATCTGTGGACCTTCAGAGTGTTGATGAAACACAGATATTGCATCGGTATTGTATACAACAGGCACCATGGGGCTTTATCTCCATGGGAGTAATGTCTCAAACTGTCTATGCTTTGATCGATTCCTGGGAGACCATTAGTAGTTTTCGAAGCACATCTGGAGGCATTCTGTAACCTTCGTACCTTCAGATTGTTGATGAAAGAGGGAAATTGCATCGTTATTCAATACAACAGACTCCATGGGGACTTTTATTTCATGGGAGTAATGTCTCAAACTGTCTAAGATTTGTTCGATTCCTGGGAGACCAGTAGTAGTTTTCGAAGCACATCTGGAGGCATTCTGTAATCTGTGGACCTTCAGAGTGTTGATGAAACAGAGATATTGCATCGGTATTGAATACAACAGGCACCATGGGACTTTATTTCCATGGGAGTAATGTCTCAAACTGTCTACGCTTTATTCGATTCCTGGATGACCAATAGTAGTTTTCGAAGCACATCTGGAGACATTCTGTAACCTGTGGAAGTTCAGAGTGTTGATGAAACACAGATATTGCGTCGGTATTGAATACAACAGACTCCATGGGGACTTTTATTTAATGGGAGTAGTGTCTCAAACTGTCTACGATTTGTTTGATTCCTGGGAGACCAGTGGTAGTTTTCGAAGCAGATCTGGAGGCACTCTGTAATCTGTGGACCTTCAGAGTGTTGATGAAATATAGATATTTCATCGGTATTGAATACAACAGGCACAATGGGGCTTTTATTACATGGGAGTAATGTCTCAAAATGTCTATGCTTTGATTGATTCCTGGGAGACCAGTAGTAGTGTCCGAAGCACATCGGGAGGCATTCTGTAATCTGTGGACCTACAGAGTGTTGATGAAACAAGGAAATTGCATCGAGATTTAATACAACATTCACCATGCCCACTTTTCTCCAAGGGAGTAATGTCTCAGACTGACTACGCTTTAATCGATTCCTGTTAGACCAATAGTAGTTTCCGAAGCACATCTGGAGGCATTCTGTAATCTGTGGACGTTCAGACTGTTGATGAAACACAGACATGGCATCGGTATTGAATACAACAGCCACCATGGAGCTTTTATTCCATGGGAGTAATATCTCAAACTGTCTATGCTTTGATCGATTCCTGGGAGACCAGTAGTAGTTTTCGAAGCACATCTGGTGGCATTATGTAACCTGTGGACCTTCAGAGTGTTGATGAAATAGGGAAATTGCATCGAGATTTAATACAACATTCACCATGCGCACTTTTCTCCATGGGAGTAATGTCTCAAACTGTCTGCGATTTGATCGATTCCTGGGAAGCCAATAGGAGTTTACGAAGCACATCTGGAGGCATTCTGTAATCTGTGGACGTTCAGACTGTTGATGAAACACAGATATGGCATCGGTATTGAATACAACAAGCACCATGGGGACTTTTATTCCGTGGGAGTTATGTCTCAAACTGTCTACGCTTTGATCGATTCCTGGGAGACCAGTAGTAGTTTTCGAAGCACATCTGGAGGCATTCTGTAACCTGTGGACCTTCAGAGTGTTGATGAAACACAGATATTGCGTCGGTATTGAATACAACAGCCACCATGGGGCTTTTATTCCATGATAGTAATATCTCAAACTGTCTATGCTTTGATCGATTCCTGGGAGACCAGTAGTAGTTTTCGAAGCACATCTGGTGGCATTATGTAATCTGTGGACTTTCAGAGTGTTGATGAAATAGGGAAATTGCATCGAGATTGAATACAACAGGCACCATGCGCACTTTTCTCCATGGGAGTAATGTCTCAAAATGTCTACGCTTTGATCGAATCCTGGGAGACCAATAGTAGTTTCCGAAGCACATCTGGAGGCATTGTGTAATCTGTGGACGTTCAGAGTGTTGATGAAACACAGATATTGCATCGTTATTGTATACAACAAGCACCATGGGAACTTTTATTCCATGGGAGTAATGTCTCAAACTGTCTACTCTTTGATCGATTTCTGTGAGACCAGTGGTAGTTTTCGAAGCACATCTGGTGGCATTCTGTAATCTGTGGACCTTCAGAGTGTTGATGAAACACAGAAGTTGCATCCAAATTGAATACAACAGGCACCATGCGGACTTTTCTCCATGGGAGTAATATCTCAAACTGTCTACGATTTGATCGATCCCTGGGAGACCAGTAGTAGTTTAGAAAGCACAGCAGGATGCATTTTGTAATCTGTAGACCTTCAGAGTGTTGATGAAACAAAGTAATTGCATGGGGATTGAATACAACAGGCACTATGCGGACTTTTCTCCATGGGGGCAATGTGTCAAACTGTCTACGCTTTGATCGATTCCTGGGAGATCAGTAGTAGTTTTCGAAGCACTTCTGGAGGCATTCTGTAATCTGTGGTCCTTCAGAGTGTTGATGAAATCGGGAAATTGCATCGAGATTTAATACAACATTCACCATGCGCACTTTTCCCCATGGGAGTAATGTCTCAAACTGTCTACGCTTTGATCGATTCCTGGGAGACCAGTAGTATTTTTGAAGCACATCTGGGGGCATTATGTAATCTGTGGACCTTCAGAGTGTTGATGAAACAGGGAAATTTCATCGGGAATGAATACAATAGGCATCATGCGCACTTTTCTCCATGGGAGTAATGTCTCAAACTGTCTACGCTTTGATCGATTCCTGGGAGACCAATAGTAGCTTCCGAAGCACATCTGGAGACATTCTGTAATCTGTGGAAGTTCAGAGTGTTGATGAAACACAGATATGGCATCGTTATTGAATACAACAAGCACCATGGGGACTTTTATTCCGTGGGAGTTATGTCTCAAACTGTCTACGCTTTGATCGATTCCTGGGAGACCAGTAGTAGTTTTCGAAGCACATCTGGAGACATTCTGTAATCTGTGGACCTTCAGAGTGTTGATGAAACAGGGAATTTGCATCGGGATTTAATACAACATTCACCATGCGCACTTTTCTCCATGGGAGTAATTTCCCAAACTGTATACGGTTTGTTCGATTCCTGGGAGACCAGTTGTAGTTTTCGAAGCACATCTGGAGGCCTTCTGTAGTCTGTGTACTTTCAGAGTGTTGATAAAACACAGATATTGCATCGGTATTGAATACAACAGGCATCATGGGGCATTTATTCCATGGGAGTAATGTCTCAAACTGTCTATGCTTTGATAGATTCCTGGGAGATCAGTAGTAGTTTTCGAAGCACTTCTGGAGGCATTCTGTAATCTGTGGACTTTCAGAGTGTTGATGAAATAGGGAAATTGCATCGAGATTTAATACAACATTCACCATGCGCACTTTTCTCCATGGGAGTAATGTCTCAAACTGTCTACGCTTTTATCGAATCCTGGGAGACCAGTTGTAGTTTTCGAAGCACATCTGGAGACATTCTGTAATCTGTGGACCTTCAGAGTATTGATGAAATACAGATATTGCATCGGTATTGAATTCAACAGGCACAATGGGGCTTTTATTACATGGGAGTAATGTCTCAAACTGTCTATGCTTTATCGATTCCTGGGAGACCAATAGTAGTTTTCGAAGCACATCTGGAGACATTCTGTAATCTGTGGACCTTCAGAGTATTGATGAAATACAGATATTGCATCGGTATTGAATTCAACAGGCACAATGGGGCTTTTATTACATGGGAGTAATGTCTCAAACTGTCTATGCTTTATCAATTCCTGGGAGACCAATAGTAGTTTTCGAAGCACATCTGGAGACATTCTGTAATCTGTGGACCTTCAATGTGTTGATGAAACAGGGAATTTGCATCGGGATTTAATACAACATTCAGCATGCGCACTTTTCTCCATGGGAGTAATTTCCCAAACTGTATACGGTTTGTTCGATTCCTGGGAGACCAGTTGTAGTTTTCGAAGCACATCGGGAGGCCTTCTGTAGTCTGTGTACTTTCAGAGTGTTGATGAAAGACAGATATTGCATCGGTATTGAATACAACAAGCACCATGGGGCTTTTATTCGATGGGAGTAATGTCTCAAACTGTCTACGGTTTAATCGATTCCTGTTAGACCAATAATAATTTCCGAAGCACGTCTGGAGGCATTCTGTAATCTGTGGACGTTCAGACTGTTGATGAAACACAGATATGGCATCGGTATTGAATACAACAAGCACTATGTGGACTTTTATTCCGTGGGAGATATGTCTCAAACTGTCTACGCTTTGATTGATTCCTGGAAGACCAGAAGTAGTTTTCGAAGCACATCTGGTGGCATTATGTAATCTGTGGAAATTCAGAGTGTTGATGAAACAGGGAAAATTCATCGGGATTGAATGCAACAGGCACCATGCCCACTTTTCACCATGGGAGTAATGTCTCAAACTGTCTACGTTTTGATCGAATCCTGGGAGACCAGTAGTAGTTTTCGAAGCACATCTGGTGGCATTCTGTAATCTGTGGACCCTCAGAGTGTTGATAAAACACAGAAATTGCATCCAAATTGAATACAACAGGCACCATGCGGACTTTTCTCCATGGGAGTAATATCTCAAACTATCTACGATTTGATCGATCCCTGGGAGACCAGTAGTAGTTTAGAAAGCACACAAGGATGCATTTTGTAATCTGTAGACCTTCAGAGTGTTGATGAAACAAAGTAATTGCATCGTGATTGAATACAACAGGCACTATGCGGACTTTTCTCCACTGTCATCGCTTTGATCAATTACTGGGAGACCAGCTGTAGTTTTCGAAGCACATCTGGAGGCATTCTGTAATCTGTGGACCTTCAGAGTGTTGATGAAACAGAGATATTGCATCGGTATTGAATACAACAGGAAAAATGGGGCATTTATTCCATGGGTGTAATGTCTCAAAATGTCTATGCTTTGTTCGATTCCTGGGAGACCAGTAGTAGTTTTCGAAGCACATCTGGAGGCATTCTGTAATCTGTGGACCTTCAGAGTGTTGATGAAACAGAGATATTGCATCGGTATTGAATAAAACATTCACCATGGGGCTTTATTTCCATGGGAGTAATGTCTCAAACTGTCTATGCTTTGATCGATTCCTGGGAGACCATTAGTAGTATTCGAAGCACATCTGGAGGCATTCTGTAATCTTCGGTCCTTCAGATTGTTGATGAAACAGGGAAATAGCATCGGTATTGAATACAACAGGCACCATGGGGCTTTTATTCCATGGGGGTAATGTCTCAAACTGTCTATGCTTTGATCGATTCCTGGGAGACCTGTAGTAGTTTTCGAAGCACATCTATAGGCATTCTGTAATCTGTGGACCTTCAGAGCGTTGATGAAACGCAGATATTGCATCGGTATTGAATACAACAGGAAAAATGGGGCATTTATTCCATGGGTGTAATGTCTCAAAATGTCTATGCTTTGTTCGATTCCTGGGAGACCAGTAGTAGTTTTCGAAGCACATCTGGAGGCATTCTGTAATCTGTGGACCTTCAGAGTGTTGATGAAACAGAGATATTGCATCGGTATTGAATAAAACATTCACCATGGGGCTTTATTTCCATGGGAGTAATGTCCCAAACTGTCTATGCTTTGATCGATTCCTGGGAGACCATTAGTAGTATTCGAAGCACATCTGGAGGCATTCTGTAATCTTCGGACCTTCAGATTGGTGATGAAACAGGGAAATAGCATCGGTATTGAATACAACAGGCACCATGGGGCTTTTATTCCATGGGGGTAATGTCTCAAAATGTCTATGCTTTGTTCGATTCCTGGGAGACCAGTAGTAGTTTTCGAAGCACATCTGGAGGCATTCTGTAATCTGTGGACCTTCAGAGTGTTGATGAAACAGGGAATTTGCATCGGGATTTAATACAACATTCACCATGCGCACTTTTCTCCATGGGAGTAATTTCCCAAACTGTATACGGTTTGTTCGATTCCTGGGAGACCAGTAGTAGTTTTCGTAGCACATCTGGAGGCATTCTGTAACCTGTGGACCTTCAGAGTGTTGATGAAACACAGATATTGCGTCGGTATTGAATACAACAGCCACCATGGGACTTTTATTCCATGATAGTAATATCTCAAACTGTCTATGCTTTGATCGATTCCTGGGAGACCAGTAGTAGTTTTCGAAGCACTTCTGGAGGCATTCTGTAATCTGTGGTCCTTCAGAGTGTTGATGAAATCGGGAAATTGCATCGAGATTTAATACAACATTCACCATGCGCACTTTTCCCCATGGGAGTAATGTCTCAAACTGTCTACGCTTTGATCGATTCCTGGGAGACCAGTAGTATTTTTGAAGCACATCTGGGGGCATTATGTAATCTGTGGACCTTCAGAGTGTTGATGAAACAGGGAAATTTCATCGGGAATGAATACAATAGGCACCATGCGCACTTTTCTCCATGGGAGTAATGTCTCAAACTGTCTACGCTTTGATCGATTCCTGCGAGACCTATAGTAGTTTCCGAAGCACATCTGGAGACATTCTGTAATCTGTGGAAGTTCAGAGTGTTGCTGAAACACAGATATGGCATCGGTATTGAATACAACAAGCACCATGGGGACTTTTATTCCGTGGGAGTTATGTCTCAAACTGTCTACGCTTTGATCGATTCCTGGGAGACCAGTAGTAGTTTTCGAAGCACATCTGGAGACATTCTGTAGTCTGTGGACCTTCAGAGTGTTGATGAAATACAGATATTGCATCGTTATTGAATTCAACAGGCACAATGGGGCTTTTATTACATGGGAGTAATGTCTCAAACTGGCTATGATTTAATCGATTCCTAGGAGACCAATGGTAGTTTTCGAAGCACATCTGGAGACATTCTGTAATCTGTGGACCTTCAGAGTGTTGATGAAACAGGGAATTTGCATCGGGATTTAATACAACATTCACCATGCGCACTTTTCTCCATGGGAGTAATTTCCCAAACTGTATACGGTTTGTTCGATTCCTGGGAGACCAGTTGTAGTTTTCGAAGCACATCTGGAGGCCTTCTGTAATCTGTGTACTTTCAGAGTGTTGATAAAACACAGATATTGCATCGGTATTGAATACAACAGGCATCATGGGGCATTTATTCCATGGGAGTAATGTCTCAAACTGTCTATGCTTTGATAGATTCCTGGGAGATCAGTAGTAGTTTTCGAAGCGCTTCTGGAGGCATTCTGTAATCTGTGGACCTTCAGAGTGTTGATGAAATAGGGAAATTGCATCGAGATTTAATACAACATTCACCATGCGCACTTTTCTCCATGGGAGTAATGTCTCAAACTGTCTACGCTTTGATCGAATCCTGGGAGACCAGTTGTAGTTTTCGAAGCACATCTGGAGACATTCTGTAATCTGTGGCCCTTCAGAGTATTGATGAAATACAGATATTGCATCGGTATTGAATTCAACAGGCACAATGGGGCTTTTATTACATGGGAGTAATGTCTCACCTGTCTATGCTTTATCGATTCCTGGGAGACCAATAGTAGTTTTGGAAGCACATCTGGAGACATTCTGTAATCTGTGGACCTTCAGAGTGTTGATGAAACAGGGAATTTGCATCGGGATTTAATACAACATTCAGCATGCGCACTTTTCTCCATGGGAGTAATTTCCCAAACCGTATACGGTTTGTTCGATTCCTGGGAGCCCAGTTGTAGTTTTCGAAGCACATCGGGAGGCCTTCTGTAGTCTGTGTACTTTCAGAGTGTTGATGAAAGACAGATATTGCATCGGTATTGAATACAACAAGCACCATGGGGCTTTTATTCGATGGGAGTAATGTCTCAAACTGTCTACGGTTTAATCGATTCCTGTTAGACCAATAATAAATTCCGAAGCACGTCTGGAGGCATTCTGTAATCTGTGGACGTTCAGACTGTTGATGAAACACAGATATGCCATCGGTATTGAATACAACAAGCACTATGTGGACTTTTATTCCGTGGGAGATATGTCTCAAACTGTCTACGCTTTGATTGATTCCTGGAAGACCAGTAGTAGTTTTCGAAGCACATCTGGTGGCATTATGTAATCTGTGGAAATTCAGAGTGTTGATGAAACAGGGAAAATTCATCGGGATTGAATGCAACAGGCACCATGCGCACTTTTCACCATGGGAGTAATGTCTCAAACTGTCTACGCTTTGATCGAATCCTGGGAGACCAGTAGTAGTTTTCGAAGCACATCTGGTGGCATTCTGTAATCTGTGGACCCTCAGAGTGTTGATAAAACACAGAAATTGCATCCAAATTGAATACAACAGGCACCATGCGGACTTTTCTCCATGGGAGTAATATCTCAAACTATCTACGATTTGATCGATCCCTGGGAGACCAGTAGTAGTTTAGAAAGCACATAAGGATGCATTTTGTAATCTGTAGACCTTCAGAGTGTTGATGAAACAAAGTAATTGCATCGTGATTGAATACAACAGGCACTATGCGGACTTTTCTCCACTGTCATCGCTTGGATCAATTACTGGGAGACCAGCTGTAGTTTTCGATGCACATCTGGAGGCATTCTGTAATCTGTGGACCTTCAGAGTGTTGATGAAACGCAGATATTGCATCGGTATTGAATACAACAGGAAAAATGGGGCTTTTATTCCATGGGTGTAATGTCTCAAAATGTCTATGCTTTGTTCGATTCCTGGGAGACCAGTAGTAGTTTTCGAAGCACATCTGGAGGCATTCTGTAATCTGTGGACCTTCAGAGTGTTGATGAAACAGAGATATTGCATCGGTATTGAATAAAACATTCACCATGGGGCTTTATTTCCATGGGAGTAATGTCTCAAACTGTCTATGCTTTGATCGATTCCTGGGAGACCATTACTAGTATTCGAAGCACATCTGGAGGCATTCTGTAATCTTCGGTCCTTCAGATTGTTGATGAAACAGGGAAATAGCATCGGTATTGAATACAACAGGCACCATGGGGCTTTTATTCCATGGGGGTAATGTCTCAAACTGTCTATGCTTTGATCGATTCCTGGGAGACCTGTAGTAGTTTTTGAAGCACATCTGGAGGCATTCTGTAATCTGTGGACATTCAGAGTGTTGATGAAACGCAGATATTGCATCGGTATTGAATACAACAGGAAAAATGGGGCATTTATTCCATGGGTGTAATGTCTCAAAACGTCTATGCTTTGTTCGATTCCTGGGAGACCAGTAGTAGTTTTCGAAGCACATCTGGAGGCATTCTGTAATCTGTGGACCTTCAGAGTGTTGATGAAACAGAGATATTGCATCGGTATTGAATAAAACATTCACCATGGGGCTTTATTTCCATGGGAGTAATGTCTCAAACTGTCTATGCTTTGATCGATTCCTGGGAGACCATTAGTAGTATTCGAAGCACATCTGGAGGCATTCTGTAATCTTCGGACCTTCAGATTGTTGATGAAACAGGGAAATAGCATCGGTATTGAATACAACAGGCACCATGGGGCTTTTATTCCATGGGGGTAATGTCTCAAACTGTCTATGCTTTGATCGATTCCTGGGAGACCTGTAGTAGTTTTCGAAGCACATCTGGAGGCATTCTGTAATCTGTGGACCTTCAGAGCGTTGATGAAACGCAGATATTGCATCGGTATTGAATACAACAGGAAAAATGGGGCATTTATTCCATGGGTGTAATGTCTCAAAATGTCTATGCTTTGTTCGATTCCTGGGAGACCAGTAGTAGTTTTCGAAGCACATCTGGAGGCATTCTGTAGTCTGTGGACCTTCAGAGTGTTGATGAATCAGAGATATTGCAACGGTATTGGATAAAACATTCCCCATGGGGCTTTATTTCCATGGGAGTAATGTCTCAAACTGTCTATGCTTTGATCGATTCCTGGGAGACCATTAGTAGTATTCGAAGCACATCTGGAGGCATTCTGTAATCTTCGGACCTTCAGATTGTTGATGAAACAGGGAAATAGCATCGGTATTGAATACAACAGGCACCATGGGGCTTTTATTCCATGGGGGTAATGTCTCAAACTGTCTATGCTTTGATCGATTCCTGGGAGACCTGTAGTAGTTTTCGAAGCACATCTGGAGGCATTCTGTAATCTGTGGACCTTCAGAGCGTTGATGAAACGCAGATATTGCATCGGTATTGAATACAACAGGAAAAATGGCGCATTTATTCCATGGGTGTAATGTCTCAAAATGTCTATGCTTTGTTCGATTCCTGGGAGACCAGTAGTAGTTTTCGAAGCACATCTGGAGGCATTCTGTAATCTGTGGACCTTCAGAGTGTTGATGAAACAGAGATATTGCATCGGTATTGAATAAAACATTCACCATGGGGCTTTATTTCCATGGGAGTAATGTCTCAAACTGTCTATGCTTTGATCGATTCCTGGGAGACCATTAGTAGTATTCGAAGCACATCTGGAGGCATTCTGTAATCTTCGGACCTTCAGATTGTTGATGAAACAGGGAAATAGCATCGGTATTGAATACAACAGGCACCATGGGGCTTTTATTCCATGGGGGTAATGTCTCAAACTGTCTATGCTTTGATCGATTCCTGGGAGACCTGTAGTAGTTTTCGAAGCACATCTGGAGGCATTCTGTAATCTGTGGACCTTCAGAGCGATGATGAAACGCAGATATTGCATCGGTATTGAATACAACAGGAAAAGTGGGGCATTTATTCCATGGGTGTAATGTCTCAAAATGTCTATGCTTTGTTCGACTCCTGGGAGACCAGTAGTAGTTTTCGAAGCACATCTGGAGGCATTCTGTAATCTGTGGACCTTCAGAGTGTTGATGAAACAGAGATATTGCATCGGTATTGAATAAAACATTCACCATGGGGCTTTATTTCAATGGGAGTAATGTCTCAAACTGTCTATGCTTTGATCGATTCCTGGGAGACCATTAGTAGTATTCGAAGCACATCTGGAGGCATTCTGTAATCTTCGGACCTTCAGATTGTTGATGAAACAGGGAAATAGCATCGGTATTGAATACAACAGGCACCATGGGGCTTTTATTCCATGGGGGTAATGTCTCAAACTGTCTATGCTTTGATCGATTCCTGGGAGACCTGTAGTAGTTTTCGAAGCACATCTGGAGGCATTCTGTAATCTGTGGACCTTCAGAGCGTTGATGAAACGCAGATATTGCATCGGTATTGAATACAACAGGAAAAATGGGGCATTTATTCCATGGGTGTAATGTCTCAAAATGTCTATGCTTTGTTCGATTCCTGGGAGACCAGTAGTAGTTTTCGAAGCACATCTGGAGGCATTCTGTAATCTGTGGACCTTCAGAGTGTTGATGAAACAGAGATATTGCATCGGTATTGAATAAAACATTCACCATGGGGCTTTATTTCCATGGGAGTAATGTCCCAAACTGTCTATGCTTTGATCGATTCCTGGGAGACCATTAGTAGTATTCGAAGCACATCTGGAGGCATTCTGTAATCTTCGGACCTTCAGATTGTTGATGAAACAGGGAAATAGCATCGGTATTGAATACAACAGGCACCATGGGGCTTTTATTCCATGGGGGTAATGTCTCAAAATGTCTATGCTTTGTTCGATTCCTGGGAGACCAGTAGTAGTTTTCGAAGCACATCTGGAGGCATTCTGTAATCTGTGGACCTTCAGAGTGTTGATGAAACAGGGAATTTGCATCGGGATTTAATACAACATTCACCATGCGCACTTTTCTCCATGGGAGTAATTTCCCAAACTGTATACGGTTTGTTCGATTCCTGGGAGACCAGTAGTAGTTTTCGAAGCACATCTGGAGGCATTCTGTAACCTGTGGACCTTCAGAGTGTTGATGAAACACAGATATTGCGTCGGTATTGAATACAACAGCCACCATGGGGCTTTTATTCCATGATAGTAATATCTCAAACTGTCTATGCTTTGATCGATTCCTGGGAGACCAGTAGTAGTTTTCGAAGCACTTCTGGAGGCATTCTGTAATCTGTGGTCCTTCAGAGTGTTGATGAAATCGGGAAATTGCATCGAGATTTAATACAACATTCACCATGCGCACTTTTCCCCATGGGAGTAATGTCTCAAACTGTCTACGCTTTGATCGATTCCTGGGAGACCAGTAGTATTTTTGAAGCACATCTGGGGGCATTATGTAATCTGTGGACCTTCAGAGTGTTGATGAAACAGGGAAATTTCATCGGGAATGAATACAATAGGCACCATGCGCACTTTTCTCCATGGGAGTAATGTCTCAAACTGTCTACGCTTTGATCGATTCCTGGGAGACCTATAGTAGTTTCCGAAGCACATCTGGAGACATTCTGTAATCTGTGGAAGTTCAGAGTGTTGCTGAAACACAGATATGGCATCGGTATTGAATACAACAAGCACCATGGGGACTTTTATTCCGTGGGAGTTATGTCTCAAACTGTCTACGCTTTGATCGATTCCTGGGAGACCAGTAGTAGTTTTCGAAGCACATCTGGAGACATTCTGTAGTCTGTGGACCTTCAGAGTGTTGATGAAATACAGATATTGCATCGTTATTGAATTCAACAGGCACAATGGGGCTTTTATTACATGGGAGTAATGTCTCAAACTGTCTATGATTTAATCGATTCCTAGGAGACCAATGGTAGTTTTCGAAGCACATCTGGAGACATTCTGTAATCTGTGGACCTTCAGAGTGTTGATGAAACAGGGAATTTGCATCGGGATTTAATACAACATTCACCATGCGCACTTTTCTCCATGGGAGTAATTTCCCAAACTGTATACGGTTTGTTCGATTCCTGGGAGACCAGTTGTAGTTTTCGAAGCACATCTGGAGGCCTTCTGTAATCTGTGTACTTTCAGAGTGTTGATAAAACACAGATATTGCATCGGTATTGAATACAACAGGCATCATGGGGCATTTATTCCATGGGAGTAATGTCTCAAACTGTCTATGCTTTGATAGATTCCTGGGAGATCAGTAGTAGTTTTCGAAGCGCTTCTGGAGGCATTCTGTAATCTGTGGACCTTCAGAGTGTTGATGAAATAGGGAAATTGCATCGAGATTTAATACAACATTCACCATGCGCACTTTTCTCCATGGGAGTAATGTCTCAAACTGTCTACGCTTTGATCGAATCCTGGGAGACCAGTTGTAGTTTTCGAAGCACAACTGGAGACATTCTGTAATCTGTGGCCCTTCAGAGTATTGATGAAATACAGATATTGCATCGGTATTGAATTCAACAGGCACAATGGGGCTTTTATTACATGGGAGTAATGTCTCAAACTGTCTATGCTTTATCGATTCCTGGGAGACCAATAGTAGTTTTGGAAGCACATCTGGAGACATTCTGTAATCTGTGGACCTTCAGAGTGTTGATGAAACAGGGAATTTGCATCGGGATTTAATACAACATTCAGCATGCGCACTTTTCTCCATGGGAGTAATTTCCCAAACCGTATACGGTTTGTTCGATTCCTGGGAGCCCAGTTGTAGTTTTCGAAGCACATCGGGAGGCCTGCTGTAGTCTGTGTACTTTCAGAGTGTTGATGAAAGACAGATATTGCATCGGTATTGAATACAACAAGCACCATGGGGCTTTTATTCGATGGGAGTAATGTCTCAAACTGTCTACGGTTTAATCGATTCCTGTTAGACCAATAATAATTTCCGAAGCACGTCTGGAGGGATTCTGTAATCTGTGGACTTTCAGACTGTTGATGAAACACAGATATGCCATCGGTATTGAATACAACAAGCACTATGTGGACTTTTATTCCGTGGGAGATATGTCTCAAACTGTCTACGCTTTGATTGATTCCTGGAAGACCAGTAGTAGTTTTCGAAGCACATCTGGTGGCATTATGTAATCTGTGGAAATTCAGAGTGTTGATGAAACAGGGAAAATTCATCGGGATTGAATGCAACAGGCACCATGCGCTCTTTTCACCATGGGAGTAATGTCTCAAACTGTCTACGCTTTGATCGAATCCTGGGAGACCAGTAGTAGTTTTCGAAGCACATCTGGTGGCATTCTGTAATCTGTGGACCCTCAGAGTGTTGATAAAACACAGAAATTGCATCCAAATTGAATACAACAGGCACCATGCGGACTTTTCTCCATGGGAGTAATATCTCAAACTATCTACGATTTGATCGATCCCTGGGAGACCAGTAGTAGTTTACAAAGCACATAAGGATGCATTTTGTAATCTGTAGACCTTCAGAGTGTTGATGAAACAAAGTAATTGCATCGTGATTGAATACAACAGGCACTATGCGGACTTTTCTCCACTGTCATCGCTTGGATCAATTACTGGGAGACCAGCTGTAGTTTTCGATGCACATCTGGAGGCATTCTGTAATCTGTGGACCTTAAGAGTGTTGATGAAACGCAGATATTGCATCGGTATTGAATACAACAGGAAAAATGGGGCTTTTATTCCATGGGTGTAATGTCTCAAAATGTCTATGCTTTGTTCGATTCCTGGGAGACCAGTAGTAGTTTTCGAAGCACATCTGGAGGCATTCTGTAATCTGTGGACCTTCAGAGTGTTGATGAAACAGAGATATTGCATCGGTATTGAATAAAACATTCACCATGGGGCTTTATTTCCATGGGAGTAATGTCTCAAACTGTCTATGCTTTGATCGATTCCTGGGAGACCATTACTAGTATTCGAAGCACATCTGGAGGCATTCTGTAATCTTCGGTCCTTCAGATTGTTGATGAAACAGGGAAATAGCATCGGTATTGAATACAACAGGCACCATGGGGCTTTTATTCCATGGGGGTAATGTCTCAAACTGTCTATGCTTTGATCGATTCCTGGGAGACCTGTAGTAGTTTTTGAAGCACATCTGGAGGCATTCTGTAATCTGTGGACATTCAGAGTGTTGATGAAACGCAGATATTGCATCGGTATTGAATACAACAGGAAAAATGGGGAATTTATTCCATGGGTGTAATGTCTCAAAACGTCTATGATTTGTTCGATTCCTGGGAGACCAGTAGTAGTTTTCGAAGCACATCTGGAGGCATTCTGTAATCTGTGGACCTTCAGAGTGTTGATGAAACAGAGATATTGCATCGGTATTGAATAAAACATTCACCATGGGGCTTTATTTCCATGGGAGTAATGTCTCAAACTGTCTATGCTTTGATCGATTCCTGGGAGACCATTAGTAGTATTCGAAGCACATCTGGAGGCATTCTGTAATCTTCGGACCTTCAGATTGTTGATGAAACAGGGAAATAGCATCGGTATTGAATACAACAGGCACCATGGGGCTTTTATTCCATGGGGGTAATGTCTCAAACTGTCTATGCTTTGATCGATTCCTGGGAGACCTGTAGTAGTTTTCGAAGCACATCTGGAGGCATTCTGTAATCTGTGGACCTTCAGAGCGTTGATGAAACGCAGATATTGCATCGGTATTGAATACAACAGGAAAAATGGGGCATTTATTCCATGGGTGTAATGTCTCAAAATGTCTATGCTTTGTTCGATTCCTGGGAGACCAGTAGTAGTTTTCGAAGCACATCTGGAGGCATTCTGTAATCTGTGGACCTTCAGAGTGTTGATGAATCAGAGATATTGCAACGGTATTGGATAAAACATTCCCCATGGGGCTTTATTTCCATGGGAGTAATGTCTCAAACTGTCTATGCTTTGATCGATTCCTGGGAGACCATTAGTAGTATTCGAAGCACATCTGGAGGCATTCTGTAATCTTCGGACCTTCAGATTGTTGATGAAACAGGGAAATAGCATCGGTATTGAATACAACAGGCACCATGGGGCTTTTATTCCATGGGGGTAATGTCTCAAACTGTCTATGCTTTGATCGATTCCTGGGAGACCTGTAGTAGTTTTCGAAGCACATCTGGAGGCATTCTGTAATCTGTGGACCTTCAGAGCGTTGATGAAACGCAGATATTGCATCGGTATTGAATACAACAGGAAAAATGGCGCATTTATTCCATGGGTGTAATGTCTCAAAATGTCTATGCTTTGTTCGATTCCTGGGAGACCAGTAGTAGTTTTCGAAGCACATCTGGAGGCATTCTGTAATCTGTGGACCTTCAGAGTGTTGATGAAACAGAGATATTGCATCGGTATTGAATAAAACATTCACCATGGGGCTTTATTTCCATGGGAGTAATGTCTCAAACTGTCTATGCTTTGATCGATTCCTGGGAGACCATTAGTAGTATTCGAAGCACATCTGGAGGCATTCTGTAATCTTCGGACCTTCAGATTGTTGATGAAACAGGGAAATAGCATCGGTATTGAATACAACAGGCACCATGGGGCTTTTATTCCATGGGGGTAATGTCTCAAACTGTCTATGCTTTGATCGATTCCTGGGAGACCTGTAGTAGTTTTCGAAGCACATCTGGAGGCATTCTGTAATCTGTGGACCTTCAGAGCGATGATGAAACGCAGATATTGCATCGGTATTGAATACAACAGGAAAAGTGGGGCATTTATTCCATGGGTGTAATGTCTCAAAATGTCTATGCTTTGTTCGACTCCTGGGAGACCAGTAGTAGTTTTCGAAGCACATCTGGAGGCATTCTGTAATCTGTGGACCTTCAGAGTGTTGATGAAACAGAGATATTGCATCGGTATTGAATAAAACATTCACCATGGGGCTTTATTTCAATGGGAGTAATGTCTCAAACTGTCTATGCTTTGATCGATTCCTGGGAGACCATTAGTAGTATTCGAAGCACATCTGGAGGCATTCTGTAATCTTCGGACCTTCAGATTGTTGATGAAACAGGGAAATAGCATCGGTATTGAATACAACAGGCACCATGGGGCTTTTATTCCATGGGGGTAATGTCTCAAACTGTCTATGCTTTGATCGATTCCTGGGAGACCTGTAGTAGTTTTCGAAGCACATCTGGAGGCATTCTGTAATCTGTGGACCTTCAGAGCGTTGATGAAACGCAGATATTGCATCGGTATTGAATACAACAGGAAAAATGGGGCATTTATTCCATCGGTGTAATGTCTCAAAATGTCTATGCTTTGTTCGATTCCTGGGAGACCAGTAGTAGTTTTCGAAGCACATCTGGAGGCATTCTGTAATCTGTGGACCTTCAGAGTGTTGATGAAACAGAGATATTGCATCGGTATTGAATAAAACATTCACCATGGGGCTTTATTTCCATGGGAGTAATGCCTCAAACTGTCTATGCTTTGATCGATTCCAGGGAGACCATTAGTAGTATTCGAAGCACATCTGGAGGCATTCTGTAATCTTCGGACCTTCAGATTGTTGATGAAACAGGGAAATAGCATCGGTATTGAATACAACAGGCACCATGGGGCTTTTATTTCATGGGGGTAATGTCTCAAACTGTCTATGCTTTGATCGATTCCTGGGAGACCTGTAGTAGTTTTCGAAGCACATCTGGAGGCATTCTGTAATCTGTGGACCTTCAGAGCGTTGATGAAACGCAGATATTGCATCGGTATTGAATACAACAGGAAAAATGGGGCATTTATTCCATCGGTGTAATGTCTCAAAATGTCTATGCTTTGTTCGATTCCTGGGAGACCAGTAGTAGTTTTCGAAGCACATCTGGAGGCATTCTGTAATCTGTGGACCTTCAGAGTGTTGATGAAACAGAGATATTGCATCGGTATTGAATAAAACATTCACCATGGGGCTTTATTTCCATGGGAGTAATGTCTCAAACTGTCTATGCTTTGATCGATTCCTGGGAGACCATTAGTAGTATTCGAAGCACATCTGGAGGCATTCTGTAATCTTCGGACCTTCAGATTGATGATGAAACAGGGAAATTGCATCGGTATTGAATACAACTGGAACCATGTTGCTTTTATTCCATGGGAGTAATGTCTCAAACTGTCTATGCTTTGATCAATTCCTGGGAGACCAGTAGTAGTTTTCGAAGCACATCTGGAGGCATTCTGTAATCTGTGGTCCTTCAGAGTGTTGATGAAGCACAGATATTGCATCGGTATTGAATACAACAGGAAAAATGGGGCTTTTAATCCATGGGAGTAATGTCTCAAAATGTCTATGCTTTGATCGATTCGTGGGAGACCAGTAGTAGTTTTCGAAGCACATATGGAGGCATTCTGTAATCTGTGAACCTTCAGAGTGTTGATAAAACAGAGATATTGCATCGGTATTGAATACAACAAGCACCATGGGACTTTTATTCCATGGGAGTAATGTCTCAAACTGTCTACGCTTTGATCGATTCCTGGATGACCAATAGTAGTTTTCGAAGCACATTTGGAGACGTTCTGTAATCTGTGGCAGTTGAGAGTGTTGATGAAACACAGATGTTGCGTCGGTATTGAATACAACAGGCTCCATGTGGACCCTTTATTTAATGGGAGTAATGTCTCAAACTGTCTACGATTTGTTCGATTCCTGGGAGACCAGTAGTAGTTTTCGAAGCATATCTGGAGGCACTCTGTAATCTGTGGACCTTCAGAGTGTTGATGAAATACAGATATTGCATCGGTATTGAATACAACAGGCACAATGTGGCTTTTATTACATGGGAGTAATGTCTCAAACTCTCTATACTGTGATCGATTCCGGGGAGACCATTAGTAATTTTCGAAGCACATCTGGAGACATTCTGTAATCTGTGGACCTTCAGAGTGTTGATGAAACAGGGAAGTTGCATAGGGATTTAATACAACATTCACCATGCGCACTTTTCTCCTCGGAGTAATTTCCCAAACTGTATATGGTTTGTTCGATTCCTGGGAGACCAGTTGTAGTTTTCGAAGCGCATCTGGAGGCCTTCTGAATTCTGTGTACTTTCAGAGTGTTGATGAAACACAGATATTGCATCGGTATTGAATACAAGAAGCACCATGGGGCTTTTATTCGATGGGAGTAATGGTTCAAACTGTCTATGCTTTGATCGATTCCTGGGAGACCTGTAGTAGTATTCGAAGCACATCTGGAGGCATTCTGTAATCTTCGGACCTTCAGATTGTTGATGAAACAGGGAAATAGCATCGGTATTGAATACAACAGGCACCATGGGGCTTTTATTTCATGGGGGTAATGTCTCAAACTGTCTATGCTTTGATCGATTCCTGGGAGACCTGTAGTAGTTTTCGAAGCACATCTGGAGGCATTCTGTAATCTGTGGACCTTCAGAGCGTTGATGAAACGCAGATATTGCATCGGTATTGAATACAACAGGAAAAATGGGGCATTTATTCCATCGGTGTAATGTCTCAAAATGTCTATGCTTTGTTCGATTCCTGGGAGACCAGTAGTAGTTTTCGAAGCACATCTGGAGGCATTCTGTAATCTGTGGACCTTCAGAGTGTTGATGAAACAGAGATATTGCATCGGTATTGAATAAAACATTCACCATGGGGCTTTATTTCCATGGGAGTAATGTCTCAAACTGTCTATGCTTTGATCGATTCCTGGGAGACCATTAGTAGTATTCGAAGCACATCTGGAGGCATTCTGTAATCTTCGGACCTTCAGATTGTTGATGAAACAGGGAAATTGCATCGGTATTGAATACAACTGGAACCATGTTGCTTTTATTCCATGGGAGTAATGTCTCAAACTGTCTATGCTTTGATCAATTCCTGGGAGACCAGTAGTAGTTTTCGAAGCACATCTGGAGGCATTCTGTAATCTGTGGTCCTTCAGAGTGTTGATGAAGCACAGATATTGCATCGGTATTGAATACAACAGGAAAAATGGGGCTTTTAATCCATGGGAGTAATGTCTCAAAATGTCTATGCTTTGATCGATTCGTGGGAGACCAGTAGTAGTTTTCGAAGCACATATGGAGGCATTCTGTAATCTGTGAACCTTCAGAGTGTTGATAAAACAGAGATATTGCATCGGTATTGAATACAACAAGCACCATGGGACTTTTATTCCATGGGAGTAATGTCTCAAACTGTCTACGCTTTGATCGATTCCTGGATGACCAATAGTAGTTTTCGAAGCACATTTGGAGACGTTCTGTAATCTGTGGCAGTTGAGAGTGTTGATGAAACACAGATGTTGCGTCGGTATTGAATACAACAGGCTCCATGTGGACCCTTTATTTAATGGGAGTAATGTCTCAAACTGTCTACGATTTGTTCGATTCCTGGGAGACCAGTAGTAGTTTTCGAAGCATATCTGGAGGCACTCTGTAATCTGTGGACCTTCAGAGTGTTGATGAAATACAGATATTGCATCGGTATTGAATACAACAGGCACAATGTGGCTTTTATTACATGGGAGTAATGTCTCAAACTCTCTATACTGTGATCGATTCCGGGGAGACCATTAGTAATTTTCGAAGCACATCTGGAGACATTCTGTAATCTGTGGACCTTCAGAGTGTTGATGAAACAGGGAAGTTGCATAGGGATTTAATACAACATTCACCATGCGCACTTTTCTTCATGGGAGTAATGTTTCGAACTGTCTACGCTTTGATCGAATCCTGGGAGACCAGTAGTAGTTTTCGAAGCACATCTGGAGGTATTCTGTAATCTGTGGACCTTCAGAGTGTTGATGAAACAGGGAAATTGCATCGAGATTTAATACAACTTTCACCATGCCCACTTTTCTCCATGGGAGTAATGTCTCAAACTGTCTACTCTTTAATTGATTCCTGTTAGACCAATAGTAGTTTTCGAAGCACATCTGGTGGCATTATGTAATCTTGGACCTTCACAGTGTTGATGAAATAGTGAAATTGCATCGGGATTGAATACAACAGGCACCATGCGCTCTTTTCTGCATGGGAGTAATGTTTCAAACTGTCTACGCTTTGATCGAATCCTGGGAGACCAGTAGTAGTTTAGAAAGCACAGCAGGATGCATTTTGTAATCTGTAGACCTTCAGAGTGTTGATGAAACAAAGTAAATGCATGGAGATTGAATACAACAGGCACTATGCGGACTTTTCTCCATGGGGGCAATGTGTCAAACTGTCATCGCTTTGATCAATTACTGGGAGACCAGCAGTAGTTTTCGAAGCACATCTGGAGGCATTCTGTAATCTGTGGACCTTCAGAGTGTTGATGAAACAGGGAAATTGCATCGGTATTGAATACAACAGGCACCATGGGGCTTTTATTCCATGGGAGTAATGTCTCAAACTGGCTATGCTTTGATCGATTCTTGGGAGACCAGTAGTAGCTTTCGAAGCACATTTGTAGGCATTCTGTAATCTGTGGACCTTCAGAGTGTTGATGAAACACAGATATTGCATCGGTATTGAATACAACAGGCAAAATGGGGCTTTTATTCCATGGGTGTAATGTCTAAAAATGTCTAAGCTTTGTTCGATTCCTGGGAGACCAGTAGTAGTTTTCGAAGCACATCTGGAGGCATTCTGTAATCTGTGGACCTTCACAGTGTTGATGAAACACAGATATTGCATCGGTATTGAATACAACAGGCACCATGGGGCTATATTTCCATGGGAGTAATGTCTCAAACTGTCTACGCTTTAATCGATTCCTGGATGACCAATAGTAGTTTTCGAAGCACATCTGGCGACATTCTGTAACCTGTGGAAGTTCAGAGTGTTGATGAAACACAGATATTGCGTCGGTATTGAATACAACAGACTCCATGGGGACTTTTATTTCATGGGAGTAATGTCTCAAACTGTCTACGATTTGTTCGATTCCTGGGAGACCAGTAGTAGTTTTCGAAGCAGATCTGGAGGCACTCTGTAATCTGTGGACCTTCAGAGTGTTGATGAAATACAGATATTTCATTGGTATTGAATACAACAGGCACAATGGGGCTTTTATTACATGGGAGTAATGTCTCAAAATGTCTATGCTTTGATCGATTCCTGGGAGACCAGTAGTAGTTTTCGAAGCACATCTGGAGGCATTCTGTAATCTGTGGACGTTCAGAGTGTTGATGAAACACAGATAATTCATCGGTATTGAATACAACAAGCACCATGGGACTTTTATTCCGTAGGAGTTATGTCTCAAACTGTCTACGATTTGATCGATTCCTGGGAGACCAGTAGTAGTTTTCGAAGCACATCTGGAGGCATTATGAAATCTGTGCACCTTCACAGTGTTGATGAAACAGGGAAATTGCATCGGGATTGAACACAACAGGCACCATGCGCACTTTTCCCCATGGGAGTAATGTCTCAAACTGTCTACGCTTTGATCGATTCCTGGGAGACCAGTAGTAGTTTTCGAAGCACATCTGGAGGCATTCTGTAATCTGTGGACCTTCACAGTGTTGATGAAACACAGATATTGCATCGGTATTGAATACAACAGGCACCATGGGGCTATATTTCCATGGGAGTAATGTCTCAAACTGTCTACGCTTTAATCGATTCCTGGATGACCAATAGTAGTTTTCGAAGCACATCTGGCGACATTCTGTAACCTGTGGAAGTTCAGAGTGTTGATGAAACACAGATATTGCGTCGGTATTGAATACAACAGACTCCATGGGGACTTTTATTTCATGGGAGTAATGTCTCAAACTGTCTACGCTTTGATCGATTCCTGGGAGACCAGTAGTAGTTTTCGAAGCAGATCTGGAGGCACTCTGTAATCTGTGGACCTTCAGAGTGTTGATGAAATACAGATATTTCATTGGTATTGAATACAACAGGCACAATGGGGCTTTTATTACATGGGAGTAATGTCTCAAACTGTCTACGCTTTGATCGATTCCTTGGAGACCAGTAGTAGTTTTCGAAGCACATCTGGAGGCATTCTGTAACCTGTGGACCTTCAGAGTGTTGATGAAACACAGATATTGCGTCGGTATTGAATACAACAGCCACCATGGGGCTTTTATTCCATGATAGTAATATCTCAAACTGTCTGTACTTTGATCGATTCCTGGGAGACCAGTAGTAGTTTTCGAAGCACATCTGGTGGCATTATGTAATCAGTGGACCTTCAGGGTGTTGATGAAATAGGGAAATTGCATCGGGATTGAATACAACAGGCACCATTGGGGACTTTTATTCCGTGGGAGTTATGTCTCAAACTGTCTACGCTTTGATCGATTCCTGGGAGACCAATAGGATTTTACGAAGCACATCTGGAGGTATTCTGTAGTCTGTGGACGTTCAGAGTGTTGATGAAACACAGATAATTCATCGGTATTGAATACAACAAGCACCATGGGACTTTTATTCCGTAGGAGTTATGTCTCAAACTGTCTACGATTTGATCGATTCCTGGGAGACCAGTAGTAGTTTTCGAAGCACATCTGGAGGCATTATGAAATCTGTGCACCTTCACAGTGTTGATGAAACAGAGAAATTGCATCGGGATTGAATACAACAGGCACCATGCGCACTTTTCCCCATGGGAGTAATGTCTCAAACTGTCTACGCTTTGATCGATTCCTGGGAGACCAGTAGTAGTTTTCGAAGCACATCTGGAGGCATTCTGTAACCTGTGGACCTTCAGAGTGTTGATGAAACACAGATATTGCGTCGGTATTGAATACAACAGCCACAATGGGGCTTTTATTCCATGATAGTAATATCTCAAACTGTCTGTACTTTGATCGATTCCTGGGAGACCAGTAGTAGTTTTCGAAGCACATCTGGTGGCATTATGTAATCTGTGGACCTTCAGGGTGTTGATGAAATAGGGAAATTGCATCGGGATTGAATACAACAGCCACCATGCGCACTTTTCACCATGGGAGTAATGTCTCAAAATGTCTACGCTTTGATCGAATCCTGGGAGACCAATAGTAGTTTCCGAAGCACATCTGGAGGCATTGTGTAATCTGTGGACATTCAGAGTGTTGATGAAACACAGATATTGCATCGGTATTGAATACAACAGGAAAAATGGGGCTTTTATTCCATGGGAGTAATGTCTCAAAATGTCTATGCTTTGATCGATTCCTGGGAGACCAGTAGTAGTTTTCGAAGCATATCTGGAGGCACTCTGTAATCTGTGGACCTTCAGAGTGTTGATGAAATACAGATATTGCATCGGTATGGAATACAACGGGCTCAATGTGGCTTTTATTACATGGGAGTAATGTCTCAAACTCTATATACATTGATCGATTCCGGTTAGACCAGTAGTAGTTTTAGAAGCACATCTGGAGACATTCTGTAATCTGTTTACCTTCAGAGTGTTGATGAAACAGGGAAGTTGCATAGGGGTTTAATACAACATTCACCATGCGCACTTTTCTCCTCGGAGTAATTTCCCAAACTGTATATGGTTTGTTCGATTCCTGGGAGACCAGTTGTAGTTTTCAAAGCGCATCTGGAGGCCTTCTGTATTCTGTGTACTTTCAGAGTGTTGATGAAACAGGGAAATTGCATCGAGATTTAATACAACTTTCACCATGCCCACTTTTCTCCATGGGAGTAATGTCTCAAACTGTCTACGCTTTAATCGATTCCTGTTAGACCAATAGTAGTTTCCGAAGCACATCTGGAGGCATTATGTAATCTGTGGACGATCAGACTGTTGATGAAACACAGATATGGCATCGGTATGGAATACAACAAGCACCATGGCCACTTTTATTCCGTGGGAGTTATGTCTCAAACTGTCCTTGCTTTGATCGATTCCTGGGAGACCAGTAGCAGTTTTCGAAGCACATCTGGTGGCATTATGTAATCTTGGACCTTCACAGTGTTGATGAAATAGAGAAATTGCATCGGGATTGAATACAACAGGCACCATGCGCACTTTTCTCCATGGGAGTAATGTTTCAAACTGTCTACGCTTTGATCGAATCCTGGGAGACCAATAGTAGTTTCCGAAGCACATCTGGATGCATTGTGTAATCTGTGGACCTTCAGAGTGTTGATGAAACACAGAAATTGCATCCAAATTGAATACAACAGGCACCATGCGGACTTTTCTCCACGGGAGTAATATCTCAAAATGTCTACGATTTGATCGATCCCTGGGAGACCAGTAGTAGTTTAGAAAGCACAGCAGGATGCATTTTGTAATCTGTAGACCTTCAGATTGTTGATGAAACAAAGTAATTGCATCGAGATTGAATACAACAGGCACTATGCGGAATTTTCTCCATGGGTGTAATGTGTCAAACTGTCATCGCTTTGATCAATTACTGGGAGACCAGCAGTAGTTTTCGAAGCACATCTGGAGGCATTCTGTAATCTGTGGACCTTCAGAGTGTTGATGAAACTGGGAAATTGCATCGGTATTGAATACAACAGACACCATGGGGCTTTTATTCCATGGGAGTAATGTCTCAAACTGTCTATGCTTTGATCGATTCTTGGGAGACCTGTAGTAGTTTTCGAAGCACATCTGTAGGCATTCTGTAATCTGTGGACCTTCAGAGTGTTGATGAAACACAGATATTGCATCGGTATTGAATACAACAGGCAAAATGGGGCTTTTATTCCATGGGTGTAATGTCTAAAAATGTCTAAGCTTTGTTCGATTCCTGGGAGACCAGTAGTAGTTTTCGAAGCACATCTGGAGGCATTCTGTAATCTTCGGACCTTCAGATTGTTCATGACAGAGGGAAATTGCATCGGTATTGAATACAACAGACTCCATGGGGACTTTTATTTCATGGGAGTAATGTCTCAAACTGTCTACGATTTGTTCGATTCCTGGGCGACCAGTAGTAGCTTTCGAAGCACATCTGGAGGCATTCTGTAATCTGTGGACCTTCAGAGTGTTGATGAAACACAGATATTGCATCGGTATTGAATACAACAGGCACCATGGGGCTTTATTTCCATGGGAGTAATGTCTCAAACTGTCTACGCTTTAATCGATTCCTGGATGACCAATAGTAGTTTTCGAAGCACATCTGGAGACATTCTGTAACCTGTGGAAGTCCAGAGTGTTGATGAAACACAGATATTGCGTCGGTATTGAATACAACAGGCTCCATGGGGACTTTTCTTTCATGGGAGTAATGTCTCAAACTGTCTACGATTTGTTCGATCCCTGGGAGACCAGTAGTAGTTTTCGAAGCATATCTGGAGGCACTCTGTAATCTGTGGACCTTCAAAGTGTTGATAAAATACAGATATTGCATCGGTATGGAATACAACAGGCACAATGTGGCTTTTATTACATGGGAGTAATGTCTCAAACTCTATATACATTGATCGATTCCGGTTAGACCAGTAGTAGTTTTCGAAGCACATCTGGAGACATTCTGTAATCTGTGGACCTTCAGAGTGTTGATGAAACACGGAAGTTGCATAGGGATTTAATACAACATTCACCATGCGCACTTTTCTCCTCGGAGTAATTTCCCAAACTGTATATGGTTTGTTCGATTCCTGGGAGACCAGTTGTAGTTTTCGAAGCGCATCTGGAGGCCTTCTGTATTCTGTGTACTTTCAGAGTGTTGATGAAACACAGATATTGCATCGGTATTGAATACAACAGCCACCATGGGGCTTTCATTAAATGTGAGTAATATCTCAAACTGTCTATGCTTTGAACGATTCCTGGGAGACCAGTAGTAGTTTTCGAAGCACATCTGGTGGCATTATGTAATCTGTGGACCTTCAGAGTGTTGATGAAATAGGGAAATTGCATCGAGATTTAATACAACATTCACCATGCGCACTTTTCTCCATGGGAGTAATGTCTCAAACTGTCTACGATTTGATCGATTCCTGGGAGACCAATAGGAGTTTGCGAAGCACATCTGGAGGCATTCTGTAGTCTGTGGACGTTCAGAGTGTTGATGAAACACAGATAATTCATCGGTATTGAATACAACAAGCACCATGGGACTTTTATTCCGTAGGAGTTATGTCTCAAACTGTCTACGCATTGATCGATTCCTGGGAGACCAGTAGTAGTTTTCGAAGCACATCTGGAGGCATTCTGTAATCTGTGGAAGTTCAGAGTGTTGATGAAACACAGATATGGCATCGGTATTGAATACAACAGGCACCATGCGCACTTTTCTCCATGGGAGTAATGTCTCAAACTGTCTACGCTTTGATCGATTCCTGGGAGACCAGTAGTAGCTTTCGAAGCACATCTGGAGGCATTCTGTAACCTGTGGACCTTCAGAGTGTTGATGAAACACAGATATTGCGTCGGTATTGAATACAACAGCCACCATGGGGCTTTTATTCCATGATAGTAATATCTCAAACTGTCTATGCTTTGATCGATTCC
This sequence comes from Schistocerca gregaria, assembly GCF_023897955.1. Classification (NCBI taxonomy): domain Eukaryota; kingdom Metazoa; phylum Arthropoda; class Insecta; order Orthoptera; family Acrididae; genus Schistocerca; species Schistocerca gregaria. The sequence continues at coordinate 30,589,454 of NC_064930.1, forward strand.
TGGGAGACCAGTAGTAGTTTCCGAAGCACATCTGGAGGCATTGTGTAATCTGTGGACCTTCAGAGTGTTGATGAAACACAGAGATTGCATCGTTATTGTATACAACAAGCACCATGGGAACTTTTATTCCATGGGAGTAATGTCTCAAACTGTCTACTCTTTGATCGATTTCTGTGAGACCAGTAGTAGTTTTCGAAGCATATCTGGTGGCATTCTGTAATCTGTGGACCTTCAGAGTGTTGATGAAACACAGAAGATGCATCCAAATTGAATACAACAGGCACCATGCGGACTTTTCTCCATGGGAGTAATATCTCAAATTGTCTACGATTTGATCGATCCCTGGGAGACCAGTAGTAGTTTAGAAAGCACAGCAGGATGCATTTTGTAATCTGTAGACCTTCAGAGTGTTGACGAAACAAAGTAATTGCATCGGGATTGAATACAACAGGCACTATGCGGACTTTTCTCCATGGGGGCAATGTGTCAAACTGTCTACGCTTTGATCGATTCCTGGGAGATCAGTAGTAGTTTTCGAAGCACTTCTGGAGGCATTCTGTAATCAGTGGTCCTTCAGAGTGTGTATGAAACAGGGAAATTGCATCGGTATTGAATACAACAAGCACCTTGGGATTTTTATTCCTTGGAAGTAATGTCTCAAACTGTCTACGCTTTGATCGATTCCAGGAAGACCAATAGTAGTTTTCGAAGCACATCTGGAGACATTCTGTAATCTGTGGACCTTCAGAGTGTTGATGAAATAAGGAAATTGCATCGAGATTTAATACAACATTCACCATGCGCACTTTTCTCCATGGGAGTAATGTCTCAAATTGTCTACGCTTTGATCGATTCTTGGGAGACCAGTAGTAGTTTCCGAAGCACATATGGATACATTCTGTAATCTGTGGAAGTTCAGAGTGTTGATGAAACACAGATATGGCATCGGTATTGAATACAACAAGCACCATGGGGCATTTATTCCATGGGAGTAATGTCTCAAACTGTCTATGCTTTGATAGATTCCTGGGAGATCAGTAGTAGTTTTCGAAGCACATCTGGAGACATTCTGTAATCTGTGGACCTTCAGAGTGTTGATGAAATGCAGATATTGCATCGGTATTGAATTCAACAGGCACAATGGGGCTTTTATTACATGGGAGTAATGTCTCAAACTGTCTATGCTTTAATCGATTCCTGGGAGACCAATAGTAGTTTTCGAAGCACATCTGGAGACATTCTGTAATCTGTGGACCTTCAGAGTGTTGATGAAACAGGGAATTTGCATCGTGATTTAATACAACAATCACCATGCGCACTTTTCTCCATGGGAGCAATTTCCCAAACTGTATACGGTTTGTTCGATTCCTGGGAGACCAGTTGTAGTTTTCGAAGCACATCTGGAGGCTTTCTGTAGTCTGTGTACTTTCAGAGTGTTGATGAAAGACAGATATTGCATCGGTATTGAATACAACAAGCACCATGGGGCTTTTATTCGATGGGTGTAATGTCTCAAACTGTCTACGGTTTAATCGATTCCTGTTAGACCAATAAAAATCCCGAAGCACGTCTGGAGGCATTCTGTAATCTGTGAACGTTCAGACTGTTGATGAAACACAGATATGGCATCGGTATTGAATACAACAAGCACCATGGGGACTTTTATTCCGTGGGAGATATGTCTCAAACTGTCTTCGCTTTGATCGATTCCTGGGAGACCAGTAGTAGTTTTCGATGCACATCTGGTGGCATTATGTAATCTGTGGAAATTCAGAGTGTTGATGAAACAGGGAAAATTCATCGGGATTGAATGCAACAGGCACCATGCGCACTTTTCTCCATGGGAGTAATGTCTCAAACTGTCTACGCTTTGATCGAATCCTGGGAGACCAGTAGTAGTTTTCGAAGCACATCTGGTGGCATTCTGTAATCTGTGGACCCTCAGAGTGTTGATAAAACACAGAAATTGCATCCAAGTTGAATACAACAGGCACCATGCGGACCTTTCTCCATGGGAGTAATATCTCAAACTGTCTACGATTTGATCGATCCCTGGGAGACCAGTAGTAGTTTAGAAAGCACATAAGGATGCATTTTGTAATCTGTAGACTTTCAGAGTGTTGATGAAACAAAGTAATTGCATCGTGATTGAATACAACAGGCACTATGCGGACTTTTCTCCATGGGTGTAATGTGTCAAACTGTCATCGCTTTGATCAATTACTGGGAGACCAGCTGTAGTTTTCGAAGCACATCTGGAGGCATTCTGTAATCTGTGGACCTTCAGAGTGTTGAAGAAACAGGGAAATAGCATCGGTATTGAATACAACAGGCACCATGGGGCTTTTATTCCATGGGAGTAATGTCTCAAACTGTCTATGCTTTGATAGATTCCTGGGAGACCTGTAGTAGTTTTCGAAGCACATCTGGAGGCATTCTGTAATCTGTGGACCTTCAGAGCGTTGATGAAACGCAGATATTGCATCGGTATTGAATACAACAGGAAAAATGGGGCATTTATTCCATGGGTGTAATGTCTCAAAATGTCTATGCTTTGTTCGATTCCTGGGAGACCAGTAGTAGTTTTCGAAGCACATCTGGAAGCATTATGTAATCTGTGGAAATTCAGAGTGTTGATGAAACAGGGAAAATTCATCGGGATTGAATGCAACAGGCACCATGCGCACTTTTCTCCATGGGAGTAATGTCTCAAAATGTCTATGCTTTGATAGATTCCTGGGAGACCAGTAGTAGTTTTCGAAATACATTTTGAGGCATTCTGTAATCTGTGGCCGTTCAGAGTGTTGATGAAACACAGATATTGCATCGGTATTGAGTACAACAGGCAAAATGGGCCTTTTATTCCATGGGAGTAATGTCTCAAAATGTCTATGATTTGATCGATTCCTGGGAGACCAGTAGTAGTTTTCGAAGTACATCTGGAGGCATTCTGTAATCTGTGGACCTTCAGAGTGTTTATAAAACACAGATATTGCGTCGGTATTGAATACAACAGGTATCATGGGGCTTTTATTCCATGGGAGTAATGTCTCAAACTGTCTATGATTTGATCGATTCCTGGGAGACCAGTAGTAGCTTTCGAAGCACATCTGGAGGCATCCTGTAATCTGTGGTCCTTCAGAGTGTTGATGAAACAGGGATATTGCATCGGTATTGAATACAACAAGCACCATGGGAACTTTTATTCCATGTGAGTAATGTCTCCAACTGTCTACACTTTGATCGATTTCTGGGAGACCAGTAGTAGTTTTCGAAGCACATCTGGAGGCATTCTGTAGTCTGTGGACCTTCAGAGTGTTGATGAAACAAAGTAATTGCATCGGGATTGGATACAACAGGCACTATGCGGACTTTTCTCCATGGGGGTAATGTGTCAAACTGTCCACGCTTTGATCGATTCCTGTCAGACCAGTAGTAGTTTTCGCAGCACATCCGGAGGCATTGTGTAAGCTGCGCACGTTCAGAGTGTTGATGAAACACAGATATTGAACCGGTATTGAATACAACAAGCAATGGGGACTTTTTTCCATGTGAGTAATGTCTCCAACTGTCCACTCTTTGATCGATTTCTGGGAGACCAGTAGTAGTTTTCGAAGCACATCTGGAGGCATTCTGTAATCTGTGGACCTTCAGAGTGTTGATGAAGCACAGATATTGCATCGGTATTGAATGCAATAAGCACCATGGGGATTTTTATTCCGTGGGAGTAATATCTCAAACTGTCTACGCTTTGATCGATTCCTGGGAGACCAGTAGTAGTTTTCGAAGCACATCTGGAGGCATTCTGTAATGTGTGTAGCTTCAGAGTGTTGATGAAAAACAGATATTGACTCGCTACTGAACACAACAGGCACCATGGCGCTTTTATTCCATGGGAGTAATATCATAAACTGTCTATGCTTTGATCGATTCCTGGGAGACCACAAGTAGTTTTCGAAGCACATCTGGATGCATTATGTAAACTTCGGACCTTCAGATTGTTGATGAAATAGGGAAATTGCAATGAGATTTAATACAACATGCACCATGCGCACTTTTCTACATGGGAGTAATGTCTCAAACTGTCTACGATTTGATCGATTCCTGGGAGACCAATAGTAGTTTTCGAACCACATCTGGAGGCATTCTATAGTCTGTGGACGTTGAGAGTGTTGATGAAACACCGATATGGCATCGGTATTGAATGCAACAAGCACCATGGGGACTTTTATTCCGTGGGAGTAATGTCTCAAACTGTCTACGCTTTGATCGATTTCTGGGAGACCAATAGTAGTTTTCGAAGCACACCTGGAGGCACTGTGTAATCTGTGGACGTTCAGAGTGTTGATGAAACACAGATACTGAACCGGTATTGAATACAACAAGCACCATGGGAACTTTTATTCCATGTGAGTAATGTCTCCAACTGTCCACTCTTTGATCGATTTCTGGGAGACCAGTAGTAGTTTTCGAAGCACATCTGGAGGCATTCTGTAATCTGTGGACCTTCAGAGTGTTGATGAAACAGGGAAATTGTATCGGTATTAAATACAATAGGCACGATGGGGCTTTTATTCCATGGGATTAATGTCTCAAACTGTGTATGCTTTGATCGATTCATGGGAGACCAGTAGTAGTTTGCGAAGCACATCTGGAGGCATTCTGTAACCTGGGGACCTTAAGAGTGTTGATGAAGCACAGATATTGCATCGGTATTGAATACAACAGGCAAAATGGGGCTTTTATTCCATGGGAGTAATGTCTCAAAATGTCTATGCTTTGATTGATTCCTGAGAGACCAGTAGTAGTTTTCGAAGCACATCTGCAGGCATTCTGTAATCTGTGGACCTTCAGAGTGTTGATGAAGCACAGATATTGCATCGGTATTGAATACAACAGGCAAAATGGGGCTTTTATTCTATGGGAGTAATGTCTCAAAATATCTATGCTTTGATCGATTCCTGAGAGACCAGTAGTAGTTTTCGAAGCACATCTGCAGGCATTCTGTAATCTGTGGACCTTCAGAGTGTTGATGAAACACAGATATTGCATCGGTATTGAATACAACAGGCACCATCGGCCTTTTATTCCATGAGAGTAAGGTCTCAAACTGTTTATGCTTTGATCGATTCCTGGGAGAACAGTAGTAATTTTCGAAGCACATCTAGAGGCATTCTGTAATCCGTTTACCTTCAGAGTGTTGATGAAACAGGGAAATTGCATCGGTGTTGAATACAACAAGCACCATGGGGCTTTTATTCCATGGGAGTAATGTCTCAAACTGTCTATGCTTTGATCGATTCCTGGGAGACCAGTAGTAGTTTTCGAAGCACATCTGGAGGCATTCAGTTATCTGTGGACCTTCAGAGTGTTGATGAAGCACAGATATTTCATCGGTATTGAATACAACAGGCAAAATGGGGCTTTTATTCCATGGGAGTAATGTCTCAAAATGTCTATGCTTTGATCGATTCCTGGGAGACCAGTAGTAGTTTTCGAAGCATATCTGGAGGCATTCTGTAATCTGTGGACCTTCAGAGTGTTGATGAAACACAGAAATTGCATCGAAATTGAATACAACAGGCACCATGCGAACTTTTCTCCGTGGGAGTAATATCTCAAACTGTCTACGCTTTGATCGATTTCTGTCAGACCAGTAGTAGTTTTCGAAGCACATCTAGAGGCATTCTGTAATCTGTGGTCCCTCAGAGTGTTGATGAAACAGGGAAATTGCATCGGCATTGAATACAACAAGCACCATGGGACATTTATTCTATGGGAGTAATGTCTCAAACTGTCTACGCTTTGATCGATTCCTGGAAGGCCAATAGGAGTTTTCGAAGCACATCTGGAGGCATTCAGTAATCTGTGGACCTCCAGAGTGTTGAAGAAAGAGGGAAATTGCATTGGGATTGAATACAACATTCACCATGCGCACTTTTCTCAATGTGAGTAATGTCTCACACTGCCTACGATTTGATCGATTCCTGTTAGAACAATTATAGTTTCCGAAGCAAATCTGGAGGCATTCTGTAATCTGTGGACGTTCAGAGTGTTGATGAAACACACATATGGCATCGGTATTGACTACGTCAAGCACCATGGGGACTTTTTTTCCCTGGGAGTAATGTCTCAAACTGTCTATGCTTTGTTCGATTCCTGGGAAACCAGTAGTAGGTTTAGAAGCACATCTGGAGGCATTCTGTAATCTGTGGACCTTCAGAGTGTTGATGAAACACAGAAATTGCATCGAAATTGAATACAACAGGCACCATGCGGACTTTTCTCTATGGGAGTAATATCTCAAACTGTCTACGCTTTGATCGATCCCTGGGAGACCAGTAGTAGTTTAGAAAGCACATTAGTATGCATTTTGTAATCTGTAGACCTTCAGAGTGTTGATGTAACAAAGTTATTGCATCGGGATTTGATACAACAGGCACTATGCGGACTTTTCTCCATGGGGATAAAGTGTCAAGTTGTCGACGCTTACATCAATTACTGGGAGACCAGTACTAGTTTTCGAAGCACATCTGGAGGCATTCTGTAATCTGTGGATCTTCAGAGTGTTGATGAAACACAGATATTGCATCGGTATTGAATACAACCGACAAAATTGGGCTTTTATTCCATGGGAGTAATGTTTCAATATCTCTATGCTTTGATCGATTCCTGGGAGACCAGTAGTGGTTTTCGAAGGACATCGGGAGGCATTCTGCAATCTGCGGACCTTCAGACTGTTGATGAAATAGGTTAATTGCATCGGTATTGAATACAACAGGCACCATGGTGCTTTTATTCCATGGGAGTAATGTCTCAAACTGTCTAATCTTTGATCGATTTCTGGGAGACCAGTAGTAGTTTTCGAAGCACATCTGGTGGCATTCTGTAATATGTGGACCTTCAGAGTGTTGATGAAACACAGATATTGCATCGGTATTGAATACAACAAGCACCATGGGGGACTTTTATTCCATGGGAGTAATGTCTCAAACTGTCTAATCTTTGATCGATTTCTGTGAGACCAGTAGTAGTTTTCGAAGCACATCTGGTGGCATTCTGTAATATGTGGACCTTCACAGTGTTGATGAAACACAGATATTGCATCGGTATTGAATACAACAAGCACCATGGGGACTTTTATTCCATGGGAGTAATGTCTCAAACTGTCTAATCTTTGATCGATTTCTGGGAGACCAGTAGTAGTTTTCGAAGCACATCTGGTGGCATTCTGTAATATGTGGACCTTCAGAGTGTTGATGAAACAGTGAAATTGCATCGGGATTGAATACAACAGGCACTATGCGGACTTTTCTTCATGGGGGTAATGTGTCAAACTGTCTACGCTTTCATCAATTACTGGGAGACCAGTAGTAGTTTTCGTAGTACATCTAAAGGCATTCTGTAATCTGTGGACCTTCAGAGTGTTGATGAAGCAGGGAAATTACATCGGTATTGAATACAACATTCACCATGGGGCTTTTATTCCATGGGAGTAATGTCTCAAGCTGTCTATGCTTTGATCGATACCTGGGAGACCAGTAGTAGTTTTCGAAGCACATCTGGAGGCATTCTGTAATCTGTGGACCTTCGGAGTGTTGATAAAACACAGATATTGCATCGGTATTGAATACAACAGGCAAAATGGGGCTTTTATTCCATGGGAGTAATGTCTCAAAATGTCTATGCTTTGGTCGATCCCTGGGAGACCAGTAGAAGTTTTCGAAGCACATCTGGAGGCATTCTGTAATCTGTGGACCTTCAGTGTGTTGATGAAACACAGATATTGCGTCGGTATTGAATACAACAGTTACCATGGGACATTTATTCCATGGGAGTAATGTCTCAAACTGTCTATGCTTTGATCGATTCCTGTGAGACCAGTAGTAGTTTTCGAAGGACATCTGGAGGCATTCTGTAATCTGCGGACCTTCAGAGTGTTGATGAAACAATGAAATTACATCGAGATTTAATACAACATTCACCATGCGCACTTTTCTCCATGGGAGTAATGTCTCAAACTGTCTACGCTTTGATCGATTCCTGAGAGACCAATAGTAGTTTTCGAAGCACATCTGGAAGCATTCTGTAATCTGTGGACCTTCAGAGTGTTGATGAAACACAGATATGGCATCGGTATTGAATACAACAAGCACCATGGGGACTTTTATTCTATGGGAGTAATGTCTCAAACTGTCTATGTTTTGATCGATTCCTGGGAGACCAGTAATAGTTTTCGAAGCATATCTGGAGGCATACTGTAGTCTGTGGACGTTCAGAGTGTAGATGAAACACAGATATTGCATCGGTATTCTATACAACAGGCACCATGGGGCTTTTATTCCATGGGAGTAATGTCTCAAACTGTCTATGATTTGATCGATTCCTGGGAGACCAGTAGTAGCTTTCGAAGCACATCTGGAGGCATTCTGTACTCTGTGTAGCTTCAGAATGTTGATGAAACACAGATATTGACTCGCTACTGAATACAACAGGCACCATGGCGCTTTTACTAAATGGGAGTAATATCTCAAACTGTCTATGCTTTGATCGATTCCTGGGAGACCACAAGTAGTTTTGGAAGCACATCTGGTGGCATTCTGTAATCTGTGGACCTTCAGAGTGTTGATGAAACAAAGTAATTGCATCGGGATTGGATACAACAGGCACTATGCGGAATTTTCTCCATGGGGGTAATGTGTCAAACTGTCCACGCTTTGATCGATTCCTGTCAGACCAGTAGTAGTTTTCGAAGCACATCCGGAGGCATTGTGTAAACTGCGCACGTTCAGAGTGTTGATGAAACACAGATATTGAACCGGTATTGAATACAACAAGCAATGGGGACTTTATTCCATGTGAGTAATGTCTCCAACTGTCTACTCTTTGATCGATTTCTGGGAGACCAGTAGTAGTTTTCGAAGCACATCTGGAGGCATTCTGTAATCTGTGGGCCTTCAGAGTGTTGATGAAGCACAGATATTGCATCGGTATTGAATGCAATAAGCACCATGGGGATTTTTATTCCGTGGGAGTAATATCTCAAACTGTCTACGCTTTGATCGATTCCTGGGAGACCAGTAGTAGTTTTCGAAGCACATCTGGAGGCATTCTGTAATGTGTGTAGCTTCAGAGTGTTGATGAAAAACAGATATTGACTCGCTACTGAACACAACAGGCACCATGGCGCTTTTATTCCAAGGGAGTAATATCATAAACTGTCTATGCTTTGATCGATTCCTGGGAGACCACAAGTAGTTTTCGAAGCACATCTGGATGCATTATGTAAACTTCGGACCTTCAGATTGTTGATGAAATAGGGAAATTGCAATGAGATTTAATACACCATGCACCATGCGCACTTTTCTCCATGGGAGTAATGTCTCAAACTATCTACGATTTGATCGATTCCTGGGAGACCAATAGTAGTTTCCGAACCACATCTGTAGGCATTCTATAGTCTGTGGACGTTGAGAGTGTTGATGAAACACCGATATGGCTTCGGTATTGAATGCAACAAGCACCATGGGGACTTTTATTCCGTGGGAGTAATGTCTCAAACTGTCTACGCTTTGATCGATTTCTGGGAGACCAATAGTAGTTTTCGAAGCACACCTGGAGGCATTGTGTAATCTGTGGACGTTCAGAGTGTTGATGAAACACAGATACTGAACCGGTATTGAATACTACAAGCAATATGGGAACTTTTATTCCATGTGAGTAATGTCTCCAACTGTCTACACTTTGATCGATTTCTGGGAGACCAGTAGTATTTTTCGAAGCACATCTGGTGACATTCTGTAATCTGTGGGCTTCAGAGTGTTGATGAAACACAGAAATTGCATCGAAATTGAATACAACAGGCACCATGCGAAATTTTCTCCATGGGAGTAATATCTCAAACTGTCTACGCTTTGATCGATTTCTGTCAGACCAGTAGTAGTTTTCGAAGCACATCTGGAGGCATTCTGTAATCTGTGGACCTTCAGAGTGTTGATGAAACAGAGATATGGCATCGGTATTGAATACAACAGGCAAAATGGGGCTTTTATTCCATGGGAGTATTGTCTCAAAATGTATACGTTTTGATCGATTCCTGTCAGACCAGTAGTAGTTTTCGAAGCACATCTGGAGGCATTTTGTAATCTGTGGACCTTCAGAGGGTTGATGAAACACAGATATTGCATCGGTATTGATTACAACAGTTAACATGGGGCTTTTATTCCATGGGAGAAATGTCTCAAACTGTCTATGCTTTGATCGATTCCTGGGAGACCAGTAGTGGTTTTCGAAGGACATCGGGAGGCATTCTGCAATCTGCGGACCTTCAGACTGTTGATGAAATAGGTAAATTGCATCGGTATTGAATACATCAGGCACCATGGTGCTTTTATTTCATGGGAGTAATGTCTCAAACTGTCTATGCTTTGATCGATGCCTGGAAGACCAGTAGTAGTTTTCGAAGCACATCTGGAGTCATTCTGTAATCTGTGGACCTTCAGAGTGTTGATGAAGCACAGATATTGCATTGGTATTGAATACAACCGGCAAAATTGGGCTTTTATTCCATGGGAGTAATGTTTCAAAATCTCTATGCTTTGATCGATTCCTGGGAGACCAGTAGTAGTTTTCGAAGGACATCTGGAGGCATTCTGCGATCTGCGGACCTTCAGATTGTTGATGAAATAGGTAAATTGCATCGGTATTGAATGCAACAGGCACCATGGTGCTTTTATTTCGTGGGAGTAATGTCTCAAACTGTCTTCGCTTTGATCGATTCCTGGAAGACCAATAGTAGTTTTCGAAGCACATCTGGAGGCATTCTGTAATCTGTGGACCTTCAGAGTGTTGATGAAACAATGAAATTGCATCTAGATTTAATACAACATTAACCATGCGGACTTTTCTCCATGGGAGTACTGTCTCAAACTGTCTACAATTTGATCGATTCCTGGGAGACCAATAGTAGTTTTCGAAGCACATCTGGAAGTATTCTGTAATCTGTGGACCTTCAGAGTGTTGATGAAACACAGATATGGCATCGGTATTGAATACAACAAGCACCATGGGGACTTTTATTCCGTGGGAGTAATGTCTCAAACTGTCTACGCGTTGATCGATTTCTGGGAGGCCAGTAGCAGTGTTTGAAGCACATCTGGAGGCATTCTGTAATCTGTGGACCTTCAGAGTGTTGATGAAACACAAATATTGCATCGGTATTGAATACAAGCACCATGGGGCTTTTGTTGCATGGTAGTAATGTCTCAAACTGTCTATGCTTTGTTCGATTCCTGGGAGACCAGTAATAGTTTTCGAAGCATATCTGGAGGCATTCTGTAACCTGAAGACCTTCAGAATGTTGATGAAACAAAGTAATTGCATGGGGATTGAATACTACAGGCACCAAGCGCACTTTTCTCCATGGGAGTAATGTCTAAACTGTCTACGCTTTGATCGATTCCTGAGAGACCAATAGTAGTTTCCGAAGCACATCTGGAGGCATTGTGTAAACTGTGGACTTTCAGAGTGTTGATGAAACACAGATATTGCATCGGTATTGAATACAACAAGCACCATGGGGACTTTTATTCCATGGGAGTAATGTCTCAAACTGTCGACTCTTTGATCGATTTCTAGGAGACCAGTAGAAGTTTTCGAAGCACATCTGGTGGCATTCTGTAATCTGTGGACGTTCAGAGTGTTGATGAAACACAGATATTGCATCGGTATTGTATACAACATGCTCCATGGGGCTTTTATTCCATTCGAGTAATGTCTCAAACTGTCTATGCTTTGATCGATTCCTGGGAGACCAGTAGTAGTTTTCGAAGCACATCTGGAGGCATTCTGTAATCTGTGTAACTTCAGAGTATTGATGAAACACAGATATTGACTCGCTACTGAATACAACAGGCACGATGGCGCTTTTATTCCATGGGAGTAATATCTCAAACTGTCTATGATTTGATCGATTCCTGGGAGACCACAAGTAGTTTTCGAAGCACATCTGGAGGCATTCTGTAATCTGTGGACATTCAGAGTGTTGATGAAACACAGATATGGCATCGGTATTGAATACAACAAGCATCATGGGGACGTTTATTCCGTGGGAGTAATTTCTCAAACTGTCTACGCTTTGATCGATTCCTGGGAGACCAGTAGTAATTTTCGAAGCACATCTGGAGGCATTTTGTGGTCTATGGACCTTCAGAGTGTTGATGAAACACAGATATTGCATCAGTATTGAATACAACAAGCTCCATGGGGCTTTTATTACATGGGAGTAATGTCTCAAACTGACTATGCTTTGATCGATTCCTGTGAGACCAGTAGTAGTTTTCGAAGCACATTTAGGGGCATTCTGTAATCTGTGTACCTTCAGAGTGTTGATGAAACACAGATATTGACTCGGTACTGAATACAACACGCACCATGGAGCTTTTATTCCATGGGAGTAATATCTCAAACTGTCAATGGTATGATCGATTCCTGGGAGACCAGAAGTAGTTTTCGAAGCACTTCTGGATGCATTATGTAATCTGTGGACCTTCAGAGTGTTGCTGAAACAGGGAAATTGCACCGGGATTGAGTATAACAGGCACCATGCGCACTTTTCTCCATGGGAGTAATGTCTCAAACTGTCTACGCTTTGATCGATTCCTTGGAGACCAATAGTAGTTTCCGAAGCACATCTGGAGGCATTGTGTAATCTGTGGACGTTCAGAGTGTTGATGAAACACAGATATTGCATCGGTATTGAATACAAAAAGCACCATGTGGACTTTTATTCCATGGGAGTAATGTCTCAAAATGTCTACGCTTTGATCGATTTCTGGGAGACCAGTAGTAGTTTTCGAAGCACATCTGGTATCATTCTGTAATCTGTGGACATTCAGAGTGTTGATGAAACAGGGAAATTGCATAGGGATTGAATACAACAGGCATCATGGGGCATTTATTCCATGGGAGTGATGTCTCAAACTGTCTATGCTTTGATCGATTCCTGGGAAACCAATAGTAACTTCCGAAGCACATCTGGAGGCATTGTGTAATTTGTGGACGTTCAGAGTGTTGATGAAACAAGGAAATTGCATCGGCACTGAATACAAAGAGCACCATGGGGACTTTTATTCCAAGGGAGTAATGTCTCAAACTGTCTACTCTTTGATCGATTTCTGGGAGACCAGTAGTAGTTTTCGAAGCACATCTGCGGGCATTCTGTAATCTGTGGACCTTCAGAGTGTTGATGAAACTGGGGAAATTGCATCGGGACTGAATACAACAGGCACCATGGGGCTTTTATTCCATGGGAGTAAAGTCTCAAACTGTCTATGGTTTGATCGATTCCTGGGAGACCAGTAGTAGTTTTCGAAGCACATCTGGAGGCATTCTGTAATGTGTGGACCTTCGGAAAGGTGATGAAACACAGATATTGCATCAGTATTGAATACAACAGGCAAAATGGGGCTTTTATTCCATGGGAGTAATGTCTCAAAATGTCTACGCTTTGATCGATTCCTGAGAGACCAGTAGTAGTTTTCGAAGCACATCTGGAGGCATTCTGTAATCTGTGGACCTTCAGAGTGTTGATGAAACACAGATATTGCATCGGTATTGAATTCAACAGTTACCATGGTACTTTTATTCCATGGGAGAAATGTCTCAAACTGTCTATGATTTGATCGATTCCTGGGAGACCAGTAGTAGTTTTCGAAGCACATCTGGAGGCATTCTGTAATCTGTGGACCTTCAGAGTGTTGAAGAAACAGGGAAACTGCATCGGTATTGAATACAACAGGCACCATGGGGCTTTTATTCCATGGGAGTAAAGTCTCAAACTGTCTACGCTTTGATCGATTCCTTGGAGACCAATAGTAGTTTCCGAATCACATCTGTAGGCATTGTGAAATCTGTGGACGTTCAGAGTGTTGATGAAACACAGATATTGCATCGGTATTGAATACAAAAAGCACCATGGGGACTTTTATTCCATGGGAGTAATGTCTCAAAATGTCTACGCTTTGATCGATTTCTGGGAGACCAGTAGTAGTTTTCGAAGCACATCTGGTATCATTCTGTAATCTGTGGACGTTCAGAGTGTTGATGAAACACAGATATTGCATCGGTATTGAATACAACAAGCACCATGGGGACTTTTATTCCATGGGAGTAATGTCTCAAACTGTCGACTCTTTGATCGATTTCTAGGAGACCAGTAGAAGTTTTCGAAGCACATCTGGTGGCATTCTGTAATCTGTGGACGTTCAGAGTGTTGATGAAACACAGATATTGCATCGGTATTGTATACAACATGCTCCATGGGGCTTTTATTCCATTCGAGTAATGTCTCAAACTGTCTATGCTTTGATCGATTCCTGGGAGACCAGTAGTAGTTTTCGAAGCACATCTGGAGGCATTCTGTAATCTGTGTAACTTCAGAGTATTGATGAAACACAGATATTGACTCGCTACTGAATACAACAGGCACCATGGCGCTTTTATTCCATGGGAGTAATATCTCAAACTGTCTATGATTTGATCGATTCCTGGGAGACCACAAGTAGTTTTCGAAGCACATCTGGAGGCATTCTGTAATCTGTGGACATTCAGAGTGTTGATGAAACACAGATATGGCATCGGTATTGAATACAACAAGCATCATGGGGACGTTTATTCCGTGGGAGTAATTTCTCAAGCTGTCTACGCTTTGATCGATTCCTGGGAGACCAGTAGTAATTTTCGAAGCACATCTGGAGGCATTTTGTGGTCTATGGACCTTCAGAGTGTTGATGAAACACAGATATTGCATCGGTATTGAATACAAAAAGCACCATGGGGCCTTTTATTCCATGGGAGTAATGTCTCAAAATGTCTACGCTTTGATCGATTTCTGGGAGACCAGTAGTAGTTTTCGAAGCACATCTGGTATCATTCTGTAATCTGTGGACCTTCAGAGTGTTGATGAAACACAGATATTGCATCGGTATTGAATTCAACAGTTACCATGGTACTTTTATTCCATGGGAGAAATGTCTCAAACTGTCTATGCTTTGATCGATTCCTGGGGGACCAGTAGTAGTTTTCGAAGCACATCTGGAGGCATTCTGTAATCTGTGGACCTTCAGAGTGTTGAAGAAACAGGGAAATTGCATCGGTATTGAATACAACAGGCACCATGGGGCTTTTATTCCATGGTAGTAAAGTCTCAAACTGTCTATGGTTTGATCGATTCCTGGGAGACCAGTAGTAGTTTTCGAAGCACATCTGGAGGCATTCTGTAATGTGTGGACCTTCGGAGTGTTGATGAAACACAGATATTGCATCGGTATTAAATAAAACAGGCAAAATGGGGCTTTTATTCCATGGGAGTTACGTCTCAAAATGTCTACACTTTGATTGATTCCTGGGAGAGCAGTAGTAGTTTTCGAAGCACATCTGGAGGCATTCTGTAATCTGTGGACCTTCAGAGTGTTGATGAAACACAGATATTGCATCGGTATTGAATACAACAGTTACCATGTTGCTTTTATTTCATGGGGGTAATGTCTCAAACTGTCTATGCTTTGATCGATTCCTGGGAGACCAGTAGTAGTTTTCGAAGCACATCTGGAGGCATTCTGTAATTTGAGGACCTTCAGAGTGTTGATGAAGCACAGATATTGCATCGGTATTGAATACAACAGGCAAAATTGGGCTTTTATTCCCTGGGAGTAATGTCTCAAAATCTCTACGCTTTGATCGATTCCTGGGAAACCAATAGTAGTTTCCGAAGCACATCTGGAGGCATTGTGTAATTTGTGGACGTTCAGAGTGTTGATGAAACAGGGAAATTGCGTCGGTACTGAATACAAAGAGCAGCATGGGAACTTTTATTCCATGGGTGTAGAGTCTCAAACTGTCTATGCTTTGATCGATTCCTGGGAGACCAGTAGTAGTTTTCGAAGCACATATGGAGGCATTCTGTAATCTGTGGACCTTCAGAGTGTTGCTGAAACAGGGAAATTGCACCGGGATTGAGTATAACAGGCACCATGCGCACTTTGCTCCATGGGAGTAATGTCTCAAACTGTCTACGCTTTGATCGATTCCTTGGAGACCAATAGTAGTTTCCGAATCACATCTGTAGGCATTGTGAAATCTGTGGACGTTCAGAGTGTTGATGAAACACAGATATTGCATCGGTATTGAATACAAAAAGCACCATGGGGACTTTTATTCCATGGGAGTAATGTCTCAAAATGTCTACGCTTTGATCGATTTCTGGGAGACCAGTAGTAGTTTTCGAAGCACATCTGGTATCATTCTGTAATCTGTGGACCTTCAGAGTGTTGATGAAACACAGATATTGCATCGGTATTGAATTCAACAGTTACCATGGTACTTTTATTCCATGGGAGAAATGTCTCAAACTGTCTATGCTTTGATCGATTCCTGGGAGACCAGTAGTAGTTTTCGAAGCACATCTGGAGGCATTCTGTAATCTGTGGACCTTCAGAGTGTTGAAGAAACAGGGAAATTGCATCGGTATTGAATACAAAAGGCACCATGGGGCTTTTATTCCATGGTAGTAAAGTCTCAAACTGTCTATGGTTTGATCGATTCCTGGGAGACCAGTAGTAGTTTTCGAAGCACATCTGGAGGCATTCTGTAATGTGTGGACCTTCGGAGTGTTGATGAAACACAGATATTGCATCGGTATTAAATAAAACAGGCAAAATGGGGCTTTTATTCCATGGGAGTTACGTCTCAAAATGTCTACACTTTGATCGATTCCTGGGAGAGCAGTAGTAGTTTTCGAAGCACATCTGGAGGCATTCTGTAATCTGTGGACCTTCAGAGTGTTGATGAAACACAGATATTGCATCGGTATTGAATACAACAGTTACCATGTTGCTTTTATTCCATGGGGGTAATGTCTCAAACTGTCTATGCTTTGATCGATTCCTGGGAGACCAGTAGTAGTTTTCGAAGCACATATGGAGAAATTCTGTAATTTGAGGACCTTAAGAGTGTTGATGAAGCACAGATATTGCATCGGTATCGAATACAACAGTCAAAATTGTGGTTTTATTCCCTGGGAGTAATGTTTCAAAATCTCTACGCTTTGTTCGATTCCTTTGAGACCAGTAGTAGTTTTGGAAGCACGTCTGGAGGCATTCTGTAATCTGTGGACCTTCCGAGTGTTGATGAAACACAGATATTGCATCGGTATTTAACACAACAGGCACCATGGGTCTTTTATTCCATGGGAGTAATGTCTCAAACTGTCTATTCTTTGATCGATTCATATGAAACCAGTAGTAGTTGTCGAAGCACATATGGAGGCATTCTGTAATCTGTGGACCTTCAGAGTGTTGATGAAACAGGGATATTGCATCGGTATTGAATACAACAGGCTCCATGGGGCTTTTATTCCATGGGAGTAATGTCTCAAACTGTCTATGTTTGATCGATTCCTGGGAGGCCAGTAGTAGTTTTCGAAGCACATCTGGAGGCATTCTGTAATCATTGGACCTTCAGAGTGTTGATGAAACACAGATATTGCATCGGTATTGAATTCAACAGTTACCATGGTACTTTTATTCCATGGGAGAAATGTCTCAAACTGTCTATGCTTTGATCGATTCCTGGGAGACCAGTAGTAGTTTTCGAAGCACATCTGGAGGCATTCTGTAATCTGTGGACCTTGAGAGTGTTGAAGAAACAGGGAAATTGCATCGGTATTGAATACAACAGGCACCATGGGGCTTTTATTCCATGGGAGTAAAGTCTCAAACTGTCAATGGTTTGATCGATTCCTGGGAGACCAGTAGTAGTTTTCGAAGCACATCTGGAGGCATTCTGTAAAGTGTGGACCTTCGGAGTGTATATGAAACACAGATATTGCATCGGTATTGAATAAAACAGGCAAAATGGGGCTTTTATTCCATGGGAGTTATGTCTCAAAATGTCTGCAGTTTGATCGATTCCTGGGAGAGCAGTAGTAGTTTTCGAAGCACATCTGGAGGCATTCTGTAATCTGTGGACCTTCAGAGTGTTGATGAAGCACAGATATTGCATCGGTATTGAATACAACAGTTACCATGTTGCTTTTATTCCATGGGAGTAATGTCTCAAACTGTCTATGCTTTGATCGATTCCTGGGAGACCAGTAGTAGTTTTCGAAGCACATATGGAGGCATTCTGTAATTTGATGACCTTCAGAGTGTTGATGAAGCACAGATATTGCATCGGTATCGAATACAACAGTCAAAATTGGGGTTTTATTCCCTGGGAGTAATGTTTAAAAATCCCTACGCTTTGTTCGATTCCTGGGAGACCAGTAGTAGTTTTCGAAGCACATATGGAGGCATTCTGTAATCTGTGGACCTTCAGAGTGTTGCTGAAACAGGGAAATTGCACCGGGATTGAGTATAACAGGCACCATGCGCACTTTTCTCCATGGGAGTAATGTCTCAAACTGTCTACGCTTTGATCGATTCATTGGAGACCAATAGTAGAATCCGAAGCACATCTGGAGGCACTGTGTAATCTGTGGACGTTCAGAGTGTTGATGAAACACAGATATTGTAGCGGTTTTTAATAAAAAAAGCACCATGGGGACTTTTATTCCATGGGAGTAATGGCTCAAAATGTCTACGCTTTGATCGATTTCTGGGAGACCAGTAGTAGTTTTCGAAGCACATCTGGTATCATTCTGTAATCTGTGGACCTTCAGAGTGTTGATGAAACAGGGAAATTGCATCGGGATTGAATACAACAGGCATCATGGGGCATTTATTCCATGGGAGTAATGTCTCAAACTGTCTATGCTTTGATCGATTCCTGGGAGACCAGTAGTAGTTTTCGAAGCACATATGGAGGCATTCTGTAATCTGTGGTCCTTCAGAGTGTTGGTGAAACAGGGAAAATGCATCGGTATTGAATACAACAAGCACCATGGGACTTTTAATCCATGGGAGTAATGTCTCAAACTGTCTATGCTTTGATCGATTCCTGGGAAAAAAATAGTAGCTTCCGAAGCACATCTGGAGGCATTGTGTAATTTGTGGACGTTCAGAGTGTTGATGAAACAAGGAAATTGCATCGGTACTGAATACAAAGAGCACCATGGGGCTTTTATTCCACGGGAGTAAAGTCTCAAACTGTCTATGGTTTGATCGATTCCTGGGAGACCAGTAGTAGTTTTCGAAGCACATCTGGAGGCATTCTGTAATGTGTGGACCTTAGGAGTGTTGATGAAACACAGATATTGCATCTTTATTGAATAAAACAGGCAAAATGGGGCTTTTATACCATGGGAGTTATGTCTCAAAATGTCTACACTTTGATCGATTCCTGGGAGAGCAGTAGCAGTTTTCGAAGAACATCTGGAGGCATTCTGTAATCTGTGGACCTTCAGAGTGTTGATGAAACACAGATATTGCATCGGTATTGAATACAACAGTCAAAATTGGGGTTTTATTCCCTGGGAGTAATGTTTCTAAATCTCTACGCTTTGTTCGAATCCTGGGAGACCAGTAGTAGTTTTGGAAGCACGTCTGGAGGCATTCTGTAATCTGTGGACCTTCAGAGTGTTGATGAAACACAGATATTGCATCGGTATTTAACACAACAGGCACCATGGGGCTTTTATTCCATGGGAGTAATGTCTCAAACTGTCTATTCTTTGATCGATTCCTATGAAACCAGTAGTAGTTTTCGAAGCACATATGGAGGCATTCCGTAATCTGTGGACCTTCAGAGTGTTGATGAAACAGGGATATTGCATCGGTATTGAAAACAACAGGTAGCATGGTGTTTTTATTTCATGGGAGACATGTCTCAAACTGTCTATGCTTTGATCGATTCCTGGGAGACCAGTAGTAGTTTTCGAAGCACATCTGGAAGCATTCTGTAATTTGAGGACCTTCAGAGTGTTGATGAAGCACAGATATTGCATCGGTATTGAATACAACAGGCAAATTTGGGCTTTTATTCCCTGGGAGTAATGTCTCAAAATCTCTACGCTTTGATCGATTCCTGGGAAACCAATAGTAGTTTCCGAAGCACATCTGGAGGCATTGTGTAATTTGTGGACGTTCAGAGTGTTGATGAAACGGGGAAATTGCATCGGTACTGAATACAAAGAGCACCATGGGGACTTTTATTCCATGGGAGTAATGTCTCAAACTGTCTATGCTTTGATCGATTCCTGGGAGACCAGTAGTAGTTTTCGAAACACATCTGGAGGCATTCTGTAATCTGTGGACCTTCAGTGTGTTGATGAAACAGGGAAATTGCATCGGTATTGAATACAACAGGCATCATGGGGCATTTATTCCATGGGAGTAATGTCTCAAACTGTCTATGCTTTGATCGGATCGATTCCTGGGAGACCAGTAGTAGTTTTCGAAGCACATTTGGAGGCATTCTGTAATGTGTGGACCTTCGGAGTGTTGATGAAACACAGATATTGCATCGGTATTGAATACAACAGGCAAAATGGGGCTTTTATTCCATGGGAGTAATGTCTCAAACTGTCTATGTTTTGATCGATTCCTGGGAGACCAGTAGTAGTTTTCGAAGCACACCTGGAGGCATTCTGTAATCTGTGGACCTTCAGAGTGTTGATGAAGCACAGATATTGCATCGGTATTGAATACAACAGGCAAAATTGGGCTTTTATTCCATGGGAGTAAAGTCTCAAAATCTCTACGCTTTGATCGATTCCTGGGAGACCAGTCGTAGTTTTCGAAGCACGTCTGTAGGCATTCTGTAATCTGTGGACCTTCAGAGTGTTGATGAAACACAGATATTGCATCGGTATTAGCACATATATTTAGGCATTCTGTAATCTGTGGACCTTCAGAGTGTTGATGAAACAGGGATATTGCATCGGTATTGAATACAACAGGCTCCATGGGGCTTTTATTCCATGGGAGTAATGTCTCAAACTGTCTATGTTTTGATCGATTCCTGGGAGACCAGTAGTAGTTTTCGAAGCACATCTGGAGTTATTCTGTAATCTGTGGACCTTCAGAGTGTTGATGAAACATTAAAATTGCATCGGTATTGAATACAACAGGCATCATGGGGCATTTATTCCATGGAAATAATGTCTCAAACTGTCTATGCTTTGATCGATTCCTGGGAGACCAGTAGTAGTTTTCGAAACACATCTGGAGGCATTCTGTAATCTGTGGACCTTCAGAGTGTTGATGAAGCACAGATATTGCATCGGTATTGAATACAACAGGCAAAATTGGGCTTTTATTCCATGGGAGTAATGTCTCAAAGTCTCTACGCTTTGATCGATTCCAGGGAGACCAGTAGTAGTTTTCGAAGCACGTCTGGAGGCATTCTGTAATCTGTGGACCTTCAGAGTGTTGATGAAACACAGATATTGCATCGGTATTAGCACAACAGGCACCATGGGGCTTTTATTCCATGGGTGTAATGTCTCAAACTGTCTATGCTTTGATCGATTCCTGGGAAACCAGTAGTAGTTTTCGAAGCACATATGGAGGCATTGTGTAATCTGTGGAAGTTCAGAGTGTTGATGAAACAAAGTAATTGCATGGGGATTGAATACAACAGATACTATGCGGACTTTTCTCCATGGGGGTAATGTGTCAAACTGTCTACGCTTTCACCAAATACTTGGAGACCAGCAGTAGTTTTCGAAGCACATTTGGAGGTATTCTGTAATCTGTGGACCTTCAGAGTGTTGATGAAACATTAAAATTGCATCGGTATTGAATACAACAGGCATCATGGGGCATTTATTCCATGGAAGTAATATCTCAAACTGTCTATGCTTTGATCGATTCCTGGGAGACCAGTAGTAGTTTTCGAAGCACATGTGCAGGCATTCTGTAATCTGTGGTCCTTCAGAGTGTTGGGGAAACAGGGAAATTGCATCGGTATTGAATACATCAAGCACCATGGGACTTTTATTCCATTTGAGTAATGTCTCAAACTGTGTATGCTTTGATCGATTCCTGGGAAACCAATAGTAGTTTCCGAAGCACATCTGGAGGCATTGTGTAATTTGTGGACGTTCAGAGTGTTGATGAAACCGGGAAATTGCATCGGGATTGAATACAACAGGCACTATGCGGACTTTTCTCCATGGGGGTAATGTGTCAAACTTTCTACGCTTTCATCAATTACTGGGAGACCAGTAGTAGTTTTCGAAGCACATCTGGAGGCATTCTGTAATCCGTGGACCTTCAGAGTTTTGATGAAACCGGGAAATTGCATCGGTAATGAATACAACAGGCACCATGGTGCTTTTATTCCTTGGGAGTAATGTCTCAAAATGTCTATGCTTTGATCGATTCCTGGGAGACCAGTAGTAGTTTTCGAAGCACATATGGAGGCATTCTGTAATCTGTGGACCTTCAGAGTGTTGATGAAACAGGGATATTGCATCGGTTTTGAATACAACAGGCACCATGGTGTTTTTATTTCAAGGAGTAATGTTTCAAACTGTCTATGCTTTGATCGATTCCTGGTAGACCAGTAGTAGTTTTCGAAGCACATATGGATGCATTCTGTAATCTGTGGACATTCAGAGTGTTGATGAAGCACAGATATTGCATCGGTATTGAATACAGCAGGCAAAATTGGGCTTTTATTCCATGGGAGTAATGTCTCAAAATCTCTACGCTTTGATCGATTCCTGGGAGGCCAGTAGTAGTTTTCGAAGCACATCTGGAGGCATTCTGTAATCTGTGGTACTTCAGAGTGTTGATGAAACAGGGAAATTGCATCGAGATTTAATACAACATTCACCATGCGCACTTTTCTCCATGGGAGTAATGTCTCTCACTGCCTACGCTTTGATCGATTCCTGGGAGAACAATTATAGTTTCCGAAGCACATCTGGAAGCATCCTGTAATCTGTGGACGTTCAGTGTTGATGAAACACAGATATGGCATCGGTATTGAATACAACAAGCACCATGGGGAATTTTATTCCGTGGGAGTAATGTCTCAAAATGTCTACGCTTTGATCGATTCCTGGGAGACCAGTAGTAGATTTTGAAGCACATCTGGAGGCATTCTGTAATCTGTGGACCTTCAGAGTGTTGATGAAACACAGATATTGCATCGGTATTGAATACAAGCACCATAGGGCTTTTATTACATGGTAGGAATGTCTCAAACTGTCTATGCTTTGATCGATTATTGGGAAACCAGTAGAAGTTTTCAAAGCACATATGGAGGCATTCTGTAATCTGTGGACCTTCAGAGTGTTGACGAAACAGGGATATTGCATCGGTATTGAATACAACAGGCACCATGGGGCATTTATTCCATGGGAGTAATATGTCAAACTGTCTATGATTTGATCGATTCCTGCGAGACCAGTAGTAGTTTTCGGAGTACATCTGGAGGCATTATGTAATCTGTGGACCTTCAGAGTGTTGATGAAACAGGGAAATTGCATCGGGATATAATACAACAGGCACCATGCGCACTTTAGTCCATGGGAGTAATGTCTCAAACTGTCTACGCTTTGATCGATTCCTGGGAGACCAGTAGTAGTTTTCGAAGCACATATGGAGGTATTCTGTAATCTGTGGTCCTTCAGAGTGTTGGTGAAACAGGGAAACTGCATCGGTATTGAATACAACAAGCACCATGGGACTCTTATTCCATGGGAGTAATGTCTCAAACTGTCTATGCTTTGATCGATTACTGGGAGACCAGTAGTAGTTTTCGAAGCACATCTGGAGGCATTCTGTAATCTGTGGACCTTCAGAGTGTTGATGAAACAGGGAAATTGCATCGAGATTTAATACAACATTCACCATGCGCACTTTTCTCCATGGGAGTAATGTCTCACACTGCCTACGCTTTGATCGATCCCTGGGAGAACAATTATAGTGTCCGAAGCACATCTGGAGGCATTCTGTAATCTGTGGATCTTCAGAGTGTTGATGAAACACAGATATTGCATCGGTATTGAACACATCAGGCATCATGGGGCTTTTATTCCATGGGAGTAATGTCTCAAACTGTCTACGCTTTGATCGATTCCTGGAAGACCAATACTAGTTTTCGAAGCACATCTGGAGGCATTCTGTAATCTGTGGTACTTCAGAGTGTTGATGAAACAGGGAAATTGCATCGAGATTTAATACAACATTCACCATGCGCACTTTTCTCCATGGGAGTAATGTCTCTCACTGCCTACGCTTTGATCGATTCCTGGGAGAACAATTATAGTTTCCGAAGCACATCTGGAAGCATCCTGTAATCTGTGGACGTTCAGTGTTGATGAAACACAGATATGGCATCGGTATTGAATACAACAAGCACCATGGGGACTTTTATTCCGTGGGGGTAATGTCTCAAAATGTCTACGCTTTGATCGATTCCTGGGAGACCAGTAGTAGATTTTGAAGCACATCTGGAGGCATTCTGTAATCTGTGGACCTTCAGAGTGTTGATGAAACACAGATATTGCATCGGTATTGAATACAAGCACCATAGGGCTTTTATTACATGGTAGGAAAGTCTCAAACTGTCTATGCTTTGATCGATTCCTGGGAAACCAGTAGTAGTTTTCGAAGCACATATGGAGGCATTCTGTAATCTGTGGACCTTCAGAGTGTTGACGAAACAGGGAAACTGCATCGGTATTGAATACAACAAGCACCATGGGACTCTTCTTCCATGGGAGTATTGTCTCAAACTGTCTATGCTTTGATCGATTACTGGGAGACCAGTAGTAGTTTTCGAAGCACATCTGGAGGCATTCTGTAATCTGTGGACCTTCAGTGTGTTGATGAAACAGGGAAATTGCATCGAGATTTAATACAACATTCACCATGCGCACTTTTCTCCATGGGAGTAATGTCTCACACTGCCTACGCTTTGATCGATCCCTGGGAGAACAATTATAGTGTCCGAAGCACATCTGGAGGCATTCTGTAATCTGTGGACCTTCAGAGTGTTGATGAAGCACAGATATTGCATCGGTATTGAATACAAGCACCATGGGGCTTGTACTGCATGGTAGGAATGTCTCAAACTGTCTATGTTTGATCGATTCCTGGGAAACCAGTAGTAGTTATCGAAGCACATATGGAGGCATTCTGTAATCTGTGGACCTTCAGAGTGTTGATGAAACAGGGATATTGCATCGGTATTGAATACAACAGCCACCTTGGTGTTTTTATTTCATGGGAGTAATGTCTCAAACTGTCTATGCTTTGATCGATTCCTGGGAGACCAGTAGTAGTTTTCGATGCACATCTGGAGGCATTCTGTAATCTGTGGACCTTCAGAGTGTTGACGAAGCACAGTTATTGCATCGGTATTGAATACAAAAGGAAAATTGGGCTTTTATTCTATGGGAGTAATGTCTCAAAATGTCTACGCTTTGATCGATTCCTGGGAGACAAGTAGTAGTTTTCGAAGCACATCTGGAGGCATTCTGTAATCTGTGGACCTTCAGAGTGTTGATGAAACACAGATATTGCATCGGTATTGAACACAACAGGCATCATGGGGCTTTTATTCCATGGGAGTAATGTCTCAAACTGTCTACGCTTTGATCGATTCCTGGAAGACCAATAGTAGTTTTCGAAGCACATCTGGAGGCATTCTGTAATCTGTGGTACTTCAGAGTGTTGATGAAACAGAGAAATTGCATCGAGATTTAATACAACATTCACCATGCGCACTTTTCTCCATGGGAGTAATGTCTCTCACTGCCTACGCTTTGATCGATTCCTGGGAGAACAATTATAGTTTCCGAAGCACATCTGGAAGCATCCTGTAATCTGTGGACGTTCAGTGTTGATGAAACACAGATATGGCATCGGTATTGAATACAACAAGCACCATGGGGACTTTTATTCCGTGGGAGTAATGTCTTAAAATGTCTACGCTTTGATCGATTCCTTGGAGACCAGTAGTAGATTTTGAAGCACATCTGGAGGCATTCTGTAATCTGTGGACCTTCAGAGTGTTGATGAAACACAGATATTGCATCGGTATTGAATACAAGCACCATAGGGCTTTTATTACATGGGAGTAATGACTCAAACTGTCTATGTTTTGATCGATTCCTGGGAAACCACTAGTTAGTTTCGAAGCACATCTGGAGGCATTCTGT
Organism: Schistocerca gregaria; assembly: GCF_023897955.1. Taxonomy (NCBI): domain Eukaryota; kingdom Metazoa; phylum Arthropoda; class Insecta; order Orthoptera; family Acrididae; genus Schistocerca; species Schistocerca gregaria. The sequence goes on from NC_064930.1 coordinate 30,615,570, forward strand.
AATCTGTGGACCTTCAGAGTGTTGATGAAACACAGATATTGCATCGGTATTGAATACAACAGGCACCATGGGGCTTTTTTTCCATGGGAGTAGTGTCTCAAACTGTCTATGCTTTGATCGATTCATGGGAAACCAGTAGTAGGTTTCGAAGCACATCTGGAGGTATTCTGTAATCTGTGGTCCTTCAGAGTGTTGATGAAACACAGATATTGCATCGGTATTGAATACAACAGGCACCATTGGGCTTTTATTCTATGGGAGTAATGTCTCAAACTGTCTATGCTTTGATCGATTCCTGGGAGACCAGTAGTAGTTTTCGAAGACCATATGGAGGTATTCTGTAATCTGTGGTCCTTCAGAGTGTTGGTGAAACAGGGAAATTGCATCGGTATTGAATACAACAAGCACCATGGGACTCTTATTCCATGGGAGTAATGTCTCAAACTGTCTATGCTTTGATCGATTCCTGGGAAACCAATAGTAGTTTCCGAAGCACATCTGGAGGCATTGTGTAATTTGTGGACGATCAGAGTGTTGATAAAACACAGATATTACATCGGTATTGAATACAACAGGCAAAATTGGTCTTTTATCCCGTGGGAGTTATGTCTCAAATTGTCTACGCTTTGATCGATTTCTGAGAGGCCAGTAGTAGTTTTCGCAGCACATCTGGTGGCATTCTGCAATCTGTGGACCTTCGGAGTGTTGATGAAACAGGGAAATTGCATCGGGATTGAATACAACAGGCACTATGCGATCTTTTCTCTATGGGGAAATGTGTCAAAATGTCTACGCTTTCATCAATTACTGGGAGATCAGTAGTAGTTTTCGAAGCACATCTGGAGGCATTCTGTAATCCGTGGAGCTTCAGAGTTTTGATGAAACAGGGAAACTGCATCGGTATTGAATACAACAGGCACCATGGGGCTTTTATTCCATTGGAGTAATCTCTCAAACTGCCTATAGTGTGATCGATTCCTGTTAGGCCAGTAGTAGTTTTCGAAGCACATCTGGAGGCATTCTGTAATCTGTGGACCTCCAGAGTGTTGATAAAACACAGATATTGCATCGGTATTGAATACAACAGGCACCATGGGGCTTTTATTCCATGGGGGTAATGTCTCAAACTGTCTATGTTTTGATCGATTCCTGGGAGACCAGTAGTAGTTTTCGAAGCACATATGGAGGCATTCAGTTATCTGTGGACCTTCAGAGTGTTGCAGAAAAAGGAAATTGCATCGGTATTGAATACAACAGGCACCATGGGGCTTTTATTCCATGGGAGTAATGTCTCAAACTGTCTATGCTTTTATCGATTCCTGCGAGACAAGTAGTAGTTTTCGAAGCACATATGGAGGAATTCTGTTATCTGTGGACCTTCAGAGTGTTGAAGAAACAGAGAAATTGCATCGATATTGCATACAACAGGCATCGTGGGGCTTTTATTCCGTGGGAGTAATGTCTCAAACTGTCTACGCTTTCATCGATTCCTGGGAGACAAGTAGTAGTTTTCGAAGCACATATGGAGGCATTCTGTTATCTGTGGACCTTCAGAGTGTTGAAGAAACAGGGAAATTGCATCGGTATTGAATACAACAGGCATCGTGGGGCTTTTATTCCATGGGAGTAAGGTCTCAAACTGTCTATGCTTTGATCAACTCCTGGGAGACCAGTAGTAGTTTTCGAAGCACATCTGGAGGCATTCTGTAATCTGTGGACCTTCATAGTGTTGATGAAACACAGATATTGCATCGGTATTGAATACAACAGGCACCATGGGGCTTTGATTCCATGGGAGTAATGTCTCAAACTGTCTATGCTTTGATCGATTCCTGGGAGACCAGTAGTAGTTTTCGAAGCACGTCTGGAGGCATTCTGTAATCTTTGGACCTTCAGAGTGTTGAAGAAACACAGATATTGCATCGGTATTGAATACAACAGGCACCATGGGGCTTTTATTCCATGGGAGTAATGACTCAAACCGTCTATGGTTTGATCGATTCCTGGGAGACCAGTAGTAGTTTTCGAAGCACATCTGGAGCCATTCTGTAATCTGTGGACCTTCAGAGTGTTGATGAAACACAGATATTGCATCGGTATTGAATACAACAGGCACCATGGGGCTTTTATTCCATGGGAGTAATGTCTCAAACTGTCTACGCTTTCATCGATTCCAGGGAGACAAGTAGTAGTTTTCGAAGCACATATGGAGGAATTCTGTTATCTGTGGACCTTCGGAGTGTTGAAGAAACAGGGAAATTGCATCGGTATTGAATACAACAGGCACCATGGGGCTTTTATTCCATGGGTGTAATGTCTCAAACTGTCTACGCTTTCATCGATTCCTGGGAGTTAAGTAGTAGTTTTCGAAGCACATATGGAGGCATTCTTTAATCTGTGGACTTTCAGAGTGTTGATGAAACACAGATATTGCATCGGTATTGAATACAACAGGCACCATGGGGCTTTTATTCCATGGGGGTAATGTCTCAAACTGTCTATGATTTGGTCGATTCCTGGGAGACCAGTAGTAGTTTTCGAAGCACATCTGGAGGCATTCTGTAATCTGTGGACCTTCAGAGTGTTGATGAAACACAGATATTGCATCGGTATTGAATACAACAGGCACCATGGGGCTTTTATTCCATGGGAGTAATGTCTCAAACTGTCTATGCTTTGATCGATTCCTGGGAGACGAGTAGTAGTTTTCGAAGCACATATGGAGGCATTTTGTTATCTGTGGACCTTCAGAGTGTTGAAGAAACAGGGAAATTGCATCGGTATTGAATACAACAGGCATCGTGGGGCTTTTATTCCATGGGAGTAAGGTCTCAAACTGTCTATGCTTTGATCAACTCCTGGGAGACCAGTAGTAGTTTTCGAAGCACATCTGGAGGCATTCTGTAATCTGTGGACCTTCATAGTGTTGATGAAACACAGATATTGCATCGGTATTGAATACAACAGGCACCATGGGGCTTTGATTCCATGGGAGTAATGTCTCAAACTGTCTATGCTTTGATCGATTCCTGGGAGACCAGTAGTAGTTTTCGAAGCACATCTGGAGGCATTCTGTAATCTGTGGACCTTCAGAGTGTTGATGAAACACAGATATTGCATCGATATTGCATACAACAGGCATCGTGGGGCTTTTATTCCGTGGGAGTAATGTCTCAAACTGTCTACGCTTTCATCGATTCCTGGGAGACAAGTAGTAGTTTTCGAAGCACATATGGAGGCATTCTGTTATCTGTGGACCTTCAGAGTGTTGAAGAAACAGGGAAATTGCATCGGTATTGAATACAACAGGCACCATGGGGCTTTTATTCCATGGGAGTAATGTCTCAAACTGACTACGCTTCAATCGATTCCTGGGAGACAAGTAGTAGTTTTCGAAGCACATCTGGAAGCATTCTGTAATCTGTGGACCTTCAGAGTGTTGATGAAACGCAGATATTGCATCGGTATTGAATACAACAGGCACCATGGGGCTTTTATTCCATGGGAGTAATGTCTCAAACTGTCTATGCTTTGATCGATTCCTGGGAGACCAGTAGTAGTTTTCGAAGCACATATGGAGGCATTTTGTTATCTGTGGACCTTCAGAGTGTTGAAGAAACAGGGAAATTGCATCGGTATTGAATACAACAGGCATCGTGGGGCTTTTATTCCATGGGAGTAATGTCTCAAACTGTCTATGCTTTGATCGATTCCTGGGAGACCAGTAGTAGGTTTCGAAGCACATCTGGAGGCATTCTGTAATCTGTGGACCTTCAGAGTGTTGAAGAAACAGGGAAATTGCATCGGTATTGAATACAACAGGCACCATGGGGCTTTTATTCCATGGGAGTAATGTCTCAAAGTGACTACGCTTCAATCGATTCCTGGGAGACAAGTAGTAGTTTTCGAAGCACATCTGGAAGCATTCTGTAATCTGTGGACCTTCTGAGTGTTGTTGAAACGCAGATATTGCATCGGTATTGAATACAACAGGCACCATGGGGCTTTTATTCCATGGGAGTAATGTCTCAAACTGTCTATGCTTTGATCGATTCCTGGGAGACCAGTAGTAGTTTTCGAAGCACATATGGAGGCATTTTGTTATCTGTGGACCTTCAGAGTGTTGAAGAAACAGGGAAATTGCATCGGTATTGAATACAACAGGCATCATGGGGCTTTTATTCCATGGGAGTAATGTCTCAAACTGTCTATGCTTTGATCGATTGCTGGGAGACCAGTAGTAGGTTTCGAAGCACATCTGGAGGCATTCTGTAATCTGTGGACCTTCAGAGTGTTGAAGAAACAGGGAAATTGCATCGGTATTGAATACAACAGGCACCATGGGGCTTTTATTCCATGGGAGTAATGTCTCAAAGTGACTACGCTTCAATCGATTCCTGGGAGACAAGTAGTAGTTTTCGAAGCACATCTGGAAGCATTCTGTAATCTGTGGACCTTCTGAGTGTTGTTGAAACGCAGATATTGCATCGGTATTGAATACAACAGGCACCATGGGGCTTTTATTCCATGGGAGTAATGTCTCAAACTGTCTATGCTTTGATCGATTCCTGGGAGACGAGTAGTAGTTTTCGAAGCACATATGGAGGCATTTTGTTATCTGTGGACCTTCAGAGTGTTGAAGAAACAGGGAAATTGCATCGGTATTGAATACAACAGGCATCGTGGGGCTTTTATTCCATGGGAGTAATGTCTCAAACTGTCTATGCTTTGATCGATTCCTGGGAGACGAGTAGTAGTTTTCGAAGCACATATGGAGGCATTTTGTTATCTGTGGACCTTCAGAGTGTTGATGAAACGCAGATATTGCATCGGTATTGAATACAACAGGCACCATGGGGCTTTTATTCCATGGGAGTAATGTCTCAAACTGTCTATGCTTTGATCGATTCCTGGGAGACGAGTAGTAGTTTTCGAAGCACATATGGAGGCATTTTGTTATCTGTGGACCTTCAGAGTGTTGAAGAAACAGGGAAATTGCATCGGTATTGAATACAACAGGCACCATGGGGCTTTTATTCCATGGGAGTAATGTCTCAAAGTGACTACGCTTCAATCGATTCCTGGGAGACAAGTAGTAGTTTTCGAAGCACATCTGGAAGCATTCTGTAATCTGTGGACCTTCAGAGTGTTGATGAAACGCAGATATTGCATCGGTATTGAATACAACAGGCACCATGGGGCTTTTATTCCATGGGAGTAATGTCTCAAACTGTCTATGCTTTGATCGATTCCTGGGAGACCAGTAGTAGTTTTCGAAGCACATATGGAGGCATTTTGTTATCTGTGGACCTTCAGAGTGTTGAAGAAACAGGGAAATTGCATCGGTATTGAATACAACAGGCATCGTGGGGCTTTTATTCCATGGGAGTAATGTCTCAAACTGTCTATGCTTTGATCGATTCCTGGGAGACCAGTAGTAGGTTTCGAAGCACATCTGGAGGCATTCTGTAATCTGTGGACCTTCAGAGTGTTGAAGAAACAGGGAAATTGCATCGGTATTGAATACAACAGGCACCATGGGGCTTTTATTCCATGGGAGTAATGTCTCAAAGTGACTACGCTTCAATCGATTCCTGGGAGACAAGTAGTAGTTTTCGAAGCACATCTGGAAGCATTCTGTAATCTGTGGACCTTCTGAGTGTTGTTGAAACGCAGATATTGCATCGGTATTGAATACAACAGGCACCATGGGGCTTTTATTCCATGGGAGTAATGTCTCAAACTGTCTATGCTTTGATCGATTCCTGGGAGACCAGTAGTAGTTTTCGAAGCACATATGGAGGCATTTTGTTATCTGTGGACCTTCAGAGTGTTGAAGAAACAGGGAAATTGCATCGGTATTGAATACAACAGGCATCATGGGGCTTTTATTCCATGGGAGTAATGTCTCAAACTGTCTATGCTTTGATCGATTCCTGGGAGACGAGTAGTAGTTTTCGAAGCACATATGGAGGCATTTTGTTATCTGTGGACCTTCAGAGTGTTGATGAAACGCAGATATTGCATCGGTATTGAATACAACAGGCACCATGGGGCTTTTATTCCATGGGAGTAATGTCTCAAAGTGACTACGCTTCAATCGATTCCTGGGAGACAAGTAGTAGTTTTCGAAGCACATCTGGAAGCATTCTGTAATCTGTGGACCTTCAGAGTGTTGATGAAACGCAGATATTGCATCGGTATTGAATACAACAGGCACCATGGGGCTTTTATTCCATGGGAGTAATGTCTCAAAGTGACTACGCTTCAATCGATTCCTGGGAGACAAGTAGTAGTTTTCGAAGCACATCTGGAAGCATTCTGTAATCTGTGGACCTTCAGAGTGTTGATGAAACGCAGATATTGCATCGGTATTGAATACAACAGGCACCATGGGGCTTTTATTCCATGGGAGTAATGTCTCAAAGTGACTACGCTTCAATCGATTCCTGGGAGACAAGTAGTAGTTTTCGAAGCACATCTGGAAGCATTCTGTAATCTGTGGACCTTCAGAGTGTTGATGAAACGCAGATATTGCATCGGTATTGAATACAACAGGCACCATGGGGCTTTTATTCCATGGGAGTAATGTCTCAAACTGTCTATGCTTTGATCGATTCCTGGGAGACGAGTAGTAGTTTTCGAAGCACATATGGAGGCATTTTGTTATCTGTGGACCTTCAGAGTGTTGAAGAAACAGGGAAATTGCATCGGTATTGAATACAACAGGCACCATGGGGCTTTTATTCCATGGGAGTAATGTCTCAAACTGTCTATGCTTTGATCGATTCCTGGGAGACCAGTAGTAGTTTTCGAAGCACATATGGAGGCATTTTGTTATCTGTGGACCTTCAGAGTGTTGAAGAAACAGGGAAATTGCATCGGTATTGAATACAACAGGCACCATGGGGCTTTTATTCCATGGGAGTAATGTCTCAAAGTGACTACGCTTCAATCGATTCCTGGGAGACAAGTAGTAGTTTTCGAAGCACATCTGGAAGCATTCTGTAATCTGTGGACCTTCAGAGTGTTGATGAAACGCAGATATTGCATCGGTATTGAATACAACAGGCACCATGGGGCTTTTATTCCATGGGAGTAATGTCTCAAACTGTCTATGCTTTGATCGATTCCTGGGAGACCAGTAGTAGTTTTCGAAGCACATATGGAGGCATTTTGTTATCTGTGGACCTTCAGAGTGTTGAAGAAACAGGGAAATTGCATCGGTATTGAATACAACAGGCACCATGGGGCTTTTATTCCATGGGAGTAATGTCTCAAACTGTCTATGCTTTGATCGATTCCTGGGAGACGAGTAGTAGTTTTCGAAGCACATATGGAGGCATTTTGTTATCTGTGGACCTTCAGAGTGTTGAAGAAACAGGGAAATTGCATCGGTATTGAATACAACAGGCACCATGGGGCTTTTATACCATGGGAGTAATGTCTCAAAGTGACTACGCTTCAATCGATTCCTGGGAGACAAGTAGTAGTTTTCGAAGCACATCTGGAAGCATTCTGTAATCTGTGGACCTTCAGAGTGTTGATGAAACGCAGATATTGCATCGGTATTGAATACAACAGGCACCATGGGGCTTTTATTCCATGGGAGTAATGTCTCAAACTGTCTATGCTTTGATCGATTCCTGGGAGACCAGTAGTAGTTTTCGAAGCACATATGGAGGCATTTTGTTATCTGTGGACCTTCAGAGTGTTGAAGAAACAGGGAAATTGCATCGGTATTGAATACAACAGGCATCGTGGGGCTTTTATTCCATGGGAGTAATGTCTCAAACTGTCTATGCTTTGATCGATTCCTGGGAGACCAGTAGTAGGTTTCGAAGCACATCTGGAGGCATTCTGTAATCTGTGGACCTTCAGAGTGTTGAAGAAACAGGGAAATTGCATCGGTATTGAATACAACAGGCACCATGGGGCTTTTATTCCATGGGAGTAATGTCTCAAAGTGACTACGCTTCAATCGATTCCTGGGAGACAAGTAGTAGTTTTCGAAGCACATCTGGAAGCATTCTGTAATCTGTGGACCTTCTGAGTGTTGTTGAAACGCAGATATTGCATCGGTATTGAATACAACAGGCACCATGGGGCTTTTATTCCATGGGAGTAATGTCTCAAACTGTCTATGCTTTGATCGATTCCTGGGAGACGAGTAGTAGTTTTCGAAGCACATATGGAGGCATTTTGTTATCTGTGGACCTTCAGAGTGTTGAAGAAACAGGGAAATTGCATCGGTATTGAATACAACAGGCACCATGGGGCTTTTATTCCATGGGAGTAATGTCTCAAACTGTCTATGCTTTGATCGATTCCTGGGAGACGAGTAGTAGTTTTCGAAGCACATATGGAGGCATTTTGTTATCTGTGGACCTTCAGAGTGTTGAAGAAACAGGGAAATTGCATCGGTATTGAATACAACAGGCATCGTGGGGCTTTTATTCCATGGGAGTAATGTCTCAAACTGTCTATGCTTTGATCGATTCCTGGGAGACGAGTAGTAGTTTTCGAAGCACATATGGAGGCATTTTGTTATCTGTGGACCTTCAGAGTGTTGATGAAACGCAGATATTGCATCGGTATTGAATACAACAGGCACCATGGGGCTTTTATTCCATGGGAGTAATGTCTCAAACTGTCTATGCTTTGATCGATTCCTGGGAGACGAGTAGTAGTTTTCGAAGCACATATGGAGGCATTTTGTTATCTGTGGACCTTCAGAGTGTTGAAGAAACAGGGAAATTGCATCGGTATTGAATACAACAGGCATCGTGGGGCTTTTATTCCATGGGAGTAATGTCTCAAACTGTCTATGCTTTGATCGATTCCTGGGAGACGAGTAGTAGTTTTCGAAGCACATATGGAGGCATTTTGTTATCTGTGGACCTTCAGAGTGTTGAAGAAACAGGGAAATTGCATCGGTATTGAATACAACAGGCACCATGGGGCTTTTATTCCATGGGAGTAATGTCTCAAACTGTCTATGCTTTGATCGATTCCTGGGAGACGAGTAGTAGTTTTCGAAGCACATATGGAGGCATTTTGTTATCTGTGGACCTTCAGAGTGTTGAAGAAACAGGGAAATTGCATCGGTATTGAATACAACAGGCATCATGGGGCTTTTATTCCATGGGAGTAATGTCTCAAACTGTCTATGCTTTGATCGATTCCTGGGAGACGAGTAGTAGTTTTCGAAGCACATATGGAGGCATTTTGTTATCTGTGGACCTTCAGAGTGTTGAAGAAACAGGGAAATTGCATCGGTATTGAATACAACAGGCACCATGGGGCTTTTATTCCATGGGAGTAATGTCTCAAAGTGACTACGCTTCAATCGATTCCTGGGAGACAAGTAGTAGTTTTCGAAGCACATCTGGAAGCATTCTGTAATCTGTGGACCTTCAGAGTGTTGATGAAACGCAGATATTGCATCGGTATTGAATACAACAGGCACCATGGGGCTTTTATTCCATGGGAGTAATGTCTCAAACTGTCTATGCTTTGATCGATTCCTGGGAGACCAGTAGTAGTTTTCGAAGCACATATGGAGGCATTTTGTTATCTGTGGACCTTCAGAGTGTTGAAGAAACAGGGAAATTGCATCGGTATTGAATACAACAGGCATCGTGGGGCTTTTATTCCATGGGAGTAATGTCTCAAACTGTCTATGCTTTGATCGATTCCTGGGAGACCAGTAGTAGGTTTCGAAGCACATCTGGAGGCATTCTGTAATCTGTGGACCTTCAGAGTGTTGAAGAAACAGGGAAATTGCATCGGTATTGAATACAACAGGCACCATGGGGCTTTTATTCCATGGGAGTAATGTCTCAAAGTGACTACGCTTCAATCGATTCCTGGGAGACAAGTAGTAGTTTTCGAAGCACATCTGGAAGCATTCTGTAATCTGTGGACCTTCTGAGTGTTGTTGAAACGCAGATATTGCATCGGTATTGAATACAACAGGCACCATGGGGCTTTTATTCCATGGGAGTAATGTCTCAAACTGTCTATGCTTTGATCGATTCCTGGGAGACCAGTAGTAGTTTTCGAAGCACATATGGAGGCATTTTGTTATCTGTGGACCTTCAGAGTGTTGAAGAAACAGGGAAATTGCATCGGTATTGAATACAACAGGCATCATGGGGCTTTTATTCCATGGGAGTAATGTCTCAAACTGTCTATGCTTTGATCGATTGCTGGGAGACCAGTAGTAGGTTTCGAAGCACATCTGGAGGCATTCTGTAATCTGTGGACCTTCAGAGTGTTGAAGAAACAGGGAAATTGCATCGGTATTGAATACAACAGGCACCATGGGGCTTTTATTCCATGGGAGTAATGTCTCAAAGTGACTACGCTTCAATCGATTCCTGGGAGACAAGTAGTAGTTTTCGAAGCACATCTGGAAGCATTCTGTAATCTGTGGACCTTCTGAGTGTTGTTGAAACGCAGATATTGCATCGGTATTGAATACAACAGGCACCATGGGGCTTTTATTCCATGGGAGTAATGTCTCAAACTGTCTATGCTTTGATCGATTCCTGGGAGACGAGTAGTAGTTTTCGAAGCACATATGGAGGCATTTTGTTATCTGTGGACCTTCAGAGTGTTGAAGAAACAGGGAAATTGCATCGGTATTGAATACAACAGGCATCGTGGGGCTTTTATTCCATGGGAGTAATGTCTCAAACTGTCTATGCTTTGATCGATTCCTGGGAGACGAGTAGTAGTTTTCGAAGCACATATGGAGGCATTTTGTTATCTGTGGACCTTCAGAGTGTTGATGAAACGCAGATATTGCATCGGTATTGAATACAACAGGCACCATGGGGCTTTTATTCCATGGGAGTAATGTCTCAAACTGTCTATGCTTTGATCGATTCCTGGGAGACGAGTAGTAGTTTTCGAAGCACATATGGAGGCATTTTGTTATCTGTGGACCTTCAGAGTGTTGAAGAAACAGGGAAATTGCATCGGTATTGAATACAACAGGCATCGTGGGGCTTTTATTCCATGGGAGTAATGTCTCAAACTGTCTATGCTTTGATCGATTCCTGGGAGACGAGTAGTAGTTTTCGAAGCACATCTGGAAGCATTCTGTAATCTGTGGACCTTCTGAGTGTTGTTGAAACGCAGATATTGCATCGGTATTGAATACAACAGGCACCATGGGGCTTTTATTCCATGGGAGTAATGTCTCAAACTGTCTATGCTTTGATCGATTCCTGGGAGACGAGTAGTAGTTTTCGAAGCACATATGGAGGCATTTTGTTATCTGTGGACCTTCAGAGTGTTGAAGAAACAGGGAAATTGCATCGGTATTGAATACAACAGGCATCGTGGGGCTTTTATTCCATGGGAGTAATGTCTCAAACTGTCTATGCTTTGATCGATTCCTGGGAGACGAGTAGTAGTTTTCGAAGCACATATGGAGGCATTCTGTAATCTGTGGACCTTCAGAGTGTTGAAGAAACAGGGAAATTGCATCGGTATTGAATACAACAGGCACCATGGGGCTTTTATTCCATGGGAGTAATGTCTCAAAGTGACTACGCTTCAATCGATTCCTGGGAGACAAGTAGTAGTTTTCGAAGCACATCTGGAAGCATTCTGTAATCTGTGGACCTTCTGAGTGTTGTTGAAACGCAGATATTGCATCGGTATTGAATACAACAGGCACCATGGGGCTTTTATTCCATGGGAGTAATGTCTCAAACTGTCTATGCTTTGATCGATTCCTGGGAGACCAGTAGTAGTTTTCGAAGCACATATGGAGGCATTTTGTTATCTGTGGACCTTCAGAGTGTTGAAGAAACAGGGAAATTGCATCGGTATTGAATACAACAGGCATCATGGGGCTTTTATTCCATGGGAGTAATGTCTCAAACTGTCTATGCTTTGATCGATTGCTGGGAGACCAGTAGTAGGTTTCGAAGCACATCTGGAGGCATTCTGTAATCTGTGGACCTTCAGAGTGTTGAAGAAACAGGGAAATTGCATCGGTATTGAATACAACAGGCACCATGGGGCTTTTATTCCATGGGAGTAATGTCTCAAAGTGACTACGCTTCAATCGATTCCTGGGAGACAAGTAGTAGTTTTCGAAGCACATCTGGAAGCATTCTGTAATCTGTGGACCTTCTGAGTGTTGTTGAAACGCAGATATTGCATCGGTATTGAATACAACAGGCACCATGGGGCTTTTATTCCATGGGAGTAATGTCTCAAACTGTCTATGCTTTGATCGATTCCTGGGAGACGAGTAGTAGTTTTCGAAGCACATATGGAGGCATTTTGTTATCTGTGGACCTTCAGAGTGTTGAAGAAACAGGGAAATTGCATCGGTATTGAATACAACAGGCATCGTGGGGCTTTTATTCCATGGGAGTAATGTCTCAAACTGTCTATGCTTTGATCGATTCCTGGGAGACGAGTAGTAGTTTTCGAAGCACATATGGAGGCATTTTGTTATCTGTGGACCTTCAGAGTGTTGATGAAACGCAGATATTGCATCGGTATTGAATACAACAGGCACCATGGGGCTTTTATTCCATGGGAGTAATGTCTCAAACTGTCTATGCTTTGATCGATTCCTGGGAGACGAGTAGTAGTTTTCGAAGCACATATGGAGGCATTCTGTAATCTGTGGACCTTCAGAGTGTTGAAGAAACAGGGAAATTGCATCGGTATTGAATACAACAGGCACCATGGGGCTTTTATTCCATGGGAGTAATGTCTCAAAGTGACTACGCTTCAATCGATTCCTGGGAGACAAGTAGTAGTTTTCGAAGCACATCTGGAAGCATTCTGTAATCTGTGGACCTTCTGAGTGTTGTTGAAACGCAGATATTGCATCGGTATTGAATACAACAGGCACCATGGGGCTTTTATTCCATGGGAGTAATGTCTCAAACTGTCTATGCTTTGATCGATTCCTGGGAGACGAGTAGTAGTTTTCGAAGCACATATGGAGGCATTTTGTTATCTGTGGACCTTCAGAGTGTTGAAGAAACAGGGAAATTGCATCGGTATTGAATACAACAGGCATCGTGGGGCTTTTATTCCATGGGAGTAATGTCTCAAACTGTCTATGCTTTGATCGATTCCTGGGAGACGAGTAGTAGTTTTCGAAGCACATATGGAGGCATTTTGTTATCTGTGGACCTTCAGAGTGTTGAAGAAACAGGGAAATTGCATCGGTATTGAATACAACAGGCACCATGGGGCTTTTATTCCATGGGAGTAATGTCTCAAACTGTCTATGCTTTGATCGATTCCTGGGAGACGAGTAGTAGTTTTCGAAGCACATATGGAGGCATTCTGTAATCTGTGGACCTTCAGAGTGTTGAAGAAACAGGGAAATTGCATCGGTATTGAATACAACAGGCACCATGGGGCTTTTATTCCATGGGAGTAATGTCTCAAACTGACTACGCTTCAATCGATTCCTGGGAGACAAGTAGTAGTTTTCGAAGCACATCTGGAAGCATTCTGTAATCTGTGGACCTTCAGAGTGTTGATGAAACGCAGATATTGCATCGGTATTGAATACAACAGGCACCATGGGGCTTTTATTCCATGGGAGTAATGTCTCAAACTGTCTATGCTTTGATCGATTCCTGGGAGACCAGTAGTAGTTTTCGAAGCACATATGGAGGCATTTTGTTATCTGTGGACCTTCAGAGTGTTGAAGAAACAGGGAAATTGCATCGGTATTGAATACAACAGGCATCGTGGGGCTTTTATTCCATGGGAGTAATGTCTCAAACTGTCTATGCTTTGATCGATTCCTGGGAGACCAGTAGTAGGTTTCGAAGCACATCTGGAGGCATTCTGTAATCTGTGGACCTTCAGAGTGTTGAAGAAACAGGGAAATTGCATCGGTATTGAATACAACAGGCACCATGGGGCTTTTATTCCATGGGAGTAATGTCTCAAAGTGACTACGCTTCAATCGATTCCTGGGAGACAAGTAGTAGTTTTCGAAGCACATCTGGAAGCATTCTGTAATCTGTGGACCTTCTGAGTGTTGTTGAAACGCAGATATTGCATCGGTATTGAATACAACAGGCACCATGGGGCTTTTATTCCATGGGAGTAATGTCTCAAACTGTCTATGCTTTGATCGATTCCTGGGAGACCAGTAGTAGTTTTCGAAGCACATATGGAGGCATTTTGTTATCTGTGGACCTTCAGAGTGTTGAAGAAACAGGGAAATTGCATCGGTATTGAATACAACAGGCATCATGGGGCTTTTATTCCATGGGAGTAATGTCTCAAACTGTCTACGCCTTCATTGATTCCTGGGAGACGAGTAGTAGTTTTCGAAGCACATATGGAGGCATTCTGTAATCTGTGGACCTTCAGAGTGTTGAAGAAACAGGGAAATTGCATCGGTAATGAATACAACAGGGACCATGGGGCTTTTATTCCATGGGAGTAATGTCTCAAACTGACTACGCTTCAATCGATTCCTGGGAGACAAGTAGTAGTTTTCGAAGCACATCTGGAAGCATTCTGTAATCTGTGGACCTTCAGAGTGTTGATGAAACGCAGATATTGCATCGGTATTGAATACAACAGGCACCATGGGGCTTTTATTCCATGGGAGTAATGTCTCAAACTGTCTATGCTTTGATCGATTCCTGGGAGACCAGTAGTAGTTTTCGAAGCACATATGGAGGCATTTTGTTATCTGTGGACCTTCAGAGTGTTGAAGAAACAGGGAAATTGCATCGGTATTGAATACAACAGGCATCGTGGGGCTTTTATTCCATGGGAGTAATGTCTCAAACTGTCTATGCTTTGATCGATTCCTGGGAGACCAGTAGTAGGTTTCGAAGCACATCTGGAGGCATTCTGTAATCTGTGGACCTTCAGAGTGTTGAAGAAACAGGGAAATTGCATCGGTATTGAATACAACAGGCACCATGGGGCTTTTATTCCATGGGAGTAATGTCTCAAAGTGACTACGCTTCAATCGATTCCTGGGAGACAAGTAGTAGTTTTCGAAGCACATCTGGAAGCATTCTGTAATCTGTGGACCTTCTGAGTGTTGTTGAAACGCAGATATTGCATCGGTATTGAATACAACAGGCACCATGGGGCTTTTATTCCATGGGAGTAATGTCTCAAACTGTCTATGCTTTGATCGATTCCTGGGAGACCAGTAGTAGTTTTCGAAGCACATATGGAGGCATTTTGTTATCTGTGGACCTTCAGAGTGTTGAAGAAACAGGGAAATTGCATCGGTATTGAATACAACAGGCATCATGGGGCTTTTATTCCATGGGAGTAATGTCTCAAACTGTCTACGCCTTCATTGATTCCTGGGAGACGAGTAGTAGTTTTCGAAGCACATATGGAGGCATTCTGTAATCTGTGGACCTTCAGAGTGTTGAAGAAACAGGGAAATTGCATCGGTAATGAATACAACAGGGACCATGGGGCTTTTATTCCATGGGAGTAATGTCTCAAACTGACTACGCTTCAATCGATTCCTGGGAGACAAGTAGTAGTTTTCGAAGCACATCTGGAAGCATTCTGTAATCTGTGGACCTTCAGAGTGTTGAAGAAACAGGGAAATTGCATCGGTAGTGAATACAAAAGGCATCGTGGGGCTTTTATTCCATGGGAGTAATGTCTCAAACTGTCTACGCTTTAATCGATTCCTGGGAGACAAGTAGTAGTTTTCGAAGCACATCTGGAGGCATTCTGTAATCTGTGGACCTTCAGAGTGTTGAAGAAACAGGGAAATTGCATCGGTATTGAATACAACAGGCACCATGGGGCTTTTATTCCATGGGAGTAATGTCTCAAACTGTCTATGCTTTGATCGAATCCTGGGAAACCAGTAGTAGTTTTCGAAGCACATATGGAGGCATTCTGTAATCTGTGGACCTTCAGAGTGTTGAAGAAGCAGGGAAATTGCATCGGTATTGAATACAACAGGCATCGTGGGGCTTTTATTCCATGGGAGTAATGTCTCAAACTGTCTATGCTTTGATCGATTCCTGGGAGACCAGTAGTAGTTTTCGAAGCACATCTGGAGGCATTCTGTAATCTGTGGACCTTCAGAGTGTTGAAGAAACAGGGAAATTGCATCGGTATTGAATACAACAGGCATCGTGGGGCTTTTATTCAATGGGAGTAATGTCTCAAACTGTCTACGCTTTAATCGATTCCTGGGAGACAAGTAGTAGTTTTCGAAGCACATCTGGAGGCATTCTGTTATCTGTGGACCTTCAGAGTGTTGAAGAAACAAGGAAATTGCATCGGTATTGAATACAACAGGCACCATGGGGCTTTTATTCCATGGGAGTAATGTCTCAAACTGTCTACGCTTTAATCGATTCCTGGGAGACAAGTAGTAGTTTTCGAAGCACATCTGGAGGCATTCTGTAATCTGTGGACCTTCAGAGTGTTGAAGAAACTGGGAAATTGCATCGGTATTGAATACAACAGGCACCATGGGGCTTTTATTCCATGGGAGTAATGTCTCAAACTGTCTACGCTTTGATCGATTCCTGGGAGACCAGTAGTAGTTTTCGAAGCACATATGGAGGCATTCTGTTATCTGTGGACCATCAGAGTGTTGAAGAAACAGGGAAATTGCATCGGTAATGAATACAACAGGGACCATGGGGCTTTTATTCCATGGGAGTAATGTCTCAAACTGACTACGCTTCAATCGATTCCTGGGAGACAAGTAGTAGTTTTCGAAGCACATCTGGAAGCATTCTGTAATCTGTGGACCTTCAGAGTGTTGAAGAAACAGGGAAATTGCATCGGTAGTGAATACAAAAGGCATCGTGGGGCTTTTATTCCATGGGAGTAATGTCTCAAACTGTCTACGCTTTAATCGATTCCTGGGAGACCAGTAGTAGTTTTCGAAGCACATATGGAGGCATTCTGTTATCTGTGGACCTTCAGAGTGTTGAAGAAGCAGGGAAATTGCATCGGTATTGAATACAACAGGCATCGTGGGGCTTTTATTCCATGGGAGTAATGTCTCAAACTGTCTATGCTTTGATCGATTCCTGGGAGACCAGTAGTAGTTTTCGAAGCACATCTGGAGGCATTCTGTAATCTGTGGACCTTCAGAGTGTTGAAGAAACAGGGAAATTGCATCGGTATTGAATACAACAGGCATCGTGGGGCTTTTATTCAATGGGAGTAATGTCTCAAACTGTCTACGCTTTAATCGATTCCTGGGAGACAAGTAGTAGTTTTCGAAACACATCTGGAGGCATTCTGTTATCTGTGGACCTTCAGAGTGTTGAAGAAACAAGGAAATTGCATCGGTATTGAATACAACAGGCACCATGGGGCTTTTATTCCATGGGAGTAATGTCTCAAACTGTCTACGCTTTAATCGATTCCTGGGAGACAAGTAGTAGTTTTCGAAGCACATCTGGAGGCATTCTGTAATCTGTGGACCTTCAGAGTGTTGAAGAAACTGGGAAATTGCATCGGTATTGAATACAACAGGCACCATGGGGCTTTTATTCCATGGGAGTAATGTCTCAAACTGTCTATGCTTTGATCGAATCCTGGGAAACCAGTAGTAGTTTTCGAAGCACATATGGAGGCATTCTGTAATCTGTGGACCTTCAGAGTGTTGAAGAAGCAGGGAAATTGCATCGGTATTGAATACAACAGGAACCTTTGGCTTTAATTCCATGGGGGTAATGTCTCAAACTGTCTATGCTTTGATCGAATCCTGGGAAACCAGTAGTAGTTTTCGAAGCACATATGGAGGCATTCTGTTATCTGTGGACCTTCGGAGTGTTGAAGAAACAGGGAAATTGCATCGGTATTGAATACAACAGGCACCATGGGGCTTTTATTCCATGGGTGTAATGTCTCAAACTGTCTACGCTTTCATCGATTCCTGGGAGATAAGTAGTAGTTTTTGAAGCACATATGGAGGCATTCTGTAATCTGTGGACCTTCAGAGTGTTGATGAAACACAGATATTGCATCGGTATTGAATACAACAGGCACCATGGGGCTTTTATTCCATGGGGGTAATGTCTCAAACTGTCTATGCTTTGATCGATTCCTGGGAGACCAGTAGTAGTTTTCGAAGCACATCTGGAGGCATTCTGTTATCTGTGGACCTTCAGAGTGTTGAATAAACACAGATATTGCATCGGTATTGAATACAACAGGCACCATGGGGCTTTTATTCCATGGGAATAATGTCTCAAACTGTCTATGCTTTCATCGATTCCTGGGAGACCAGTAGTAGTTTTCGAAGCACATCTGGAGGCATTCTGTAATCTGTGGACCTTCAGAGTGTTGATGAAACACAGATATTGCATCGGTATTGAATACAACAGGCACCATGGGGCTTTTGTTCCATGGGGGTAATGTCTCAAACTGTCTATGCTTTGATCGATTCCTGGGAGACCAGTAGTAGTTTTCGAAGCACATCTGGAGGCATTCTGTAATCTGTGGACCTTCAGAGTGTTGATGAAACACAGATATTGCATCGGTATTGAATACAACAGGCACCATGGGGCTTTTATTCCATGGGAGTAATGTCTCAAACTGTCTATGCTTTGATCGATTCCTGGGAGACCAGTAGTAGTTTTCGAAGCACATATGGAGGCATTCTGTAATCTGTGGACATTCAGAGTGTTGAAGAAGCAGGGAAATTGCATCGGTAGTGAATACAACAGGCATCGTGGGGCTTTTATTCCATGGGAGTAATGTCTCAAACTGTCTATGCTTTGATCGATTCCTGGGAGACCAGTAGTAGTTTTCGAAGCACATCTGGAGGCATTCTGTAATCTGTGGACCTTCAGAGTGTTGAAGAAACACAGATATTGCATCGGTATTGAATACAACAGGCACCATGGGGCTTTTATTCCATGGGAGTAATGTCTCAAACTGTCTACGCCTTCATCGATTCCTGGGAGACGAGTAGTAGTTTTCGAAGCACATATGGAGGCATTCTGTTATCTGTGGACCTTCAGAGTGTTGAAGAAACAGGAAAATTGCATCGGTATTGAATACAACAGGCACCATGGGGCTTTTATTCCATGGGAGTAATGTCTCAAACTGTCTATGCTTTGATCGATTCCTGGGAGACCAGTAGTAGTTTTCGAAGCACATATGGAGGGATTTTGTTATCTGTGGGCCTTCAGAGTGTTGAAGAAACAGGGAAATTGCATCGGTATTGAATACAACAGGCATCGTGGGGCTTTTATTCCATGGGAGTAATGTCTCAAACTGTCTATGCTTTGATCGATACCTGGGAAACCAGTAGTAGGTTTCGAAGCACATCTGGAGGCATTCTGTAATCTGTGGACCTTCAGAGTGTTGAAGAAACAGGGAAATTGCATCGGTAGTGAATACAACAGGCATCGTGGGGCTTTTATTCCATGGGAGTAATGTCTCAAACTGTCTATGCTTTGATCGATTCCTGGGAGACCAGTAGTAGTTTTCGAAGCACATCTGGAGGCATTCTGTAATCTGTGGACCTTCAGAGTGTTGATGAAACACAGATATTGCATCGGTATTGAATACAACAGGCACAATGGGGCTTTTATTCCATGGGAGTAATGTCTCAAACTGTCTATGCTTTGATCGATTCCTGGGAGACCAGTAGTAGTTTTCGAAGCACATCTGGAGGCATTCTGTAATCTGTGGACCTTCAGAGTGTTGAAGAAACACAGATATTGCATCGGTATTGAATACAAAAGGCACCATGGGGCTTTTATTCCATGGGAGTAATGTCTCAAACTGTCTATGCTTTGATCGATTCCTGGGAGACCAGTAGTAGTTTTCGAAGCACATATGGAGGCATTCTGTAATCTGTGGACATTCAGAGTGTTGAAGAAGCAGGGAAATTGCATCGGTATTGAATACAACAGGGATCGTGGGGCTTTTATTCCATGGGAGTAATGTCTCAAACTGTCTATGCTTTGATCGATTCCTGGGAGACCAGTAGTAGTTTTCGAAGCACATCTGGAGGCATTCTGTAATCTGTGGACCTTCAGAGTGTTGAAGAAACAGTGAAATTGCATCGGTATTGAATACAACAGGCATCGTGGGGCTTTTATTCCATGGGAGTAATGTCTCAAACTGTCTATGCTTCAATCGATTCCTGGGAGACAAGTAGTAGTTTTCGAAGCACATCTGGAAGCATTCTGTAATCTGTGGACCTTCAGAGTGTTGATGAAACACAGATATTGCATCGGTATTGAATACAACAGGCACCATGGGGCTTTTATTCCATGGGAGTAATGACTCAAACTGTCTATGCTTTGATCGAATCCTGGGAAACCAGTAGTAGTTTTCAAAGCACATATGAAGGCGTTCTGTAATCTGTGGACCTTCAGAGTGTTGAAGAAGCAGGGAAATTGCATCGGTATTGAATACAACAGGCATCGTGGGGCTTTTATTCCATGGGAGTAATGTCTCAAACTGTCTATGCTTTGATCGATTCCTGGGAGACCAGTAGTAGTTTTCGAAGCACATCTGGAGGCATTCTGTAATCTGTGGAACATCAGAGTGTTGAAGAAACAGTGAAATTGCATCGGAATTGAATACAACAGGCATCGTGGGGCTTTTATTCCATGGGAGTAAAGTGTCAAACTGTCTATGCTTTAATCGATAATTGGGAAACCAGTAATAGGTTTCGAAGCACATCCGGAGGCATTCTGTAATCTGTGGACCTTCAGAGTGTTGAAGAAACAGGGAAATTGCATCGGTATTGAATACAACAGGCATCGTGAGGCTTTTATTCCATGGGAGTAATGTCTCAAACTGTCTACGCTTTAATCGATTCCTGGGAGACAAGTAGTAGTTTTCGAAGCACATCTGGAGGCATTCTGTTATCTGTGGACCTTCAGAGTGTTGAAGAAACAGGGAAATTGCATCGGTATTGAATACAACAGGCACCATGGGGCTTTTATTCCATGGGAGTAATGTCTCAAACTGTCTACGCTTTAATCGATTCCTGGGGGACAAGTTGTAGTTTTCGAAGCACATCTGGAAGCATTCTGTTATCTGTGGACCTTCAGAGTGTTGAAGAAACAGGGAAATTGCATCGGTATTGAATACAACAGGCACCATGGGGCTTTTATTCCATGGGAGTAATGTCTCAAACTGTCTATGCTTTGATCGAATCCTGGGTAACCAGTAGTAGTTCTCGAAGCACATATGGAGGCATTCTGTAATCTGTGGACCTTCAGAGTGTTGAAGAAGCAGGGAAATTGCATCGGTATTGAATACAACAGGCATCGTGGGGCTTTTATTCCATGGGAGTAATGTCTCAAACTGTCTATGCTTTGATCGATTCCTGGGAGACCAGTAGTAGTTTTCGAAGCACATCTGGAGGCATTCTGTAATCTGTGGACCTTCAGAGTGTTGAAGAAACAGGGAAATTGCATCGGTATTGAATACAACAGGCATCGTGGGGCTTTTATTCCATGGGAGTAATGTCTCAAACTGTCTACGCTTTAATCGATTCCTGGGAGACAAGTTGTAGTTTTCGAAGCACATCTGGAGGCATTCTGTAATCTGTGGACCTTCAGAGTGTTGAAGAAACAGGGAAACTGCATCGGTATTGAATACAACAGGCACCATGGGGCTTTTATTCCATGGGAGTAATGTCTCAAACTGTCTATGCTTTGATCGAAACCTGGGAAACCAGTAGTAGTTTTCGAAGCACATATGGAGGCATTCTGTAATCTGTGGACCTTCAGAGTGTTGAAGAAGCAGGGAAATTGCATCGGTATTGAATACAACAGGCATCGTGGGGCTTTTATTCCATGGGAGTAATGTCTCAAACTGTCTATGCTTTGATCGATTCCTGGGAGACCAGTAGTAGTTTTCGAAGCACATCTGGAGGCATTCTGTAATCTGTGGACCTTCAGAGTGTTGAAGAAACAGGGAAATTGCATCGGTATTGAATACAACAGGCATCGTGGGGCTTTTATTCCATGGGAGTAATGTCTCAAACTGTCTACGCTTTAATCGATTCCTGGGAGACAAGTAGTAGTTTTCGAAGCACATCTGGAGGCATTCTGTTATCTGTGGACCTTCAGAGTGTTGAAGAAACAGGGAAATTGCATCGGTATTGAATACAACAGGCACCATGGGGCTTTTATTCCATGGGAGTAATGTCTCAAACTGTCTATGCCTTGATCGAATCCTGGGAAACCAGTAATAGTTTTCGAAGCACATATGGAGGCATTCTGTAATCTGTGGACCTTCAGAGTGTTGAAGAAGCAGGGAAATTGCATCGGTATTGAATACAACAGGCACCATGGGGCTTTTATTCCATGGGAGTAATGTCTCAAACTGTCTATGCTTTGATCGATTCCTGGGAGACCAGTAGTAGTTTTCGAAGCACATCTGGAGGCATTCTGTTATCTGTGGACCTTCAGAGTGTTGAAGAAACAAGGAAATTGCATCGGTATTGAATACAACAGGCACCATGGGGCTTTTATTCCATGGGAGTAATGTCTCAAACTGGCTATGCTTTGATCGATTCCTGGGAGACCAGTAGTAGTTTTCGAAGCACATCTGGAGGCATTCTGTAATCTGTGGACCTTCAGAGTGTTGAAGAAACAGGGAAATTGCATCGGTATTGAATACAGCAGGCACCGTGGGGCTTTTATTCCATGGGAGTAATGTCTCAAACTGTCTATGCTTTGATCGATTCCTGGGAGACCAGTAGTAGTTTTCGCAGCACATCTGGAGGCATTCTGTAATCTGTGGACCTTCAGAGTGTTGAAGAAACAGGGAAATTGCATCGGTATTGAATACAACAGGCATCGTGGGGCTTTTATTCCATGGGAGTAAAGTCTCAAACTGTCTATGCTTTAATCGATAATTGGGAAACCAGTAATAGGTTTCGAAGCACATCTGGAGGCATTCTGTAATCTGTGGACCTTCAGAGTGTTGAAGAAACAGGGAAATTGCATCGGTATTGAATACAACAGGCATCGTGAGGCTTTTATTCCATGGGAGTAATGTCTCAAACTGTCTACGCTTTAATCGATTCCTGGGAGACAAGTAGTAGTTTTCGAAGCACATCTGGAGGCATTCTGTTATCTGTGGACCTTCAGAGTGTTGAAGAAACAGGGAAATTGCATCGGTATTGACTACAACAGGCACCATGGGGCTTTTATTCCATGGGAGTAATGTCTCAAACTGTCTACGCTTTAATCGATTCCTGGGGGACCAGTAGTAGTTTTCGGAGCACATCTGGAGGCATTCTGTAATCTGTGGACCTTCAGAGTGTTGAAGAAACAGGGAAATTGCATCGGTATTGAATACAACAGGCATCGTGGGGCTTTTATTCCATGGGAGTAATGTCTCAAACTGTCTACGCTTTAATCGATTCCTGGGAGACAAGTAGTAGTTTTCGAAGCACATCTGGAGGCATTCTGTAATCTGTGGACCTTCAGAGTGTTGAAGAAACAGGGAAATTGCATCGGTATTGAATACAACAGGCACCATGGGGCTTTTATTCCATGGGAGTAATGTCTCAAACTGTCTATGCTTTGATCGAATCCTGGGAAACCAGTAGTAGTTTTCGAAGCACATATGGAGGCATTCTGTAATCTGTGGACCTTCAGAGTGTTGAAGAAGCAGGGAAATTGCATCGGTATTGAATACAACAGGCATCGTGGGGCTTTTATTCCATGGGAGTAATGTCTCAAACTGTCTATGCTTTGATCGATTCCTGGGAGACCAGTAGTAGTTTTCGAAGCACATCTGGAGGCATTCTGTAATCTGTGGACCTTCAGAGTGTTGAAGAAACATGGAAATTGCATCGGTATTGAATACAACAGGCATCATGGGGCTTTTATTCCATGGGAGTAATGTCTCAAACTGTCTACGCTTTAATCGATTCCTGGGAGACAAGTAGTAGTTTTCGATGCACATCTGGAGGCATTCTGTTATCTGTGGACCTTCAGAGTGTTGAAGAAACAGGGAAATTGCATCGGTATTGAATACAACAGGCACCATGGGGCTTTTATTCCATGGGAGTAATGTCTCAAACTGTCTATGCTTTGATCGAATCCTGGGAAACCAGTAGTAGTTTTCGAAGCACATATGGAGGCATTCTGTAATCTGTGGACCTTCAGAGTGTTGAAGAAACAGGGAAATTGCATCGGTATTGAATACAGCAGGCACCATGGGGCTTTTATTCCATGGGAGTAATGTCTCAAACTGTCTATGCTTTGATCGATTCCTGGGAGACCAGTAGTAGTTTTCGAAGCACATCTGGAGGCATTCTGTAATCTGTGGACCTTCAGTGTGTTGAAGAAACAGGGAAATTGCATCGGTATTGAATACAGCAGGCACCATGGGGCTTTTATTCCATGGGAGTAATGTCTCAAACTGTCTATGCTTTGATCGATTCCTGGGAGACCAGTAGTAGTTTTCGAAGCACATCTGGAGGCATTCTGTAATCTGTGGACCTTCAGAGTGTTGAAGAAACAGGGAAATAGCATCGGTATTGCATACAACAGGCACCATGGGGCTTTTATTCCATGGGAGTAATGTCTCAAACTGTCTATGCTTTGATCGATTCCTGGGAGACCAGTAGTAGTTTTCGAAGCACATCTGGAGGCATTCTGTTATCTGTGGACCTTCAGAGTGTTGAAGAAACAGGGAAATTGCATCGGTATTGAATACAACAGGCACCATGGGGCTTTTATTCCATGGGAGTAATGTCTCAAACTGTCTATGCTTTGATCGATTCCTGGGAGACCAGTAGTAGTTTTCGAAGCACATCTGGAGGCATTCTGTAATCTGTGGACCTTCAGAGTGTTGAAGAAACAGGGAAATTGCATCGGTATTGAATACAGCAGGCACCGTGGGGCTTTTATTCCATGGGAGTAATGTCTCAAACTGTCTATGCTTTGATCGATTCCTGGGAGACCAGTAGTAGTTTTCGAAGCACATCTGGAGGCATTCTGTTATCTGTGGACCTTCAGAGTGTTGAAGAAACAGGGAAATTGCATCGGTATTGAATACAACAGGCACCATGGGGCTTTTATTCCATGGGAGTAATGTCTCAAACTGTCTATGCTTTGATCGATTCCTGGGAGACCAGTAGTAGTTTTCGAAGCACATCTGGAGGCATTCTGTTATCTGTGGACCTTCAGAGTGTTGAAGAAACAGGGAAATTGCATCGGTATTGAATACAACAGGCACCATGGGGCTTTTATTCCATGGGAGTAATGTCTCAAACTGTCTACGCTTTAATCGATTCCTGGGGGACAAGTTGTAGTTTTCGAAGCACATCTGGAAGCATTCTGTTATCTGTGGACCTTCAGAGTGTTGAAGAAACAGGGAAATTGCATCGGTATTGAATACAACAGGCACCATGGGGCTTTTATTCCATGGGAGTAATGTCTCAAACTGTCTATGCTTTGATCGAATCCTGGGTAACCAGTAGTAGTTTTCGAAGCACATATGGAGGCATTCTGTAATCTGTGGACCTTCAGAGTGTTGAAGAAGCAGGGAAATTGCATCGGTATTGAATACAACAGGCATCGTGGAGCTTTTATTCCATGGGAGTAATGTCTCAAACTGTCTATGCTTTGATCGATTCCTGGGAGACCAGTAGTAGTTTTCGAAGCACATCTGGAGGCATTCTGTTATCTGTGGACCTTCAGAGTGTTGAAGAAACAGGGAAATTGCATCGGTATTGAATACAACAGGCACCATGGGGCTTTTATTCCATGGGAGTAATGTCTCAAACTGTCTATGCTTTGATCGATTCCTGGGAGACCAGTAGTAGTTTTCGAAGCACATCTGGAGGCATTCTGTTATCTGTGGACCTTCAGAGTGTTGAAGAAACAGGGAAATTGCATCGGTATTGAATACAACAGGCACCATGGGGCTTTTATTCCATGGGAGTAATGTCTCAAACTGTCTACGCTTTAATCGATTCCTGGGGGACAAGTTGTAGTTTTCGAAGCACATCTGGAAGCATTCTGTTATCTGTGGACCTTCAGAGTGTTGAAGAAACAGGGAAATTGCATCGGTATTGAATACAACAGGCACCATGGGGCTTTTATTCCATGGGAGTAATGTCTCAAACTGTCTATGCTTTGATCGAATCCTGGGTAACCAGTAGTAGTTTTCGAAGCACATATGGAGGCATTCTGTAATCTGTGGACCTTCAGAGTGTTGAAGAAGCAGGGAAATTGCATCGGTATTGAATACAACAGGCATCGTGGAGCTTTTATTCCATGGGAGTAATGTCTCAAACTGTCTATGCTTTGATCGATTCTTGGGAGACCAGTAGTAGTTTTCGAAGCACATCTGGAGGCATTCTGTAATCTGTGGACCTTCAGAGTGTTGAAGAAACAGGGAAATTGCATCGGTATTGAATACAACAGGCATCGTGGGGCTTTTATTCCATGGGAGTAATGTCTCAAACTGTCTACGCTTTAATCGATTCCTGGGAGACAAGTAGTAGTTTTCTAAGCACATCTGGAGGCATTCTGTAATCTGTGGACCTTCAGAGTGTTGAAGAAACAGGGAAATTGCATCGGTATTGAATACAACAGGCACCATGGGGCTTTTATTCCATGGGAGTAATGTCTCAAACTGTCTATGCTTTGATCGATTCCTTGGAGACCAGTAGTAGTTTTCGAAGCACATCTGGAGGCATTCTGTAATCTGTGGACCTTCAGAGTGTTGAAGAAACAGGGAAATAGCATCGGTATTGCATACAACAGACACCATGGGGCTTTTATTCCATGGGAGTAATGTCTCAAACTGTCTACGCTTTAATCGATTCCTGGGAGACCAGTAGTAGTTTTCGAAGCACATCTGGAGGCATTCTGTAATGTGTGGACCTTCAGAGTGTTGAAGAAACAGGGAAATTGCATCGGTATTGAATACAACAGGCATCGTGGGGCTTTTATTCCATGGGAGTAATGTCTCAAACTGTCTACGCTTTAATCGATTCCTGGGAGACAAGTAGTAGTTTTCGAAGGACATCTGGAGGCATTCTGTAATCTGTGAACCTTCAGAGTGTTGAAGAAACAGGGAAATTGCATCGGTATTGAATACAACAGGCACCATGGGGCTTTTATTCCATGGGAGTAATGTCTCAAACTGTCTATGCTTTGATCGAATCCTGGGAAACCAGTAGTAGTTTTCGAAGCACATATGGAGGCATTCTGTAATCTGTGGACCTTCAGAGTGTTGAAGAAGCAGGGAAATTGCATCGGTATTGAATACAACAGGCATCGTGGGGCTTTTATTCCACGGGAGTAATGTCTCAAACTGTCTATGCTTTGATCGATTCCTGGGAGACCAGTAGTAGTTTTCGAAGCACATCTGGAGGCATTCTGTAATCTGTGGACCTTCAGAGTGTTGAAGAAACAGGGAAATTGCATCGGTATTGAATACAACAGGCATCGTGGGGCTTTTATTCCATGGGAGTAATGTCTCAAACTGTCTACGCTTTAATCGATTCCTGGGAGACAAGTAGTAGTTTTCGAAGCACATCTGGAGGCATTCTGTTATCTGTGGACCTTCAGAGTGTTGAAGAAACAGGGAAATTGCATCGGTATTGAATACAACAGGCACCATGGGGCTTTTATTCCATGGGAGTAATGTCTCAAACTGTCTATGCTTTGATCGAATCCTGGGAAACCAGTAGTAGTTTTCGAAGCACATATGGAGGCATTCTGTAATCTGTGGACCTTCAGAGTTTTGAAGAAGCAGGGAAATTGCATCGGTATTGAATACAACAGGCACCATGGGGCTTTTATTCCATGGGAGTAATGTCTCAAACTGTCTATGCTTTGATCGATTCCTGGGAGACCAGTAGTAGTTTTCGAAGCACATCTGGAGGCATTCTGTTATCTGTGGACCTTCAGAGTGTTGAAGAAACAAGGAAATTGCATCGGTATTGAATACAACAGGCACCATGGGGCTTTTATTCCATGGGAGTAATGTCTCAAACTGTCTATGCTTTGATCGATTCCTGGGAGACCAGTAGTAGTTTTCGAAGCACATCTGGAGGCATTCTGTAATCTGTGGACCTTCAGAGTGTTGAAGAAACAGGGAAATTGCATCGGTATTGAATACAGCAGGCACCGTGGGGCTTTTATTCCATGGGAGTAATGTCTCAAACTGTCTATGCTTTGATCGATTCCTGGGAGACCAGTAGTAGTTTTCGAAGCACATCTGGAGGCATTCTGTAATCTTTGGACCTTCAGAGTGTTGAAGAAACAGGGAAATTGCATCGGTATTGAATACAGCAGGCACCATGGGGCTTTTATTCCATGGGAGTAATGTCTCAAACTGTCTATGCTTTGATCGATTCCTGGGAGACCAGTAGTAGTTTTCGAAGCACATCTGGAGGCATTCTGTAATCTGTGGACCTTCAGAGTGTTGAAGAAACAGGGAAATAGCATCGGTATTGAATACAGCAGGCACCGTGGGGCTTTTATTCCATGGGAGTAATGTCTCAAACTGTCTATGCTTTGATCGATTCCTGGGAGACCAGTAGTAGTTTTCGAAGCACATCTGGAGGCATTCTGTTATCTGTGGACCTTCAGAGTGTTGAAGAAACAGGGAAATTGCATCGGTATTGAATACAACAGGCACCATGGGGCTTTTATTCCATAGGAGTAATGTCTCAAACTGTCTATGCTTTGATCGATTCCTGGGAGACCAGTAGTAGTTTTCGAAGCACATCTGGAGGCATTCTGTTATCTGTGGACCTTCAGAGTGTTGAAGAAACAGGGAAATTGCATCGGTATTGAATACAACAGGCACCATGGGGCTTTTATTCCATGGGAGTAATGTCTCAAACTGTCTATGCTTTGATCGATTCCTGGGAGACCAGTAGTAGTTTTCGAAGCACATCTGGAGGCATTCTGTAATCTGTGGACCTTCAGAGTGTTGAAGAAACAGGGAAATTGCATCGGTATTGAATACAACAGGCACCATGGGGCTATTATTCCATAGGAGTAATGTCTCAAACTGTCTATGCTTTGATCGATTCCTGGGAGACCAGTAGTAGTTTTCGAAGCACATCTGGAGGCATTCTGTTATCTGTGGACCTTCAGAGTGTTGAAGAAACAGGGAAATTGCATCGGTATTGAATACAACAGGCACCATGGGGCTTTTATTCCATGGGAGTAATGTCTCAAACTGTCTATGCTTTGATCGATTCCTGGGAGACCAGTAGTAGTTTTCGAAGCACATCTGGAGGCATTCTGTAATCTGTGGACCTTCAGAGTGTTGAAGAAACAGGGAAATTGCATCGGTATTGAATACAACAGGCACCATGGGGCTTTTATTCCATAGGAGTAATGTCTCAAACTGTCTATGCTTTGATCGATTCCTGGGAGACCAGTAGTAGTTTTCGATGCACATCTGGAGGCATTCTGTTATCTGTGGACCTTCAGAGTGTTGAAGAAACAGGGAAATTGCATCGGTATTGAATACAACAGGCACCATGGGGCTTTTATTCCATGGGAGTAATGTCTCAAACTGTCTATGCTTTGATCGATTCCTGGGAGACCAGTAGTAGTTTTCGAAGCACATCTGGAGGCATTCTGTAATCTGTGGACCTTCAGAGTGTTGAAGAAACAGGGAAATTGCATCGGTATTGAATACAACAGGCACCATGGGGCTTTTATTCCATAGGAGTAATGTCTCAAACTGTCTATGCTTTGATCGATTCCTGGGAGACCAGTAGTAGTTTTCGAAGCACATCTGGAGGCATTCTGTTATCTGTGGACCTTCAGAGTGTTGAAGAAACAGGGAAATTGCATCGGTATTGAATACAACAGGCACCATGGGGCTTTTATTCCATAGGAGTAATGTCTCAAACTGTCTATGCTTTGATCGATTCCTGGGAGACCAGTAGTAGTTTTCGATGCACATCTGGAGGCATTCTGTTATCTGTGGACCTTCAGAGTGTTGAAGAAACAGGGAAATTGCATCGGTATTGAATACAACAGGCACCATGGGGCTTTTATTCCATGGGAGTAATGTCTCAAACTGTCTATGCTTTGATCGATTCCTGGGAGACCAGTAGTAGTTTTCGAAGCACATCTGGAGGCATTCTGTAATCTGTGGACCTTCAGAGTGTTGAAGAAACAGGGAAATTGCATCGGTATTGAATACAACAGGCACCATGGGGCTTTTATTCCATAGGAGTAATGTCTCAAACTGTCTATGCTTTGATCGATTCCTGGGAGACCAGTAGTAGTTTTCGATGCACATCTGGAGGCATTCTGTTATCTGTGGACCTTCAGAGTGTTGAAGAAACAGGGAAATTGCATCGGTATTGAATACAACAGGCACCATGGGGCTTTTATTCCATGGGAGTAATGTCTCAAACTGTCTATGCTTTGATCGATTCCTGGGAGACCAGTAGTAGTTTTCGAAGCACATCTGGAGGCATTCTGTAATCTGTGGACCTTCAGAGTGTTGAAGAAACAGGGAAATTGCATCGGTATTGAATACAACAGGCACCATGGGGCTTTTATTCCATAGGAGTAATGTCTCAAACTGTCTATGCTTTGATCGATTCCTGGGAGACCAGTAGTAGTTTTCGAAGCACATCTGGAGGCATTCTGTAATCTGTGGACCTTCAGAGTGTTGAAGAAACAGGGAAATTGCATCGGTATTGAATACAACAGGCACCATGGGGCTTTTATTCCATAGGAGTAATGTCTCAAACTGTCTATGCTTTGATCGATTCCTGGGAGACCAGTAGTAGTTTTCGATGCACATCTGGAGGCATTCTGTTATCTGTGGACCTTCAGAGTGTTGAAGAAACAGGGAAATTGCATCGGTATTGAATACAACAGGCACCATGGGGCTTTTATTCCATGGGAGTAATGTCTCAAACTGTCTATGCTTTGATCGATTCCTGGGAGACCAGTAGTAGTTTTCGAAGCACATCTGGAGGCATTCTGTAATCTGTGGACCTTCAGAGTGTTGAAGAAACAGGGAAATTGCATCGGTATTGAATACAACAGGCACCATGGGGCTTTTATTCCATGGGAGTAATGTCTCAAACTGTCTATGCTTTGATCGATTCCTGGGAGACCAGTAGTAGTTTTCGAAGCACATCTGGAGGCATTCTGTAATCTGTGGACCTTCAGAGTGTTGAAGAAACAGGGAAATTGCATCGGTATTGAATACAACAGGCACCATGGGGCTTTTATTCCATAGGAGTAATGTCTCAAACTGTCTATGCTTTGATCGATTCCTGGGAGACCAGTAGTAGTTTTCGATGCACATCTGGAGGCATTCTGTTATCTGTGGACCTTCAGAGTGTTGAAGAAACAGGGAAATTGCATCGGTATTGAATACAACAGGCACCATGGGGCTTTTATTCCATGGGAGTAATGTCTCAAACTGTCTATGCTTTGATCGATTCCTGGGAGACCAGTAGTAGTTTTCGAAGCACATCTGGAGGCATTCTGTAATCTGTGGACCTTCAGAGTGTTGAAGAAACAGGGAAATTGCATCGGTATTGAATACAACAGGCACCATGGGGCTTTTATTCCATAGGAGTAATGTCTCAAACTGTCTATGCTTTGATCGATTCCTGGGAGACCAGTAGTAGTTTTCGAAGCACATCTGGAGGCATTCTGTTATCTGTGGACCTTCAGAGTGTTGAAGAAACAGGGAAATTGCATCGGTATTGAATACAACAGGCACCATGGGGCTTTTATTCCATAGGAGTAATGTCTCAAACTGTCTATGCTTTGATCGATTCCTGGGAGACCAGTAGTAGTTTTCGATGCACATCTGGAGGCATTCTGTTATCTGTGGACCTTCAGAGTGTTGAAGAAACAGGGAAATTGCATCGGTATTGAATACAACAGGCACCATGGGGCTTTTATTCCATGGGAGTAATGTCTCAAACTGTCTATGCTTTGATCGATTCCTGGGAGACCAGTAGTAGTTTTCGAAGCACATCTGGAGGCATTCTGTAATCTGTGGACCTTCAGAGTGTTGAAGAAACAGGGAAATTGCATCGGTATTGAATACAACAGGCACCATGGGGCTTTTATTCCATAGGAGTAATGTCTCAAACTGTCTATGCTTTGATCGATTCCTGGGAGACCAGTAGTAGTTTTCGAAGCACATCTGGAGGCATTCTGTAATCTGTGGACCTTCAGAGTGTTGAAGAAACAGTGAAATAGCATCGGTATTGCATACAACAGGCACCATGGGGCTTTTATTCCATGGGAGTAATGTCTCAAACTGTCTATGCTTTGATCGATTCTTGGGAGACCAGTAGTAGTTTTCGAAGCACATCTGGAGGCATTCTGTTATCTGTGGACCTTCAGAGTGTTGAAGAAACAGGGAAATTGCATCGGTATTGAATACAACAGGCACCATGGGGCTTTTATTCCATGGGAGTAATGTCTCAAACTGTCTATGCTTTGATCGATTCCTGGGAGACCAGTAGTAGTTTTCGAAGCACATCTGGAGGCATTCTGTAATCTGTGGACCTTCAGAGTGTTGAAGAAACAGGGAAATAGCATCGGTATTGAATACAGCAGGCACCGTGGGGCTTTTATTCCATGGGAGTAATGTCTCAAACTGTCTATGCTTTGATCGATTCCTGGGAGACCAGTAGTAGTTTTCGAAGCACATCTGGAGGCATTCTGTTATCTGTGGACCTTCAGAGTGTTGAAGAAACAGGGAAATTGCATCGGTATTGAATACAACAGGCACCATGGGGCTTTTATTCCATAGGAGTAATGTCTCAAACTGTCTATGCTTTGATCGATTCCTGGGAGACCAGTAGTAGTTTTCGAAGCACATCTGGAGGCATTCTGTTATCTGTGGACCTTCAGAGTGTTGAAGAAACAGGGAAATTGCATCGGTATTGAATACAACAGGCACCATGGGGCTTTTATTCCATGGGAGTAATGTCTCAAACTGTCTATGCTTTGATCGATTCCTGGGAGACCAGTAGTAGTTTTCGAAGCACATCTGGAGGCATTCTGTAATCTGTGGACCTTCAGAGTGTTGAAGAAACAGGGAAATTGCATCGGTATTGAATACAACAGGCACCATGGGGCTTTTATTCCATAGGAGTAATGTCTCAAACTGTCTATGCTTTGATCGATTCCTGGGAGACCAGTAGTAGTTTTCGAAGCACATCTGGAGGCATTCTGTTATCTGTGGACCTTCAGAGTGTTGAAGAAACAGGGAAATTGCATCGGTATTGAATACAACAGGCACCATGGGGCTTTTATTCCATGGGAGTAATGTCTCAAACTGTCTATGCTTTGATCGATTCCTGGGAGACCAGTAGTAGTTTTCGAAGCACATCTGGAGGCATTCTGTAATCTGTGGACCTTCAGAGTGTTGAAGAAACAGGGAAATTGCATCGGTATTGAATACAACAGGCACCATGGGGCTTTTATTCCATAGGAGTAATGTCTCAAACTGTCTATGCTTTGATCGATTCCTGGGAGACCAGTAGTAGTTTTCGATGCACATCTGGAGGCATTCTGTTATCTGTGGACCTTCAGAGTGTTGAAGAAACAGGGAAATTGCATCGGTATTGAATACAACAGGCACCATGGGGCTTTTATTCCATGGGAGTAATGTCTCAAACTGTCTATGCTTTGATCGATTCCTGGGAGACCAGTAGTAGTTTTCGAAGCACATCTGGAGGCATTCTGTAATCTGTGGACCTTCAGAGTGTTGAAGAAACAGGGAAATTGCATCGGTATTGAATACAACAGGCACCATGGGGCTTTTATTCCATAGGAGTAATGTCTCAAACTGTCTATGCTTTGATCGATTCCTGGGAGACCAGTAGTAGTTTTCGAAGCACATCTGGAGGCATTCTGTTATCTGTGGACCTTCAGAGTGTTGAAGAAACAGGGAAATTGCATCGGTATTGAATACAACAGGCACCATGGGGCTTTTATTCCATAGGAGTAATGTCTCAAACTGTCTATGCTTTGATCGATTCCTGGGAGACCAGTAGTAGTTTTCGATGCACATCTGGAGGCATTCTGTTATCTGTGGACCTTCAGAGTGTTGAAGAAACAGGGAAATTGCATCGGTATTGAATACAACAGGCACCATGGGGCTTTTATTCCATGGGAGTAATGTCTCAAACTGTCTATGCTTTGATCGATTCCTGGGAGACCAGTAGTAGTTTTCGAAGCACATCTGGAGGCATTCTGTAATCTGTGGACCTTCAGAGTGTTGAAGAAACAGGGAAATTGCATCGGTATTGAATACAACAGGCACCATGGGGCTTTTATTCCATAGGAGTAATGTCTCAAACTGTCTATGCTTTGATCGATTCCTGGGAGACCAGTAGTAGTTTTCGATGCACATCTGGAGGCATTCTGTTATCTGTGGACCTTCAGAGTGTTGAAGAAACAGGGAAATTGCATCGGTATTGAATACAACAGGCACCATGGGGCTTTTATTCCATGGGAGTAATGTCTCAAACTGTCTATGCTTTGATCGATTCCTGGGAGACCAGTAGTAGTTTTCGAAGCACATCTGGAGGCATTCTGTAATCTGTGGACCTTCAGAGTGTTGAAGAAACAGGGAAATTGCATCGGTATTGAATACAACAGGCACCATGGGGCTTTTATTCCATAGGAGTAATGTCTCAAACTGTCTATGCTTTGATCGATTCCTGGGAGACCAGTAGTAGTTTTCGAAGCACATCTGGAGGCATTCTGTTATCTGTGGACCTTCAGAGTGTTGAAGAAACAGGGAAATTGCATCGGTATTGAATACAACAGGCACCATGCGGCTTTTATTCCATAGGAGTAATGTCTCAAACTGTCTATGCTTTGATCGATTCCTGGGAGACCAGTAGTAGTTTTCGATGCACATCTGGAGGCATTCTGTTATCTGTGGACCTTCAGAGTGTTGAAGAAACAGGGAAATTGCATCGGTATTGAATACAACAGGCACCATGGGGCTTTTATTCCATGGGAGTAATGTCTCAAACTGTCTATGCTTTGATCGATTTCTGGGAGACCAGTAGTAGTTTTCGAAGCACATCTGGAGGCATTCTGTAATCTGTGGACCTTCAGAGTGTTGAAGAAACAGGGAAATTGCATCGGTATTGAATACAACAGGCACCATGGGGCTTTTATTCCATGGGAGTAATGTCTCAAACTGTCTATGCTTTGATCGATTCCTGGGAGACCAGTAGTAGTTTTCGAAGCACATCTGGAGGCATTCTGTAATCTGTGGACCTTCAGAGTGTTGAAGAAACAGGGAAATTGCATCGGTATTGAATACAACAGGCACCATGGGGCTTTTATTCCATAGGAGTAATGTCTCAAACTGTCTATGCTTTGATCGATTCCTGGGAGACCAGTAGTAGTTTTCGATGCACATCTGGAGGCATTCTGTTATCTGTGGACCTTCAGAGTGTTGAAGAAACAGGGAAATTGCATCGGTATTGAATACAACAGGCACCATGGGGCTTTTATTCCATGGGAGTAATGTCTCAAACTGTCTATGCTTTGATCGATTCCTGGGAGACCAGTAGTAGTTTTCGAAGCACATCTGGAGGCATTCTGTAATCTGTGGACCTTCAGAGTGTTGAAGAAACAGGGAAATTGCATCGGTATTGAATACAACAGGCACCATGGGGCTTTTATTCCATAGGAGTAATGTCTCAAACTGTCTATGCTTTGATCGATTCCTGGGAGACCAGTAGTAGTTTTCGAAGCACATCTGGAGGCATTCTGTTATCTGTGGACCTTCAGAGTGTTGAAGAAACAGGGAAATTGCATCGGTATTGAATACAACAGGCACCATGGGGCTTTTATTCCATAGGAGTAATGTCTCAAACTGTCTATGCTTTGATCGATTCCTGGGAGACCAGTAGTAGTTTTCGATGCACATCTGGAGGCATTCTGTTATCTGTGGACCTTCAGAGTGTTGAAGAAACAGGGAAATTGCATCGGTATTGAATACAACAGGCACCATGGGGCTTTTATTCCATGGGAGTAATGTCTCAAACTGTCTATGCTTTGATCGATTCCTGGGAGACCAGTAGTAGTTTTCGAAGCACATCTGGAGGCATTCTGTAATCTGTGGACCTTCAGAGTGTTGAAGAAACAGGGAAATTGCATCGGTATTGAATACAACAGGCACCATGGGGCTTTTATTCCATAGGAGTAATGTCTCAAACTGTCTATGCTTTGATCGATTCCTGGGAGACCAGTAGTAGTTTTCGATGCACATCTGGAGGCATTCTGTTATCTGTGGACCTTCAGAGTGTTGAAGAAACAGGGAAATTGCATCGGTATTGAATACAACAGGCACCATGGGGCTTTTATTCCATGGGAGTAATGTCTCAAACTGTCTATGCTTTGATCGATTCCTGGGAGACCAGTAGTAGTTTTCGAAGCACATCTGGAGGCATTCTGTAATCTGTGGACCTTCAGAGTGTTGAAGAAACAGGGAAATTGCATCGGTATTGAATACAACAGGCACCATGGGGCTTTTATTCCATAGGAGTAATGTCTCAAACTGTCTATGCTTTGATCGATTCCTGGGAGACCAGTAGTAGTTTTCGAAGCACATCTGGAGGCATTCTGTTATCTGTGGACCTTCAGAGTGTTGAAGAAACAGGGAAATTGCATCGGTATTGAATACAACAGGCACCATGGGGCTTTTATTCCATAGGAGTAATGTCTCAAACTGTCTATGCTTTGATCGATTCCTGGGAGACCAGTAGTAGTTTTCGATGCACATCTGGAGGCATTCTGTTATCTGTGGACCTTCAGAGTGTTGAAGAAACAGGGAAATTGCATCGGTATTGAATACAACAGGCACCATGGGGCTTTTATTCCATGGGAGTAATGTCTCAAACTGTCTATGCTTTGATCGATTCCTGGGAGACCAGTAGTAGTTTTCGAAGCACATCTGGAGGCATTCTGTAATCTGTGGACCTTCAGAGTGTTGAAGAAACAGGGAAATTGCATCGGTATTGAATACAACAGGCACCATGGGGCTTTTATTCCATAGGAGTAATGTCTCAAACTGTCTATGCTTTGATCGATTCCTGGGAGACCAGTAGTAGTTTTCGAAGCACATCTGGAGGCACTCTGTTATCTGTGGACCTTCAGAGTGTTGAAGAAACAGGGAAATTGCATCGGTATTGAATACAACAGGCACCATGGGGCTTTTATTCCATGGGAGTAATGTCTCAAACTGTCTATGCTTTGATCGATTCCTGGGAGACCAGTAGTAGTTTTCGAAGCACATCTGGAGGCATTCTGTAATCTGTGGACCTTCAGAGTGTTGAAGAAACAGGGAAATTGCATCGGTATTGAATACAACAGGCACCATGGGGCTTTTATTCCATAGGAGTAATGTCTCAAACTGTCTATGCTTTGATCGATTCCTGGGAGACCAGTAGTAGTTTTCGATGCACATCTGGAGGCATTCTGTTATCTGTGGACCTTCAGAGTGTTGAAGAAACAGGGAAATTGCATCGGTATTGAATACAACAGGCACCATGGGGCTTTTATTCCATGGGAGTAATGTCTCAAACTGTCTATGCTTTGATCGATTCCTGGGAGACCAGTAGTAGTTTTCGAAGCACATCTGGAGGCATTCTGTAATCTGTGGACCTTCAGAGTGTTGAAGAAACAGGGAAATTGCATCGGTATTGAATACAACAGGCACCATGGGGCTTTTATTCCATAGGAGTAATGTCTCAAACTGTCTATGCTTTGATCGATTCCTGGGAGACCAGTAGTAGTTTTCGAAGCACATCTGGAGGCATTCTGTTATCTGTGGACCTTCAGAGTGTTGAAGAAACAGGGAAATTGCATCGGTATTGAATACAACAGGCACCATGGGGCTTTTATTCCATAGGAGTAATGTCTCAAACTGTCTATGCTTTGATCGATTCCTGCGAGACCAGTAGTAGTTTTCGATGCACATCTGGAGGCATTCTGTAATCTGTGGACCTTCAGAGTGTTGAAGAAACAGGGAAATTGCATCGGTATTGAATACAGCAGGCACCGTGGGGCTTTTATTCCATGGGAGTAATGTCTCAAACTGTCTATGCTTTGATCGATTCCTGGGAGACCAGTCGTAGTTTTCGAAGCACATCTGGAGGCATTCTGTAATCTGTGGACCTTCAGAGTGTTGAAGAAACAGGGAAATTGCATCGGTATTGAATACAGCAGGCACCGTGGGGCTTTTATTCCATGGGAGTAATGTCTCAAACTGTCTATGCTTTGATCGATTCCTGGGAGACCAGTAGTAGTTTTCGAAGCACATCTGGAGGCATTCTGTAATCTGTGGACCTTCAGAGTGTTGAAGAAACAGGGAAATAACATCGGTATTGCATACAACAGGCACCATGGGGCTTTTATTCCATGGGAGTAATGTCTCAAACTGTCTATGCTTTGATCGATTCCTGGGAGACCAGTAGTAGTTTTCGAAGCACATCTGGAGGCATTCTGTTATCTGTGGACCTTCAGAGTGTTGAAGAAACAGGGAAATTGCATCGGTATTGAATACAACAGGCACCATGGGGCTTTCATTCCATGGGAGTAATGTCTCAAACTGTCTGTGCTTTGATCGAATCCTGGGAGACCAGTAGTAGTTTTCGAAGCACATCTGGAGGCATTCTGTTATCTGTGGACCTTCAGAGTGTTGAAGAAACAGGGAAATTGCATCGGTATTGAATACAACAGGCACCATGGGGCTTTTATTCCATGGGAGTAATGTCTCAAACTGTCTATGCTTTGATCGATTCCTGGGCGACCAGTAGTAGTTTTCGAAGCACATCTGGAGGCATTCTGTAATCTGTGGACCTTCAGAGTGTTGAAGAAACAGTGAAATAGCATCGGTATTGCATACAACAGTTACCATGGGGCTTTTATTCCATGGGAGTAATGTCTCAAACTGTCTATGCTTTGATCGATTCCTGGGAGACCAGTAGTAGTTTTCGAAGCACATCTGGAGGCATTCTGTTATCTGTGGACCTTCAGAGTGTTGAAGAAACAGGGAAATTGCATCGGTATTGAATACAACAAGCACCATGGGGCTTTTATTCCATGGGAGTAATGTCTCAAACTGTCTATGCTTTGATCGATTCCTGGGAGACCAGTAGTAGTTTTCGAAGCACATCTGGAGGCATTCTGTTATCTGTGGACCTTCAGAGTGTTGAAGAAACAGGGAAATTGCATCGGTATTGAATACAACAGACACCATGGGGCTTTTATTCCATGGGAGTAATGTCTCAAACTGTCAATGCTTTGATCGATTCCTGGGAGACCAGTAGTAGTTTTCGAAGCACATCTGGAGGCATTCTGTTATCTGTGGACTTTCAGAGTGTTGAAGAAACAGGGAAATTGCATCGGTATTGAATACAACAGGCACCATGGGTCTTTTATTCCATGGGAGTAATGTCTCAAACTGTCTATGTTTTGATCGATCCCTGGGAGACCAGTAGTAGTTTTCGAAGCACATCTGGAGGCATTCTGTTATCTGTGGACCTTCAGAGTGTTGAAGAAACAGGGAAATTGCATCGGTATTGAATACAACAGGCACCATGGGGCATTTATTCCATGGGAGTAATGTCTCAAACTGTCTATGCTTTGATCGATTCCTGGGAGACCAGTAGTAGTTTTCGAAGCACATCTGGAGGCATTCTGTAATCTGTGGACCTTCAGAGTGTTGAAGAAACAGGGAAATAGCATCGGTATTGCATACAACAGGCACCATGGGGCTTTTATTCCATGGGAGTAATGTCTCAAACTGTCTATGCTTTGATCGATTCCTGGGAGACCAGAAGTAGTTTTCGAAGTACATCTGGAGGCATTCTGTAATCTGTGGACCTTCAGAGTGTTGAAGAAACAGGGAAATAGCATCGGTATTGCATACAACAGGCACCATGGGGCTTTTATTCCATGGGAGTAATGTCTCAAACTGTCTATGATTTGATCGATTCCTGGGAGACCAGTAGTAGTTTTCGAAGCACATCTGGAGGCATTCTGTAATCTGTGGACCTTCAGAGTGTTGAAGAAACAGGGAAATAGCAACGGTATTGCATACAACAGGCACCATGGTGCTTTTATTCCATGGGAGTAATGTCTCAAACTGTCTATGCTTTGATCGATTCCTGGGAGACCAGTGGTAGTTTTCGAAGCACATCTGGAGGCATTCTGTTATCTGTGGACCTTC
The DNA here is from genome assembly GCF_023897955.1 of Schistocerca gregaria. Taxonomy (NCBI): domain Eukaryota; kingdom Metazoa; phylum Arthropoda; class Insecta; order Orthoptera; family Acrididae; genus Schistocerca; species Schistocerca gregaria. The sequence continues at coordinate 30,655,767 of NC_064930.1, forward strand.
AGAGTGTTGAAGAAACAGGGAAATTGCATCGGTATTGAATACAACAGGCACCATGTGGCTTTTATTCCATGGGAGTAATGTCTCAAACTGTCTATGCTTTGATCGATTCCTGGGAGACCAGTAGTAGTTTTCGAAGCACATCTGGAGGCATTCTGTAATCTGTGGACCTTCAGAGTGTTGAAGAAACAGGGAAATTGCATCGGTATTGAATACAGCATTCACCGTGGGGCTTTTATTCCATGGGAGTAATGTCTCAAACTGTCTATGCTTTGATCGATTCCTGGGAGACCAGTAGTAGTTTTCGAAGCACATCTGGAGGCATTCTGTTATCTGTGGACCTTCAGAGTGTTGAAGAAACAGGGAAATTGCATCGGTATTGAATACAACAGGCACCATGGGGCTTTTATTCCATGGGAGTAATGTCTCAAACTGTCTATGCTGTGATCGATTCCTGGGAGACCAGTAGTAGTTTTCGAAGCACATCTGGAGGCATTCTGTAATCTGAGGACCTTCAGAGTGTTGAAGAAACAGGGAAATTGCATCGGTATTGAATACAGCAGGCACCGTGGGGCTTCTATTCAATGGGAGTAATGTCTCAAACTGTCTATGCTTTGATCGATTCCTGGGAGACCAGTAGTAGTTTTCGAAGCACATCTGGAGGCATTCTGTAATCTGTGGACCTTCAGAGTGTTGAAGAAACAGGGAAATAGCATCGCTATTGCATACAACAGGCACCATGGGGCTTTTATTCCATGGGAGTAATGTCTCAAACTGTCTATGCTTTGATCGATTCCTGGGAGACCAGTAGTAGTTTTCGAAGCACATCTGGAGGCATTCTGTTATCTGTGGACCTTCAGAGTGTTGAAGAAACAGGGAAATTGCATCGGTATTGAATACAACAGGCATCATGGGGCTTTTATTCCATGGGAGTAATGTCTCAAACTGTCTATGCTTTGATCGATTCCTATGAGACCAGTAGTAGTTTTCGAAGCACATCTGGAGGCATTCTGTAATCTGTGGACCTTCAGAGTGTTGAAGAAACAGGGAAATTGCATCGGTATTGAATACAGCAGGCACCGTGGGGCTTTTATTCCATGGGAGTAATGTCTCAAACTGTCTATGCTTTGATCGATCCCTGGGAGACCAGTAGTAGTTTTCGAAGCACATCTGGAGGCATTCTGTAACCTGTGGACCTTCAGAGTGTTGAAGAAACAGGGAAATTGCATCGGTATTGCATACAACAGGCACCATGGGGCTTTTATTCCATGGGAGTAATGTCTCAAACTGTCTATGCTTTGATCGATTCCTGCGAGACCAGTAGTAGTTTTCGAAGCACATCTGGAGGCATTCTGTAATCTGTGGACCAGAGTGTTGAAGAAACAGGGAAATAGCAACGGTATTGCATACAACAGGCACCATGGTGCTTTTATTCCATGGGAGTAATGTCTCAAACTGTCTATGCTTTGATCGATTCCTGGGAGACCAGTAGTAGTTTTCGAAGCACATCTGGAGGCATTCTGTTATCTGTGGACCTTCAGAGTGTTGAAGAAACAATGAAATTGCATCGGTATTGAATACAACAGGCACCATGGGGCTTTTATTCCATGGGAGTATGTCTCAAACTGTCTATGCTTTGATCGATTCCTGGGAGACCAGTAGTAGTTTTCGAAGCACATCTGGAGGCATTCTGTAATCTGTGGACCTTCAGAGTGTTGAAGAAACAGGGAAATTGCATCGGTATTGAATACAGCAGGCAGCGTGGGGCTTTTATTCCATGGGAGTAATGTCTCAAACTGTCTATGCTTTGATCGATTCCTGGGAGACCAGTAGTAGTTTTCGAAGCACATCTGGAGGCATTCTGTTATCTGTGGACTTTCAGAGTGTTGAAGAAACAGGGAAATTGCATCGGTATTGAATACAACAGGCACCATGGGGCTTTTATTCCATGGGAGTAATGTCTCAAACTGTCTATGCTGTGATCGATTCCTGGGAGACCAGTAGTAGTTTTCGAAGCACATCTGGAGGCATTCTGTAATCTGTGGACCTTCAGAGTGTTGAAGAAACAGGGAAATTGCATCGGTATTGAATACAGCAGGCACCGTGGGGCTTTTATTCCATGGGAGTAATGTCTCAAACTGTCTATGCTTTGATCGATTCCTGGGAGACCAGTAGTAGTTTTCGAAGCACATATGGAGGCATTCTGTAATCTGTGGACCTTCAGAGTGTTGAAGAAACAGGGAAATTGCATCGGTATTGCATACAACAGGCACCATGGGGCTTTTATTCCATGGGAGTAATGTCTCAAACTGTCTATGCTTTGATCGATTCCTGGGAGACCAGTAGTAGTTTTCGAAGCACATCTGGAGGCATTCTGTTATCTGTGGACCTTCAGATTGTTGAAGAAACAGGGAAATTGCATCGGTATTGAATACAACAGGCACCGTGGGGCTTTTATTCCATGGGAGTAATGTCTCAAACTGTCTATGCTTTGATCGATTCCTGGGAGACCAGTAGAAGTTTTCGAAGCACATCTGGAGGCATTCTGTAATCTGTGGACCTTCAGAGTGTTGAAGAAACAGGGAAATTGTATCGGTATTGAATACAGCAGGCACCGTGGGGCTGTTATTCCATGGGAGTAATGTCTCAAACTGTCTATGCCTTGATCGATTCCTGGGAGACCAGTAGTAGTTTTCGAAGCACATCTGGAGGCATTCTGTTATCTGTGGACCTTCAGAGTGTTGAAGAAACAGGGAAATTGCATCGGTATTGAATACAACAGGCACCATGGGGCTTTTATTCCATGGGAGTAATGTCTCAAACTGTCTATGCTTTGATCGATTCCTGGGAGACCAGTTGTAGTTTTCGAAGCACATCTGGAGGCATTCTGTTATCTGTGGACCTTCAGAGTGTTGAAGAAACAGGGAAATTGCATCGGTATTGAATACAACAGGCACCATGGGGCTTTTATTCCATGGGAGTAATGTCTCAAACTGTCTATGCTGTGATCGATTCCTGGGAGACCAGTAGTAGTTTTCGAAGCACATCTGGAGGCATTCTGTAATCTGTGGACCTTCAGAGTGTTGAAGAAACAGGGAAATTGCATCGGTATTGAATACAGCAGGCACCGTGAGGCTTTTATTCCATGGGAGTAATGTCTCAAACTGTCTATGCTTTGATCGATTCCTGGGAGACCAGTAGTAGTTTTCGAAGCACATATGGAGGCATTCTGTAATCTGTGGACCTTCAGAGTGTTGAAGAAACAGGGAAATAGCATCGGTATTGCATACAACAGGCACCATGGGTCTTTTATTCCATGGGAGTAATGTCTCAAACTGTCTATGCTTTGATCGATTCCTGGGAGACCAGTAGTAGTTTTCGAAGCACAGCTGGAGGCATTCTGTTATCTGTGGACCTTCAGAGTGTTGAAGAAACAGGGAAATTGCATCGGTATTGAATACAACAGGCACCATGGGGCTTTTATTCCATGGGAGTAATGTCTCAAACTGTCTATGCTTTGATCGATTCCTATGAGACCAGTAGTAGTTTTCGAAGCACATCTGGAGGCATTCTGTAATCTGTGGACCTTCAGAGTGTTGAAGAAACAGGGAAATTGTATCGGTATTGAATACAGCAGGCACCGTGGGGCTGTTATTCCATGGGAGTAATGTCTCAAACTGTCTATGCTTTGATCGATTCCTGGGAGACCAGTAGTAGTTTTCGAAGCACATCTGGAGGCATTCTGTTATCTGTGGACCTTCAGAGTGTTGAAGAAACAGGGAAATTGCATCGGTATTGAATACAACAGGCACCATGGGGCTTTTATTCCATGGGAGTAATGTCTCAAACTGTCTATGCTTTGATCGATTCCTGGGAGACCAGTTGTAGTTTTCGAAGCACATCTGGAGGCATTCTGTTATCTGTGGACCTTCAGAGTGTTGAAGAAACAGGGAAATTGCATCGGTATTGAATACAACAGGCACCATGGGGCTTTTATTCCATGGGAGTAATGTCTCAAACTGTCTATGCTTTGATCGATTCCTGGGAGACCAGTAGTAGTTTTCGAAGCACATCTGGAGGCATTCTGTAATCTGTGGACCTTCAGTGTGTTGAAGAAACAGGGAAATTGCATCGGCATTGCATACAACAGGCACCATGGGGCTTTTATTCCATGGGAATAATGTCTCAAACTGTCTATGCTTTGATCGATTCCTGGGAGACCAGTAGTAGTTTTCGAAGCACATCTGGAGGCATTCTGTAATCTGTGGACCTTCAGAGTGTTGAAGAAACAGTGAAATTGCATCTTTATTGCATACAACAGGCACCATGGGGCTTTTATTCCATGGGAGTAATGTCTCAAACTGTCTATGCTTTGATCGATTCCTGCGAGACCACTAGTAGTTTTCGAAGCACATCTGGAGGCATTCTGTAATCTGTGGACCTTCACAGTGTTGAAGAAACAGGGAAATTGCATCGGTTTTGCATACAACAGGCACCATGGGGCTTTTATTCCATGGGAGTAATGTCTCAAACTGTCTATGCTTTGTTCGATTCCTGGGAGACCAGTAGTAGTTTTCGAAGCACATCTGGAGGCATTCTGTAATTTGTGGACCTTCAGAGTGTTGAAGAAACAGGGTAATAGCATCGGTATTGCATACAACAGGCACCATGGGGCTTTTATTCCATGGGAGTAATGTCTCAAACTGTCTATGCTTTGATCGATTCCTGGGAGACCAGTAGTAGTTTTCGAAGCACATCTGGAGGCATTCTGTAATCTGTGGACCTTCAGAGTGTTGAAGAAACAGGGAAATTGCATCGGTATTGCATACAACAGGCACCATGGGGCTTTTATTCCATGGGAGTAATGTCTCAAACTGTCTATGCTTTGATCGATTCCTGGGAGACCAGTAGTAGTTTTCGAAGCACATCTGGAGGCATTCTGTAATCTGTGGACCTTCAGAGTGTTGAAGAAACAGGGAAATAGCAACGGTATTGCATACAACCCATGAACCATGGACCTTGCCGTTGGTGGGGAGGCTTGCGTGCCTCAGCGATACAGATGGCCGTACCGTAGGTGCAACCACAACGGAGGGGTATCTGTTGAGAGGCCAGACAAACGTGTGGTTCCTGAAGAGGGGCAGCAGCCTTTTCAGTAGTTGCAGGGGCAACAGTCTGGATGATTGACTGATCTGGCCTTGCAACATTAACCAAAACGGCGTTGCTGTGCTGGTACTGCGAACGGCTGAAAGCAAGGGGAAACTACAGCCGTAATTTTTCCCGAGGACATGCAGCTTTACTGTATGATTAAATGATGATGGCATCCTCTTGGGTAAAATATTCCGGAGGTAAAATAGTCCCCCATTCGGATCTCCGGGCGGGGACTACTCAGGAGGATGTCGTTATCAGGAGAAAGAAAACTGGCGTTCTACGGATCGGAGCGTGGAATGTCAGATCCCTTAATCGGGCAGGTAGGTTAGAAAATTTAAAAAGGGAAATGAATAGGTTAAAGTTAGATATAGTGGGAATTAGTGAAGTTCGGTGGCAGGAGGAACAAGACTTCTGGTCAGGTGATTACAGGGTTATAAACACAAAATCAAATAGGGGTAATGCAGGAGTAGGTTTAATAATGAATAGGAAAATAGGAATGCGGGTAAGCTACTACAAACAGCATAGTGAACGCATTATTGTGGCCAAGATAGATACGAAGCCCACACCTACTACAGTAGTACAAGTTTATATGCCAACTAGCTCTGCAGATGACGAAGAAATTGAAGAAATGTACGATGAAATAAAAGAAATTATTCAGATAGTGAAGGGAGACGAAAATTTAATAGTAATGGGTGACTGGAATTCGAGTGTAGGAAAAGGGAGAGAAGGAAACATAGTAGGTGAATATGGATTGGGGCTAAGAAATGAAAGAGGAAGCCGCCTAGTAGAATTTTGTACAGAGCACAACTTAGTCATAGGTAACACTTGGTTTAAGAATCATGAAAGAAGGTTGTATACGTGGAAGAACCCTGGAGATACTAAAAGGTATCAGATAGATTATATAATGGTAAGACAGAGATTTAGAAACCAGGTTTTTAATTGTAAGACATTTCCAGGGGCAGATGTGGACTCTGACCACAATCTATTGGTTATGACCTGTAGATTAAAACTGAAGAAACTGCAAAAATGTGGGAAATTAAGGAGATGGGACCTGGATAAACTGAAAGAACCAGAGGTTGTACAGAGTTTCAGGGAGAGCATAAGGGAACAATTGACAGGAATAGGGGAAAGAAATACAGTAGAAGAAGAATGGGTAGCTCTGAGGGATGAAGTAGTGAAGGCAGCAGAGGATAAAGTAGGTAAAAAGACGAGGGCTGCTAGAAATCCTTGGGTAACAGAAGAAATATTGAATTTAATTGATGAAAGGAGAAAATATAAAAATGCAGTAAATGAAGCAGGCAAAAAGGAATACAAACGTCTCAAAAATGAGATCGAGAGGAAGTGCAAAATGGCTAAACAGGGATGGCTAGAGGATAAATGTAAGGATGTAGAGACTTATCTCACTAGGGGTAAGATAGATACTGCCTACAGGAAAATTAAAGAGACCTTTGGAGAGAAGAGAACCACGTGTATGAATATCAAGAGCTCAGATGGCAACCCGGTTCTAAGCAAAGAAGGGAAGGCAGAAAGGTGGAAGGAGTATATAGAAGGTTTATACAAGGGTGATGTACTTGAGGACAATATTATGGAAATGGAAGAGGATGTAGATGAAGACGAAATGGGTGATACGATATTGCGTGAAGAGTTTGACAGAGCACTGAAAGACCTGAGTCGGAACAAGGCCCCCGGAGTAGACAACATTCCATTAGAACTACTGACGGCCTTGGGAGAGCCAGTCATGACAAAACTCTACCAGCTGGTGAGCAAGATGTATGAGACAGGCCAAATACCCTCAGACTTCAAGAAGAATATAATAATTCCAATCCCAAAGAAAGCTGGTGCTGACAGATGTGAAAATTACCGAACTATCAGTTTAATAAGTCACAGCTGCAAAATACTAACGCGAATTCTTTACAGACGAATGGAAAAACTGATAGATGCGGACCTCGGGGAGGATCAGTTTGGATTCCGTCGAAATGTTGGAACACGTGAGGCAATACTGACCTTACGACTTATCTTAGAAGAAAGATTAAGAAAAGGCAAACCTACGTTTCTAGCATTTGTAGACTTAGAGGAAGCTTTTGACAATGTTGACTGGAATACTCTTTTTCAAATTCTAAAGGTGGAAGGGGTGAAATACAGGGAGCGAAAGGCTATTTATAATTTGTACAGAAACCAGATGGCAGTAATAAGAGTCGAGGGGCATGAAAGGGAAGCAGTGGTTGGGAAAGGAGTGAGACAGGGTTGTAGCCTCTCCCCGATGTTATTCAATCTGTATATTGAGCAAGCAGTAAAGGAAACAAAAGAAAAATTTGGAGTAGGTATTAAAATTCATGGAGACGAAGTAAAAACTTTGAGGTTCGCCGATGACATTGTAATTCTGTCAGAGACGGCAAAGGACTTGGAAGAGCAGTTGAACGGAATGGACAGTGTCTTGAAAGGAGGATATAAGATGAACATCAACAAAAGCAAAACGAGGATAATGGAATGTAGTCCAATTAAATCGGGTGATGCAGAGGGAATTAGATTGGGAAATGAGACACTTAAAGTAGTAAAGGAGTTTTGCTATTTAGGAAGTAAAATAACTGATGATGGTCGAAGTAGAGAGGATATAAAATGTAGACTGGCAATGGCAAGGAAAGCGTTTCTGAAGAAGAGAAGTTTGTTAACATCGAATATAGATTTATGTATCAGGAAGTCGTTTCTGAAAGTATTTGTTTGGAGTGTAGCCATGTATGGAAGTGAAACATGGACGATAACTAGTTTGGACAAGAAGAGAATAGAAGCTTTCGAAATGTGGTGCTACAGAAGAATACTGAAGATAAGGTGGATAGATCACGTAACTAATGAGGAGGTATTGAATAGGATTGGGGAGAAGAGAAGTTTGTGGCACAACTTGACTAGAAGAAGGGATCGGTTGGTAGGACATGTTTTGAGGCATCAAGGGATCAGAAATTTAGCATTGGAGGGCAGTGTGGAGGGTAAAAATCGTAGAGGGAGACCGAGAGATGAGTACACTAAGCAGATTCAGAAGGATGTAGGTTGCAGTAGGTACTGGGAGATGAAGAAGCTTGCACAGGATAGAGTAGCATGGAGAGCTGCATCAAACCAGTCTCAGGACTGAAGACCACAACAACAACAACATTGCATACAACAGGCACCATGGGGCTTTTATTCCATGGGAGTAATGTCTCAAACTGTCTATGCTTTGATCGATTCCTGGGAGACCAGTAGTAGTTTTCGAAGCACATCTGGAGGCATTCTGTAATCTGTGGACCTTCAGAGTGTTGACGAAACAGGGAAATTGCATCGGTATTGCATACAACAGGCACCATGGGGCTTTTATTGCATGGGAGTAATGTCTCAAACTGTCTATGCTTTGATCGATTCCTGGGAGACCAGTAGTAGTTTTCGAAGCACATCTGGAGGCATTCTGTAATCTGTGGACCTTCAGAGTGTTGAAGAAACAGGGAAATAGCAACGGTATTGCATACAACAGGCACCATGGTGCTTTTATTCCATGGGAGTAATGTCTCAAACTGTCTATGCTTTGATCGATTCCTGGGAGACCAGTAGTAGTTTTCGAAGCACATCTGGAGGCATTCTGTTATCTGTGGACCTTCAGAGTGTTGAAGAAACAGGGAAATTGCATCGGTATTGAATACAACAGGCACCATGGGGCTTTTATTCCATGGGAGTAATGTCTCAAACTGTCTATGCTTTGATCGATTCCTGGGAGACCAGTAGTAGTTTTCGAAGCACATCTGGAGGCATTCTGTAATCTGAGGACCTTCAGAGTGTTGAAGAAACAGGGAAATTGCATCGGTATTGAATACAGCAGGCACCGTGGGGCTTCTATTCCATGGGAGTAATGTCTCAAACTGTCTATGCTTTGATCGATTCCTGGGAGACCAGTAGTAGTTTTCGAAGCACATCTGGAGGCATTCTGTAATCTGTGGACCTTCAGAGTGTTGAAGAAACAGGGAAATAGCATCGGTATTGCATACAACAGGCACCATGGGGCATTTATTCCATGGGAGTAATGTCTCAAACTGTCTATGCTTTGATCGATTCCTGGGAGACCAGTAGTAGTTTTCGAAGCACATCTGGAGGCATTCTGTTATCTGTGGACCTTCAGAGTGTTGAAGAAACAGGGAAATTGCATCGGTATTGAATACAACAGGCACCATGGGGCTTTTATTCCATGGGAGTAATGTCTCAAACTGTCTATGCTTTGATCGATTCCTATGAGACCAGTAGTAGTTTCCGAAGCACATCTGGAGGCATTCTGTAATCTGTGGCCGTCAGAGTGTTGAAGAAACAGGGAAATTGCATCGGTATTGAATACAGCAGGCACCGTGGGGCTTTTATTCCATGGGAGTAATGTCTCAAACTGTCTATGCTTTGATCGATTCCTGGGAGACCAGTAGTAGTTTTCGAAGCACATCTGGAGGCATTCTGTTATCTGTGGACCTTCAGAGTGTTGAAGAAACAGGAAAATTGCATCGGTATTGCATACAACAGGCACCATGGGGCTTTTAATCCATGGGAGTAATGTCTCAAACTGTCTATGCTTTGATCGATTCCTGGGAGAGCAGTAGTAGTTTTCGAAGCACATCTGGAGGCATTCTGTAATCTGTGGACCTTCAGAGTGTTGAAGAAACAGGGAAATAGCATCGGTATTGCATACAACAGGCACCATGGGGCTTTTATTCCATGGGAGTAATGTCTCAAACTGTCTATGCTTTGATCGATTCCTGGGAGACCAGTAGTAGTTTTCGAAGCACATCTGGAGGCATTCTGTAATCTGTGGACCTTCAGAGTGTTGAAGAAACAGGGAAATAGCAACGGTATTGCATACAACAGGCACCATGGGGCTTTTATTCCATGGGAGTAATGTCTCAAACTGTCTATGCTTTGATCGATTCCTGGGAGACCAGTAGTAGTTTTCGAAGCACATCTGGAGGCATTCTGTAATCTGTGGACCTTCAGAGTGTTGAAGAAACAGGGAAATTGCATCGGTATTGAATACAGCAGACACCGTGGGTCTTTTATTCCATGGGAGTAATGTCTCAAACTGTCTATGCTTTGATCGATTCCTGGGAGACCAGTAGTAGTTTTCGAAGCACATCTGGAGGCATTCTGTTATCTGTGGACCTTCAGAGTGTTGAAGAAACAGGGAAATAGCATCGGTATTGCATACAACAGGCACCATGGGGCTTTTATTCCATTGGAGTAATGTCTCAAACTGTCTATGCTTTGATCGATTCCTGGGAGACCAGTAGTAGTTTTCGAAGCACATCTGGAGGCATTCTGTAATCTGTGGACCTTCAGAGTGTTGAAGAAACAGGGAAATAGCATCGGTATTGCATACAACAGGCACCATGGGGCTTTTATTCCATGGGAGTAATGTCTCAAACTGTCTATGCTTTGATCGAATCCTGGGAGACCAGAAGTAGTTTTCGAAGCACATCTGGAGGCATTCTGTAATCTGTGGACCTTCAGAGTGTTGAAGAAACAGGGAAATAGCATCGGTATTGCATACAACAGGCACCATGGGGCTTTTATTCCATGGGAGTAATGTCTCAAACTGTCTATGCTTTGATCGATTCCTGGGAGACCAGTAGTAGTTTTCGAAGCACATCTGGAGGCATTCTGTAATCTGTGGACCTTCAGAGTGTTGAAGAAACAGGGAAATTGCATCGGTATTGCATACAACAGGCACCATGGGGCTTTTATTCCATGGGAGTAATGTCTCAAACTGTCTATGCTTTGATCGATTCCTGGGACACCAGTAGTAGTTTTCGAAGCACATCTGGAGGCATTCTGTAATCTGTGGACCTTCAGAGTGTTGAAGAAACAGGGAAATAGCATCGGTATTGCATACAACAGGCACCATGCGGCTTTTATTCCATGGGAGTGATGTCTCAAATTGTCTATGCTTTGATCGATTCCTGGGAGACCAGTAGTAGTTTTCGAAGCACATCTGGAGGCATTCTGTTATCTGTGGACCTTCAGAGTGTTGAAGAAACAGGGAAATTGCATCGGTATTGAATACAACAGGCACCATGGGGCTTTTATTCCATGGGAGTAATGTCTCAAACTGTCTATGCTTTGATCGATTCCTGGGAGACCAGTAGTAGTTTTCGAAGCACATCTGGAGGCATTCTGTAATCTGTGGACCTTCAGAGTGTTGAAGAAACAGGGAAATGCATCGGTATTGAATACAGCAGGCACCGTGGGGCTTTTATTCCATGGGAGTAATGTCTCAAACTGTCTATGCTTTGATCGATTCCTGGGAGACCAGTAGTAGTTTTCGAAGCACATCTGGAGGCATTCTGTAATCTGTGGACCTTCAGAGTGTTGAAGAAACAGGGAAATTGCATCGGTATTGAATACAGCAGGCACCGTGGGGCTTTTATTCCATGGGAGTAATGTCTCAAACTGTCTATGCTTTGATCGATTCCTGGGAGACCAGTAGTAGTTTTCGAAGCACATCTGGAGGCATTCTGTAACCTGTGGACCTTCAGAGTGTTGAAGAAACAGGGAAATTGCATCGGTATTGCATACAACAGGCACCATGGGGCTTTTATTCCATGGGAGTAATGTCTCAAACTGTCTATGCTTTGATCGATTCCTGGGAGACCAGTAGTAGTTTTCGAAGCACATCTGGAGGCATTCTGTAATCTGTGGACCTTCAGAGTGTTGAAGAAACAGGGAAATAGCATCGGTATTGCATACAACAGGCACCATGGGGCTTTTATTCCATGGGAGTAATGTCTCAAACTGTCTATGCTTTGATCGATTCCTGGGAGACCAGTAGTAGTTTTCGAAGCACATCTGGAGGCATTCTGTAATCTGTGGACCTTCAGAGTGTTGAAGAAACAGGGAAATAGCATCGGGATTGCATACAACAGGCACCATGGGGCTTTTATTCCATGGGAGTAATGTCTCAAACTGTCTATGCTTTGATCGATTCCTGGGAGACCAGTAGTAGTTTTCGAAGCACATCTGGAGGCATTCTGTAATCTGTGGACCTTCAGAGTGTTGAAGAAACAGGGAAATAGCATCGGTATTGCATACAACAGGCACCATGGGGCTTTTATTCCATGGGAGTAATGTCTCAAACTGTCTATGCTTTGATCGATTCCTGGGAGACCAGTAGTAGTTTTCGAAGCACATCTGGAGGCATTCTGTAATCTGTGGACCTTCAGAGTGTTGAAGAAACAGGGAAATTGCATCGGTATTGCATACAACAGGCACCATGGGGCTTTTATTCCATGGGAGTAATGTCTCAAACTGTCTATGCTTTGATCGATTCCTGGGAGACCAGTAGTAGTTTTCGAAGCACATCTGGAGGCATTCTGTAATCTGTGGACCTTCAGAGTGTTGAAGAAACAGGGAAATTGCATTGGTATTGAATACAATAGGCACCATGGGGCTTTTATTCCATGGGAGTAATGTCTCAAACTGTCTATGCTTTGATCGATTCCTGGGAGACCAGTAGTAGTTTTCGAAGCACATCTGGAGGCATTCTGTAATCTGTGGACCTTCAGAGTGTTGAAGAAACAGGGAAATAGCATCGGTATTGCATACAACAGGCACCATGGGGCTTTTATTCCATGGGAGTAATGTCTCAAACTGTCTATGCTTTGATCGATTCCTGGGAGACCAGTAGTAGTTTTCGAAGCACATCTGGAGGCATTCTGTAATCTGTGGACCTTCAGAGTGTTGAAGAAACAGGGAAATAGCATCGGTATTGCATACAACAGGCACCATGGGGCTTTTATTCCATGGGAGTAATGTCTCAAACTGTCTATGCTTTGATCGATTCCTGGGAGACCAGTAGTAGTTTTCGAAGCACATCTGGAGGCATTCTGTAATATGTGGTCCTTCAGAGTGTTGAAGAAACAGGGAAATAGCATCGGTATTGCATACAACAGGCACCAATGGGCTTTTATTCCATGGGAGTAATGTCTAAAAATGTCAATGCTTTGATCGATTCCTGGGAGACCAGTAGTAGTTTTCGAAGCACATCTGGAGGCATTCTGTAATCTGTGGACCTTCAGAGTGTTGAAGAAACAGGGAAATAGCATCGGTATTGCATACAACAGGCACCATGGGGCTTTTATTCCATGGGAGTAATGTCTCAAACTGTCTATGCTTTGATCGATTCCTGGGAGACCAGTAGTAGTTTTCGAAGCACATCTGGAGGCATTCTGTTATCTGTGGACCTTCAGAGTGTTGAAGAAACAGGGAAATTGCATCGGTATTGAATACAACAGGCACCATGGGGCTTTTATTCCATGGGAGTAATGTCTCAAACTGTCTATGCTTTGATCGATTCCTATGAGACCAGTAGTAGTTTCCGAAGCACATCTGGAGGCATTCTGTAATCTGTGGCCGTCAGAGTGTTGAAGAAACAGGGAAATTGCATCGGTATTGAATACAGCAGGCACCGTGGGGCTTTTATTCCATGGGAGTAATGTCTCAAACTGTCTATGCTTTGATCGATTCCTGGGAGACCAGTAGTAGTTTTCGAAGCACATCTGGAGGCATTCTGTTATCTGTGGACCTTCAGAGTGTTGAAGAAACAGGAAAATTGCATCGGTATTGCATACAACAGGCACCATGGGGCTTTTAATCCATGGGAGTAATGTCTCAAACTGTCTATGCTTTGATCGATTCCTGGGAGAGCAGTAGTAGTTTTCGAAGCACATCTGGAGGCATTCTGTAATCTGTGGACCTTCAGAGTGTTGAAGAAACAGGGAAATAGCATCGGTATTGCATACAACAGGCACCATGGGGCTTTTATTCCATGGGAGTAATGTCTCAAACTGTCTATGCTTTGATCGATTCCTGGGAGACCAGTAAGAGTTTTCGAAGCACATCTGGAGGCATTCTGTAATCTGTGGACCTTCAGAGTGTTGAAGAAACAGGGAAATAGCATCGGTATTGCATACAACAGGCACCATGGGGCTTTTATTCCATGGGAGTAATGTCTCAAACTGTCTATGCTTTGATCGATTCCTGGGAGACCAGTAGTAGTTTTCGAAGCACATCTGGAGGCATTCTGTAATCTGTGGACCTTCAGAGTGTTGAAGAAACAGGGAAATAGCAACGGTATTGCATACAACAGGCACCATGGGGCTTTTATTCCATGGGAGTAATGTCTCAAACTGTCTATGCTTTGATCGATTCCTGGGAGACCAGTAGTAGTTTTCGAAGCACATCTGGAGGCATTCTGTAATCTGTGGACCTTCAGAGTGTTGAAGAAACAGGGAAATTGCATCGGTATTGAATACAGCAGACACCGTGGGTCTTTTATTCCATGGGAGTAATGTCTCAAACTGTCTATGCTTTGATCGATTCCTGGGAGACCAGTAGTAGTTTTCGAAGCACATCTGGAGGCATTCTGTTATCTGTGGACCTTCAGAGTGTTGAAGAAACAGGGAAATTGCATCGGTATTGCATACAACAGGCACCATGGGGCTTTTATTCCATTGGAGTAATGTCTCAAACTGTCTATGCTTTGATCGATTCCTGGGAGACCAGTAGTAGTTTTCGAAGCACATCTGGAGGCATTCTGTAATCTGTGGACCTTCAGAGTGTTGAAGAAACAGGGAAATAGCATCGGTATTGCATACAACAGGCACCATGGGGCTTTTATTCCATGGGAGTAATGTCTCAAACTGTCTATGCTTTGATCGAATCCTGGGAGACCAGAAGTAGTTTTCGAAGCACATCTGGAGGCATTCTGTAATCTGTGGACCTTCAGAGTGTTGAAGAAACAGGGAAATAGCATCGGTATTGCATACAACAGGCACCATGGGGCTTTTATTCCATGGGAGTAATGTCTCAAACTGTCTATGCTTTGATCGATTCCTGGGAGACCAGTAGTAGTTTTCGAAGCACATCTGGAGGCATTCTGTAATCTGTGGACCTTCAGAGTGTTGAAGAAACAGGGAAATTGCATCGGTATTGCATACAACAGGCACCATGTGGCTTTTATTCCATGGGAGTAATGTCTCAAACTGTCTATGCTTTGATCGATTCCTGGGACACCAGTAGTAGTTTTCGAAGCACATCTGGAGGCATTCTGTAATCTGTGGACCTTCAGAGTGTTGAAGAAACAGGGAAATAGCATCGGTATTGCATACAACAGGCACCATGCGGCTTTTATTCCATGGGAGTGATGTCTCAAATTGTCTATGCTTTGATCGATTCCTGGGAGACCAGTAGTAGTTTTCGAAGCACATCTGGAGGCATTCTGTTATCTGTGGACCTTCAGAGTGTTGAAGAAACAGGGAAATTGCATCGGTATTGAATACAACAGGCACCATGGGGCTTTTATTCCATGGGAGTAATGTCTCAAACTGTCTATGCTTTGATCGATTCCTGGGAGACCAGTAGTAGTTTTCGAAGCACATCTGGAGGCATTCTGTAATCTGTGGACCTTCAGAGTGTTGAAGAAACAGGGAAATGCATCGGTATTGAATACAGCAGGCACCGTGGGGCTTTTATTCCATGGGAGTAATGTCTCAAACTGTCTATGCTTTGATCGATTCCTGGGAGACCAGTAGTAGTTTTCGAAGCACATCTGGAGGCATTCTGTAATCTGTGGACCTTCAGAGTGTTGAAGAAACAGGGAAATTGCATCGGTATTGAATACAGCAGGCACCGTGGGGCTTTTATTCCATGGGAGTAATGTCTCAAACTGTCTATGCTTTGATCGATTCCTGGGAGACCAGTAGTAGTTTTCGAAGCACATCTGGAGGCATTCTGTAATCTGTGGACCTTCAGAGTGTTGAAGAAACAGGGAAATAGCATCGGTATTGCATACAACAGGCACCATGGGGCTTTTATTCCATGGGAGTAATGTCTCAAACTGTCTATGCTTTGATCGATTCCTGGGAGACCAGTAGTAGTTTTCGAAGCACATCTGGAGGCATTCTGTAATCTGTGGACCTTCAGAGTGTTGAAGAAACAGGGAAATAGCATCGGTATTGCATACAACAGGCACCATGGGGCTTTTATTCCATGGGAGTAATGTCTCAAACTGTCTATGCTTTGATCGATTCCTGGGAGACCAGTAGTAGTTTTCGAAGCACATCTGGAGGCATTCTGTAATATGTGGTCCTTCAGAGTGTTGAAGAAACAGGGAAATAGCATCGGTATTGCATACAACAGGCACCAATGGGCTTTTATTCCATGGGAGTAATGTCTAAAAATGTCAATGCTTTGATCGATTCCTGGGAGACCAGTAGTAGTTTTCGAAGCACATCTGGAGGCATTCTGTAATCTGTGGACCTTCAGAGTGTTGAAGAAACAGGGAAATAGCATCGGTATTGCATACAACAGGCACCATGGGGCTTTTATTCCATGGGAGTAATGTCTCAAACTGTCTATGCTTTGATCGATTCCTGGGAGACCAGTAGTAGTTTTCGAAGCACATCTGGAGGCATTCTGTTATCTGTGGACCTTCAGAGTGTTGAAGAAACAGGGAAATTGCATCGGTATTGAATACAACAGGCACCATGGGGCTTTTATTCCATGGGAGTAATGTCTCAAACTGTCTATGCTTTGATCGATTCCTATGAGACCAGTAGTAGTTTCCGAAGCACATCTGGAGGCATTCTGTAATCTGTGGCCGTCAGAGTGTTGAAGAAACAGGGAAATTGCATCGGTATTGAATACAGCAGGCACCGTGGGGCTTTTATTCCATGGGAGTAATGTCTCAAACTGTCTATGCTTTGATCGATTCCTGGGAGACCAGTAGTAGTTTTCGAAGCACATCTGGAGGCATTCTGTTATCTGTGGACCTTCAGAGTGTTGAAGAAACAGGAAAATTGCATCGGTATTGCATACAACAGGCACCATGGGGCTTTTAATCCATGGGAGTAATGTCTCAAACTGTCTATGCTTTGATCGATTCCTGGGAGAGCAGTAGTAGTTTTCGAAGCACATCTGGAGGCATTCTGTAATCTGTGGACCTTCAGAGTGTTGAAGAAACAGGGAAATAGCATCGGTATTGCATACAACAGGCACCATGGGGCTTTTATTCCATGGGAGTAATGTCTCAAACTGTCTATGCTTTGATCGATTCCTGGGAGACCAGTAAGAGTTTTCGAAGCACATCTGGAGGCATTCTGTAATCTGTGGACCTTCAGAGTGTTGAAGAAACAGGGAAATAGCATCGGTATTGCATACAACAGGCACCATGGGGCTTTTATTCCATGGGAGTAATGTCTCAAACTGTCTATGCTTTGATCGATTCCTGGGAGACCAGTAGTAGTTTTCGAAGCACATCTGGAGGCATTCTGTAATCTGTGGACCTTCAGAGTGTTGAAGAAACAGGGAAATAGCAACGGTATTGCATACAACAGGCACCATGGGGCTTTTATTCCATGGGAGTAATGTCTCAAACTGTCTATGCTTTGATCGATTCCTGGGAGACCAGTAGTAGTTTTCGAAGCACATCTGGAGGCATTCTGTAATCTGTGGACCTTCAGAGTGTTGAAGAAACAGGGAAATTGCATCGGTATTGAATACAGCAGACACCGTGGGTCTTTTATTCCATGGGAGTAATGTCTCAAACTGTCTATGCTTTGATCGATTCCTGGGAGACCAGTAGTAGTTTTCGAAGCACATCTGGAGGCATTCTGTTATCTGTGGACCTTCAGAGTGTTGAAGAAACAGGGAAATTGCATCGGTATTGCATACAACAGGCACCATGGGGCTTTTATTCCATTGGAGTAATGTCTCAAACTGTCTATGCTTTGATCGATTCCTGGGAGACCAGCAGTAGTTTTCGAAGCACATCTGGAGGCATTCTGTAATCTGTGGACCTTCAGAGTGTTGAAGAAACAGGGAAATAGCATCGGTATTGCATACAACAGGCACCATGGGGCTTTTATTCCATGGGAGTAATGTCTCAAACTGTCTATGCTTTGATCGAATCCTGGGAGACCAGAAGTAGTTTTCGAAGCACATCTGGAGGCATTCTGTAATCTGTGGACCTTCAGAGTGTTGAAGAAACAGGGAAATAGCATCGGTATTGCATACAACAGGCACCATGGGGCTTTTATTCCATGGGAGTAATGTCTCAAACTGTCTATGCTTTGATCGATTCCTGGGAGACCAGTAGTAGTTTTCGAAGCACATCTGGAGGCATTCTGTAATCTGTGGACCTTCAGAGTGTTGAAGAAACAGGGAAATTGCATCGGTATTGCATACAACAGGCACCATGGGGCTTTTATTCCATGGGAGTAATGTCTCAAACTGTCTATGCTTTGATCGATTCCTGGGACACCAGTAGTAGTTTTCGAAGCACATCTGGAGGCATTCTGTAATCTGTGGACCTTCAGAGTGTTGAAGAAACAGGGAAATAGCATCGGTATTGCATACAACAGGCACCATGCGGCTTTTATTCCATGGGAGTGATGTCTCAAATTGTCTATGCTTTGATCGATTCCTGGGAGACCAGTAGTAGTTTTCGAAGCACATCTGGAGGCATTCTGTTATCTGTGGACCTTCAGAGTGTTGAAGAAACAGGGAAATTGCATCGGTATTGAATACAACAGGCACCATGGGGCTTTTATTCCATGGGAGTAATGTCTCAAACTGTCTATGCTTTGATCGATTCCAGGGAGACCAGTAGTAGTTTTCGAAGCACATCTGGAGGCATTCTGTAATCTGTGGACCTTCAGAGTGTTGAAGAAACAGGGAAATGCATCGGTATTGAATACAGCAGGCACCGTGGGGCTTTTATTCCATGGGAGTAATGTCTCAAACTGTCTATGCTTTGATCGATTCCTGGGAGACCAGTAGTAGTTTTCGAAGCACATCTGGAGGCATTCTGTAATCTGTGGACCTTCAGAGTGTTGAAGAAACAGGGAAATTGCATCGGTATTGAATACAGCAGGCACCGTGGGGCTTTTATTCCATGGGAGTAATGTCTCAAACTGTCTATGCTTTGATCGATTCCTGGGAGACCAGTAGTAGTTTTCGAAGCACATCTGGAGGCATTCTGTAACCTGTGGACCTTCAGAGTGTTGAAGAAACAGGGAAATTGCATCGGTATTGCATACAACAGGCACCATGGGGCTTTTATTCCATGGGAGTAATGTCTCAAACTGTCTATGCTTTGATCGATTCCTGGGAGACCAGTAGTAGTTTTCGAAGCACATCTGGAGGCATTCTGTAATCTGTGGACCTTCAGAGTGTTGAAGAAACAGGGAAATAGCATCGGTATTGCATACAACAGGCACCATGGGGCTTTTATTCCATGGGAGTAATGTCTCAAACTGTCTATGCTTTGATCGATTCCTGGGAGACCAGTAGTAGTTTTCGAAGCACATCTGGAGGCATTCTGTAATCTGTGGACCTTCAGAGTGTTGAAGAAACAGGGAAATAGCATCGGGATTGCATACAACAGGCACCATGGGGCTTTTATTCCATGGGAGTAATGTCTCAAACTGTCTATGCTTTGATCGATTCCTGGGAGACCAGTAGTAGTTTTCGAAGCACATCTGGAGGCATTCTGTAATCTGTGGACCTTCAGAGTGTTGAAGAAACAGGGAAATAGCATCGGTATTGCATACAACAGGCACCATGGGGCTTTTATTCCATGGGAGTAATGTCTCAAACTGTCTATGCTTTGATCGATTCCTGGGAGACCAGTAGTAGTTTTCGAAGCACATCTGGAGGCATTCTGTAATCTGTGGACCTTCAGAGTGTTGAAGAAACAGGGAAATTGCATCGGTATTGCATACAACAGGCACCATGGGGCTTTTATTCCATGGGAGTAATGTCTCAAACTGTCTATGCTTTGATCGATTCCTGGGAGACCAGTAGTAGTTTTCGAAGCACATCTGGAGGCATTCTGTAATCTGTGGACCTTCAGAGTGTTGAAGAAACAGGGAAATTGCATTGGTATTGAATACAATAGGCACCATGGGGCTTTTATTCCATGGGAGTAATGTCTCAAACTGTCTATGCTTTGATCGATTCCTGGGAGACCAGTAGTAGTTTTCGAAGCACATCTGGAGGCATTCTGTAATCTGTGGACCTTCAGAGTGTTGAAGAAACAGGGAAATAGCATCGGTATTGCATACAACAGGCACCATGGGGCTTTTATTCCATGGGAGTAATGTCTCAAACTGTCTATGCTTTGATCGATTCCTGGGAGACCAGTAGTAGTTTTCGAAGCACATCTGGAGGCATTCTGTAATCTGTGGACCTTCAGAGTGTTGAAGAAACAGGGAAATAGCATCGGTATTGCATACAACAGGCACCATGGGGCTTTTATTCCATGGGAGTAATGTCTCAAACTGTCTATGCTTTGATCGATTCCTGGGAGACCAGTAGTAGTTTTCGAAGCACATCTGGAGGCATTCTGTAATATGTGGTCCTTCAGAGTGTTGAAGAAACAGGGAAATAGCATCGGTATTGCATACAACAGGCACCAATGGGCTTTTATTCCATGGGAGTAATGTCTAAAAATGTCAATGCTTTGATCGATTCCTGGGAGACCAGTAGTAGTTTTCGAAGCACATCTGGAGGCATTCTGTTATCTGTGGACCTTCAGAGTGTTGAAGAAACAGGGAAATTGCATCGGTATTGAATACAACAGGCACCATGGTGCTTTTATTCCATGGGAGTAATGTCTCAAACAGTCTATGCTTTGATCGATTCCTGGGAGACCAGTAGTAGTTTTCGAAGCACATCTGGAGGCATTCTGTAATCTGTGGACCTTCAGAGTGTTGAAGAAACAGGGAAATTGCATCGGTATTGCATACAACAGGCACCATGGGGCTTTTATTCCATGGGAGTAATGTCTCAAACTGTCTATGCTTTGATCGATTCCTGGGAGACCAGTAGTAGTTTTCGAAGCACATCTGGAGGCAATCTGTAATCCGTGGACCTTCAGAGTGTTGAAGAAACAGGGAAATAGCATCGGTATTGCATACAACAGGCACCATGGGGCTTTTATTCCATGGGTGTAATGTCTCAAACTGTCTATGCTTTGATCGATTCCTGGGAGACCAGTAGTAGTTTTCGAAGCACATCTGGAGGCATTCTGTAATCTGTGGACCTTCAGAGTGTTGTAGAAACAGGGAAATAGCATCGGTATTGCATACAACAGGCACCATGGGGCTTTTATTCCATGGGAGTAATGTCTCAAACTGTCTATGCTTTGATCGATTCCTGGGAGACCAGTAGTAGTTTTCGAAGCACATCTGGAGGCATTCTATAATCTGTGGACCTTCAGAGTGTTGAAGAACCTGGGAAATTGCATCGGTATTGCATACAACAGGCACCATTGGGCTTTTATTCCATGGGAGTAATGTCTCAAACTGTCTATGCTTTGATCGATTCCTGGGAGACCAGTAGTAGTTTTCGAAGCATATCTGGAGGCATTCTGTAATCTGTGGACCTTCAGAGTGTTGAAGAAACAGGGAAATTGCATCGGTATTGCATACAACAGGCACCATGGGGCTTTTATTCCATGGGAGTAATGTCTCAAACTGTCTATGCTTTGATCGATTCCTGGGAGACCAGTAGTAGTTTTCGAAGCACATCTGGAGGCATTCTGTAATCTGTGGACCTTCAGAGTGTTGAAGAAACAGGGAAATAGCATCGGTATTGCATACAACAGGCACCATGGGGCTTGTATTCCATGGGAGTAATGTCTCAAACTGTCTATGCTTTGATCGATTCCTAGGAGACCAGTAGTATTTTTCGAAGCACATCTGGAGGCATTCTGTAATCTGTGGACCTTCAGCGTGTTGAAGAAACAGGGAAATTGCATCGGTATTGCATACAACAGGCACCATGGGGCTTTTATTCCATGGGAGTAATGTCTCAAACTGTCTATGCTTTGATCGATTCCTGGGAGACCAGTAGTAGTTTTCGAAGCATATCTGGAGGCATTCTGTAATCTGTGGACCTTCATAGTGTTGAAGAAACAGGGAAATTGCATCGGTATTGCATACAACAGGCACCATGGGGCTTTTATTCCATGGGAGTAATGTCTCAAACTGTCTATGCTTTGATCGATTCCTGGGAGACCAGTAGTAGTTTTCGAAGCACATCTGGAGGCATTCTGTAATCTGTGGACCTTCAGAGTGTTGAAGAAACAGGGAAATAGCATCGGTATTGCATACAACAGGCACCATGGGGCTTTTATTCCATGGGAGTAATGTCTCAAACTGTCTATGCTTTGATCGATTCCTGGGAGACCAGTAGTAGTTTTCGAAGCACATCTGGAGGCATTCTGTAATCTGTGGACCTTCAGAGTGTTGAAGAAACAGGGAAATTGCATCGGTATTGAATAGAGCAGGCACCATGGGGCTTTTATTCCATTTGAGTAATGTCTCAAACTGTCTATGCTTTGATCGATTCCTGGGAGACCAGTAGTAATTTTTGAAGCACATCTGGAGGCATTCTGTAATCTGTGGACCTTCAGAGTGTTGAAGAAACAGGGGAATTGCATCGGTATTGCATACAACAGGCACCATGGGGCTTTTATTCCATGGGAGTAATGTCTCAAACTGTCTATGCTTTGATCGATTCCTGGGAGACCAGTAGTAGTTTTCGAAGCACATCTGGAGGCATTCTTTAATCTGTGGACCTTCAGAGTGTTGAAGAAACAGGGAAATAGCATCGGTATTGCATACAACAGGCACCATGGGGCTTTTATTCCATGGGAGTAATGTCTCAAACTGTCTATGCTTTGATCGATTCCTGGGAGACCAGTAGTAGTTTTCGAAGCACATCTGGAGGCATTCTGTAATCTGTGGACCTTCAGAGTGTTGAAGAAACAGGGAAATAGCATCGGTATTGCATACAACAGGCACCATGGGCCTTTTATTCCATGGGAGTAATGTCTCAAACTGTCTATGCTTTGATCGATTCCTGGGAGACCAGTAGTAGTTTTCGAAGCACATCTGGAGGCATTCTGTAATCTGTGGACCTTCAGAGTGTTGAAGAAACAGGGAAATTGCATCGGTATTGCATACAACAGGCACCATGGGGCTTTTATTCCATGGGAGTAATGTCTCAAACTGTCTATGCTTTGATCGATTCCTGGGAGACCAGTAGTAATTTTTGAAGCACATCTGGAGGCATTCTGTAATCTGTGGACCTTCAGAGTGTTGAAGAAACAGGGAAATTGCATCGGTATTGCATACAACAGGCACCATGGGGCTTTCATTCCATGGGAGTAATGTCTCAAACTGTCTATGCTTTGATCGATTCCTGGGAGACCAGTAGTAGTTTTCGAAGCACATCTGGAGGCATTCTGTAATCTGTGGACCTTCAGAGTGTTGAAGAAACAGGGAAATAGCATCGGTATTGCATACAACAGGCACCATGGGGCTTTTATTCCATGGGAGTAATGTCTCAAACTGTCTATGCTTTGATCGATTCCTGGGAGACCAGTAGTAGTTTTCGAAGCACATCTGGAGGCATTCTGTAATCTGTGGACCTTCAGAGTGTTGAAGAAACAGGGAAATTGCATCGGTATTGAATAGAACAGGCACCATGGGGCTTTTATTCCATGGGAGTAATGTCTCAAACTGTCTATGCTTTGATCGATTCCTGGGAGACCAGTAGTAATTTTTGAAGCACATCTGGAGGCATTCTGTAATCTGTGGACCTTCAGAGTGTTGAAGAAACAGGGAAATAGCATCGGTATTGCATACAACAGGCACCATGGGGCTTTTATTCCATGGGAGTAATGTCTCAAACTGTCTATGCTTTGATCGATTCCTGGGAGACCAGTAGTAGTTTTCGAAGCACATCTGGAGGCATTCTGTAATCTGTGGACCTTCAGAGTGTTGAAGAAACAGGGAAATTGCATCGGTATTGCATACAACAGGCACCATGGGGCTTTTATTCCATGGGAGTAATGTCTCAAACTGTCTATGCTTTGATCGATTCCTGGGAGACCAGTAGTAATTTTCGAAGCACATCTGGAGGCATTCTGTAATCTGTGGACCTTCAGAGTGTTGAAGAAACAGGGAAATTGCATCGGTATTGCATACAACAGGCACCATGGGGCTTTTATTCCATGGGAGTAGTGTCTCAAACTGTCTATGCTTTGATCGATTCCTGGGAGACCAGTAGTAGTTTTCGAAGCACATCTGGAGGCATTCTGTAATCTGTGGACCTTCAGAGTGTTGAAGAAACAGGGAAATAGCATCGGTATTGCATACAACAGGCACCATGGGCCTTTTATTCCATGGGAGTAATGTCTCAAACTGTCTATGCTTTGATCGATTCCTGGGAGACCAGTAGTAGTTTTCGAAGCACATCTGGAGGCATTCTGTAATCTGTGGACCTTCAGAGTGTTGAAGAAACAGGGAAATTGCATCGGTATTGCATACAACAGGCACCATGGGGCTTTTATTCCATGGGAGTAATGTCTCAAACTGTCTATGCTTTGATCGATTCCTGGGAGACCAGTAGTAATTTTTGAAGCACATCTGGAGGCATTCTGTAATCTGTGGACCTTCAGAGTGTTGAAGAAACAGGGAAATTGCATCGGTATTGCATACAACAGGCACCATGGGGCTTTTATTCCATGGGAGTAATGTCTCAAACTGTCTATGCTTTGATCGATTCCTGGGAGACCAGTAGTAGTTTTCGAAGCACATCTGGAGGCATTCTGTAATCTGTGGACCTTCAGAGTGTTGAAGAAACAGGGAAATAGCATCGGTATTGCATACAACAGGCACCATGGGGCTTTTATTCCATGGGAGTAATGTCTCAAACTGTCTATGCTTTGATCGATTCCTGGGAGACCAGTAGTAGTTTTAGAAGCACATCTGGAGGCATTCTGTAATCTGTGGACCTTCAGAGTGTTGAAGAAACAGGGAAATTGCATCGGTATTGCATACAACAGGCACCATGGGGCTTTTATTCCATGGGAGTAATGTCTCAAACTGTCTATGCTTTGATCGATTCCTGGGAGACCAGTAGTAGTTTTCGAAGCACATCTGGAGGCATTCTGTAATCTGTGGACCTTCAGAGTGTTGAAGAAACAGGGAAATAGCATCGGTATTGCATACAACAGGCACCATGGGGCTTTTATTCCATGGGAGTAATGTCTCAAACTGTCTATGCTTTGATCGATTCCTGGGAGAACAGTAGTAGTTTTCGAAGCACATCTGGAGGCATTCTGTAATCTGTGGACCTTCAGAGTGTTGAAGAAACAGGGAAATAGCATCGGTATTGCATACAACAGGCACCATGGGGCTTTTATTCCATGGGAGTAATGTCTCAAACTGTCTATGCTTTGATCGATTCCTGGGAGACCAGTAGTAGTTTTCGAAGCACATCTGGAGGCATTCTGTAATCTGTGGACCTTCAGAGTGTTGAAGAAACAGGGAAATTGCATCGGTATTGCATACAACAGGCACCATGGGGCTTTTATTCCATGGGAGTAATGTCTCAAACTGTCTATGCTTTGATCGATTCCTGGGAGACCAGTAGTAGTTTTCGAAGCACATCTGGAGGCATTCTGTAATCTGTGGACCTTCAGAGTGTTGAAGAAACAGGGAAATAGCATCGGTATTGCATACAACAGGCACCATGGGGCTTTTATTCCATGGGAGTAATGTCTCAAACTGTCTATGCTTTGATCGATTCCTGGGAGACCAGTAGTAGTTTTAGAAGCACATCTGGAGGCATTCTGTAATCTGTGGACCTTCAGAGTGTTGAAGAAACAGGGAAATTGCATCGGTATTGCATACAACAGGCACCATGGGGCTTTTATTCCATGGGAGTAATGTCTCAAACTGTCTATGCTTTGATCGATTCCTGGGAGACCAGTAGTAGTTTTCGAAGCACATCTGGAGGCATTCTGTTATCTGTGGACCTTCAGAGTGTTGAAGAAACAGGGAAATAGCATCGGTATTGCATACAACAGGCACCATGGGGCTTTTATTCCATGGGAGTAATGTCTCAAACTGTCTATGCTTTGATCGATTCCTGGGAGAACAGTAGTAGTTTTCGAAGCACATCTGAAGGCATTCTGTAATCTGTGGACCTTCAGAGTGTTGAAGAAACAGGGAAATAGCATCGGTATTGCATACAACAGGCACCATGGGGCTTTTATTCCATGGGAGTAATGTCTCAAACTGTCTATGCTTTGATCGATTCCTGGGAGACCAGTAGTAGTTTTCGAAGCACATCTGGAGGCATTCTGTAATCTGTGGACCTTCAGAGTGTTGAAGAAACAGGGAAATTGCATCGGTATTGCATACAACAGGCACCATGGGGCTTTTATTCCATGGGAGTAATGTCTCAAACTGTCTATGCTTTGATCGATTCCTGGGAGACCAGTAGTAGTTTTCGAAGCACATCTGGAGGCAATCTGTAATCCGTGGACCTTCAGAGTGTTGAAGAAACAGGGAAATAGCATCGGTATTGCATACAACAGGCACCATGGGGCTTTTATTCCATGGGTGTAATGTCTCAAACTGTCTATGCTTTGATCGATTCCTGGGAGACCAGTAGTAGTTTTCGAAGCACATCTGGAGGCATTCTGTAATCTGTGGACCTTCAGAGTGTTGTAGAAACAGGGAAATAGCATCGGTATTGCATACAACAGGCACCATGGGGCTTTTATTCCATGGGAGTAATGTCTCAAACTGTCTATGCTTTGATCGATTCCTGGGAGACCAGTAGTAGTTTTCGAAGCACATCTGGAGGCATTCTATAATCTGTGGACCTTCAGAGTGTTGAAGAACCTGGGAAATTGCATCGGTATTGCATACAACAGGCACCATTGGGCTTTTATTCCATGGGAGTAATGTCTCAAACTGTCTATGCTTTGATCGATTCCTGGGAGACCAGTAGTAGTTTTCGAAGCATATCTGGAGGCATTCTGTAATCTGTGGACCTTCAGAGTGTTGAAGAAACAGGGAAATTGCATCGGTATTGCATACAACAGGCACCATGGGGCTTTTATTCCATGGGAGTAATGTCTCAAACTGTCTATGCTTTGATCGATTCCTGGGAGACCAGTAGTAGTTTTCGAAGCACATCTGGAGGCATTCTGTAATCTGTGGACCTTCAGAGTGTTGAAGAAACAGGGAAATAGCATCGGTATTGCATACAACAGGCACCATGGGGCTTGTATTCCATGGGAGTAATGTCTCAAACTGTCTATGCTTTGATCGATTCCTAGGAGACCAGTAGTATTTTTCGAAGCACATCTGGAGGCATTCTGTAATCTGTGGACCTTCAGCGTGTTGAAGAAACAGGGAAATTGCATCGGTATTGCATACAACAGGCACCATGGGGCTTTTATTCCATGGGAGTAATGTCTCAAACTGTCTATGCTTTGATCGATTCCTGGGAGACCAGTAGTAGTTTTCGAAGCATATCTGGAGGCATTCTGTAATCTGTGGACCTTCATAGTGTTGAAGAAACAGGGAAATTGCATCGGTATTGCATACAACAGGCACCATGGGGCTTTTATTCCATGGGAGTAATGTCTCAAACTGTCTATGCTTTGATCGATTCCTGGGAGACCAGTAGTAGTTTTCGAAGCACATCTGGAGGCATTCTGTAATCTGTGGACCTTCAGAGTGTTGAAGAAACAGGGAAATAGCATCGGTATTGCATACAACAGGCACCATGGGGCTTTTATTCCATGGGAGTAATGTCTCAAACTGTCTATGCTTTGATCGATTCCTGGGAGACCAGTAGTAGTTTTCGAAGCACATCTGGAGGCATTCTGTAATCTGTGGACCTTCAGAGTGTTGAAGAAACAGGGAAATTGCATCGGTATTGAATAGAGCAGGCACCATGGGGCTTTTATTCCATGGGAGTAATGTCTCAAACTGTCTATGCTTTGATCGATTCCTGGGAGACCAGTAGTAATTTTTGAAGCACATCTGGAGGCATTCTGTAATCTGTGGACCTTCAGAGTGTTGAAGAAACAGGGGAATTGCATCGGTATTGCATACAACAGGCACCATGGGGCTTTTATTCCATGGGAGTAATGTCTCAAACTGTCTATGCTTTGATCGATTCCTGGGAGACCAGTAGTAGTTTTCGAAGCACATCTGGAGGCATTCTTTAATCTGTGGACCTTCAGAGTGTTGAAGAAACAGGGAAATAGCATCGGTATTGCATACAACAGGCACCATGGGGCTTTTATTCCATGGGAGTAATGTCTCAAACTGTCTATGCTTTGATCGATTCCTGGGAGACCAGTAGTAGTTTTCGAAGCACATCTGGAGGCATTCTGTAATCTGTGGACCTTCAGAGTGTTGAAGAAACAGGGAAATTGCATCGGTATTGCATACAACAGGCACCATGGGGCTTTTATTCCATGGGAGTAATGTCTCAAACTGTCTATGCTTTGATCGATTCCTGGGAGACCAGTAGTAATTTTTGAAGCACATCTGGAGGCATTCTGTAATCTGTGGACCTTCAGAGTGTTGAAGAAACAGGGAAATTGCATCGGTATTGCATACAACAGGCACCATGGGGCTTTCATTCCATGGGAGTAATGTCTCAAACTGTCTATGCTTTGATCGATTCCTGGGAGACCAGTAGTAGTTTTCGAAGCACATCTGGAGGCATTCTGTAATCTGTGGACCTTCAGAGTGTTGAAGAAACAGGGAAATAGCATCGGTATTGCATACAACAGGCACCATGGGGCTTTTATTCCATGGGAGTAATGTCTCAAACTGTCTATGCTTTGATCGATTCCTGGGAGACCAGTAGTAGTTTTCGAAGCACATCTGGAGGCATTCTGTAATCTGTGGACCTTCAGAGTGTTGAAGAAACAGGGAAATTGCATCGGTATTGAATAGAACAGGCACCATGGGGCTTTTATTCCATGGGAGTAATGTCTCAAACTGTCTATGCTTTGATCGATTCCTGGGAGACCAGTAGTAATTTTTGAAGCACATCTGGAGGCATTCTGTAATCTGTGGACCTTCAGAGTGTTGAAGAAACAGGGAAATAGCATCGGTATTGCATACAACAGGCACCATGGGGCTTTTATTCCATGGGAGTAATGTCTCAAACTGTCTATGCTTTGATCGATTCCTGGGAGACCAGTAGTAGTTTTCGAAGCACATCTGGAGGCATTCTGTAATCTGTGGACCTTCAGAGTGTTGAAGAAACAGGGAAATTGCATCGGTATTGCATACAACAGGCACCATGGGGCTTTTATTCCATGGGAGTAATGTCTCAAACTGTCTATGCTTTGATCGATTCCTGGGAGACCAGTAGTAATTTTCGAAGCACATCTGGAGGCATTCTGTAATCTGTGGACCTTCAGAGTGTTGAAGAAACAGGGAAATTGCATCGGTATTGCATACAACAGGCACCATGGGGCTTTTATTCCATGGGAGTAATGTCTCAAACTGTCTATGCTTTGATCGATTCCTGGGAGACCAGTAGTAGTTTTCGAAGCACATCTGGAGGCATTCTGTAATCTGTGGACCTTCAGAGTGTTGAAGAAACAGGGAAATAGCATCGGTATTGCATACAACAGGCACCATGGGGCTTTTATTCCATGGGAGTAATGTCTCAAACTGTCTATGCTTTGATCGATTCCTGGGAGACCAGTAGTAGTTTTAGAAGCACATCTGGAGGCATTCTGTAATCTGTGGACCTTCAGAGTGTTGAAGAAACAGGGAAATTGCATCGGTATTGCATACAACAGGCACCATGGGGCTTTTATTCCATGGGAGTAATGTCTCAAACTGTCTATGCTTTGATCGATTCCTGGGAGACCAGTAGTAGTTTTCGAAGCACATCTGGAGGCATTCTGTAATCTGTGGACCTTCAGAGTGTTGAAGAAACAGGGAAATAGCATCGGTATTGCATACAACAGGCACCATGGGGCTTTTATTCCATGGGAGTAATGTCTCAAACTGTCTATGCTTTGATCGATTCCTGGGAGAACAGTAGTAGTTTTCGAAGCACATCTGGAGGCATTCTGTAATCTGTGGACCTTCAGAGTGTTGAAGAAACAGGGAAATAGCATCGGTATTGCATACAACAGGCACCATGGGGCTTTTATTCCATGGGAGTAATGTCTCAAACTGTCTATGCTTTGATCGATTCCTGGGAGACCAGTAGTAGTTTTCGAAGCACATCTGGAGGCATTCTGTAATCTGTGGACCTTCAGAGTGTTGAAGAAACAGGGAAATTGCATCGGTATTGCATACAACAGGCACCATGGGGCTTTTATTCCATGGGAGTAATGTCTCAAACTGTCTATGCTTTGATCGATTCCTGGGAGACCAGTAGTAGTTTTCGAAGCACATCTGGAGGCATTCTGTAATCTGTGGACCTTCAGAGTGTTGAAGAAACAGGGAAATAGCATCGGTATTGCATACAACAGGCACCATGGGGCTTTTATTCCATGGGAGTAATGTCTCAAACTGTCTATGCTTTGATCGATTCCTGGGAGACCAGTAGTAGTTTTAGAAGCACATCTGGAGGCATTCTGTAATCTGTGGACCTTCAGAGTGTTGAAGAAACAGGGAAATTGCATCGGTATTGCATACAACAGGCACCATGGGGCTTTTATTCCATGGGAGTAATGTCTCAAACTGTCTATGCTTTGATCGATTCCTGGGAGACCAGTAGTAGTTTTCGAAGCACATCTGGAGGCATTCTGTTATCTGTGGACCTTCAGAGTGTTGAAGAAACAGGGAAATAGCATCGGTATTGCATACAACAGGCACCATGGGGCTTTTATTCCATGGGAGTAATGTCTCAAACTGTCTATGCTTTGATCGATTCCTGGGAGAACAGTAGTAGTTTTCGAAGCACATCTGAAGGCATTCTGTAATCTGTGGACCTTCAGAGTGTTGAAGAAACAGGGAAATAGCATCGGTATTGCATACAACAGGCACCATGGGGCTTTTATTCCATGGGAGTAATGTCTCAAACTGTCTATGCTTTGATCGATTCCTGGGAGACCAGTAGTAGTTTTCGAAGCACATCTGGAGGCATTCTGTAATCTGTGGACCTTCAGAGTGTTGAAGAAACAGGGAAATTGCATTGGTATTGAATACAACAGGCACCATGGGGCTTTTATTCCATGGGAGTAATGTCTCAAACTGTCTATGCTTTGCTCGATTCCTGGGAGACCAGTAGTAGTTTTCGAAGCATATCTGGAGGCATTCTGTAATCTGTGGACCTTCAGAGTGTTGAAGAAACAGGGAAATTGCATCGGTATTGCATACAACAGGCACCATGGGGCTTTTATTCCATGGGAGTAATGTCTCAAACTGTCTATGCTTTGATCGATTCCTGGGAGACCAGTAGTAGTTTTCGAAGCACATCTGGAGGCATTCTGTAATCTGTGGACCTTCAGAGTGTTGAAGAAACAGGGAAATAGCATCGGTATTGCATACAACAGGCACCATGGGGCTTTTATTCCATGGGAGTAATGTCTCAAACTGTCTATGCTTTGATCGATTCCTGGGAGACCAGTAGTAATTTATGAAGCACATCTGGAGGCATTCTGTTATCTGTGGACCTTCAGAGTGTTGAAGAAACAGGGAAATTGCATCGGTATTGCATACAACAGGCACCATGGGGCTTTTATTCCATGGGAGTAATGTCTCAAACTGTCTATGCTTTGATCGATTCCTGGGAGACCAGTAGTAATTTTTGAAGCACATCTGGAGGCATTCTGTAATCTGTGGACCTTCAGAGTGTTGAAGAAACAGGGAAATTGCATCGGTATTGCATACAACAGGCACCATGGGGCTTTTATTCCATGGGAGTAATGTCTCAAACTGTCTATGCTTTGATCGATTCCTGGGAGACCAGTAGTAGTTTTCGAAGCACATCTGGAGGCATTCTGTAATCTGTGGACCTTCAGAGTGTTGAAGAAACAGGGAAATAGCATCGGTATTGCATACAACAGGCACCATGGGGCTTTTATTCCATGGGAGTAATGTCTCAAACTGTCTATGCTTTGATCGATTCCTGGGAGACCAGTAGTAGTTTTCGAAGCACATCTGGAGGCATTCTGTAATCTGTGGACCTTCAGAGTGTTGAAGAAACAGGGAAATTGCATCGGTATTGCATACAACAGGCACCATGGGGCTTTTATTCCATGGGAGTGATGTCTCAAACTGTCTATGCTTTGATCGATTCCTGGGAGACCAGTAGTAGTTTTCGAAGCACATCTGGAGGCATTCTGTAATCTGTGGACCTTCAGAGTGTTGAAGAAACAGGGAAATTGCATCGGTATTGCATACAACAGGCACCATGGGGCTCTTATTCCATGGGAGTAATGTCTCAAACTGTCTATGCTTTGATCGATTCCTGGGAGACCAGTAGTAGTTTTCGAAGCACATCTGGAGGCATTCTGTAATCTGTGGACCTTCAGAGTGTTGAAGAAACAGGGAAATTGCATCGGTATTGCATACAACAGGCACCATGGGGCTTTTATTCCATGGGAGTAATGTCTCAAACTGTCTATGCTTTGATCGATTCCTGGGAGACCAGTAGTAGTTTTCGAAGCACATCTGGAGGCATTCTATAATCTGTGGACCTTCAGAGTGTTGAAGAACCTGGGAAATTGCATCGGTATTGCATACAACAGGCACCATTGGGCTTTTATTCCATGGGAGTAATGTCTCAAACTGTCTATGCTTTGATCGATTCCTGGGAGACCAGTAGTAGTTTTCGAAGCATATCTGGAGGCATTCTGTAATCTGTGGACCTTCAGAGTGTTGAAGAAACAGGGAAATTGCATCGGTATTGCATACAACAGGCACCATGGGGCTTTTATTCCATGGGAGTAATGTCTCAAACTGTCTATGCTTTGATCGATTCCTGGGAGACCAGTAGTAGTTTTCGAAGCACATCTGGAGGCATTCTGTAATCTGTGGACCTTCAGAGTGTTGAAGAAACAGGGAAATAGCATCGGTATTGCATACAACAGGCACCATGGGGCTTGTATTCCATGGGAGTAATGTCTCAAACTGTCTATGCTTTGATCGATTCCTAGGAGACCAGTAGTATTTTTCGAAGCACATCTGGAGGCATTCTGTAATCTGTGGACCTTCAGCGTGTTGAAGAAACAGGGAAATTGCATCGGTATTGCATACAACAGGCACCATGGGGCTTTTATTCCATGGGAGTAATGTCTCAAACTCTCTATGCTTTGATCGATTCCTGGGAGACCAGTAGTAGTTTTCGAAGCACATCTGGAGGCATTCTGTAATCTGTGGACCTTCAGAGTGTTGAAGAAACAGGGAAATAGCATCGGTATTGCATACAACAGGCACCATGGGGCTTTTATTCCATGGGAGTAATGTCTCAAACTGTCTATGCTTTGATCGATTCCTGGGAGACAAGTAGTAGTTTTCGAAGCACATCTGGAGGCATTCTGTAGTCTGTGGACCTTCAGAGTGTTGAAGAAACAGGGAAATTGCATCGGTATTGCATACAACAGGCACCATGGGGCTTTTATTCCATGGGAGTAATGTCTCAAACTGTCTATGCTTTGATCGATTCCTGGGAGACCAGTAGTAGTTTTCGAAGCATATCTGGAGGCATTCTGTAACCTGTGGACCTTCATAGTGTTGAAGAAACAGGGAAATTGCATCGGTATTGCATACAACAGGCACCATGGGGCTTTTATTCCATGGGAGTAATGTCTCAAACTGTCTATGCTTTGATCGATTCCTGGGAGACCAGTAGTAGTTTTCGAAGCACATCTGGAGGCATTCTGTAATCTGTGGACCTTCAGAGTGTTGAAGAAACAGGGAAATAGCATCGGTATTGCATACAACAGGCACCATGGGGCTTTTATTCCATGGGAGTAATGTCTCAAACTGTCTATGCTTTGATCGATTCCTGGGAGACCAGTAGTAGTTTTCGAAGCACATCTGGAGGCATTCTGTAATCTGTGGACCTTCAGAGTGTTGAAGAAACAGGGAAATTGCATCGGTATTGAATAGAACAGGCACCATGGGGCTTTTATTCCATGGGAGTAATGTCTCAAACTGTCTATGCTTTGATCGATTCCTGGGAGACCAGTAGTAATTTTTGAAGCACATCTGGAGGCATTCTGTAATCTGTGGACCTTCAGAGTGTTGAAGAAACAGGGGAATTGCATCGGTATTGCATACAACAGGCACCATGGGGCTTTTATTCCATGGGAGTAATGTCTCAAACTGTCTATGCTTTGATCGATTCCTGGGAGACCAGTAGTAGTTTTCGAAGCACATCTGGAGGCATTCTTTAATCTGTGGACCTTCAGAGTGTTGAAGAAACAGGGAAATAGCATCGGTATTGCATACAACAGGCACCATGGGGCTTTTATTCCATGGGAGTAATGTCTCAAACTGTCTATGCTTTGATCGATTCCTGGGAGACCAGTAGTAGTTTTCGAAGCACATCTGGAGGCATTCTGTAATCTGTGGACCTTCAGAGTGTTGAAGAAACAGGGAAATAGCATCGGTATTGCATACAACAGGCACCATGGGCCTTTTATTCCATGGGAGTAATGTCTCAAACTGTCTATGCTTTGATCGATTCCTGGGAGACCAGTAGTAGTTTTCGAAGCACATCTGGAGGCATTCTGTAATCTGTGGACCTTCAGAGTGTTGAAGAAACAGGGAAATTGCATCGGTATTGCATACAACAGGCACCATGGGGCTTTTATTCCATGGGAGTAATGTCTCAAACTGTCTATGCTTTGATCGATTCCTGGGAGACCAGTAGTAATTTTTGAAGCACATCTGGAGGCATTCTGTAATCTGTGGACCTTCAGAGTGTTGAAGAAACAGGGAAATTGCATCGGTATTGCATACAACAGGCACCATGGGGCTTTCATTCCATGGGAGTAATGTCTCAAACTGTCTATGCTTTGATCGATTCCTGGGAGACCAGTAGTAGTTTTCGAAGCACATCTGGAGGCATTCTGTAATCTGTGGACCTTCAGAGTGTTGAAGAAACAGGGAAATAGCATCGGTATTGCATACAACAGGCACCATGGGGCTTTTATTCCATGGGAGTAATGTCTCAAACTGTCTATGCTTTGATCGATTCCTGGGAGACCAGTAGTAGTTTTCGAAGCACATCTGGAGGCATTCTGTAATCTGTGGACCTTCAGAGTGTTGAAGAAACAGGGAAATTGCATCGGTATTGAATAGAACAGGCACCATGGGGCTTTTATTCCATGGGAGTAATGTCTCAAACTGTCTATGCTTTGATCGATTCCTGGGAGACCAGTAGTAATTTTTGAAGCACATCTGGAGGCATTCTGTAATCTGTGGACCTTCAGAGTGTTGAAGAAACAGGGGAATTGCATCGGTATTGCATACAACAGGCACCATGGGGCTTTTATTCCATGGGAGTAATGTCTCAAACTGTCTATGCTTTGATCGATTCCTGGGAGACCAGTAGTAGTTTTCGAAGCACATCTGGAGGCATTCTGTAATCTGTGGACCTTCAGAGTGTTGAAGAAACAGGGAAATAGCATCGGTATTGCATACAACAGGCACCATGGGGCTTTTATTCCATGGGAGTAATGTCTCAAACTGTCTATGCTTTGATCGATTCCTGGGAGACCAGTAGTAGTTTTCGAAGCACATCTGGAGGCATTCTGTAATCTGTGGACCTTCAGAGTGTTGAAGAAACAGGGAAATTGCATCGGTATTGCATACAACAGGCACCATGGGGCTTTTATTCCATGGGAGTAATGTCTCAAACTGTCTATGCTTTGATCGATTCCTGGGAGACCAGTAGTAATTTTCGAAGCACATCTGGAGGCATTCTGTAATCTGTGGACCTTCAGAGTGTTGAAGAAACAGGGAAATAGCATCGGTATTGCATACAACAGGCACCATGGGGCTTTTATTCCATGGGAGTAATGTCTCAAACTGTCTATGCTTTGATCGATTCCTGGGAGACCAGTAGTAGTTTTCGAAGCACATCTGGAGGCATTCTGTAATCTGTGGACCTTCAGAGTGTTGAAGAAACAGGGAAATAGCATCGGTATTGCATACAACAGGCACCATGGGCCTTTTATTCCATGGGAGTAATGTCTCAAACTGTCTATGCTTTGATCGATTCCTGGGAGACCAGTAGTAGTTTTCGAAGCACATCTGGAGGCATTCTGTAATCTGTGGACCTTCAGAGTGTTGAAGAAACAGGGAAATTGCATCGGTATTGCATACAACAGGCACCATGGGGCTTTTATTCCATGGGAGTAATGTCTCAAACTGTCTATGCTTTGATCGATTCCTGGGAGACCAGTAGTAATTTTTGAAGCACATCTGGAGGCATTCTGTAATCTGTGGACCTTCAGAGTGTTGAAGAAACAGGGAAATTGCATCGGTATTGCATACAACAGGCACCATGGGGCTTTCATTCCATGGGAGTAATGTCTCAAACTGTCTATGCTTTGATCGATTCCTGGGAGACCAGTAGTAGTTTTCGAAGCACATCTGGAGGCATTCTGTAATCTGTGGACCTTCAGAGTGTTGAAGAAACAGGGAAATAGCATCGGTATTGCATACAACAGGCACCATGGGGCTTTTATTCCATGGGAGTAATGTCTCAAACTGTCTATGCTTTGATCGATTCCTGGGAGACCAGTAGTAGTTTTCGAAGCACATCTGGAGGCATTCTGTAATCTGTGGACCTTCAGAGTGTTGAAGAAACAGGGAAATTGCATCGGTATTGAATAGAACAGGCACCATGGGGCTTTTATTCCATGGGAGTAATGTCTCAAACTGTCTATGCTTTGATCGATTCCTGGGAGACCAGTAGTAATTTTTGAAGCACATCTGGAGGCATTCTGTAATCTGTGGACCTTCAGAGTGTTGAAGAAACAGGGGAATTGCATCGGTATTGCATACAACAGGCACCATGGGGCTTTTATTCCATGGGAGTAATGTCTCAAACTGTCTATGCTTTGATCGATTCCTGGGAGACCAGTAGTAGTTTTCGAAGCACATCTGGAGGCATTCTGTAATCTGTGGACCTTCAGAGTGTTGAAGAAACAGGGAAATAGCATCGGTATTGCATACAACAGGCACCATGGGGCTTTTATTCCATGGGAGTAATGTCTCAAACTGTCTATGCTTTGATCGATTCCTGGGAGACCAGTAGTAGTTTTCGAAGCACATCTGGAGGCATTCTGTAATCTGTGGACCTTCAGAGTGTTGAAGAAACAGGGAAATTGCATCGGTATTGCATACAACAGGCACCATGGGGCTTTTATTCCATGGGAGTAATGTCTCAAACTGTCTATGCTTTGATCGATTCCTGGGAGACCAGTAGTAATTTTCGAAGCACATCTGGAGGCATTCTGTAATCTGTGGACCTTCAGAGTGTTGAAGAAACAGGGAAATTGCATCGGTATTGCATACAACAGGCACCATGGGGCTTTTATTCCATGGGAGTAGTGTCTCAAACTGTCTATGCTTTGATCGATTCCTGGGAGACCAGTAGTAGTTTTCGAAGCACATCTGGAGGCATTCTGTAATCTGTGGACCTTCAGAGTGTTGAAGAAACAGGGAAATAGCATCGGTATTGCATACAACAGGCACCATGGGCCTTTTATTCCATGGGAGTAATGTCTCAAACTGTCTATGCTTTGATCGATTCCTGGGAGACCAGTAGTAGTTTTCGAAGCACATCTGGAGGCATTCTGTAATCTGTGGACCTTCAGAGTGTTGAAGAAACAGGGAAATTGCATCGGTATTGCATACAACAGGCACCATGGGGCTTTTATTCCATGGGAGTAATGTCTCAAACTGTCTATGCTTTGATCGATTCCTGGGAGACCAGTAGTAATTTTTGAAGCACATCTGGAGGCATTCTGTAATCTTTGGACCTTCAGAGTGTTGAAGAAACAGGGAAATTGCATCGGTATTGCATACAACAGGCACCATGGGGCTTTTATTCCATGGGAGTAATGTCTCAAACTGTCTATGCTTTGATCGATTCCTGGGAGACCAGTAGTAGTTTTCGAAGCACATCTGGAGGCATTCTGTAATCTGTGGACCTTCAGAGTGTTGAAGAAACAGGGAAATAGCATCGGTATTGCATACAACAGGCACCATGGGGCTTTTATTCCATGGGAGTAATGTCTCAAACTGTCTATGCTTTGATCGATTCCTCGGAGACCAGTAGTAGTTTTAGAAGCACATCTGGAGGCATTCTGTAATCTGTGGACCTTCAGAGTGTTGAAGAAACAGGGAAATTGCATCGGTATTGCATACAACAGGCACCATGGGGCTTTTATTCCATGGGAGTAATGTCTCAAACTGTCTATGCTTTGATCGATTCCTGGGAGACCAGTAGTAGTTTTCGAAGCACATCTGGAGGCATTCTGTAATCTGTGGACCTTCAGAGTGTTGAAGAAACAGGGAAATAGCATCGGTATTGCATACAACAGGCACCATGGGGCTTTTATTCCATGGGAGTAATGTCTCAAACTGTCTATGCTTTGATCGATTCCTGGGAGAACAGTAGTAGTTTTCGAAGCACATCTGGAGGCATTCTGTAATCTGTGGACCTTCAGAGTGTTGAAGAAACAGGGAAATAGCATCGGTATTGCATACAACAGGCACCATGGGGCTTTTATTCCATGGGAGTAATGTCTCAAACTGTCTATGCTTTGATCGATTCCTGGGAGACCAGTAGTAGTTTTCGAAGCACATCTGGAGGCATTCTGTAATCTGTGGACCTTCAGAGTGTTGAAGAAACAGGGAAATTGCATCGGTATTGCATACAACAGGCACCATGTGGCTTTTATTCCATGGGAGTAATGTCTCAAACTGTCTATGCTTTGATCGATTCCTGGGAGACCAGTAGTAGTTTTCGAAGCACATCTGGAGGCATTCTGTAATCTGTGGACCTTCAGAGTGTTGAAGAAACAGGGAAATAGCATCGGTATTGCATACAACAGGCACCATGGGGCTTTTATTCCATGGGAGTAATGTCTCAAACTGTCTATGCTTTGATCGATTCCTGGGAGACCAGTAGTAGTTTTAGAAGCACATCTGGAGGCATTCTGTAATCTGTGGACCTTCAGAGTGTTGAAGAAACAGGGAAATTGCATCGGTATTGCATACAACAGGCACCATGGGGCTTTTATTCCATGGGAGTAATGTCTCAAACTGTCTATGCTTTGATCGATTCCTGGGAGACCAGTAGTAGTTTTCGAAGCACATCTGGAGGCATTCTGTTATCTGTGGACCTTCAGAGTGTTGAAGAAACAGGGAAATAGCATCGGTATTGCATACAACAGGCACCATGGGGCTTTTATTCCATGGGAGTAATGTCTCAAACTGTCTATGCTTTGATCGATTCCTGGGAGAACAGTAGTAGTTTTCGAAGCACATCTGAAGGCATTCTGTAATCTGTGGACCTTCAGAGTGTTGAAGAAACAGGGAAATAGCATCGGTATTGCATACAACAGGCACCATGGGGCTTTTATTCCATGGGAGTAATGTCTCAAACTGTCTATGCTTTGATCGATTCCTGGGAGACCAGTAGTAGTTTTCGAAGCACATCTGGAGGCATTCTGTAATCTGTGGACCTTCAGAGTGTTGAAGAAACAGGGAAATTGCATTGGTATTGAATACAACAGGCACCATGGGGCTTTTATTCCATGGGAGTAATGTCTCAAACTGTCTATGCTTTGCTCGATTCCTGGGAGACCAGTAGTAGTTTTCGAAGCATATCTGGAGGCATTCTGTAATCTGTGGACCTTCAGAGTGTTGAAGAAACAGGGAAATTGCATCGGTATTGCATACAACAGGCACCATGGGGCTTTTATTCCATGGGAGTAATGTCTCAAACTGTCTATGCTTTGATCGATTCCTGGGAGACCAGTAGTAGTTTTCGAAGCACATCTGGAGGCATTCTGTAATCTGTGGACCTTCAGAGTGTTGAAGAAACAGGGAAATAGCATCGGTATTGCATACAACAGGCACCATGGGGCTTTTATTCCATGGGAGTAATGTCTCAAACTGTCTATGCTTTGATCGATTCCTGGGAGACCAGTAGTAATTTATGAAGCACATCTGGAGGCATTCTGTTATCTGTGGACCTTCAGAGTGTTGAAGAAACAGGGAAATAGCATCGGTATTGCATACAACAGGCACCATGGGGCTTTTATTCCATGGGAGTAATGTCTCAAACTGTCTATGCTTTGATCGATTCCTGGGAGACCAGTAGTAGTTTTCGAAGCACATCTGGAGGCATTCTGTAATCTGTGGACCTTCAGAGTGTTGAAGAAACAGGGAAATAGCATCGGTATTGCATACAACAGGCACCATGGGGCTTTTATTCCATGGGAGTAATGTCTCAAACTGTCTATGCTTTGATCGATTCCTGGGAGACCAGTAGTAGTTTTCGAAGCACATCTGGAGGCATTCTGTAATCTGTGGACCTTCAGAGTGTTGAAGAAACAGGGAAATTGCATCGGTATTGCATACAACAGGCACCATGGGGCTTTTATTCCATGGGAGTGATGTCTCAAACTGTCTATGCTTTGATCGATTCCTGGGAGACCAGTAGTAGTTTTCGAAGCACATCTGGAGGCATTCTGTAATCTGTGGACCTTCAGAGTGTTGAAGAAACAGGGAAATTGCATCGGTATTGCATACAACAGGCACCATGGGGCTTTTATTGCATGGGAGTAATGTCTCAAACTGTCTATGCTTTGATCGATTCCTGGGAGACCAGTAGTAGTTTTCGAAGCACATCTGGAGGCATTCTGTAATCTGTGGACCTTCAGAGTGTTGAAGAAACAGGGAAATTGCATCGGTATTGCATACAACAGGCACCATGGGGCTTTTATTCCATGGGAGTAATGTCTCAAACTGTCTATGCTTTGATCGATTCCTGGGAGACCAGTAGTAGTTTTAGAAGCACATCTGGAGGCATTCTGTAATCTGTGGACCTTCAGAGTGTTGAAGAAACAGGGAAATTGCATCGGTATTGCATACAACAGGCACCATGGGGCTTTTATTCCATGGGAGTAATGTCTCAAACTGTCTATGCTTTGATCGATTCCTGGGAGACCAGTATTAGTTTTCGAAGCACATCTGGAGGCATTGTGTTATCTGTGGACCTTCAGAGTGTTGAAGAAACAGGGAAATAGCATCGGTATTGCATACAACAGGCACCATGGGGCTTTTATTCCATGGGAGTAATGTCTCAAACTGTCTATGCTTTGATCGATTCCTGGGAGAACAGTAGTAGTTTTCGAAGCACATCTGAAGGCATTCTGTAATCTGTGGACCTTCAGAGTGTTGAAGAAACAGGGAAATAGCATCGGTATTGCATACAACAGGCACCATGGAACTTTTATTCCATGGGAGTAATGTCTCAAACTGTCTATGCTTTGATCGATTCCTGGGAGACCAGTAGTAGTTTTCGAAGCACATCTGGAGGCATTCTGTAATCTGTGGACCTTCAGAGTGTTGAAGAAACAGGGAAATTGCATTGGTATTGAATACAACAGGCACCATGGGGCTTTTATTCCATGGGAGTAATGTCTCAAACTGTCTATGCTTTGCTCGATTCCTGGGAGACCAGTAGTAGTTTTCGAAGCATATCTGGAGGCATTCTGTAATCTGTGGACCTTCAGAGTGTTGAAGAAACAGGGAAATTGCATCGGTATTGCATACAACAGGCACCATGGGGCTTTTATTCCATGGGAGTAATGTCTCAAACTGTCTATGCTTTGATCGATTCCTGGGAGACCAGTAGTAGTTTTCGAAGCACATCTGGAGGCATTCTGTAATCTGTGGACCTTCAGAGTGTTGAAGAAACAGGGAAATAGCATCGGTATTGCATACAACAGGCACCATGGGGCTTTTATTCCATGGGAGTAATGTCTCAAACTGTCTATGCTTTGATCGATTCCTGGGAGACCAGTAGTAATTTATGAAGCACATCTGGAGTCATTGTGTTATCTGTGGACCTTCAGAGTGTTGAAGAAACAGGGAAATTGCATCGGTATTGCATACAACAGGCACCATGGGGCTTTTATTCCATGGGAGTAATGTCTCAAACTGTCTATGCTTTGATCGATTCCTGGGAGACCAGTAGTAATTTTTGAAGCACATCTGGAGGCATTCTGTAATCTGTGGACCTTCAGAGTGTTGAAGAAACAGGGAAATTGCATCGGTATTGCATACAACAGGCACCATGGGGCTTTTATTCCATGGGAGTAATGTCTCAAACTGTCTATGCTTTGATCGATTCCTGGGAGACCAGTAGTAGTTTTCGAAGCACATCTGGAGGCATTCTGTAATCTGTGGACCTTCAGAGTGTTGAAGAAACAGGGAAATAGCATCGGTATTGCATACAACAGGCACCATGGGGCTTTTATTCCATGGGAGTAATGTCTCAAACTGTCTATGCTTTGATCGATTCCTGGGAGACCAGTAGTAGTTTTCGAAGCACATCTGGAGGCATTCTGTAATCTGTGGACCTTCAGAGTGTTGAAGAAACAGGGAAATTGCATCGGTATTGCATACAACAGGCACCATGGGGCTTTTATTCCATGGGAGTGATGTCTCAAACTGTCTATGCTTTGATCGATTCCTGGGAGACCAGTAGTAGTTTTCGAAGCACATCTGGAGGCATTCTGTAATCTGTGGACCTTCAGAGTGTTGAAGAAACAGGGAAATTGCATCGGTATTGCATACAACAGGCACCATGGGGCTTTTATTGCATGGGAGAAATGTCTCAAACTGTCTATGCTTTGATCGATTCCTGGGAGACCAGTAGTAGTTTTCGAAGCACATCTGGAGGCATTCTGTAATCTGTGGACCTTCAGAGTGTTGAAGAAACAGGGAAATTGCATCGGTATTGCATACAACAGGCACCATGGGGCTTTTATTCCATGGGAGTAATGTCTCAAACTGTCTATGCTTTGATCGATTCCTGGGAGACCAGTAGTAGTTTTCGAAGCACATCTGGAGGCATTCTTTAATCTGTGGACCTTCAGAGTGTTGAAGAAACAGGGAAATAGCATCGGTATTGCATACAACAGGCACCATGGGGTTTTATTCCATGGGAGTAATGTCTCAAACTGTCTATGCTTTGATCGATTCCTGGGAGACCAGTAGTAGTTTTCGAAGCACATCTGGAGGCATTCTGTAATCTGTGGACCTTCAGAGTGTTGAAGAAACAGGGAAATTGCATCGGTATTGCATACAACAGGCACCATGGGGCTTTTATTCCATGGGAGTAATGTCTCAAACTGTCTATGCTTTGATCGATTCCTGGGAGACCAGTAGTAATTTTTGAAGCACATCTGGAGGCATTCTGTAATCTGTGGACCTTCAGAGTGTTGAAGAAACAGGGAAATTGCATCGGTATTGCATACAACAGGCACCGTGGGGCTTTTATTCCATGGGAGTAATGTCTCAAACTGTCTATGCTTTGATCGATTCCTGGGAGACCAGTAGTAGTTTTCGAAGCACATCTGGAGGCATTCTGTAATCTGTGGACCTTCAGTGTTGAAGAAACAGGGAAATAGCATCGGTATTGCATACAACAGGCACCATGGGGCTTTTATTCCATGGGAGTAATGTCTCAAACTGTCTATGCTTTGATCGATTCCTGGGAGACCAGTAGTAGTTTTCGAAGCACATCTGGAGGCATTCTGTAATCTGTGGACCTTCAGAGTGTTGAAGAAACAGGGAAATTGCATCGGTATTGCATACAACAGGCACCATGGGGCTTTTATTCCATGGGAGTAATGTCTCAAACTGTCTATGCTTTGATCGATTCCTGGGAGACCAGTAGTAGTTTTCGAAGCACATCTGGAGGCATTCTGTAATCTGTGGACCTTCAGAGTGTTGAAGAAACAGG
Organism: Schistocerca gregaria; assembly: GCF_023897955.1. NCBI lineage: Eukaryota > Metazoa > Arthropoda > Insecta > Orthoptera > Acrididae > Schistocerca > Schistocerca gregaria. The sequence continues at coordinate 30,699,771 of NC_064930.1, forward strand.
GAAATTGCATCGGTATTGCATACAACAGGCACCATGGGGCTTTTATTCCATGGGAGTAATGTCTCAAACTGTCTATGCTTTGATCGATTCCTGGGAGACCAGTAGTAGTTTTCGAAGCACATCTGGAGGCATTCTGTAATCTGTGGACCTTCAGAGTGTTGAAGAAACAGGGAAATAGCATCGGTATTGCATACAACAGGCACCATGGGGCTTTTATTCCATGGGAGTAATGTCTCAAACTGTCTATGCTTTGATCGATTCCTGGGAGACCAGTAGTAGTTTTCGAAGCACATCTGGAGGCATTCTGTAATCTGTGGACCTTCAGAGTGTTGAAGAAACAGGGAAATAGCATCGGTATTGCATACAACAGGAACCATGGGGCTTTTATTCCATGGGAGTAATGTCTCAAACTGTCTATGCTTTGATCGATTCCTGGGAGACCAGTAGTAGTTTTCGAAGCACATCTGGAGGCATTCTGTAATCTGTGGACCTTCAGAGTGTTGAAGAAACAGGGAAATTGCATCGGTATTGCATACAACAGGCACCATGGGGCTTTTATTCCATGGGAGTAATGTCTCAAACTGTCTATGCTTTGATCGATTCCTGGGAGACCAGTAGTAGTTTTCGAAGCACATCTGGAGGCATTCTGTAATCTGTGGACCTTCAGAGTGTTGAAGAAACAGGGAAATTGCATCGGTATTGCATACAACAGGCACCATGGGGCTTTTATTCCATGGGAGTAATGTCTCAAACTGTCTATGCTTTGATCGATTCCTGGGAGACCAGTAGTAGTTTTCGAAGCACATCTGGAGGCATTCTGTAATCTGTGGACCTTCAGAGTGTTGAAGAAACAGGGAAATAGCATCGGTATTGCATACAACAGGCACCATGGGGCTTTTATTCCATGGGAGTAATGTCTCAAACTGTCTATGCTTTGATCGATTCCTGGGAGACCAGTAGTAGTTTTCGAAGCACATCTGGAGGCATTCTGTAATCTGTGGACCTTCAGAGTGTTGAAGAAACAGGGAAATTGCATCGGTATTGCATACAACAGGCACCATGGGGCTTTTATTCCATGGGAGTAATGTCTCAAACTGTCTATGCTTTGATCGATTCCTGGGAGACCAGTAGTAGTTTTCGAAGCATATCTGGAGGCATTCTGTAATCTGTGGACCTTCAGAGTGTTGAAGAAACAGGGAAATTGCATCGGTATTGCATACAACAGGCACCATGGGGCTTTTATTCCATGGGAGTAATGTCTCAAACTGTCTATGCTTTGATCGATTCCTGGGAGACCAGTAGTAGTTTTCGAAGCACATCTGGAGGCATTCTGTAATCTGTGGACCTTCAGAGTGTTGAAGAAACAGGGAAATAGCATCGGTATTGCATACAACAGGCACCATGGGGCTTTTATTCCATGGGAGTAATGTCTCAAACTGTCTATGTTTTGATCGATTCCTGGGAGACCAGTAGTAATTTTTGAAGCACATCTGGAGGCATTCTGTAATCTGTGGACCTTCAGAGTGTTGAAGAAACAGGGAAATTGCATCGGTATTGCATACAACAGGCACCATGGGGCTTTTATTCCATGGGAGTAATGTCTCAAACTGTCTATGCTTTGATCGATTCCTGGGAGACCAGTAGTAGTTTTCGAAGCACATCTGGAGGCATTCTTTAATCTGTGGACCTTCAGAGTGTTGAAGAAACAGGGAAATAGCATCGGTATTGCATACAACAGGCACCATGGGGCTTTTATTCCATGGGAGTAATGTCTCAAACTGTCTATGCTTTGATCGATTCCTGGGAGACCAGTAGTAGTTTTCGAAGCACATCTGGAGGCATTCTGTAATCTGTGGACCTTCAGAGTGTTGAAGAAACAGGGAAATTGCATCGGTATTGCATACAACAGGACCATGGGGCTTTTATTCCATGGGAGTAATGTCTCAAACTGTCTATGCTTTGATCGATTCCTGGGAGACCAGTAGTAGTTTTCGAAGCACATCTGGAGGCATTCTGTAATCTGTGGACCTTCAGAGCGTTGAAGAAACAGGGAAATTGCATCGGTATTGCATACAACAAGCACCATGGGGCTTTTATTCCATGGGAGTAATGTCTCAAACTGTCTATGCTTTGATCGATTCCTGGGAGACCAGTAGTAGTTTTCGAAGCACATCTGGAGGCATTCTGTAATCTGTGGACCTTCAGAGTGTTGAAGAAACAGGGAAATAGCATCGGTATTGCATACAACAGGCACCATGGGGCTTTTATTCCATGGGAGTAATGTCTCAAACTGTCTATGCTTTGATCGATTCCTGGGAGACCAGTAGTAGTTTTCGAAGCACATCTGGAGGCATTCTGTAATCTGTGGACCTTCAGAGTGTTGAAGAAACAGGGAAATAGCATCGGTATTGCATACAACAGGCACCATGGGGCTTTTATTCCATGGGAGTAATGTCTCAAACTGTCTATGCTTTGATCGATTCCTGGGAGACCAGTAGTAGTTTTCGAAGCACATCTGGAGGCATTCTGTAATCTGTGGACCTTCAGAGTGTTGAAGAAACAGGGAAATTGCATCGGTATTGCATACAACAGGCACCGTGGGGCTTTTATTCCATGGGAGTAATGTCTCAAACTGTCTATGCTTTGATCGATTCCTGGGAGACCAGTAGTAGTTTTCGAAGCACATCTGGAGGCATTCTGTAATCTGTGGACCTTCAGAGTGTTGAAGAAACAGGGAAATAGCATCGGTATTGCATACAACAGGCACCATGGGGCTTTTATTCCATGGGAGTAATGTCTCAAACTGTCTATGCTTTGATCGATTCCTGGGAGACCAGTAGTAGTTTTCGAAGCACATCTGGAGGCATTCTGTAATCTGTGGACCTTCAGAGTGTTGAAGAAACAGGGAAATTGCATCGGTATTGCATACAACAGGCACCATGGGGCTTTTATTCCATGGGAGTAATGTCTCAAACTGTCTATGCTTTGATCGATTCCTGGGAGACCAGTAGTAGTTTTCGAAGCACATCTGGAGGCATTCTGTAATCTGTGGACCTTCAGAGTGTTGAAGAAACAGGGAAATTGCATCGGTATTGCATACAACAGGCACCATGGGGCTTTTATTCCATGGGAGTAATGTCTCAAACTGTCTATGCTTTGATCGATTCCTGGGAGACCAGTAGTAGTTTTCGAAGCACATCTGGAGGCATTCTGTAATCTGTGGACCTTCAGAGTGTTGAAGAAACAGGGAAATAGCATCGGTATTGCATACAACAGGCACCATGGGGCTTTTATTCCATGGGAGTAATGTCTCAAACTGTCTATGCTTTGATCGATTCCTGGGAGACCAGTAGTAGTTTTCGAAGCACATCTGGAGGCATTCTGTAATCTGTGGACCTTCAGAGTGTTGAAGAAACAGGGAAATAGCATCGGTATTGCATACAACAGGAACCATGGGGCTTTTATTCCATGGGAGTAATGTCTCAAACTGTCTATGCTTTGATCGATTCCTGGGAGACCAGTAGTAGTTTTCGAAGCACATCTGGAGGCATTCTGTAATCTGTGGACCTTCAGAGTGTTGAAGAAACAGGGAAATAGCATCGGTATTGCATACAACAGGCACCATGGGGCTTTTATTCCATGGGAGTAATGTCTCAAACTGTCTATGCTTTGATCGATTCCTGGGAGACCAGTAGTATTTTTCGAAGCACATCTGGAGGCATTCTGTAATCTGTGGACCTTCAGAGTGTTGAAGAAACAGGGAAATTGCATCGGTATTGCATACAACAGGCATCGTGGGGCTTTTATTCCATGGGAGTAATGTCTCAAACTGTCTATGCTTTGATCGATTCCTGGGAGACCAGTAGTAGTTTTCAAAGCACATCAGGAGGCATTCTGTAATCTGTGGACCTTCAGAGTGTTGAAGAAACAGGGAAATTGCATCGGTATTGCATACAACAGGCACCATGGGGCTTTTATTCCATGGGAGTAATGTCTCAAACTGTCTATGCTTTGATCGATTCCTGGGAGACCAGTAGTAGTTTTCGAAGCACATCTGGAGGCATTCTGTAATCTGTGGACCTTCAGAGTGTTGAAGAAACAGGGAAATAGCATCGGTATTGCATACAACAGGCACCATGGGGCTTTTATTCCATGGGAGTAATGTCTCAAACTGTCTATGCTTTGATCGATTCCTGGGAGACCAGTAGTAGTTTTCGAAGCACGTCTGGAGGCATTCTGTATCTGTGGACCTTCAGAGTGTTGAAGAAACAGGGAAATAGCATCGGTATTGCATACAACAGGCACCATGGGGCTTTTATTCCATGGGAGTAATGTCTCAAACTGTCTATGCTTTGATCGATTCCTGGGAGACCAGTAGTAGTTTTCGAAGCACATCTGGAGGCATTCTGTAATCTGTGGACCTTCAGAGTGTTGAAGAAACAGGGAAATTGCATCGGTATTGGATACAACAGGCACCATGGGGCTTTTATTCCATGGGAGTAATGTCTCAAACTGTCTATGCTTTGATCGATTCCTGGGAGACCAGTAGTAGTTTTCGAAGCACATATGGAGGCATTCTGTAATCTGTGGACCTTCAGAGTGTTGAAGAAACAGGGAAATAGCATCGGTATTGCATACAACAGGCACCATGGGGCTTTTATTCCATGGGAGTAATGTCTCAAACTGTCTATGCTTTGATCGATTCCTGGGAGACCAGTAGTAGTTTTCGAAGCACATCTGGAGGCATTCTGTAATCTGTGGACCTTCAGAGTGTTGAAGAAACAGGGAAATAGCATCGGTATTGCATACAACAGGCACCATGGGGCTTTTATTCCATGGGAGTAATGTCTCAAACTGTCTATGCTTTGATCGATTCCTGGGAGACCAGTAGTAGTTTTCGAAGCTCATCTGGAGGCATTCTGTAATCTGTGGACCTTCAGAGTGTTGAAGAAACAGGGAAATAGCATCGGTATTGCATACAACAGGCATCGTGGGGCTTTTATTCCATGGGAGTAATGTCTCAAACTGTCTATGCTTTGATCGATTCCTGGGAGACCAGTAGTAGTTTTCGAAGCACATCTGGAGGCATTCTGTAATCTGTGGACCTTCAGAGTGTTGAAGAAACAGGGAAATTGCATCGGTATTGCATACAACAGGCACCATGGGGCTTTTATTCCATGGGAGTAATGTCTCAAACTGTCTATGCTTTGATCGATTCCTGGGAGACCAGTAGTAGTTTTCGAAGCATATCTGGAGGCATTCTGTAATCTGTGGACCTTCAGAGTGTTGAAGAAACAGGGAAATTGCATCGGTATTGCATACAACAGGCACCATGGAACTTTTATTCCATGGGAGTAATGTCTCAAACTGTCTATGCTTTGATCGATTCCTGGGAAACCAGTAGTAGTTTTCGAAGCACATCTGGAGGCATTCTGTAATCTGTGGACCTTCAGAGTGTTGAAGAAACAGGGAAATAGCATCGGTATTGAATACAACAGGCACCATGGGGCTTTTATTCCATGGGAGTAATGTCTCAAACTGCCTATGCTTTGATCGATTCCTGGGAGACCAGTAATAGTTTTCGAAGCTCATCTGGAGGCATTCTGTAATCTGTGGACCTTCACAGTGTTGAAGAAACAGGGAAATAGCATCGGTATTGCATACAACAGGCATCGTGGGGCTTTTATTCCATGGGAGTAATGTCTCAAACTTTCTATGCTTTGATCGATTCCTGGGAGACCAGTAGTAGTTTTCGAAGCACATCTGGAGGCATTCTGTAATCTGTGGACCTTCAGAGTGTTGAAGAAACAGGGAAATAGCATCGGTATTGCATACAACAGGCACCATGGGGCTTTTATTCCATGGGAGTAATGTCTCAAACTGTCTATGCTTTGATCGATTCCTGGGAGACCAGTAGTAGTTTTCGAAACAAATCTGGAGGCATTCTGTAATCTGTGGACCTTCAGAGTGTTGAAGAAACAGGGAAATTGCATCGGTATTGCATACAACAGGCACCATGGGGCTTTTATTCCATGGGAGTAATGTCTCAAACTGTCTATGCTTTGATCGATTCCTGGGAAACCAGTAGTAGTTTTCGAAGCACATCTGGAGGCATTCTGTAATCTGTGGACCTTCAGAGTGTTGAAGAAACAGGGAAATTGCATCGGTATTGCATACAACAGGCACCATGGGGCTTTTATTCCATGGGAGTAATGTCTCAAACTGTCTATGCTTTGATCGATTCCTGGGAGACCAGTAGTAGTTTTCGAAGCACATCTGGAGGCATTCTGTCATCTGTGGACCTTCAGAGTGTTGAAGAAACAGGGAAATAGCATCGGTATTGCATACAACAGGCACCATGGGGCTTTTATTCAATGGGAGTAATGTCTCAAACTGTCTATGCTTTGATCGATTCCTGGGAGACCAGTAGTAGTTTTCGAAGCACATCTGGAGGCATTCTGTAATCTGTGGACCTTCAGAGTGTTGAAGAAACAGGGAAATAGCATCGGTATTGCATACAACAGGCACCATGGGGCTTTTATTCCATGGGAGTAATGTCTCAAACTGTCTATGCTTTGATCGATTCCTGGGAGACCAGTAGTAGTTTTCGAAGCACATCTGGAGGCATTCTGTAATCTGTGGACCTTCAGAGTGTTGAAGAAACAGGGAAATAGCATCGGTATTGCATACAACAGGCACCATGGGGCTTTTATTCCATGGGAGTAATGTCTCAAACTGTCTATGCTTTGATCGATTCCTGGGAGACCAGTAGTAGTTTTCGAAGCACATCTGGAGGCATTCTGTAATCTGTGGACCTTCAGAGTGTTGAAGAAACAGGGAAATAGCATCGGTATTGCATACAACAGGCACCATGGGGCTTTTATTCCATGGGAGTAATGTCTCAAACTGTCTATGCTTTGATCGATTCCTGGGAGACCAGTAGTAGTTTTCGAAGCACATCTGGAGGCACTCTGTAATCTGTGGACCTCAGAGTGTTGAAGAAACAGGGAAATAGCATCGGTATTGCATACAACAGGCACCATGGGGCTTTTATTCCATGGGAGTAATGTCTCAAACTGTCTATGCTTTGATCGATTCCTGGGAGACCAGTAGTAGTTTTCGAAGCACATCTGGAGGCATTCTGTAATCTGTGGACCTTCAGAGTGTTGAAGAAACAGGGAAATAGCATCGGTATTGCATACAACAGGCACCATGGGCCTTTTATTCCATGGGAGTAATGTCTCAAACTGTCTATGCTTTGATCGATTCCTGGGAGACCAGTAGTAGTTTTCGAAGCACATCTGGAGGCATTCTGTAATCTGTGGACCTCAGAGTGTTGAAGAAACAGGGAAATAGCATCGGTATTGCATACAACAGGCACCATGGGGCTTTTATTCCATGGGAGTAATGTCTCAAACTGTCTATGCTTTGATCGATTCCTGGGAGACCAGTAGTAGTTTTCGAAGCACATCTGGAGGCATTCTGTAATCTGTGGACCTTCAGAGTGTTGAAGAAACAGGGAAATAGCATTGGTATTGCATACAACAGGCACCATGGGGCTTTTATTCCATGGGAGTAATGTCTCAAACTGTCTATACTTTGATCGATTCCTGGGAGACCAGTAGTAGTTTTCGAAGCACATCTGGAGGCATTCTGTAATCTGTGGACCTTCAGAGTGTTGAAGAAACAGGGAAATAGCATCGGTATTGCATACAACAGGCACCATGGGGCTTTTATTCCATGGGAGTAATGTCTCAAACTGTCTATGCTTTGATCGATTCCTGGGAGACCAGTAGTAGTTTTCGAAGCACATCTGGAGGCATTCTGTAATCTGTGGACCTTCAGAGTGTTGAAGAAACACTGAAATAGCATCGGTATTGCATACAACAGGCACCATGGGGCTTTTATTCCATGGGAGTAATGTCTCAAACTGTCTATGCTTTGATCGATTCCTGGGAGACCAGTAGTAGTTTTCGAAGCACATCTGGAGGCATTCTGTTATCTGTGGACCTTCAGAGTGTTGAAGAAACAGGGAAATAGCATCGGTATTGAATACAACAGGCACCATGGGGCTTTTATTCCATGGGAGTAATGTCTCAAACTGTCTATGCTTTGATCGATTCCTGGGAGACCAGTAGTAGTTTTCGAAGCACATCTGGAGGCATTCTGTTATCTGTGGACCTTCAGAGTGTTAAAGAAACAGGAAATTGCATCGGTATTGAATACAACAGGCACCATGTGGCTTTTATTCCATGGGAGTAATGTCTCAAACTGTCTATGCTTTGATCGATTCCTGGGAGACCAGTAGTAGTTTTCGAAGCACTTCTGGAGGCATTCTGTTATCTGTGGACCTTCAGAGTGTTGAAGAAACAGGAAATAGCATCGGTATTGAATACAACACGCACCATGGGGCTTTTATTCCATGGGAGTAATGTCTCAAACTGTCTATGCTTTGATCGATTCCTGGGAGACCAGTAGTAGTTTTCGAAGCACATCTGGAGGCATTCTGTTATCTGTGGACCTTCAGAGTGTTGAAGAAACAGGGAAATAGCATCGGTATTGCATACAACAGGCACCATGGGGCTTTTATTCCATGGGAGTAATGTCTCAAACTGTCTATGCTGTGATCGATTCCTGGGAGACCAGTAGTAGTTTTCGAAGCACATCTGGAGGCATTCTGTTATCTGTGTACCTTCAGAGTGTTAAAGAAACAGGAAATTGCATCGGTATTGAATACAACACGCACCATGGGGCTTTTATTCCATGGGAGTACTGTCTCAAACTGTCTATGCTTTGATCGATTCCTGGGAGACCAGTAGTAGTTTTCGAAGCACATCTGGAGGCATTCTGTAATCTGTGGACCTCAGAGTGTTGAAGAAGCAGGGAAATAGCATCGGTATTGCATACAACAGGCACCATGGGGCTTTTATTCCATGGGAGTAATGTCTCAAACTGTCTATGCTTTGATCGATTCCTGGGAGACCAGTAGTAGTTTTCGAAGCACATCTGGAGGCATTCTGTAATCTGTGGACCTTCAGAGTGTTGAAGAAACACTGAAATAGCATCGGTATTGCATACAACAGGCACCATGGGGCTTTTATTCCATGGGAGTAATGTCTCAAACTGTCTATGCTTTGATCGATTCCTGGGAGACCAGTAGTAGTTCTCGAAGCACATCTGGAGGCATTCTGTTATCTGTGGACCTTCAGAGTGTTGAAGAAACAGGGAAATAGCATCGGTATTGAATACAACAGGCACCATGGGGCTTTTATTCCATGGGAGTAATGTCTCAAACTGTCTATGCTTTGATCGATTCCTGGGAGACCAGTAGTAGTTTTCGAAGCACATCTGGAGGCATTCTGTTATCTGTGGACATTCAGAGTGTTAAAGAAACAGGAAATTGCATCGGTATTGAATACAACAGGCACCATGGGGCTTTTATTCCATGGGAGTAATGTCTCAAACTGTCTATGCTTTGATCGATTCCTGGGAGACCAGTAGTAGTTTTCGAAGCACATCTGGAGGCATTCTGTTATCTGTGGACCTTCAGAGTGTTGAAGAAACAGGGAAATAGCATCGGTATTGAATACAACAGGCACCATGGGGCTTTTATTCCATGGGAGTAATGTCTCAAACTGTCTATGCTTTGATCGATTCCTGGGAGACCAGTAGTAGTTTTCGAAGCACATCTGGAGGCATTCTGTTATCTGTGGACCTTCAGAGTGTTGAAGAAACAGGGAAATAGCATCGGTATTGCATACAACAGGCACCATGGGGCTTTTATTCCATGGGAGTAATGTCTCAAACTGTCTATGCTTTGATCGATTCCTGGGAGACCAGTAGTAGTTTTCGAAGCACATCTGGAGGCATTCTGTAATCTGTGGACCTTCAGAGTGTTGAAGAAACAGGGAAATAGCATCGGTATTGCATACAACAGGCACCATGGGGCTTTTATTCCATGGGAGTAATGTCTCAAACTGTCTATGCTTTGATCGATTCCTGGGAGACCAGTAGTAGTTTTCGAAGCACATCTGGAGGCATTCTGTTATCTGTGGACCTTCAGAGTGTTGGAGAAACAGGGAAATAGCATCGGTATTGCATACAACAGGCACCATGGGGCTTTTATTCCATGGGAGTAATGTCTCAAACTGTCTATGCTTTGATCGATTCCTGGGAGACCAGTAGTAGTTTTCGAAGCACTTCTGGAGGCATTCTGTTATCTGTGTACCTTCAGAGTGTTAAAGAAACAGGAAATTGCATCGGTATTGAATACAACACGCACCATGGGGCTTTTATTCCATGGGAGTAATGTCTCAAACTGTCTATGCTTTGATCGATTCCTGGGAGACCAGTAGTAGTTTTCGAAGCACATCTGGAGGCATTCTGTTATCTGTGGACCTTCAGAGTGTTGAAGAAACAGGGAAATAGCATCGGTATTGCATACAACAGGCACCATGGGGCTTTTATTCCATGGGAGTAATGTCTCAAACTGTCTATGCTTTGATCGATTCCTGGGAGACCAGTAGTAGTTTTCGAAGCACATCTGGAGGCATTCTGTTATCTGTGGACCTTCAGAGTGTTGAAGAAACAGGGAAATAGCATCGGTATTGCATACAACAGGCACCATGGGGCTTTTATTCCATGGGAGTAATGTCTCAAACTGTCTATGCTTTGATCGATTCCTGGGAGACCAGTAGTAGTTTTCGAAGCACATCTGGAGGCATTCTGTAATCTGTGGACCCTCAGAGTGTTGAAGAAACAGGGAAATAGCATCGGTATTGCATACAACAGGCACCATGGGGCTTTTATTCCATGGGAGTAATGTCTCAAACTGTCTATGCTTTGATCGATTCCTGGGAGACCAGTAGTAGTTTTCGAAGCTCATCTGGAGGCATTCTGTAATCTGTGGACCTTCAGAGTGTTGAAGAAACAGGGAAATTGCATCGGTATTGCATACAACAGGCACCATGGGGCTTTTATTCCATGGGAGTAATGTCTCAAACTGTCTATGCTTTGATCGATTCCTGGGAGACCAGTAGTAGTTTTCGAAGCACATCTGGAGGCATTCTGTTATCTGTGGACCTTCAGAGTGTTGATGAAACAGGGAAATAGCATCGGTATTGAATACAACAGGCACCATGGGGCTTTTATTCCATGGGAGTAATGTCTCAAACTGTCTATGCTTTGATCAATTCCTGGGAGACCAGTAGTAGTTTTCGAAGCACATCTGGAGGCATTCTGTTATCTGTGGACCTTCAGAGTGTTGAAGAAACAGGGAAATAGCATCGGTATTGAATACAACAGGCACCATGGGGCTTTTATTCCATGGGAGTAATGTCTCAAACTGTCTATGCTTTGATCGATTCCTGGGAGACCAGTAGTAGTTTTCGAAGAACATCTGGAGGCATTCTGTTGTCTCCGGACCTTCAGAGTGTTAAAGAAACAGGAAATTGCATCGGTATTGAATACAACAGGCACCATGGGGCTTTTATTCCATGGGAGTAATGTCTCAAACTGTCTATGCTTTGATCGATTCCTGGGAGACCAGTAGTAGTTTTCGAAGCACATCTGGAGGCATTCCTTTATCTGTGGACCTTCAGAGTGTTGAAGAAACAGTGAAATTGCATCGGTATTGAATACAACAGGCACCATGGAGCTTTTATTCCATGGGAGTAATGTCTCAAACAGTCTATGCTTTGATCGATTCCTGGGATACCAGTAGTAGTTTTCGAAGCACATCTGGAGGCATTCTGTTATCTGTGGACCTTCAGAGTGTTGAAGAAACAGGGAAATTGCATCGGTATTGCATACAACAGGCACCATGGGGCTTTTATTCCATGGGAGTAATGTCTCAAACTGTCTATGCTTTGATCGATTCCTGGGAGACCAGTAGTAGTTTTCGAAGCACATCTGGAGGCATTCTGTAATCTGTGGACCTTCAGAGTGTTGAAGAAACAGGGAAATAGCATCGGTATTGCATACAACAGGCACCATGGGGCTTTTATTCCATGGGAGTAATGTCTCAAACTGTCTATGCTTTGATCGATTCCTGGGAGACCAGTAGTAGTTTTCGAAGCACATCTGGAGGCATTCTGTAATCTGTGGACCTTCAGAGTGTTGAAGAAACAGGGAAATTGCATCGGTATTGCATACAACAGGCACCATGGGGCTTTTATTCCATGGGAGTAATGTCTCAAACTGTCTATGCTTTGATCGATTCCTGGGAGACCAGTAGTAGTTTTCGAAGCACATCTGGAGGCATTCTGTTATCTGTGGACCTTCAGAGTGTTGGAGAAACAGGGAAATAGCATCGGTATTGCATACAACAGGCACCATGGGGCTTTTATTCCATGGGAGTAATGTCTCAAACTGTCTATGCTGTGATCGATTCCTGGGAGACCAGTAGTAGTTTTCGAAGCACATCTGGAGGCATTCTGTTATCTGTGTACCTTCAGAGTGTTAAAGAAACAGGAAATTGCATCGGTATTGAATACAACACGCACCATGGGGCTTTTATTCCATGGGAGTACTGTCTCAAACTGTCTATGCTTTGATCGATTCCTGGGAGACCAGTAGTAGTTTTCGAAGCACATCTGGAGGCATTCTGTAATCTGTGGACCTCAGAGTGTTGAAGAAACAGGGAAATAGCATCGGTATTGCATACAACAGGCACCATGGGGCTTTTATTCCATGGGAGTAATGTCTCAAACTGTCTATGCTTTGATCGATTCCTGGGAGACCAGTAGTAGTTTTCGAAGCACATCTGGAGGCATTCTGTAATCTGTGGACCTTCAGAGTGTTGAAGAAACAGGGAAATAGCATCGGTATTGCATACAACAGGCACCATGGGCCTTTTATTCCATGGGAGTAATGTCTCAAACTGTCTATGCTTTGATCGATTCCTGGGAGACCAGTAGTAGTTTTCGAAGCACATCTGGAGGCATTCTGTAATCTGTGGACCTCAGAGTGTTGAAGAAACAGGGAAATAGCATCGGTATTGCATACAACAGGCACCATGGGGCTTTTATTCCATGGGAGTAATGTCTCAAACTGTCTATGCTTTGATCGATTCCTGGGAGACCAGTAGTAGTTTTCGAAGCACATCTGGAGGCATTCTGTAATCTGTGGACCTTCAGAGTGTTGAAGAAACAGGGAAATAGCATCGGTATTGAATACAACAGGCACCATGGGGCTTTTATTCCATGGGAGTAATGTCTCAAACTGTCTATGCTTTGATCGATTCCTGGGAGACCAGTAGTAGTTTTCGAAGCACATCTGGAGGCATTCTGTTATCTGTGGACCTTCAGAGTGTTAAAGAAACAGGAAATTGCATCGGTATTGAATACAACAGGCACCATGGGGCTTTTATTCCATGGGAGTAATGTCTCAAACTGTCTATGCTTTGATCGATTCCTGGGAGACCAGTAGTAGTTTTCGAAGCACATCTGGAGGCATTCTGTTATCTGTGGACCTTCAGAGTGTTGAAAAAACAGGGAAATAGCATCGGTATTGAATACAACAGGCACCATGGGGCTTTTATTCCATGGGAGTAATGTCTCAAACTGTCTATGCTTTGATCGATTCCTGGGAGACCAGTAGTAGTTTTCGAAGCACATCTGGAGGCATTCTGTTATCTGTGGACCTTCAGAGTGTTGAAGAAACAGGGAAATAGCATCGGTATTGCATACAACAGGCACCATGGGGCTTTTATTCCATGGGAGTAATGTCTCAAACTGTCTATGCTTTGATCGATTCCTGGGAGACCAGTAGTAGTTTTCGAAGCACATCTGGAGGCATTCTGTAATCTGTGGACCTTCAGAGTGTTGAAGAAACAGGGAAATAGCATCGGTATTGCATACAACAGGCACCATGGGGCTTTTATTCCATGGGAGTAATGTCTCAAACTGTCTATGCTTTGATCGATTCCTGGGAGACCAGTAGTAGTTTTCGAAGCACATCTGGAGGCATTCTGTTATCTGTGGACCTTCAGAGTGTTGGAGAAACAGGGAAATATCATCGGTATTGCATACAACAGGCACCATGGGGCTTTTATTCCATGGGAGTAATGTCTCAAACTGTCTATGCTTTGATCGATTCCTGGGAGACCAGTAGTAGTTTTCGAAGCACTTCTGGAGGCATTCTGTTATCTGTGTACCTTCAGAGTGTTAAAGAAACAGGAAATTGCATCGGTATTGAATACAACACGCACCATGGGGCTTTTATTCCATGGGAGTAATGTCTCAAACTGTCTATGCTTTGATCGATTCCTGGGAGACCAGTAGTAGTTTTCGAAGCACATCTGGAGGCATTCTGTTATCTGTGGACCTTCAGAGTGTTGAGAAACAGGGAAATAGCATCGGTATTGCATACAACAGGCACCATGGGGCTTTTATTCCATGGGAGTAATGTCTCAAACTGTCTATGCTTTGATCGATTCCTGGGAGACCAGTAGTAGTTTTCGAAGCACATCTGGAGGCATTCTGTAATCTGTGGACCTTCAGAGTGTTGAAGAAACAGGGAAATAGCATCGGTATTGCATACAACAGGCACCATGGGGCTTTTATTCCATGGGAGTAATGTCTCAAACTGTCTATGCTTTGATCGATTCCTGGGAGACCAGTAGTAGTTTTCGAAGCACATCTGGAGGCATTCTGTAATCTGTGGACCTTCAGAGTGTTGAAGAAACAGGGAAATAGCATCGGTATTGCATACAACAGGCACCATGGGGCTTTTATTCCATGGGAGTAATGTCTCAAACTGTCTATGCTTTGATCGATTCCTGGGAGACCAGTAGTAGTTTTCGAAGCACATCTGGAGGCATTCTGTAATCTGTGGACCTTCAGAGTGTTGAAGAAACAGGGAAATTGCATCGGTATTGCATACAACAGGCACCATGGGGCTTTTATTCCATGGGAGTAATGTCTCAAACTGTCTATGCTTTGATCGATTCCTGGGAGACCAGTAGTAGTTTTCGAAGCACATCTGGAGGCATTCTGTTATCTGTGGACATTCAGAGTGTTAAAGAAACAGGAAATTGCATCGGTATTGAATACAACAGGCACCATGGGGCTTTTATTCCATGGGAGTAATGTCTCAAACTGTCTATGCTTTGATCGATTCCTGGGAGACCAGTAGTAGTTTTCGAAGCACATCTGGAGGCATTCTGTTATCTGTGGACCTTCAGAGTGTTGAAGAAACAGGGAAATAGCATCGGTATTGAATACAACAGGCACCATGGGGCTTTTATTCCATGGGAGTAATGTCTCAAACTGTCTATGCTTTGATCGATTCCTGGGAGACCAGTAGTAGTTTTCGAAGCACATCTGGAGGCATTCTGTTATCTGTGGACCTTCAGAGTGTTGATGAAACAAAGAAAAAGCATCGGTATTGAATACAACAGGCACCATGGGGCTTTTATTCCATGGGAGTAATGTCTCAAACTGTCTATGCTTTGATCAATTCCTGGGAGACCAGTAGTAGTTTTCGAAGCACATCTGGAGGCATTCTGTTATCTGTGGACCTTCAGAGTGTTGAAGAAACAGGGAAATAGCATCGGTATTGAATACAACAGGCACCATGGGGCTTTTATTCCATGGGAGTAATGTCTCAAACTGTCTATGCTTTGATCGATTCCTGGGAGACCAGTAGTAGTTTTCGAAGAACATCTGGAGGCATTCTGTTGTCTCCGGACCTTCAGAGTGTTAAAGAAACAGGAAATTGCATCGGTATTGAATACAACAGGCACCATGGGGCTTTTATTCCATGGGAGTAATGTCTCAAACTGTCTATGCTTTGATCGATTCCTGGGAGACCAGTAGTAGTTTTCGAAGCACATCTGGAGGCATTCCTTTATCTGTGGACCTTCAGAGTGTTGAAGAAACAGTGAAATTGCATCGGTATTGAATACAACAGGCACCATGGAGCTTTTATTCCATGGGAGTAATGTCTCAAACAGTCTATGCTTTGATCGATTCCTGGGATACCAGTAGTAGTTTTCGAAGCACATCTGGAGGCATTCTGTAATCTGTGGACCTTCAGAGTGTTGAAGAAACAGGGAAATAGCATCGGTATTGCATACAACAGGCACCATGGGGCTTTTATTCCATGGGAGTAATGTCTCAAACTGTCTATGCTTTGATCGATTCCTGGGAGACCAGTAGTAGTTTTCGAAGCACATCTGGAGGCATTCTGTAATCTGTGGACCTTCAGAGTGTTGAAGAAACAGGGAAATTGCATCGGTATTGCATACAACAGGCACCATGGGGCTTTTATTCCATGGGAGTAATGTCTCAAACTGTCTATGCTTTGATCGATTCCTGGGAGACCAGTAGTAGTTTTCGAAGCACATCTGGAGGCATTCTGTAATCTGTGGACCTTCAGAGTGTTGAAGAAACAGGGAAATTGCATCGGTATTGCATACAACAGGCACCATGGGGCTTTTATTCCATGGGAGTAATGTCTCAAATTGTCTATGCTTTGATCGATTCCTGGGAGACCAGTAGTAGTTTTCGAAGCACATCTGGAGGCATTCTGTAATCTGTGGACCTTCAGAGTGTTGAAGAAACAGGGAAATAGCATCGGTATTGCATACAACAGGCACCATGGGGCTTTTATTCCATGGGAGTAATGTCTCAAACTGTCTATGCTTTGATCGATTCCTGGGAGACCAGTAGTAGTTTTCGAAGCACATCTGGAGGCATTCTGTAATCTGTGGACCTTCAGAGTGTTGAAGAAACAGGGAAATAGGATCGGTATTGCATACAACAGGCACCATGGGCCTTTTATTCCATGGGAGTAATGTCTCAAACTGTCTATGCTTTGATCGATTCCTGGGAGACCAGTAGTAGTTTTCGAAGCACATCTGGAGGCATTCTGTAATCTGTGGACCTTCAGAGTGTTGAAGAAACAGGGAAATAGCATCGGTATTGCATACAACAGGCACCATGGGGCTTTTATTCCATGGGAGTAATGTCTCAAACTGTCTATGCTTTGATCGATTCCTGGGAGACCAGTAGTAGTTTTCGAAGCACATCTGGAGGCATTCTGTAATCTGTGGATCTTCAGAGTGTTGAAGAAACAGGGAAATAGCATCGGTATTGAATACAACAGGCACCATGGAGCTTTTATTCCATGGGAGTAATGTCTCAAACTGTCTATGCTTTGATCGATTCCTGGGAGACCAGTAGTAGTTTTCGAAGCACATCTGGAGGCATTCTGTAATCTGTGGACCTTCAGAGTGTTGAAGAAACAGGGAAATAGGATCGGTATTGCATACAACAGGCACCATGGGGCTTTTATTCTATGGGAGTAATGTCTCAAACTGTCTATGCTTTGATCGATTCCTGGGAGACCAGTAGTAGTTTTCGAAGCACATCTGGAGGCATTCTGTAATCTGTGGACCTTCAGAGTGTTGAAGAAACAGGGAAATAGCATCGGTATTGCATACAACAGGCACCATGGAGCTTTTATTCCATGGGAGTAATGTCTCAAACTGTCTATGCTTTGATCGATTCCTGGGAGACCAGTAGTAGTTTTCGAAGCACATCTGGAGGCATTCTGTAATCTGTGGACCTTCAGAGTGTTGAAGAAACAGGGAAATAGGATCGGTATTGCATACAACAGGCACCATGGGGCTTTTATTCCATGGGAGTAATGTCTCAAACTGTCTATGCTTTGATCGATTCCTGGGAGACCAGTAGTAGTTTTCGAAGCACATCTGGAGGCATTCTGTAATCTGTGGACCTTCAGAGTGTTGAAGAAACAGGGAAATAGCATCGGTATTGCATACAACAGGCACCATGGAGCTTTTATTCCATGGGAGTAATGTCTCAAACTGTCTATGCTTTGATCGATTCCTGGGAGACCAGTAGTAGTTTTCGAAGCACATCTGGAGGCATTCTGTAATCTGTGGACCTTCAGAGTGTTGAAGAAACAGGGAAATTGCATCGGTATTGCATACAACAGGCACCATGGGGCTTTTATTCCATGGGAGTAATGTCTCAAATTGTCTATGCTTTGATCGATTCCTGGGAGACCAGTAGTAGTTTTCGAAGCACATCTGGAGGCATTCTGTAATCTGCGGACCTTCAGAGTGTTGAAGAAACAGGGAAATAGCATCGGTATTGCATACAACAGGCACCATGGGGCTTTTATTCCATGGGAGTAATGTCTCAAACTGTCTATGCTTTGATCGATTCCTGGGAGACCAGTAGTAGTTTTCGAAGCACATCTGGAGGCATTCTGTAATCTGTGGACCTTCAGAGTGTTGAAGAAACAGGGAAATAGCATCGGTATTGCATACAACAGACACCATGGGCCTTTTATTCCATGGGAGTAATGTCTCAAACTGTCTATGCTTTGATCGATTCCTGGGAGACCAGTAGTAGTTTTCGAAGCACATCTGGAGGCATTCTGTAATCTGTGGACCTTCAGAGTGTTGAAGAAACAGGGAAATTGCATCGGTATTGCATACAACAGGCACCATGGGGCTTTTATTCCATGGGAGTAATGTCTCAAACTGTCTATGCTTTGATCGATTCCTGGGAGACCAGTAGTAGTTTTCGAAGCACATCTGGAGGCATTCTGTAATCTGTGGACCTTCAGAGTGTTGAAGAAACAGGGAAATTGCATCGGTATTGCATACAACAGGCACCATGGGGCTTTTATTCCATGGGAGTAATGTCTCAAATTGTCTATGCTTTGATCGATTCCTGGGAGACCAGTAGTAGTTTTCGAAGCACATCTGGAGGCATTCTGTAATCTGCGGACCTTCAGAGTGTTGAAGAAACAGGGAAATAGCATCGGTATTGCATACAACAGGCACCATGGGGCTTTTATTCCATGGGAGTAATGTCTCAAACTGTCTATGCTTTGATCGATTCCTGGGAGACCAGTAGTAGTTTTCGAAGCACATCTGGAGGCATTCTGTAATTTGTGGACCTTCAGAGTGTTGAAGAAACAGGGAAATAGCATCGGTATTGCATACAACAGACACCATGGGCCTTTTATTCCATGGGAGTAATGTCTCAAACTGTCTATGCTTTGATCGATTCCTGGGAGACCAGTAGTAGTTTTCGAAGCACATCTGGAGGCATTCTGTAATCTGTGGACCTTCAGAGTGTTGAAGAAACAGGGAAATAGCATCGGTATTGCATACAACAGGCACCATGGAGCTTTTATTCCATGGGAGTAATGTCTCAAACTGTCTATGCTTTGATCGATTCCTGGGAGACCAGTAGTAGTTTTCGAAGCACATCTGGAGGCATTCTGTAATCTGTGGACCTTCAGAGTGTTGAAGAAACAGGGAAATAGGATCGGTATTGCATACAACAGGCACCATGGGGCTTTTATTCTATGGGAGTAATGTCTCAAACTGTCTATGCTTTGATCGATTCCTGGGAGACCAGTAGTAGTTTTCGAAGCACATCTGGAGGCATTCTGTAATCTGTGGACCTTCAGAGTGTTGAAGAAACAGGGAAATTGCATCGGTATTGCATACAACAGGCACCATGGGGCTTTTATTCCATGGGAGTAATGTCTCAAACTGTCTATGCTTTGATCGATTCCTGGGAGACCAGTAGTAGTTTTCGAAGCACATCTGGAGGCATTCTGTTATCTGTGGACCTTCAGAGTGTTGAAGAAACAGGGAAATTGCATCGGTATTGCATACAACAGGCACCATGGGGCTTTTATTCAATGGGAGTAATGTCTCAAACTGTCTATGCTTTGATCGATTCCTGGGAGACCAGTAGTAGTTTTCGAAGCACATCTGGAGGCATTCTGTAATCTGTGGACCTTCAGAGTGTTGAAGAAACAGGGAAATAGCATCGGTATTGCATACAACAGGCACCATGGGGCTTTTATTCCATGGGAGTAATGTCTCAAACTGTCTATGCTTTGATCGATTCCTGGGAGACCAGTAGTAGTTTTCGAAGCACATCTGGAGGCATTCTGTAATCTGTGGACCTTCAGAGTGTTGAAGAAACAGGGAAATAGCATCGGTATTGCATACAACAGGCACCATGGGGCTTTTATTCCATGGGAGTAATGTCTCAAACTGTCTATGCTTTGATCGATTCCTGGGAGACCAGTAGTAGTTTTCGAAGCACATCTGGAGGCATTCTGTAATCTGTGGACCTTCAGAGTGTTGAAGAAACAGTGAAATTGCATCGGTATTGCATACAACAGGCACCATGGGGCTTTTATTCCATGGGAGTAATGTCTCAAACTGTCTATGCTTTGATCGATTCCTGGGAGACCAGTAGTAGCTTTCGAAGCACATCTGGAGGCATTCTGTAATCTGTGGACCTTCAGAGTGTCGAAGAAACAGGGAAATAGCATCGGTATTGCATACAACAGGCACCATGGGGCTTTTATTCCATGGGAGTAATGTCTCAAACTGTCTATGCTTTGATCGATTCCTGGGAGACCAGTAGTAGTTTTCGAAGCACATCTGGAGGCATTCTGTAATCTGTGGACCTTCAGAGTGTTGAAGAAACAGTGAAATTGCATCGGTATTGCATACAACAGGCACCATGGGGCTTTTATTCCATGGGAGTAATGTCTCAAACTGTCTATGCTTTGATCGATTCCTGGGAGACCAGTAGTAGTTTTCGAAGCACATCTGGAGGCATTCTGTTATCTGTGGACCTTCAGAGTGTTAAAGAAACAGGAAATTGCATCGGTATTGAATACAACAGGCACCATGGGGCTTTTATTCCATGGGAGTAATGTCTCAAACTGTCTATGCTTTGATCGATTCCTGGGAGACCAGTAGTAGTTTTCGAAGCACATCTGGAGGCATTCTGTTATCTGTGGACCTTCAGAGTGTTGAAGAAACAGGGAAATAGCATCGGTATTGAATACAACAGGCACCATGGGGCTTTTATTCCATGGGAGTAATGTCTCAAACTGTCTATGCTTTGATCGATTCCTGGGAGACCAGTAGTAGTTTTCGAAGCACATCTGGAGGCATTCTGTTATCTGTGGACCTTCAGAGTGTTGAAGAAACAGGGAAATAGCATCGGTATTGCATACAACAGGCACCATGGGGCTTTTATTCCATGGGAGTAATGTCTCAAACTGTCTATGCTTTGATCAATTCCTGGAAGACCAGTAGTAGTTTTCGAAGCACATCTGGAGGCATTCTGTTATCTGTGGACCTTCAGAGTGTTGAAGAAACAGGGAAATAGCATCGGTATTGAATACAACAGGCACCATGGGGCTTTTATTCCATGGGAGTAATGTCTCAAACTGTCTATGCTTTGATCGATTCCTGGGAGACCAGTAGTAGTTTTCGAAGCATATCTGGAGGCATTCTGTTGTCTCCGGACCTTCAGAGTGTTAAAGAAACAGGAAATTGCATCGGTATTGAATACAACAGGCACCATGGGGCTTTTATTCCATGGGAGTAATGTCTCAAACTGTCTATGCTTTGATCGATTCCTGGGAGACCAGTAGTAGTTTTCGAAGCACATCTGGAGGCATTCCTTTATCTGTGGACCTTCAGAGTGTTGAAGAAACAGTGAAATTGCATCGGTATTGAATACAACAGGCACCATGGAGCTTTTATTCCATGGGAGTAATGTCTCAAACAGTCTATGCTTTGATCGATTCCTGGGATACCAGTAGTAGTTTTCGAAGCACATCTGGAGGCATTCTGTAATCTGTGGACCTTCAGAGTGTTGAAGAAACAGGGAAATAGCATCGGTATTGCATACAACAGGCACCATGGGGCTTTTATTCCATGGGAGTAATGTCTCAAACTGTCTATGCTTTGATCGATTCCTGGGAGACCAGTAGTAGTTTTCGAAGCACATCTGGAGGCATTCTGTAATCTGTGGACCTTCAGAGTGTTGAAGAAACAGGGAAATAGCATCGGTATTGCATACAACAGGCACCATGGGGCTTTTATTCCATGGGAGTAATGTCTCAAACTGTCTATGCTTTGATCGATTCCTGGGAGACCAGTAGTAGTTTTCGAAGCACATCTGGAGGCATTCTGTAATCTGTGGACCTTCAGAGTGTTGAAGAAACAGGGAAATTGCATCGGTATTGCATACAACAGGCACCATGGGGCTTTTATTCCATGGGAGTAATGTCTCAAACTGTCTATGCTTTGATCGATTCCTGGGAGACCAGTAGTAGTTTTCGAAGCACATCTGGAGGCATTCTGTAATCTGTGGACCTTCAGAGTGTTGAAGAAACAGGGAAATTGCATCGGTATTGCATACAACAGGCACCATGGGGCTTTTATTCCATGGGAGTAATGTCTCAAATTGTCTATGCTTTGATCGATTCCTGGGAGACCAGTAGTAGTTTTCGAAGCACATCTGGAGGCATTCTGTAATCTGTGGACCTTCAGAGTGTTGAAGAAACAGGGAAATAGCATCGGTATTGCATACAACAGGCACCATGGGGCTTTTATTCCATGGGAGTAATGTCTCAAACTGTCTATGCTTTGATCGATTCCTGGGAGACCAGTAGTAGTTTTCGAAGCACATCTGGAGGCATTCTGTAATCTGTGGACCTTCAGAGTGTTGAAGAAACAGGGAAATAGCATCGGTATTGCATACAACAGGCACCATGGGCCTTTTATTCCATGGGAGTAATGTCTCAAACTGTCTATGCTTTGATCGATTCCTGGGAGACCAGTAGTAGCTTTCGAAGCACATCTGGAGGCATTCTGTAATCTGTGGACCTTCAGAGTGTTGAAGAAACAGGGAAATAGCATCGGTATTGCATACAACAGGCACCATGGGGCTTTTATTCCATGGGAGTAATGTCTCAAACTGTCTATGCTTTGATCGATTCCTGGGAGACCAGTAGTAGTTTTCGAAGCACATCTGGAGGCATTCTGTAATCTGTGGACCTTCAGAGTGTTGAAGAAACAGGGAAATAGCATCGGTATTGAATACAACAGGCACCATGGAGCTTTTATTCCATGGGAGTAATGTCTCAAACAGTCTATGCTTTGATCGATTCCTGGGATACCAGTAGTAGTTTTCGAAGCACATCTGGAGGCATTCTGTTATCTGTGGACCTTCAGAGTGTTGAAGAAACAGGGAAATTGCATCGGTATTGCATACAACAGGCACCATGGGGCTTTTATTCCATGGGAGTAATGTCTCAAACTGTCTATGCTTTGATCGATTCCTGGGAGACCAGTAGTAGTTTTCGAAGCACATCTGGAGGCATTCTGTAATCTGTGGACCTTCAGAGTGTTGAAGAAACAGGGAAATAGCATCGGTATTGCATACAACAGGCACCATGGGGCTTTTATTCCATGGGAGTAATGTCTCAAACTGTCTATGCTTTGATCGATTCCTGGGAGACCAGTAGTAGTTTTCGAAGCACATCTGGAGGCATTCTGTAATCTGTGGACCTTCAGAGTGTTGAAGAAACAGGGAAATTGCATCGGTATTGCATACAACAGGCACCATGGGGCTTTTATTCCATGGGAGTAATGTCTCAAACTGTCTATGCTTTGATCGATTCCTGGGAGACCAGTAGTAGTTTTCGAAGCACATCTGGAGGCATTCTGTAATCTGTGGACCTTCAGAGTGTTGAAGAAACAGGGAAATTGCATCGTTATTGCATACAACAGGCACCATGGGGCTTTTATTCCATGGGAGTAATGTCTCAAATTGTCTATGCTTTGATCGATTCCTGGGAGACCAGTAGTAGTTTTCGAAGCACATCTGGAGGCATTCTGTAATCTGCGGACCTTCAGAGTGTTGAAGAAACAGGGAAATAGCATCGGTATTGCATACAACAGGCACCATGGGGCTTTTATTCCATGGGAGTAATGTCTCAAACTGTCTATGCTTTGATCGATTCCTGGGAGACCAGTAGTAGTTTTCGAAGCACATCTGGAGGCATTCTGTAATCTGTGGACCTTCAGAGTGTTGAAGAAACAGGGAAATAGCATCGGTATTGCATACAACAGACACCATGGGCCTTTTATTCCATGGGAGTAATGTCTCAAACTGTCTATGCTTTGATCGATTCCTGGGAGACCAGTAGTAGTTTTCGAAGCACATCTGGAGGCATTCTGTAATCTGTGGACCTTCAGAGTGTTGAAGAAACAGGGAAATAGCATCGGTATTGCATACAACAGGCACCATGGAGCTTTTATTCCATGGGAGTAATGTCTCAAACTGTCTATGCTTTGATCGATTCCTGGGAGACCAGTAGTAGTTTTCGAAGCACATCTGGAGGCATTCTGTAATCTGTGGACCTTCAGAGTGTTGAAGAAACAGGGAAATAGGATCGGTATTGCATACAACAGGCACCATGGGGCTTTTATTCTATGGGAGTAATGTCTCAAACTGTCTATGCTTTGATCGATTCCTGGGAGACCAGTAGTAGTTTTCGAAGCACATCTGGAGGCATTCTGTAATCTGTGGACCTTCAGAGTGTTGACGAAACAGGGAAATTGCATCGGTATTGCATACAACAGGCACCATGGGGCTTTTATTCCATGGGAGTAATGTCTCAAACTGTCTATGCTTTGATCGATTCCTGGGAGACCAGTAGTAGTTTTCGAAGCACATCTGGAGGCATTCTGTTATCTGTGGACCTTCAGAGTGTTGAAGAAACAGGGAAATTGCATCGGTATTGCATACAACAGGCACCATGGGGCTTTTATTCAATGGGAGTAATGTCTCAAACTGTCTATGCTTTGATCGATTCCTGGGAGACCAGTAGTAGTTTTCGAAGCACATCTGGAGGCATTCTGTAATCTGTGGACCTTCAGAGTGTTGAAGAAACAGGGAAATAGCATCGGTATTGCATACAACAGGCACCATGGGGCTTTTATTCCATGGGAGTAATGTCTCAAACTGTCTATGCTTTGATCGATTCCTGGGAGACCAGTAGTAGTTTTCGAAGCACATCTGGAGGCATTCTGTAATCTGTGGACCTTCAGAGTGTTGAAGAAACAGGGAAATAGCATCGGTATTGCATACAACAGGCACCATGGGGCTTTTATTCCATGGGAGTAATGTCTCAAACTGTCTATGCTTTGATCGATTCCTGGGAGACCAGTAGTAGTTTTCGAAGCACATCTGGAGGCATTCTGTAATCTGTGGACCTTCAGAGTGTTGAAGAAACAGTGAAATTGCATCGGTATTGCATACAACAGGCACCATGGGGCTTTTATTCCATGGGAGTAATGTCTCAAACTGTCTATGCTTTGATCGATTCCTGGGAGACCAGTAGTAGCTTTCGAAGCACATCTGGAGGCATTCTGTAATCTGTGGACCTTCAGAGTGTTGAAGAAACAGGGAAATAGCATCGGTATTGCATACAACAGGCACCATGGGGCTTTTATTCCATGGGAGTAATGTCTCAAACTGTCTATGCTTTGATCGATTCCTGGGAGACCAGTAGTAGTTTTCGAAGCACATCTGGAGGCATTCTGTAATCTGTGGACCTTCAGAGTGTTGAAGAAACAGTGAAATTGCATCGGTATTGCATACAACAGGCACCATGGGGCTTTTATTCCATGGGAGTAATGTCTCAAACTGTCTATGCTTTGATCGATTCCTGGGAGACCAGTAGTAGTTTTCGAAGCACATCTGGAGGCATTCTGTAATCTGTGGACCTTCAGAGTGTTGAAGAAACAGGGAAATTGCATCGGTATTGAATACAACAGGCACCATGGGGCTTTTATTCCATGGGAGTAATGTCTCAAACTGTCTATGCTTTGATCGATTCCTGGGAGACCAGTAGTAGTTTTCGAAGCACATTTGGAGGCATTCTGTTGTCTCCGGACCTTCAGAGTGTTAAAGAAACAGGAAATTGCATCGGTATTGAATACAACAGGCACCATGGGGCTTTTATTCCATGGGAGTAATGTCTCAAACTGTCTATGCTTTGATCGATTCCTGGGAGACCAGTAGTAGTTTTCGAAGCACATCTGGAGGCATTCTGTTATCTGTGGACCTTCAGAGTGTTGAAGAAACAGGGAAATAGCATCGGTATTGCATACAACAGGCACCATGGGGCTTTTATTCCATGGGAGTAATGTCTCAAACTGTCTATGCTTTGATCGATTCCTGGGAGACCAGTAGTAGTTTTCGAAGCACATCTGGAGGCATTCAGTAATCTGTGGACCTTCAGAGTGTTGAAGAAACTGGGAAATAGCATCGGTATTGCATACAACAGGCACCATGGGGCTTTTATTCCATGGGAGTAATGTCTCAAACTGTCTATGCTTTGATCGATTCCTGGGAGACCAGTAGTAGTTTTCGAAGCACATCTGGAGGCATTCTGTTATCTGTGGACCTTCAGAGTGTTAAAGAAACAGGAAATTGCATCGGTATTGAATACAACAGGCACCATGGGGCTTTTATTCCATGGGAGTAATGTCTCAAACTGTCTATGCTTTGATCGATTCCTGGGAGACCAGTAGTAGTTTTCGAAGCACATCTGGAGGCATTCTGTTATCTGTGGACCTTCAGAGTGTTGAAGAAACAGGGAAATAGCATCGGTATTGAATACAACAGGCACCATGGGGCTTTTATTCCATGGGAGTAATGTCTCAAACTGTCTATGCTTTGATCGATTCCTGGGAGACCAGTAGTAGTTTTCGAAGCACATCTGGAGGCATTCTGTTATCTGTGGACCTTCAGAGTAATGAAGAAACAGGGAAATAGCATCGGTATTGCATACAACAGGCACCATGGGGCTTTTATTCCATGGGAGTAATGTCTCAAACTGTCTATGCTTTGATCAATTCCTGGAAGACCAGTAGTAGTTTTCGAAGCACATCTGGAGGCATTCTGTTATCTGTGGACCTTCAGAGTGTTGAAGAAACAGGGAAATAGCATCGGTATTGAATACAACAGGCACCATGGGGCTTTTATTCCATGGGAGTAATGTCTCAAACTGTCTATGCTTTGATCGATTCCTGGGAGACCAGTAGTAGTTTTCGAAGCATATCTGGAGGCATTCTGTTGTCTCCGGACCTTCAGAGTGTTAAAGAAACAGGAAATTGCATCGGTATTGAATACAACAGGCACCATGGGGCTTTTATTCCATGGGAGTAATGTCTCAAACTGTCTATGCTTTGATCGATTCCTGGGAGACCAGTAGTAGTTTTCGAAGCACATCTGGAGGCATTCTGTTATCTGTGGACCTTCAGAGTGTTGAAGAAACAGGGAAATAGCATCGGTATTGAATACAACAGGCACCATGGGGCTTTTATTCCATGGGAGTAATGTCTCAAACTGTCTATGCTTTGATCGATTCCTGGGAGACCAGTAGTAGTTTTCGAAGCACATCTGGAGGCATTCTGTAATCTGTGGACCTTCAGAGTGTTGAAGAAACAGGGAAATTGCATCGGTATTGAATACAACAGGCACCATGGGGCTTTTATTCCATGGGAGTAATGTCTCAAACAGTCTATGCTTTGATCGATTCCTGGGATACCAGTAGTAGTTTTCGAAGCACATCTGGAGGCATTCTGTTATCTGTGGACCTTCAGAGTGTTGAAGAAACAGGGAAATTGCATCGGTATTGCATACAACAGGCACCATGGGGCTTTTATTCCATGGGAGTAATGTCTCAAACTGTCTATGCTTTGATCAATTCCTGGGAGACCAGTAGTAGTTTTCGAAGCACATCTGGAGGCATTCTGTTATCTGTGGACCTTCAGAGTGTTGAAGAAACAGGGAAATAGCATCGGTATTGAATACAACAGGCACCATGGGGCTTTTATTCCATGGGAGTAATGTCTCAAACTGTCTATGCTTTGATCGATTCCTGGGAGACCAGTAGTAGTTTTCGAAGCACATCTGGAGGCATTCTGTTGTCTCCGGACCTTCAGAGTGTTAAAGAAACAGGAAATTGCATCGGTATTGAATACAACAGGCACCATGGGGCTTTTATTCCATGGGAGTAATGTCTCAAACTGTCTATGCTTTGATCGATTCCTGGGAGACCAGTAGTAGTTTTCGAAGCACATCTGGAGGCATTCTGTAATCTGTGGACCTTCAGAGTGTTGAAGAAACAGTGAAATTGCATCGGTATTGAATACAACAGGCACCATGGGGCTTTTATTCCATGGGAGTAATGTCTCAAACAGTCTATGCTTTGATCGATTCCTGGGATACCAGTAGTAGTTTTCGAAGCACATCTGGAGGCATTCTGTTATCTGTGGACCTTCAGAGTGTTGAAGAAACAGGGAAATAGCATCGGTATTGAATACAACAGGCACCATGGGGCTTTTATTCCATGGGAGTAATGTCTCAAACTGTCTATGCTTTGATCGATTCCTGGGAGACCAGTAGTAGTTTTCGAAGCACATCTGGAGGCATTCTGTTATCTGTGGACCTTCAGAGTGTTGAAGAAACAGGGAAATAGCATCGGTATTGCATACAACAGGCACCATGGGGCTTTTATTCCATGGGAGTAATGTCTCAAACTGTCTATGCTTTGATCGATTCCTGGGAGACCAGTAGTAGTTTTCGAAGCACATCTGGAGGCATTCTGTTATCTGTGGACCTTCAGAGTGTTGAAGAAACAGGGAAATAGCATCGGTATTGAATACAACAGGCACCATGGGGCTTTTATTCCATGGGAGTAATGTCTCAAACTGTCTATGCTTTGATCGATTCCTGGGAGACCAGTAGTAGTTTTCGAAGCACATCTGGAGGCATTCTGTTGTCTCCGGACCTTCAGAGTGTTAAAGAAACAGGAAATTGCATCGGTATTGAATACAACAGGCACCATGGGGCTTTTATTCCATGGGAGTAATGTCTCAAACTGTCTATGCTTTGATCGATTCCTGGGAGACCAGTAGTAGTTTTCGAAGCACATATGGAGGCATTCTGTTATCTGTGGACCTTCAGAGTGTTGAAGAAACAGGGAAATAGCATCGGTATTGAATACAACAGGCACCATGGAGCTTTTATTCCATGGGAGTAATGTCTCAAACTGTCTATGCTTTGATCGATTCCTGGGATACCAGTAGTAGTTTTCGAAGCACATCTGGAGGCATTCTGTTATCTGTGGACCTTCAGAGTGTTGAAGAAACAGGGAAATTGCATCGGTATTGCATACAACAGGCACCATGGGGCTTTTATTCCATGGGAGTAATGTCTCAAACTGTCTATGCTTTGATCGATTCCTGGGAGACCAGTAGTAGTTTTCGAAGCACATCTGGAGGCATTCTGTTATCTGTGGACCTTCAGAGTGTTGAAGAAACAGGGAAATAGCATCGGTATTGAATACAACAGGCACCATGGGGCTTTTATTCCATGGGAGTAATGTCTCAAACTGTCTATGCTTTGATCGATTCCTGGGAGACCAGTAGTAGTTTTCGAAGCACATCTGGAGGCATTCTGTTGTCTCCGGACCTTCAGAGTGTTAAAGAAACAGGAAATTTCATCGGTATTGAATACAACAGGCACCATGGGGCTTTTATTCCATGGGAGTAATGTCTCAAACTGTCTATGCTTTGATCGATTCCTGGGAGACCAGTAGTAGTTTTCGAAGCACATCTGGAGGCATTCTGTAATCTGTGGACCTTCAGAGTGTTGAAGAAACAGTGAAATTGCATCGGTATTGCATACAACAGGCACCATGGGGCTTTTATTCCATGGGAGTAATGTCTCAAACTGTCTATGCTTTGATCGATTCCTGGGAGACCAGTAGTAGCTTTCGAAGCACATCTGGAGGCATTCTGTAATCTGTGGACCTTCAGAGTGTTGAAGAAACAGGGAAATAGCATCGGTATTGCATACAACAGGCACCATGGGGCTTTTATTCCATGGGAGTAATGTCTCAAACTGTCTATGCTTTGATCGATTCCTGGGAGACCAGTAGTAGTTTTCGAAGCACATCTGGAGGCATTCTGTAATCTGTGGACCTTCAGAGTGTTGAAGAAACTGGGAAATAGCATCGGTATAGCATACAACAGGCACCATGGGGCTTTTATTCCATGGGAGTAATGTCTCAAACTGTCTATGCTTTGATCGATTCCTGGGAGACCAGTAGTAGTTTTCGAAGCACATCTGGAGGCATTCTGTTATCTGTGGACCTTCAGAGTGTTAAAGAAACAGGAAATTGCATCGGTATTGAATACAACAGGCACCATGGGGCTTTTATTCCATGGGAGTAATGTCTCAAACTGTCTATGCTTTGATCGATTCCTGGGAGACCAGTAGTAGTTTTCGAAGCACATCTGGAGGCATTCTGTTATCTGTGGACCTTCAGAGTGTTGAAGAAACAGGGAAATAGCATCGGTATTGAATACAACAGGCACCATGGGGCTTTTATTCCATGGGAGTAATGTCTCAAACTGTCTATGCTTTGATCGATTCCTGGGAGACCAGTAGTAGTTTTCGAAGCACATCTGGAGGCATTCTGTTATCTGTGGACCTTCAGAGTGTTGAAGAAACAGGGAAATAGCATCGGTATTGAATACAACAGGCACCATGGGGCTTTTATTCCATGGGAGTAATGTCTCAAACTGTCTATGCTTTGATCAATTCCTGGGAGACCAGTAGTAGTTTTCGAAGCACATCTGGAGGCATTCTGTTATCTGTGGACCTTCAGAGTGTTGAAGAAACAGGGAAATAGCATCGGTATTGAATACAACAGGCACCATGGGGCTTTTATTCCATGGGAGTAATGTCTCAAACTGTCTATGCTTTGATCGATTCCTGGGAGACCAGTAGTAGTTTTCGAAGCACATCTGGAGGCATTCTGTTGTCTCCGGACCTTCAGAGTGTTAAAGAAACAGGAAATTGCATCGGTATTGAATACAACAGGCACCATGGGGCTTTTATTCCATGGGAGTAATGTCTCAAACTGTCTATGCTTTGATCGATTCCTGGGAGACCAGTAGTAGTTTTCGAAGCACATCTGGAGGCATTCTGTTATCTGTGGACCTTCAGAGTGTTGAAGAAACAGGGAAATTGCATCGGTATTGCATACAACAGGCACCATGGGGCTTTTATTCCATGGGAGTAATGTCTCAAACTGTCTATGCTTTGATCGATTCCTGGGAGACCAGTAGTAGTTTTCGAAGCACATCTGGAGGCATTCTGTAATCTGTGGACCTTCAGAGTGTTGAAGAAACAGGGAAATAGCATCGGTATTGCATACAACAGGCACCATGGGGCTTTTATTCCATGGGAGTAATGTCTCAAACTGTCTATGCTTTGATCGATTCCTGGGAGACCAGTAGTAGTTTTCGAAGCACATCTGGAGGCATTCTGTAATCTGTGGACCTTCAGAGTGTTGAAGAAACAGGGAAATTGCATCGGTATTGCATACAACAGGCACCATGGGGCTTTTATTCCATGGGAGTAATGTCTCAAACTGTCTATGCTTTGATCGATTCCTGGGAGACCAGTAGTAGTTTTCGAAGCACATCTGGAGGCATTCTGTAATCTGTGGACCTTCAGAGTGTTGAAGAAACAGGGAAATTGCATCGGTATTGCATACAACAGGCACCATGGGGCTTTTATTCCATGGGAGTAATGTCTCAAATTGTCTATGCTTTGATCGATTCCTGGGAGACCAGTAGTAGTTTTCGAAGCACATCTGGAGGCATTCTGTAATCTGTGGACCTTCAGAGTGTTGAAGAAACAGGGAAATAGCATCGGTATTGCATACAACAGGCACCATGGGGCTTTTATTCCATGGGAGTAATGTCTCAAACTGTCTATGCTTTGATCGATTCCTGGGAGACCAGTAGTAGTTTTCGAAGCACATCTGGAGGCATTCTGTAATCTGTGGACCTTCAGAGTGTTGAAGAAACAGGGAAATAGCATCGGTATTGCATACAACAGGCACCATGGGGCTTTTATTCCATGGGAGTAATGTCTCAAACTGTCTATGCTTTGATCGATTCCTGGGAGACCAGTAGTAGTTTTCGAAGCACATCTGGAGGCATTCTGTAATCTGTGGACCTTCAGAGTGTTGAAGAAACAGGGAAATAGCATCGGTATTGCATACAACAGGCCCCATGGGGCTTTTATTCCATGGGAGTAATGTCTCAAACTGTCTATGCTTTGATCGATTCCTGGGAGACCAGTAGTAGTTTTCGAAGCACATCTGGAGGCATTCTGTAATCTGTGGACCTTCAGAGTATTGAAGAAACAGGGAAATAGCATCGGTATTGAATACAACAGGCACCATGGAGCTTTTATTCCATGGGAGTAATGTCTCAAACAGTCTATGCTTTGATCGATTCCTGGGATACCAGTAGTAGGTTTCGAAGCACATCTGGAGGCATTCTGTTATCTGTGGACCTTCAGAGTGTTGAAGAAACAGGGAAATTGCATCGGTATTGCATACAACAGGCACCATGGGGCTTTTATTCCATGGGAGTAATGTCTCAAACTGTCTATGCTTTGATCTATTCCTGGGAGACCAGTAGTAGTTTTCGAAGCACATCTGGAGGCATTCTGTAATCTGTGGACCTTCAGAGTGTTGAAGAAGCAGGGAAATAGCATCGGTATTGCATACAACAGGCACCATGGGGCTTTTATTCCATGGGAGTAATGTCTCAAACTGTCTATGCTTTGATCGATTCCTGGGAGACCAGTAGTAGTTTTCGAAGCACATCT
Source organism: Schistocerca gregaria (assembly GCF_023897955.1). Taxonomy (NCBI): domain Eukaryota; kingdom Metazoa; phylum Arthropoda; class Insecta; order Orthoptera; family Acrididae; genus Schistocerca; species Schistocerca gregaria. The sequence goes on from NC_064930.1 coordinate 30,732,356, forward strand.
GGAGGCATTCTGTAATCTGTGGACCTTCAGAGTGTTGAAGAAACAGGGAAATTGCATCGGTATTGCATACAACAGGCACCATGGGGCTTTTATTCCATGGGAGTAATGTCTCAAACTGTCTATGCTTTGATCGATTCCTGGGAGACCAGTAGTAGTTTTCGAAGCACATCTGGAGGCATTCTGTAATCTGTGGACCTTCAGAGTGTTGAAGAAACAGGGAAATTGCATCGGTATTGCATACAACAGGCACCATGGGGCTTTTATTCCATGGGAGTAATGTCTCAAATTATCTATGCTTTGATCGATTCCTGGGAGACCAGTAGTAGTTTTCGAAGCACATCTGGAGGCATTCTGTAATCTGTGGACCTTCAGAGTGTTGAAGAAACAGGGAAATAGCATCGGTATTGCATACAACAGGCACCATGGGGCTTTTATTCCATGGGAGTAATGTCTCAAACTGTCTATGCTTTGATCGATTCCTGGGAGACCAGTAGTAGTTTTCGAAGCACATCTGGAGGCATTCTGTAATCTGTGGACCTTCAGAGTGTTGAAGAAACAGGGAAATAGCATCGGTATTGCATACAACAGGCACCATGGGGCTTTTATTCCATGGGAGTAATGTCTCAAACTGTCTATGCTTTGATCGATTCCTGGGAGACCAGTAGTAGTTTTCGAAGCACATCTGGAGGCATTCTGTAATCTGTGGACCTTCAGAGTGTTGAAGAAACAGGGAAATAGCATCGGTATTGCATACAACAGGCACCATGGGGCTTTTATTCCATGGGAGTAATGTCTCAAACTGTCTATGCTTTGATCGATTCCTGGGAGACCAGTAGTAGTTTTCGAGGCACATCTGGAGGCATTCTGTAATCTGTGGACCTTCAGAGTGTTGAAGAAACAGGGAAATAGCATCGGTATTGCATACAACAGGCACCATGGGGCTTTTATTCCATGGGAGTAATGTCTCAAACTGTCTATGCTTTGATCGATTCCTGGGAGACCAGTAGTAGTTTTCGAAGCACATCTGGAGGCATTCTGTAATCTGTGGACCTTCAGAGTGTTGAAGAAACAGGGAAATTGCATCGGTATTGCATACAACAGGCACCATGGGGCTTTTATTCCATGGGAGTAATGTCTCAAACTGTCTATGCTTTGATCGATTCCTGGGAGACCAGTAGTAGTTTTCGAAGCACATCTGGAGGCATTCTGTTATCTGTGGACCTTCAGAGTGTTGAAGAAACAGGGAAATTGCATCGGTATTGCATACAACAGGCACCATGGGGCTTTTATTCAATGGGAGTAATGTCTCAAACTGTCTATGCTTTGATCGATTCCTGGGAGACCAGTAGTAGTTTTCGAAGCACATCTGGAGGCATTCTGTAATCTGTGGACCTTCAGAGTGTTGAAGAAACAGGGAAATAGCATCGGTATTGCATACAACAGGCACCATGGGGCTTTTATTCCATGGGAGTAATGTCTCAAACTGTCTATGCTTTGATCGATTCCTGGGAGACCAGTAGTAGTTTTCGAAGCACATCTGGAGGCATTCTGTAATCTGTGGACCTTCAGAGTGTTGAAGAAACGGGGAAATAGCATCGGTATTGCATACAACAGGCACCATGGGGCTTTTATTCCATGGGACTAATGTCTCAAACTGTCTATGCTTTGATCGATTCCTGGGAGACCAGTAGTAGTTTTCGAAGCACATCTGGAGGCATTCTGTAATCTGTGGACCTTCAGAGTGTTGAAGAAACAGTGAAATTGCATCGGTATTGCATACAACAGGCACCATGGGGCTTTTATTCCATGGGAGTAATGTCTCAAACTGTCTATGCTTTGATCGATTCCTGGGAGACCAGTAGTAGCTTTCGAAGCACATCTGGAGGCATTCTGTAATCTGTGGACCTTCAGAGTGTTGAAGAAACAGGGAAATAGCATCGGTATTGCATACAACAGGCACAATGGGGCTTTTATTCCATGGGAGTAATGTCTCAAACTGTCTATGCTTTGATCGATTCCTGGGAGACCAGTAGTAGTTTTCGAAGCACATCTGGAGGCATTCTGTAATCTGTGGACCTTCAGAGTGTTGAAGAAACTGGGAAATTGCATCGGTATTGCATACAACAGGCACCATGGGGCTTTTATTCCATGGGAGTAATGTCTCAAACTGTCTATGCTTTGATCGATTCCTGGGAGACCAGTAGTAGTTTTCGAAGCACATCTGGAGGCATTCTGTTATCAGTGGACCTTCAGAGTGTTGAAGAAACAGGGAAATAGCATCGGTATTGAATACAACAGGCACCATGGGGCTTTTATTCCATGGGAGTAATGTCTCAAACTGTCTATGCTTTGATCGATACCTGGGAAACCAGTAGTAGTTTTCGAAGCACATCTGGAGGCATTCTGTAATCTGTGGACCTTCAGAGTGTTGATGAAACACAGATATTGCATCGGTATTGAATACAACAGGCACCATGGGGCTTTTATTCCATGGGAGTAATGTCTCAAACTGTCTATGCTTTGATCGAATCCTGGGAAACCAGTAGTAGTTTTCGAAGCACATATGGAGGCATTCTGTAATCTGTGGACCTTCAGAGTGTTGAAGAAACAGGGAAATTGCATCGGTATTGCATACAACAGGCACCATGGGGCTTTTATTCCATGGGAGTAATGTCTCAAACTGTCTATGCTTTGATCGAATCCTGGGAACCAGTAGTAGTTTTCGAAGCACATATGGAGGCATTCTGTAATCTGTGGACCTTCAGAGTGTTGAAGAAACAGGGAAATTGCATCGGTATTGCATACAACAGGCACCATGAGGCTTTTATTCCATGGGAGTAATGTCTCAAACTGTCTATGCTTTGATCGATTCCTGGGAGACCAGTAGTAGTTTTCGAAGCACATCTGGAGGCATTCTGTTCTCTGTGGACCTTCAGAGTGTTGAAGAAACAGGGAAATTGCATCGGTATTGAATACAACAGGCACCATGGGGCTTTTATTCCATGGGAGTAATGTCTCAAACTGTCTATGCTTTGATCGATTCCTGGGAGACCAGTAGTAGTTTTCGAAGCACATCTGGAGGCATTCTGTTATCTGTGGACCTTCAGAGTGTTGAAGAAACAGGGAAATTGCATCGGTATTGAATACAACAGGCACCATGGGGCTTTTATTCCATGGGAGTAATGTCTCAAACTGTCTATGCTTTGATCGATTCCTGGGAGACCAGTAGTAGTTTTCGAAGCACATCTGGTTGCATTCTGTTATCTGTGGACCTTCAGAGTGTTGAAGAAACAGGGAAATTGCATCGGTATTGAATACAGCAGGCACCATGGGGCTTTTATTCCATGGGAGTAATGTCTCAAACTGTCTATGCTTTGATCGATTCCTGGGAGACCAGTAGTAGTTTTCGAAGCACATCTGGAGGCATTCTGTTATCTGTGGACCTTCAGAGTGTTGAAGAAACAGGGAAATTGCATCGGTATTGAATACAACAGGCACCATGGGGCTTTTATTCCATGGGAGTAATGTCTCAAACTGTCTATGCTTTGATCGATTCCTGGTAGACCAGTAGTAGTTTTCGAAGCACATCTGGAGGCATTCTGTTATCTGTGGACCTTCAGAGTTTTGAAGAAACAGGGAAATTGCATCGGTATTGAATACAACAGGCACCTTGGGGCTCTTATTCCATGGGAGTAATGTCTCAAATGGTCTATGCTTTGATCGAATCCTGGGAAACCAGTAGTAGTTTTCGAAGCACATATGGAGGCATTCTGTAATCTGTGGACCTTCAGAGTGTTGAAGAAGCAGGGAAATTGCATCGGTATTGAATACAACAGGAACCTTTGGCTTTTATTCCATGGGGGTAATGTCTCAAACTGTCTATGCTTTGATCGATTCCTGGGAGACCAGTAGTAGTTTTCGAAGCACATCTGGAGGCATTCTGTTATCTGTGGACCTTCAGAGTGTTGAAGAAACAGGGAAATTGCATCGGTATTGCATACAACAGGCACCATGGGGCTTTTATTCAATGGGAGTAATGTCTCAAACTGTCTATGCTTTGATCGATTCCTGGGAGACCAGTAGTAGTTTTCGAAGCACATCTGGAGGCATTCTGTAATCTGTGGACCTTCAGAGTGTTGAAGAAACAGGGAAATAGCATCGGTATTGCATACAACAGGCACCATGGGGCTTTTATTCCATGGGAGTAATGTCTCAAACTGTCTATGCTTTGATCGATTCCTGGGAGACCAGTAGTAGTTTTCGAAGCACATCTGGAGGCATTCTGTAATCTGTGGACCTTCAGAGTGTTGAAGAAACAGGGAAATAGCATCGGTATTGCATACAACAGGCACCATGGGGCTTTTATTCCATGGGAGTAATGTCTCAAACTGTCTATGCTTTGATCGATTCCTGGGAGACCAGTAGTAGTTTTCGAAGCACATCTGGAGGCATTCTGTAATCTGTGGACCTTCAGAGTGTTGAAGAAACAGTGAAATTGCATCGGTATTGCATACAACAGGCACCATGGGGCTTTTATTCCATGGGAGTAATGTCTCAAACTGTCTATGCTTTGATCGATTCCTGGGAGACCAGTAGTAGCTTTCGAAGCACATCTGGAGGCATTCTGTAATCTGTGGACCTTCAGAGTGTTGAAGAAACAGGGAAATAGCATCGGTATTGCATACAACAGGCACCATGGGGCTTTTATTCCATGGGAGTAATGTCTCAAACTGTCTATGCTTTGATCGATTCCTGGGAGACCAGTAGTAGTTTTCGAAGCACATCTGGAGGCATTCTGTAATCTGTGGACCTTCAGAGTGTTGAAGAAACAGTGAAATTGCATCGGTATTGCATACAACAGGCACCATGGGGCTTTTATTCCATGGGAGTAATGTCTCAAACTGTCTATGCTTTGATCGATTCCTGGGAGACCAGTAGTAGTTTTCGAAGCACATCTGGAGGCATTCTGTAATCTGTGGACCTTCAGAGTGTTGAAGAAACAGGGAAATTGCATCGGTATTGAATACAACAGGCACCATGGGGCTTTTATTCCATGGGAGTAATGTCTCAAACTGTCTATGCTTTGATCGATTCCTGGGAGACCAGTAGTAGTTTTCGAAGCACATTTGGAGGCATTCTGTTGTCTCCGGACCTTCAGAGTGTTAAAGAAACAGGAAATTGCATCGGTATTGAATACAACAGGCACCATGGGGCTTTTATTCCATGGGAGTAATGTCTCAAACTGTCTATGCTTTGATCGATTCCTGGGAGACCAGTAGTAGTTTTCGAAGCACATCTGGAGGCATTCTGTTATCTGTGGACCTTCAGAGTGTTGAAGAAACAGGGAAATAGCATCGGTATTGCATACAACAGTTACCCTGGGGCTTTTATTCCATGGGAGTAATGTCTCAAACTGTCTATGCTTTGATCGATTCCTGGGAGACCAGTAGTAGTTTTCGAAGCACATCTGGAGGCATTCAGTAATCTGTGGACCTTCAGAGTGTTGAAGAAACTGGGAAATAGCATCGGTATTGCATACAACAGGCACCATGGGGCTTTTATTCCATGGGAGTAATGTCTCAAACTGTCTATGCTTTGATCGATTCCTGGGAGACCAGTAGTAGTTTTCGAAGCACATCTGGAGGCATTCTGTTATCTGTGGACCTTCAGAGTGTTAAAGAAACAGGAAATTGCATCGGTATTGAATACAACAGGCACCATGGGGCTTTTATTCCATGGGAGTAATGTCTCAAACTGTCTATGCTTTGATCGATTCCTGGGAGACCAGTAGTAGTTTTCGAAGCACATCTGGAGGCATTCTGTTATCTGTGGACCTTCAGAGTGTTGAAGAAACAGGGAAATAGCATCGGTATTGAATACAACAGGCACCATGGGGCTTTTATTCCATGGGAGTAATGTCTCAAACTGTCTATGCTTTGATCGATTCCTGGGAGACCAGTAGTAGTTTTCGAAGCATATCTGGAGGCATTCTGTTGTCTCCGGACCTTCAGAGTGTTAAAGAAACAGGAAATTGCATCGGTATTGAATACAACAGGCACCATGGGGCTTTTATTCCATGGGAGTAATGTCTCAAACTGTCTATGCTTTGATCGATTCCTGGGAGACCAGTAGTAGTTTTCGAAGCACATCTGGAGGCATTCTGTTATCTGTGGACCTTCAGAGTGTTGAAGAAACAGGGAAATAGCATCGGTATTGAATACAACAGGCACCATGGGGCTTTTATTCCATGGGAGTAATGTCTCAAACTGTCTATGCTTTGATCGATTCCTGGGAGACCAGTAGTAGTTTTCGAAGCACATATGGAGGCAATCTGTAATCTGTGGACCTTCAGAGTGTTGAAGAAACAGGGAAATTGCATCGGTATTGAATACAACAGGCACCATGGGGCCTTTATTCCATGGGAGTAATGTCTCAAACAGTCTATGCTTTGATCGATTCCTGGGAGACCAGTAGTAGTTTTCGAAGCACATCTGGAGGCATTCTGTTATCTGTGGACCTTCAGAGTGTTGAAGAAACAGGGAAATAGCATCGGTATTGAATACAACAGGCACCATGGGGCTTTTATTCCATGGGAGTAATGTCTCAAACTGTCTATGCTTTGATCGATTCCTGGGAGACCAGTAGTAGTTTTCGAAGCATATCTGGAGGCATTCTGTTGTCTCCGGACCTTCAGAGTGTTAAAGAAACAGGAAATTGCATCGGTATTGAATACAACAGGCACCATGGGGCTTTTATTCCATGGGAGTAATGTCTCAAACTGTCTATGCTTTGATCGATTCCTGGGAGACCAGTAGTAGTTTTCGAAGCATATCTGGAGGCATTCTGTTGTCTCCGGACCTTCAGAGTGTTAAAGAAACAGGAAATTGCATCGGTATTGAATACAACAGGCACCATGGGGCTTTTATTCCATGGGAGTAATGTCTCAAACTGTCTATGCTTTGATCGATTCCTGGGAGACCAGTAGTAGTTTTCGAAGCACATCTGGAGGCATTCTGTTATCTGTGGACCTTCAGAGTGTTGAAGAAACAGGGAAATAGCATCGGTATTGAATACAACAGGCACCATGGGGCTTTTATTCCATGGGAGTAATGTCTCAAACTGTCTATGCTTTGATCGATTCCTGGGAGACCAGTAGTAGTTTTCGAAGCACATCTGGAGGCATTCTGTAATCTGTGGACCTTCAGAGTGTTGAAGAAACAGGGAAATTGCATCGGTATTGAATACAACAGGCACCATGGGGCTTTTATTCCATGGGAGTAATGTCTCAAACTGTCTATGCTTTGATCGATTCCTGGGATACCAGTAGTAGTTTTCGAAGCACATCTGGAGGCATTCTGTAATCTGTGGACCTTCAGAGTGTTGAAGAAACAGGGAAATTGCATCGGTATTGAATACAACAGGCACCATGGGGCTTTTATTCCATGGGAGTAATGTCTCAAACTGTCTATGCTTTGATCGATTCCTGGGAGACCAGTAGTAGTTTTCGAAGCACATCTGGAGGCATTCTGTAATCTGTGGACCTTCAGAGTGTTGAAGAAACAGGGAAATTGCATCGGTATTGAATACAACAGGCACCATGGGGCTTTTATTCCATGGGAGTAATGTCTCAAACTGTCTATGCTTTGATCGATTCCTGGGATACCAGTAGTAGTTTTCGAAGCACATCTGGAGGCATTCTGTAATCTGTGGACCTTCAGAGTGTTGAAGAAACAGGGAAATTGCATCGGTATTGAATACAACAGGCACCATGGGGCTTTTATTCCATGGGAGTAATGTCTCAAACTGTCTATGCTTTGATCGATTCCTGGGATACCAGTAGTAGTTTTCGAAGCACATCTGGAGGCATTCTGTTATCTGTGGACCTTCAGAGTGTTGAAGAAACAGGGAAATAGCATCGGTATTGAATACAACAGGCACCATGGGGCTTTTATTCCATGGGAGTAATGTCTCAAACTGTCTATGCTTTGATCGATTCCTGGGAGACCAGTAGTAGTTTTCGAAGCACATCTGGAGGCATTCTGTAATCTGTGGACCTTCAGAGTGTTGAAGAAACAGGGAAATTGCATCGGTATTGAATACAACAGGCACCATGGGGCTTTTATTCCATGGGAGTAATGTCTCAAACTGTCTATGCTTTGATCGATTCCTGGGATACCAGTAGTAGTTTTCGAAGCACATCTGGAGGCATTCTGTTATCTGTGGACCTTCAGAGTGTTGAAGAAACAGGGAAATTGCATCGGTATTGCATACAACAGGCACCATGGGGCTTTTATTCCATGGGAGTAATGTCTCAAACTGTCTATGCTTTGATCAATTCCTGGGAGACCAGTAGTAGTTTTCGAAGCACATCTGGAGGCATTCTGTTATCTGTGGACCTTCAGAGTGTTGAAGAAACAGGGAAATAGCATCGGTATTGAATACAACAGGCACCATGGGGCTTTTATTCCATGGGAGTAATGTCTCAAACTGTCTATGCTTTGATCGATTCCTGGGAGACCAGTAGTAGTTTTCGAAGCACATCTGGAGGCATTCTGTTATCTGTGGACCTTCAGAGTGTTGAAGAAACAGGGAAATAGCATCGGTATTGAATACAACAGGCACCATGGGGCTTTTATTCCATGGGAGTAATGTCTCAAACTGTCTATGCTTTGATCGATTCCTGGGAGACCAGTAGTAGTTTTCGAAGCACATCTGGAGGCATTCTGTAATCTGTGGACCTTCAGAGTGTTGAAGAAACAGGGAAATTGCATCGGTATTGAATACAACAGGCACCATGGGGCTTTTATTCCATGGGAGTAATGTCTCAAACTGTCTATGCTTTGATCGATTCCTGGGATACCAGTAGTAGTTTTCGAAGCACATCTGGAGGCATTCTGTTATCTGTGGACCTTCAGAGTGTTGAAGAAACAGGGAAATAGCATCGGTATTGAATACAACAGGCACCATGGGGCTTTTATTCCATGGGAGTAATGTCTCAAACTGTCTATGCTTTTGATCGATTCCTGGGATACCAGTAGTAGTTTTCGAAGCACATCTGGAGGCATTCTGTTATCTGTGGACCTTCAGAGTGTTGAAGAAACAGGGAAATAGCATCGGTATTGAATACAACAGGCACCATGGGGCTTTTATTCCATGGGAGTAATGTCTCAAACTGTCTATGCTTTGATCGATTCCTGGGAGACCAGTAGTAGTTTTCGAAGCACATCTGGAGGCATTCTGTAATCTGTGGACCTTCAGAGTGTTGAAGAAACAGGGAAATTGCATCGGTATTGAATACAACAGGCACCATGGGGCTTTTATTCCATGGGAGTAATGTCTCAAACTGTCTATGCTTTGATCGATTCCTGGGATACCAGTAGTAGTTTTCGAAGCACATCTGGAGGCATTCTGTTATCTGTGGACCTTCAGAGTGTTGAAGAAACAGGGAAATTGCATCGGTATTGCATACAACAGGCACCATGGGGCTTTTATTCCATGGGAGTAATGTCTCAAACTGTCTATGCTTTGATCAATTCCTGGGAGACCAGTAGTAGTTTTCGAAGCACATATGGAGGCATTCTGTTATCTGTGGACCTTCAGAGTGTTGAAGAAACAGGGAAATAGCATCGGTATTGAATACAACAGGCACCATGGAGCTTTTATTCCATGGGAGTAATGTCTCAAACTGTCTATGCTTTGATCGATTCCTGGGATACCAGTAGTAGTTTTCGAAGCACATCTGGAGGCATTCTGTTATCTGTGGACCTTCAGAGTGTTGAAGAAACAGGGAAATTGCATCGGTATTGCATACAACAGGCACCATGGGGCTTTTATTCCATGGGAGTAATGTCTCAAACTGTCTATGCTTTGATCGATTCCTGGGAGACCAGTAGTAGTTTTCGAAGCACATCTGGAGGCATTCTGTTATCTGTGGACCTTCAGAGTGTTGAAGAAACAGGGAAATAGCATCGGTATTGAATACAACAGGCACCATGGGGCTTTTATTCCATGGGAGTAATGTCTCAAACTGTCTATGCTTTGATCGATTCCTGGGAGACCAGTAGTAGTTTTCGAAGCACATCTGGAGGCATTCTGTTGTCTCCGGACCTTCAGAGTGTTAAAGAAACAGGAAATTTCATCGGTATTGAATACAACAGGCACCATGGGGCTTTTATTCCATGGGAGTAATGTCTCAAACTGTCTATGCTTTGATCGATTCCTGGGAGACCAGTAGTAGTTTTCGAAGCACATCTGGAGGCATTCTGTAATCTGTGGACCTTCAGAGTGTTGAAGAAACAGTGAAATTGCATCGGTATTGCATACAACAGGCACCATGGGGCTTTTATTCCATGGGAGTAATGTCTCAAACTGTCTATGCTTTGATCGATTCCTGGGAGACCAGTAGTAGCTTTCGAAGCACATCTGGAGGCATTCTGTAATCTGTGGACCTTCAGAGTGTTGAAGAAACAGGGAAATAGCATCGGTATTGCATACAACAGGCACCATGGGGCTTTTATTCCATGGGAGTAATGTCTCAAACTGTCTATGCTTTGATCGATTCCTGGGAGACCAGTAGTAGTTTTCGAAGCACATCTGGAGGCATTCTGTAATCTGTGGACCTTCAGAGTGTTGAAGAAACTGGGAAATAGCATCGGTATTGCATACAACAGGCACCATGGGGCTTTTATTCCATGGGAGTAATGTCTCAAACTGTCTATGCTTTGATCGATTCCTGGGAGACCAGTAGTAGTTTTCGAAGCACATCTGGAGGCATTCTGTTATCTGTGGACCTTCAGAGTGTTAAAGAAACAGGAAATTGCATCGGTATTGAATACAACAGGCACCATGGGGCTTTTATTCCATGGGAGTAATGTCTCAAACTGTCTATGCTTTGATCGATTCCTGGGAGACCAGTAGTAGTTTTCGAAGCACATCTGGAGGCATTCTGTTATCTGTGGACCTTCAGAGTGTTGAAGAAACAGGGAAATAGCATCGGTATTGAATACAACAGGCACCATGGGGCTTTTATTCCATGGGAGTAATGTCTCAAACTGTCTATGCTTTGATCGATTCCTGGGAGACCAGTAGTAGTTTTCGAAGCACATCTGGAGGCATTCTGTTATCTGTGGACCTTCAGAGTGTTGAAGAAACAGGGAAATAGCATCGGTATTGAATACAACAGGCACCATGGGGCTTTTATTCCATGGGAGTAATGTCTCAAACTGTCTATGCTTTGATCAATTCCTGGGAGACCAGTAGTAGTTTTCGAAGCACATCTGGAGGCATTCTGTTATCTGTGGACCTTCAGAGTGTTGAAGAAACAGGGAAATAGCATCGGTATTGAATACAACAGGCACCATGGGGCTTTTATTCCATGGGAGTAATGTCTCAAACTGTCTATGCTTTGATCGATTCCTGGGAGACCAGTAGTAGTTTTCGAAGCACATCTGGAGGCATTCTGTTGTCTCCGGACCTTCAGAGTGTTAAAGAAACAGGAAATTGCATCGGTATTGAATACAACAGGCACCATGGGGCTTTTATTCCATGGGAGTAATGTCTCAAACTGTCTATGCTTTGATCGATTCCTGGGAGACCAGTAGTAGTTTTCGAAGCACATCTGGAGGCATTCTGTTATCTGTGGACCTTCAGAGTGTTGAAGAAACAGGGAAATTGCATCGGTATTGCATACAACAGGCACCATGGGGCTTTTATTCCATGGGAGTAATGTCTCAAACTGTCTATGCTTTGATCGATTCCTGGGAGACCAGTAGTAGTTTTCGAAGCACATCTGGAGGCATTCTGTAATCTGTGGACCTTCAGAGTGTTGAAGAAACAGGGAAATAGCATCGGTATTGCATACAACAGGCACCATGGGGCTTTTATTCCATGGGAGTAATGTCTCAAACTGTCTATGCTTTGATCGATTCCTGGGAGACCAGTAGTAGTTTTCGAAGCACATCTGGAGGCATTCTGTAATCTGTGGACCTTCAGAGTGTTGAAGAAACAGGGAAATTGCATCGGTATTGCATACAACAGGCACCATGGGGCTTTTATTCCATGGGAGTAATGTCTCAAACTGTCTATGCTTTGATCGATTCCTGGGAGACCAGTAGTAGTTTTCGAAGCACATCTGGAGGCATTCTGTAATCTGTGGACCTTCAGAGTGTTGAAGAAACAGGGAAATTGCATCGGTATTGCATACAACAGGCACCATGGGGCTTTTATTCCATGGGAGTAATGTCTCAAATTGTCTATGCTTTGATCGATTCCTGGGAGACCAGTAGTAGTTTTCGAAGCACATCTGGAGGCATTCTGTAATCTGTGGACCTTCAGAGTGTTGAAGAAACAGGGAAATAGCATCGGTATTGCATACAACAGGCACCATGGGGCTTTTATTCCATGGGAGTAATGTCTCAAACTGTCTATGCTTTGATCGATTCCTGGGAGACCAGAAGTAGTTTTCGAAGCACATCTGGAGGCATTCTGTAATCTGTGGACCTTCAGAGTGTTGAAGAAACAGGGAAATAGCATCGGTATTGCATACAACAGGCACCATGGGGCTTTTATTCCATGGGAGTAATGTCTCAAACTGTCTATGCTTTGATCGATTCCTGGGAGACCAGTAGTAGTTTTCGAAGCACATCTGGAGGCATTCTGTAATCTGTGGACCTTCAGAGTGTTGAAGAAACAGGGAAATAGCATCGGTATTGCATACAACAGGCCCCATGGGGCTTTTATTCCATGGGAGTAATGTCTCAAACTGTCTATGCTTTGATCGATTCCTGGGAGACCAGTAGTAGTTTTCGAAGCACATCTGGAGGCATTCTGTAATCTGTGGACCTTCAGAGTATTGAAGAAACAGGGAAATAGCATCGGTATTGAATACAACAGGCACCATGGAGCTTTTATTCCATGGGAGTAATGTCTCAAACAGTCTATGCTTTGATCGATTCCTGGGATACCAGTAGTAGGTTTCGAAGCACATCTGGAGGCATTCTGTTATCTGTGGACCTTCAGAGTGTTGAAGAAACAGGGAAATTGCATCGGTATTGCATACAACAGGCACCATGGGGCTTTTATTCCATGGGAGTAATGTCTCAAACTGTCTATGCTTTGATCTATTCCTGGGAGACCAGTAGTAGTTTTCGAAGCACATCTGGAGGCATTCTGTAATCTGTGGACCTTCAGAGTGTTGAAGAAGCAGGGAAATAGCATCGGTATTGCATACAACAGGCACCATGGGGCTTTTATTCCATGGGAGTAATGTCTCAAACTGTCTATGCTTTGATCGATTCCTGGGAGACCAGTAGTAGTTTTCGAAGCACATCTGGAGGCATTCTGTAATCTGTGGACCTTCAGAGTGTTGAAGAAACAGGGAAATTGCATCGGTATTGCATACAACAGGCACCATGGGGCTTTTATTCCATGGGAGTAATGTCTCAAACTGTCTATGCTTTGATCGATTCCTGGGAGACCAGTAGTAGTTTTCGAAGCACATCTGGAGGCATTCTGTAATCTGTGGACCTTCAGAGTGTTGAAGAAACAGGGAAATTGCATCGGTATTGCATACAACAGGCACCATGGGGCTTTTATTCCATGGGAGTAATGTCTCAAATTATCTATGCTTTGATCGATTCCTGGGAGACCAGTAGTAGTTTTCGAAGCACATCTGGAGGCATTCTGTAATCTGTGGACCTTCAGAGTGTTGAAGAAACAGGGAAATAGCATCGGTATTGCATACAACAGGCACCATGGGGCTTTTATTCCATGGGAGTAATGTCTCAAACTGTCTATGCTTTGATCGATTCCTGGGAGACCAGTAGTAGTTTTCGAAGCACATCTGGAGGCATTCTGTAATCTGTGGACCTTCAGAGTGTTGAAGAAACAGGGAAATAGCATCGGTATTGCATACAACAGGCACCATGGGGCTTTTATTCCATGGGAGTAATGTCTCAAACTGTCTATGCTTTGATCGATTCCTGGGAGACCAGTAGTAGTTTTCGAAGCACATCTGGAGGCATTCTGTAATCTGTGGACCTTCAGAGTGTTGAAGAAACAGGGAAATTGCATCGGTATTGAATAGAACAGGCACCATGGGGCTTTTATTCCATGGGAGTAATGTCTCAAACTGTCTATGCTTTGATCGATTCCTGGTAGACCAGTAGTAGTTTTCGAAGCACATCTGGAGGCATTCTGTTATCTGTGGACCTTCAGAGTTTTGAAGAAACAGGGAAATTGCATCGGTATTGAATACAACAGGCACCTTGGGGCTCTTATTCCATGGGAGTAATGTCTCAAATTGTCTATGCTTTGATCGAATCCTGGGAAACCAGTAGTAGTTTTCGAAGCACATATGGAGGCATTCTGTAATCTGTGGACCTTCAGAGTGTTGAAGAAGCAGGGAAATTGCATCGGTATTGAATACAACAGGAACCTTTGGCTTTTATTCCATGGGGGTAATGTCTCAAACTGTCTATGCTTTGATCGATTCCTGGGAGACCAGTAGTAGTTTTCGAAGCACATCTGGAGGCATTCTGTTATCTGTGGACCTTCAGAGTGTTGAAGAAACAGGGAAATTGCATCGGTATTGAATACAGCAGGCACCATGGGGCTTTTATTCCATGGGAGTAATGTCTCAAACTGTCTATGCTTTGATCGATTCCTGGGAGACCAGTAGTAGTTTTAGAAGCACATCTGGAGGCATTCTGTAATCTGTGGACCTTCGGAGTGTTGATGAAACACAGATATTGCATCGGTATTGAATACAACAGGCACCATGGGGCTTTAATTCCATGGGAGTAATGTCTCAAACTGTCTACGCTTTCATCGATTCCTGGGAGACAAGTAGTAGTTTTCGAAGCACATATGGAGGCATTCTGTTATCTGTGGACCTTCAGTGTGGAAGAAACAGGGAAATTGCATCGGTATTGAATACAACAGGCACCATGTTGCTTTTATTCCATGGGAGTAATGTCCCAAAGTGTCTATTCTTTGATCGATACCGGGGAAACCAGTAGTAGGTTTCGAAGCACATCTGGAGGCATTCTGTTATCTGTGGACCTTCAGAGTGTTGAAGAAACAGGGAAATTGCATCGGTATTGAATACAACAGGGATCGTGGGGCTTTTATTCCATGGGAGTAATGTCTCAAACTGTCTATGCTTTGATCGATTCCTGGGAAACCAGCAGTAGGTTTCGAAGCACATCTGGAGGTATTCTGTAATCTGTGGTCCTTTAGAGTGTTGATGAAACACAGATATTGCATCGGTATTGAATACAACGGGCACCATGGGGCTTTTATTCCATGGGAGTAATGTCTCAAACTGTCTATGCTTTGATCGATTCCTGGGAGACCAGTAGTAGTTTTCGAAGCACATCTGGAGGCATTCTGTTATCTGTGGACCTTCAGAGTGTTGAAGAAACAGGGAAATTGCATCGGTATTGAATACAACAGGCACCATGGAGCTTTAATTCCATGGGAGTAATGTCTCAAACTGTCTATGCTTTGATCGAATCCTGGGAAACCAGTAGTAGTTTTCGAAGCACATATGGAGGCATTCTGTAATCTGTGTACCTTCAGAGTGTTGAAGAAACAGGGAAATTGCATCGGTATTGCATACAACAGGCACCATGGGGATTTTATTCCATGGGAGTAATGTCTCAAACTGTCTATGCTTTGATCGATTCCTGGGAGACCAGTAGTAGTTTTCGAAGCACATCTGGAGGCATTCTGTTATCTGTGGACCTTCAGAGTGTTGAAGAAACAGGGAAATTGCATCGGTATTGAATACAACAGGCACCATGGGGCTTTTATTCCATGGGAGTAATGTCTCAAACTGTCTATGCTTTGATCGATACCTGGGAAACCAGTAGTAGTTTTCGAAGCACATCTGGAGGCATTCTGTAATCTGTGGACCTTCAGAGTGTTGATGAAACACAGATATTGCATCGGTATTGAATACAACAGGCACCATGGGGCTTTTATTCCATGGGAGTAATGTCTCAAACTGTCTATGCTTTGATCGAATCCTGGGAACCCAGTAGTAGTTTTCGAAGCACATATGGAGGCATTCTGTAATCTGTGGACCGTCAGAGTGTTGAAGAAACAGGGAAATTGCATCGGTATTGCATACAACAGGCACCATGGGGCTTTTATTCCATGGGAGTAATGTCTCAAACTGTCTATGCTTTGATCGAATCCTGGGAACCAGTAGTAGTTTTCGAAGCACATATGGAGGCATTCTGTAAACTGTGGACCTTCAGAGTGTTGAAGAAACAGGGAAATTGCATCGGTATTGCATACAACAGGCACTATGGGGCTTTTATTCCATGGGAGTAATGTCTCAAACTGTCTATGCTTTGATCGATTCCTGGGAGACCAGTAGTAGTTTTCGAAGCACATCTGGAGGCATTCTGTCATCTGTGGACCTTCAGAGTGTTGAAGAAACAGGGAAATTGCATCGGTATTGAATACAACAGGCACCATGGGGCTTTTATTCCATGGGAGTAATGTCTCAAACTGTCTATGCTTTGATCGATTCCTGGGAGACCAGTAGTAGTTTTCGAAGCACATCTGGAGGCATTCTGTTATCTGTGGACCTTCAGAGTGTTGAAGAAACAGGGAAATTGCATCGGTATTGAATACAACAGGCACCATGGGGCTTTTATTCCATGGGAGTAATGTCTCAAACTGTCTATGCTTTGATCGATTCCTGGGAGACCAGTAGTAGTTTTCGAAGCACATCTGGTTGCATTCTGTTATCTGTGGACTTTCAGAGTGTTGAAGAAACATGGAAATTGCATCGGTATTGAATACAGCAGGCACCATGGGGCTTTTATTCCATGGGAGTAATGTCTCAAACTGTCTATGCTTTGATCGATTCCTGGGAGACCAGTAGTAGTTTTCGAAGCACATCTGGAGGCATTCTGTTATCTGTGGACCTTCAGAGTGTTGAAGAAACAGGGAAATTGCATCGGTATTGAATACAACAGGCACCATGGGGCTTTTATTCCATGGGAGTAATGTCTCAAACTGTCTATGCTTTGATCGATTCCTGGGAGACCAGTAGTAGTTTTCGAAGCACATCTGGAGGCATTCTGTTATCTGTGGACCTTCAGAGTGTTGAAGAAACAGGGAAATTGCATCGGTATTGAATACAACAGGCACCATGGGGCTTTTATTCCATGGGAGTAATGTCTCAAACTGTCTATGCTTTGATCGATTCCTGGGAGACCAGTAGTAGTTTTCGAAGCACATATGGAAGCATTCTGTAATCTGTGGACCTTCAGAGTGTTGAAGAAGCAGGGAAATTGCATCGGTATTGAATACAACAGAAACCTTTGGCTTTTATTCCATGGGGGTAATGTCTCAAACTGTCTATGCTTTGATCGATTCCTGGGAGACCAGTAGTAGTTTTCGAAGCACATCTGGAGGCATTCTGTAATCTGTGGACCTTCAGAGTGTTGATGAAACACAGATATAGCATCGGTATTGAATACAACAGGCACCATGGGGCTTTTATTCTATGGGAGTAATGTCTCAAACTGTCTACGCTTTCATCGATTCCTGGGAGACAAGTAGTAGTTTTCGAAGCACATATGGAGGCATTCTGTTATCTGTGGACCTTCAGAGTGTTGAAGAAACAGGGAAATTGCATCGGTATTGAATACAGCAGGCACCATGGGGCTTTTGGCCATGGGAGTAATGGCTCAAACTGTCTATGCTTTGATCGATTCCTGGGAGACCAGTAGTAGTTTTAGAAGCACATCTGGAGGCATTCTGTAATCTGTGGACCTTCGGAGTGTTGATGAAACACAGATATTGCATCGGTATTGAATACAACAGGCACCATGGGGCTTTAATTCCATGGGAGTAATGTCTCAAACTGTCTACGCTTTCATCGATTCCTGGGAGACAAGTAGTAGTTTTCGAAGCACATATGGAGGCATTCTGTTATCTGTGGACCTTCAGTGTTGAAGAAACAGGGAAATTGCATCGGTATTGAATACAACAGGCACCATGTTGCTTTTATTCCATGGGAGTAATGTCTCAAAGTGTCTATTCTTTGATCGATACCGGAGAAACCAGTAGTAGGTTTCGAAGCACATCTGGAGGCATTCTGTTATCTGTGGACCTTCAGAGTGTTGAAGAAACAGGGAAATTGCATCGGTATTGAATACAACAGGCATCGTGGGGCTTTTATTCCATGGGAGTAATGTCTCAAACTGTCTATGCTTTGATCGATTCCTGGGAAACCAGCAGTAGGTTTCGAAGCACATCTGGAGGTATTCTGTAATCTGTGGTCCTTCAGAGTGTTGATGAAACACAGATATTGCATCGGTATTGAATACAACGGGCACCATGGGGCTTTTATTCCATGGGAGTAATGTCTCAAACTGTCTATGTTTTGATCGATTCCTGGGAGACCAGTAGTAGTTTTCGAAGCACATCTGGAGGCATTCTGTTATCTGTGGACCTTCAGAGTGTTGAAGAAACAGGGAAATTGCATCTGTATTGAATACAACAGGCACCATGGAGCTTTAATTCCATGGGAGTAATGTCTCAAACTGTCTATGCTTTGATCGAATCCTGGGAAACCAGTAGTAGTTTTCGAAGCACATATGGAGGCATTCTGTAATCTGTGGACCTTCAGAGTGTTGAAGAAACAGGGAAATAGCATCGGTATTGCATACAACAGGCACCATGGGGCTTTTATTCCATGGGAGTAATGTCTCAAACTGTCTATGCTTTGATCGATTCCTGGGAGACCAGTAGTAGTTTTCGAAGCACATCTGGAGGCATTCTGTAATCTGTGGACCTTCAGAGTGTTGAAGAAACAGGGAAATAGCATCGGTATTGCATACAACAGGCACCATGGGGCTTTTATTCCATGGGAGTAATGTCTCAAACTGTCTATGCTTTGATCGATTCCTGGGAGACCAGTAGTAGTTTTCGAAGCACATCTGGAGGCATTCTGTAATCTGTGGACCTTCAGAGTGTTGAAGAAACAGGGAAATAGCATCGGTATTGCATACAACAGGCACCATGGGGCTTTTATTCCATGGGAGTAATGTCTCAAACTGTCTATGATTTGATCGATTCCTGGGAGACCAGTAGTAGTTTTCGAAGCACATCTGGAGGCATTCTGTAATCTGTGGACCTTCAGAGTGTTGAAGAAACAGGGAAATAGCATCGGTATTGCATACAACAGGCACCATGGGGCTTTTATTCCATGGGAGTAATGTCTCAAACTGTCTATGCTTTGATCGATTCCTGGGAGACCAGTAGTAGTTTTCGAAGCACATCTGGAGGCATTCTGTTATCTGTGGACCTTCAGAGTGTTGAAGAAGCAGGGAAATTGCATCGGTATTGAATACAACAGGAACCTTTGGCTTTTATTCCATGGGGGTAATGTCTCAAACTGTCTATGCTTTGATCGATTCCTGGGAGACCAGTAGTAGTTTTCGAAGCACATATGGAGGTATTCTGTAATCTGTGGACCTTCAGAGTGTTGAAGAAACAGGGAAATTGCATAGGTATTGAATACAAGAGGCATCGTGGGGCTTTTATTCCAGGGGAGTAATGTCTCGAACTGTCTATGCTTTGATCGAATCCTGGGAAACCAGTAGTAGTTTTCGAAGCACATCTGGAGGCATTCTGTAATCTGTGGACCTTCAGAGTGTTGATGAAACACAGATATTGCATCGGTATTGAATACAACAGGCACCATGGGGCTTTTATTCCAGGGGAGTAATGTCTCGAACTGTCTATGCTTTGATCGAATCCTGGGAAACCAGTAGTAGTTTTCGAAGCACATCTGGAGGCATTCTGTAATCTGTGGACCTTCAGAGTGTTGAAGAAACAGGGAAATAGCATCGGTATTGCATACAACAGGCACCATGGGGCTTTTATTCCAGGGGAGTAATGTCTCGAACTGTCTATGCTTTGATCGAATCCTGGGAAACCAGTAGTAGTTTTCGAAGCACATCTGGAGGCATTCTGTAATCTGTGGACCTTCAGAGTGTTGAAGAAACAGAGAAATTGCATCGGTATTGCATACAAGAGGCACCATGGGGCTTTTATTCCATGGGAGTAATGTCTCAAACTGTCTATGCTTTGATCGATTCCTGGGAGACCAGTAGTAGTTTTCGAAGCACATCTGGAGGCATTCTGTAATCTGTGGACCTTCAGAGTGTTGAAGAAACAGGGAAATAGCATCGGTATTGCATACAACAGGCACCATGGGGCTTTTATTCCATGGGAGTAATGTCTCAAACTGTCTATGCTTTGATCGATACCTGGGAAACCAGAAGTAGTTTTCGAAGCACATCTGGAGGCATTCTGTAATCTGTGGACCTTCAGAGTGTTGAAGAAACAGGGAAATAGCATCGGTATTGCATACAACAGGCACCATGGGGCTTTTATTCCATGGGAGTAATGTCTCAAACTGTCTATGCTTTGATCGATTCCTGGGAGACCAGTTGTAGTTTTCGAAGCATATCTGGAGGCATTCTGTTATCTGTGGACCTTCAGAGTGTTGAAGAAACAGGGAAATAGCATCGGTATTGCATACAACAGGCACCATGGGGCTTTTATTCCATGGGAGTAATGTCTCAAACTGTCTATGCTTTGATCGATACCTGGGAAACCAGAAGTAGTTTTCGAAGCACATCTGGAGGCATTCTGTAATCTGTGGACCTTCAGAGTGTTGAAGAAACAGGGAAATAGCATCGGTATTGCATACAACAGGCACCATGTTGCTTTTATTCCATGGGAGTAATGTCTCAAAGTGTCTATTCTTTGATCGATACCGGAGAAACCAGTAGTAGGTTTCGAAGCACATCTGGAGGCATTCTGTTATCTGTGGACCTTCAGAGTGTTGAAGAAACAGGGAAATTGCATCGGTATTGAATACAACAGGCATCGTGGGGCTTTTATTCCATGGGAGTAATGTCTCAAACTGTCTATGCTTTGATCGATTCCTGGGAAACCAGCAGTAGGTTTCGAAGCACATCTGGAGGTATTCTGTAATCTGTGGTCCTTCAGAGTGTTGATGAAACACAGATATTGCATCGGTATTGAATACAACGGGCACCATGGGGCTTTTATTCCATGGGAGTAATGTCTCAAACTGTCTATGTTTTGATCGATTCCTGGGAGACCAGTAGTAGTTTTCGAAGCACATCTGGAGGCATTCTGTTATCTGTGGACCTTCAGAGTGTTGAAGAAACAGGGAAATTGCATCGGTATTGAATACAACAGGCACCATGGGGCTTTTATTCCATGGGAGTAATGTCTCAAACTGTCTATGCTTTGATCGAATCCTGGGAAACCAGTAGTAGTTTTCGAAGCACATATGGAGGCATTCTGTAATCTGTGGACCTTCAGAGTGTTGAAGAAACAGGGAAATAGCATCGGTATTGCATACAACAGGCACCATGGGGCTTTTATTCCATGGGAGTAATGTCTCAAACTGTCTATGCTTTGATCGATTCCTGGGAGACCAGTAGTAGTTTTCGAAGCACATCTGGAGGCATTCTGTAATCTGTGGACCTTCAGAGTGTTGAAGAAACAGGGAAATTGCATCGGTATTGCATACAACAGGCACCATGGGGCTTTTATTCCATGGGAGTAATGTCTCAAACTGTCTATGCTTTGATCGATTCCTGGGAGACCAGTAGTAGTTTTCGAAGCACATCTGGAGGCATTCTGTAATCTGTGGACCTTCAGAGTGTTGAAGAAACAGGGAAATAGCATCGGTATTGCATACAACAGGCACCATGGGGCTTTTATTCCATGGGAGTAATGTCTCAAACTGTCTATGATTTGATCGATTCCTGGGAGACCAGTAGTAGTTTTCGAAGCACATCTGGAGGCATTCTGTAATCTGTGGACCTTCAGAGTGTTGAAGAAACAGGGAAATAGCATCGGTATTGCATACAACAGGCACCATGGGGCTTTTATTCCATGGGAGTAATGTCTCAAACTGTCTATGCTTTGATCGATTCCTGGGAGACCAGTAGTAGTTTTCGAAGCACATCTGGAGGCATTCTGTTATCTGTGGACCTTCAGAGTGTTGAAGAAGCAGGGAAATTGCATCGGTATTGAATACAACAGGAACCTTTGGCTTTTATTCCATGGGGGTAATGTCTCAAACTGTCTATGCTTTGATCGATTCCTGGGAGACCAGTAGTAGTTTTCGAAGCACATATGGAGGTATTCTGTAATCTGTGGACCTTCAGAGTGTTGAAGAAACAGGGAAATTGCATAGGTATTGAATACAAGAGGCATCGTGGGGCTTTTATTCCAGGGGAGTAATGTCTCGAACTGTCTATGCTTTGATCGAATCCTGGGAAACCAGTAGTAGTTTTCGAAGCACATCTGGAGGCATTCTGTAATCTGTGGACCTTCAGAGTGTTGATGAAACACAGATATTGCATCGGTATTGAATACAACAGGCACCATGGGGCTTTTATTCCAGGGGAGTAATGTCTCGAACTGTCTATGCTTTGATCGAATCCTGGGAAACCAGTAGTAGTTTTCGAAGCACATCTGGAGGCATTCTGTAATCTGTGGACCTTCAGAGTGTTGAAGAAACAGGGAAATAGCATCGGTATTGCATACAACAGGCACCATGGGGCTTTTATTCCATGGGAGTAATGTCTCAAACTGTCTATGCTTTGATCGATACCTGGGAAACCAGTAGTAGTTTTCGAAGCACATCTAGAGGCATTCTGTAATCTGTGGACCTTCAGAGTGTTGATGAAACACAGATATTGCATCGGTATTGAATACAACAGGCACCATGGGGCTTTTATTCCAGGGGAGTAATGTCTCGAACTGTCTATGCTTTGATCGAATCCTGGGAAACCAGTAGTAGTTTTCGAAGCACATCTGGAGGCATTCTGTAATCTGTGGACCTTCAGAGTGTTGAAGAAACAGAGAAATTGCATCGGTATTGCATACAAGAGGCACCATGGGGCTTTTATTCCATGGGAGTAATGTCTCAAACTGTCTATGCTTTGATCGATTCCTGGGAGACCAGTAGTAGTTTTCGAAGCACATCTGGAGGCATTCTGTAATCTGTGGACCTTCAGAGTGTTGAAGAAACAGGGAAATAGCATCGGTATTGCATACAACAGGCACCATGGGGCTTTTATTCCATGGGAGTAATGTCTCAAACTGTCTATGCTTTGATCGATACCTGGGAAACCAGAAGTAGTTTTCGAAGCACATCTGGAGGCATTCTGTAATCTGTGGACCTTCAGAGTGTTGAAGAAACAGGGAAATAGCATCGGTATTGCATACAACAGGCACCATGGGGCTTTTATTCCATGGGAGTAATGTCTCAAACTGTCTATGCTTTGATCGATTCCTGGGAGACCAGTAGTAGTTTTCGAAGCACATCTGGAGGCATTCTGTAATCTGTGGACCTTTAGAGTGTTGAAGAAACAGGGAAATTGCATCGGTATTGAATACAACAGGCACCATGGGGCTTTTATTCCATGGGAGTAATGTCTCAAACTGTCTATGCTTTGATCGATTCCTGGGAGACCAGTAGTAGTTTTCTAAGCACATCTGGAGGCATTCTGTTATCTGTGAACCTTCAGAGTGTTGAAGAAACAGGGAAATTGCATCGGTATTGAATACAACAGGCACCATGGGGCTTTTATTCCATTTGAGTAATGTCTCAAACTGTCTATGCTTTGATCGATTCCTGGGAGACCAGTAGTAGTTTTCGAAGCACATCTGGAGGAATTCTGTTATCTGTGGACCTTCAGAGTGTTGAAGAAACAGGGAAATTGCATCGGTATTGAATACAGCAGGGACCATGGGGCTTATATTCCATGGGAGTAATGTCTCAAACTGCCTATGCTTTGATCGATTCCTGGGAGACCAGTAGTAGTTTTCGAAGCACATCTGGAGGCATTCTGTTATCTGTGGACCTTCAGAGTGTTGAAGAAACAGGGAAATTGCATCGGTATTGAATACAACAGGCACCATGGGGCTTTTATTCCATGGGAGTAATGTCTCAAACTGTCTATGCTTTGATCTATTCCTGGGAGACCAGTAGTAGTTTTCGAAGCACATCTGGAGGCATTCTGTTATCTGTGGACCTTCAGAGTGTTGACGAAACAGGGAAATTGCATCGGTATTGCATACAACAGGCACCATGGGGCTTTTATTCCATGGGAGTAATGTCTCAAACTGTCTATGCTTTGATCGATACCTGGGAAACCAGTAGTAGTTTTCGAAGCACATCTGGAGGCATTCTGTTATCTGTGGACCTTCAGAGTGTTGAAGAAACAGGGAAATTGCATCGGTATTGCATACAACAGGCACCATGGGGCTTTTATTCCATGGGAGTAATGTCTCAAACTGTCTATGCTTTGATCGATTCCTGGGAGACCAGTAGTAGTTTTCGAAGCACATCTGGAGGCATTCTGTAATCTGTGGACCTTCAGAGTGTTGAAGAAACAGGGAAATAGCATCGGTATTGCATACAACAGGCACCATGGGGCTTTTATTCCATGGGAGTAATGTCTCAAACTGTCTATGCTTTGATCGATACCTGGGAAACCAGTAGTAGTTTTCGAAGCACATCTGGAGGCATTCTGTAATCTGTGGACCTTCAGAGTGTTGAAGAAACAGGGAAATTGCATCGGTATTGCATGCAACAGGCACCATGGGGCTTTTATTCCATGGGAGTAATGTCTCAAACTGTCTATGCTTTGATCGATTCCTGGGAGACCAGTAGTAGTTTTCGAAGCACATCTGGAGGCATTCTGTAATCTGTGGACCTTCAGAGTGTTGAAGAAACAGGGAAATAGCATCGGTATTGCATACAACAGGCACCATGGGGCTTTTATTCCATGGGAGTAATGTCTCAAACTGTCTATGCTTTGATCGATACCTGGGAAACCAGTAGTAGTTTTCGAAGCACATCTGGAGGCATTCTGTAATCTGTGGACTTTCAGAGTGTTGAAGAAACAGGGAAATAGCATCGGTATTGCATACAACAGGCACCATGGGGCTTTTATTCCATGGGAGTAATGTCTCAAACTGTCTATGCTTTGATCGATTCCTGGGAGACCAGTAGTAGTTTTCGAAGCACATCTGGAGGCATTCTGTAATCTGTGGACCTTCAGAGTGTTGAAGAAACAGGGAAATAGCATCGGTATTGCATACAACAGGCACCATGGGGCTTTGATTCCATGGGAGTAATGTCTCAAACTGTCTATGCTTTGATCGATACCTGGGAAACCAGTAGTAGTTTTCGAAGCACATCTGGAGGCATTCTGTAATCTGTGGACCTTCAGAGTGTTGAAGAAACAGGGAAATAGCATCGGTATTGCATACAACAGGCACCATGGGGCTTTTATTCCATGGGAGTAATGTCTCAAACTGTCTATGCTTTGATCGATTCCTGGGAGACCAGTAGTAGTTTTCGAAGCACATCTGGAGGCATTCTGTTATCTGTGGACCTTGAGAGTGTTGAAGAAACAGGGAAATTGCATCGGTATTGAATACAACAGGCACCATGGGTCTTTTATTCCATGGGAGTAATGTCTCAAACTGTCTATGCTTTGATCGATACCTGGGAAACCAGTGGTAGTTTTCGAAGCACATCTGGAGGCATTCTGTAATCTGTGGACCTTCAGAGTGTTGATGAAACACAGATATTGCATCGGTATTGAATACAACAGGCACCATGGGGCTTTTATTCCATGGGAGTAATGTCTCAAACTGTCTATGCTTTGATCGATTCCTGGGAGACCAGTAGTAGTTTTCGAAGCACATCTGGAGGCATTCTGTTATCTGTGGACCTTCAGAGTGTTGAAGAAACAGGGAAATTGCATCGGTATTGAATACAACAGGCACCATGGGGCTTTTATTCCATGGGAGTAATGTCTCAAACTGTCTATGCTTTGATCGATTCCTGGGAGACCAGTAGTAGTTTTCGAAGCACATCTGGTTGCATTCTGTTATCTGTGGACCTTCAGAGTGTTGAAGAAACAGGGAAATTGCATCGGTATTGAATACAACAGGCACCATGGGGCTTTTATTCCATGGGAGTAATGGATCAAACTGTCTATGCTTTGATCGATTCCTGGGAGACCAGTAGTAGTTTTCGAAGCACATCTGGAGGCATTCTGTTATCTGTGGACCTTCAGAGTGTTGAAGAAACAGGGAAATTGCATCGGTATTGAATACAACAGGCACCTTGGGGCTTTTATTCCATGGGAGTAATGTCTCAAACTGTCTATGCTTTGATCGAATCCTGGGAAACCAGTAGTAGTTTTCGAAGCACATATGGAGGCAATCTGTAATCTGTGGACCTTCAGAGTGTTGAAGAAGCAGGGAAATTGCATCGGTATTGAATACAACAGGAACCTTTGGTTTTTATTCCATGGGGGTAATGTCTCAAACTGTCTATGCTTTGATCGATTCCTGGGAGACCAGTAGTAGTTTTCGAAGCACATATGGAGGTATTCTGTAATCTGTGGACCTTCAGAGTGTTGAAGAAACAGGGAAATTGTATCGGTATTGAATACAAGAGGCATCGTGGGGCTTTTATTCCATGGGAGTAATGTCTCAAACTGTCTATGCTGTGATCGATTCCTGGGAGACCAGTAGTAGTTTTCGAAGCACATCTGGAGGCATTCTGTAATCTGTGGACCTTCAGAGTGTTGATGAAACACAGATATTGCATCGGTATTGAAAACAACGGGCACCACGGGGCTTTTATTCCATGGGAGTAATGTCTCA
Source organism: Schistocerca gregaria (assembly GCF_023897955.1). Classification (NCBI taxonomy): domain Eukaryota; kingdom Metazoa; phylum Arthropoda; class Insecta; order Orthoptera; family Acrididae; genus Schistocerca; species Schistocerca gregaria. The sequence goes on from NC_064930.1 coordinate 30,759,125, forward strand.
AACTGTCTACGCTTTCATCGATTCCTGGGAGACAAGTAGTAGTTTTCGAAGCACATATGGAGGCATTCTGTTATCTGTGGACCTTCAGAGTGTTGAAGAAACAGGGAAATTGCATCGGTATTGAATACAGCAGGCACCGTGGGGCTTTTATTCCATGGGAGTAATGTCTCAAACTGTCTATGCTTTGATCGATTCCTGGGAGACCAGTTGTAGTTTTAGAAGCACATCTGGAGGCATTCTGTAATCTGTGTACCTTCGGAGTGTTGATGAAACACAGATATTGCATCGGTATTGAATACAACAGGCACCATGGGGCTTTTATTCCATGGGAGTAATGTCTCAAACTGTCTACGCTTTCATCGATTCCTTGGAGACAAGTAGTAGTTTTCGAAGCACATATGGAGGCATTCTGTTATCTGTGGACCTTCAGTGTTGAAGAAACAGGGAAATTGCATCGGTATTGAATACAACAGGCACCATGTTGCTTTTATTCCATGGGAGTAATGTCTCAAACTGTCTATGCTTTGATCGATACCGGGGAAACCAGTAGTAGGTTTCGAAGCACATCTGGAGGCATTCTGTTATCTGTGGACCTTCAGAGTGTTGAAGAAACAGGGAAATTGCATCGGTATTGAATACAACAGGCATCGTGGGGCTTTTATTCCATGGGAGTAATGTCTCAAACTGTCTATGCTTTGATCGATTCCTGGGAAACCAGCAGTAGGTTTCGAAGCACATCTGGAGGTATTCTGTAATCTGTGGTCCTTCAGAGTGTTGATGAAACACAGATATTGCATCGGTATTGAATACAACGGGCACCATGGGGCTTTTATTCCATGGGAGTAATGTCTCAAACTGTCTATGCTTTGATCGATTCCTGGGAGACCAGTAGTAGATTTCGAAGCACATCTGGAGGCATTCTGTTATCTGTGGACCTTCAGAGTGTTGAAGAAACAGGGAAATTGCATCGGTATTGAATACAACAGGCACCATGGGGCTTTTATTCCATGGGAGTAATGTCTCAAACTGTCTATGCTTTGATCGATTCCTGGGAGACCAGTAGTAGTTTTCGAAGCACATCTGGAGGCATTCTGTTATCTGTGGACCTTCAGAGTGTTGACGAAACAGGGAAATTGCATCGGTATTGAATACAAAGGGCACCATGGGGCTTTAATTCCATGGGAGTAATGTCTCAAACTGTCTATGCTTTGATCGAATCCTGGGAAACCAGTAGTAGTTTTCGAAGCACATATGGAGGCATTCTGTAATCTGTGTACCTTCAGAGTGTTGAAGAAACAGGGAAATTGCATCGGTATTGCATACAACAGGCACCATGGGGGTTTTATTCCATGGGAGTAATGTCTCAAACTGTCTATGCTTTGATCGATACCTGGGAAACCAGTAGTAGTTTTCGAAGCACATCTGGAGGCATTCTGTAATCTGTGGACCTATAGAGTGTTGAAGATACAGGGAAATAGCATCGGTATTGAATACAACAGGCACCATGGGGCTTTTATTCCATGGGAGTAATGTCTCAAACTGTCTATGCTTTGATCGATTCCTGGGAGACCAGTAGTAGTTTTCGAAGCACATCTGGAGCCATTCTGTTATCTGTGGACCTTCAGAGTGTTGAAGAAACAGGGAAATTGCATCGGTATTGAATACAACAGGCACCGTGGGGCTTTTATTCCATGGGAGTAATGTCTCAAACTGTCTATGCTTTGATCGATTCCTGGGAGACCAGTAGTAGTTTTCGAAGCACATCTGGAGGCATTCTGTTATCTGTGGACCTTCAGAGTGTTGAAGAAACAGGGAAATTGCATCGGTATTGAATACAACAGGCACCATGGGGCTTTTATTCCATGGGAGTAATGTCTCAAACTGTCTATGCTTTGATCGATTCCTGGGAGACCAGTAGTAGTTTTCGAAGCACATCTGGAGGCATTCTGTTATCTGTGGACCTTCAGAGTGTTGAAGAAACAGGGAAATTGCATCGGTATTGAATACAAGAGGCATCGTGGGGCTTTTATTCCATGGGAGTAATGTCTCAAACTGTCTATGCTTTAATCGATTCCTGGGAAACCAGCAGTAGGTTTCGAAGCACATCTGGAGGTATTCTGTAATCTGTGGTCCTTCAGAGAGTTGATGAAACACAGATATTGCATCGGTATTGAATACAACGGGCACCATGGGGCTTTTATTCCATGGGAGTAATGTCTCAAACTGTCTATGCTTTGATCGATTCCTGGGAGACCAGTAGTAGTTTTCGAAGCACATCTGGAGGCATTCTGTAATCTGTGGACCTTCAGAGTGTTGAAGAAACAGGGAAATAGCAACGGTATTGCATACAACAGGCATCATGGGGCTTTTATTCCATGGGAGTAATGTCTCAAACTGTCTATGCTTTGATCGATACCTGGGAAACCAGTAGTAGTTTTCGAAGCACATCTGGAGGCATTCTGTAATCTGTATACCTTCAGAGTGTTGAAGAAACAGGGAAATGGCATCGGTATTGAATACAACAGGCATCGTGGGGCTTTTATTCCATGGGAGTAATGTCTCAAACTGTCTATGCTTTGATCGATTCCTGGGAGACCAGCAGTAGTTTTCGAAGCACATCTGGAGGCATTCTGTAATCAGTATACTTTCAGAGTGTAGAAGAAACAGGGAAATTGCATCGGTATTGAATACAACAGGCATCGTTGGGCTTTTATTCCATGGGAGTAATGTCTCAAACTGTCTATGCTTTGATCGATTCCTGGGAGACCAGCAGTAGTTTTCGAAGCACATATGGAGGCATTCTGTTATCTGTGGTCCTTCAGAGTGTTGAAGAAACAGGGAAATTGCATCGGTATTGAATACAACAGGCATCGTGGGGCTTTTATTCCATGGGAGTAATGTCTCAAAATGTCTACGCTTTCATCGATTCCTGGGAGACAAGTAGTAGTTTTCGAAGCACATATGGAGTCATTCTGTTATCTGTGGACCTTCAGAGTGTTGAAGAAACAGGGAAATTGCATCGGTATTGAATACAATAGTCATCGTGGGGCTTTTATTCCATGGGAGTAATGTCTCAAACTGTCTATGCTTTGATCAATTCCTGGGAGACCAGTAGTAGGTTTCGAAGCACATCTGGAGGTATTCTGTAATCTGTGGTCCTTCAGAGTGTTGATGAAACACAGATATTGCATCGGTATTGAATACAACAGGCATCGTGGGGCTTTTATTCCATGGGAGTAATGTCTCAAACTGTCTATGCTTTGTTCGATTCCTGGGAGACCAGTAGTAGTTTTCGAAGCACATCTGGAGGCATTCTGTTATCTGTGGACCTTCAGAGTGTTGAAGAAACAGGGAAATTGCATCGGTATTGAATACAACAGGCACCATGGGGCTTTTATTCCATGGGAGTAATGTCTCAAACTGTCTATGCTTTGATCGATTCCTGGGAGACCAGTAGTAGTTTTCGAAGCACATCTGGAGGCATTCTGTTATCTGTGGACCTTCAGAGTGTTGAAGAAACAGGAAAATTGCATCGGTATTGAATACAACAGGCACCATGGGGCTTTTATTCCATGGGAGTAATGTCTCAAACTGTCTATGCTTTGATCGATTCCTGGGAGACCAGTAGTAGTTTTCGAAGCACATCTGGAGGCATTCTGTTATCTGTGGACCTTCAGAGTGTTGAAGAAACAGGGAAATTGCATCGGTATTGAATACAACAGGCACCATGGGGCTTTTATTCCATGGGAGTAATGTCTCAAACTGTCTACGCTTTCATCGATTCCTGGGAGACAAGTAGTAGTTTTCGAAGCACATATGGAGGCATTCTGTTATCTGTGGACCTTCAGTGTTGAAGAAACAGGGAAATTGCATCGGTATTGAATACAACAGGCACCATGTTGCTTTTATTCCATGGGAGTAATGTCTCAAACTGTCTATGCTTTGATCGATACCGGGGAAACCAGTAGTAAGTTTCGAAGCACATCTGGAGGCATTCTGTTATCTGTGGACCTTCAGAGTGTTGAAGAAACAGGGAAATATCATCGGTATTGAATACAACAGGCATCGTGGGGCTTTTATTCCATGGGAGTAATGTCTCAAACTGTCTATGCTTTGATCGATTCCTGGGAAACCAGCAGTAGGTTTCGAAGCACATCTGGAGGTATTCTGTAATCTGTGGTCCTTCAGAGTGTTGATGAAACACAGATATTGCATCGGTATTGAATACAACGGGCACCATGGGGCTTTTATTCCATGGGAGTAATGTCTCAAACTGTCTATGCTTTGATCGATTCCTGGGAGACCAGTAGTAGATTTCGAAGCACATCTGGAGGCATTCTGTTATCTGTGGACCTTCAGAGTGTTGAAGAAACAGGGAAATTGCATCGGTATTGAATACAACAGGCACCATGGGGCTTTTATTCCATGGGAGTAATGTCTCAAACTGTCTATGCTTTGATCGATTCCTGGGAGACCAGTAGTAGTTTTCGAAGCACATCTGGAGGCATTCTGTTATCTGTGGACCTTCAGAGTGTTGACGAAACAGGGAAATTGCATCGGTATTGAATACAACGGGCACCATGGGGCTTTAATTCCATGGGAGTAATGTCTCAAACTGTCTATGCTTTGATCGAATCCTGGGAAACCAGTAGTAGTTTTCGAAGCACATATGGAGGCATTCTGTAATCTGTGTACCTTCAGAGTGTTGAAGAAACAGGGAAATTGCATCGGTATTGCATACAACAGGCACCATGGGGGTTTTATTCCATGGGAGTAATGTCTCAAACTGTCTATGCTTTGATCGATACCTGGGAAACCAGTAGTAGTTTTCGAAGCACATCTGGGGGCATTCTGTAATCTGTGGACCTATAGAGTGTTGAAGATACAGGGAAATAGCATCGGTATTGAATACAACAGGCACCATGGGGCTTTTATTCCATGGGAGTAATGTCTCAAACTGTCTATGCTTTGATCGATTCCTGGGAGACCAGTAGTAGTTTTCGAAGCACATCTGGAGGCATTCTGTTATCTGTGGACCTTCAGAGTGTTGAAGAAACAGGGAAATTGCATCGGTATTGAATACAACAGGCACCGTGGGGCTTTTATTCCATGGGAGTAATGTCTCAAACTGTCTATGCTTTGATCGATTCCTGGGAGACCAGTAGTAGTTTTCGAAGCACATCTGGAGGCATTCTGTTATCTGTGGACCTTCAGAGTGTTGAAGAAACAGGGAAATTGCATCGGTATTGAATACAACAGGCACCATGGGGCTTTTATTCCATGGGAGTAATGTCTCAAACTGTCTATGCTTTGATCGATTCCTGGGAGACCAGTAGTAGTTTTCGAAGCACATCTGGAGGCATTCTGTTATCTGTGGACCTTCAGAGTGTTGAAGAAACAGGGAAATTGCATCGGTATTGAATACAACAGGCACCATGGGGCTTATATTCCATGGGAGTAATGTCTCAAACTGTCTATGCTTTGATCGATTCCTGGGAGACCAGTAGTAGTTTTCGAAGCACATCTGGAGGCATTCTGTTATCTGTGGACCTTCAGAGTGTTGACGAAACAGGGAAATTGCATCGGTATTGAATACAACGGGCACCATGGGGCTTTAATTCCATGGGAGTAATGTCTCAAACTGTCTATGCTTTGATCGAATCCTGGGAAACCAGTAGTAGTTTTCGAAGCACATATGGAGGCATTCTGTAATCTGTGTACCTTCAGAGTGTTGAAGAAACAGGGAAATTGCATCGGTATTGCATACAACAGGCACCATGGGGGTTTTATTCCATGGGAGTAATGTCTCAAACTGTCTATGCTTTGATCGATACCTGGGAAACCAGTAGTAGTTTTCGAAGCACATCTGGGGGCATTCTGTAATCTGTGGACCTATAGAGTGTTGAAGATACAGGGAAATAGCATCGGTATTGAATACAACAGGCACCATGGGGCTTTTATTCCATGGGAGTAATGTCTCAAACTGTCTATGCTTTGATCGATTCCTGGGAGACCAGTAGTAGTTTTCGAAGCACATCTGGAGGCATTCTGTTATCTGTGGACCTTCAGAGTGTTGAAGAAACAGGGAAATTGCATCGGTATTGAATACAACAGGCATCGTGGGGCTTTTATTCCATGGGAGTAATGTCTCAAACTGTCTATGCTTTGATCGATTCCTGGGAGACCAGTAGTAGTTTTCGAAGCACATCTGGAGGCATTCTGTTATCTGTGGACCTTCAGAGTGTTGAAGAAACAGGGAAATTGCATCGGTATTGAATACAACAGGCACCATGGGGCTTTTATTCCATGGGAGTAATGTCTCAAACTGTCTATGCTTTGATCGATTCCTGGGAGACCAGTAGTAGTTTTCGAAGCACATCTGGAGGCATTCTGTTATCTGTGGACCTTCAGAGTGTTGAAGAAACAGGGAAATTGCATCGGTATTGAATACAACAGGCATCGTGGGGCTTTTATTCCATGGGAGTAATGTCTCAAACTGTCTATGCTTTAATCGATTCCTGGGAAACCAGCAGTAGGTTTCGAAGCACATCTGGAGGTATTCTGTAATCTGTGGTCCTTCAGAGAGTTGATGAAACACAGATATTGCATCGGTATTGAATACAACGTGCACCATGGGGCTTTTATTCCATGGGAGTAATGTCTCAAACTGTCTATGCTTTGATCGATTCCTGGGAGACCAGTAGTAGTTTTCGAAGCACATCTGGAGGCATTCTGTAATCTGTGGACCTTCAGAGTGTTGAAGAAACAGGGAAATAGCAACGGTATAGCATACTACAGGCACCATGGGGCTTTTATTCCATGGGAGTAATGTCTCAAACTGTCTATGCTTTGATCGATACCTGGGAAACCAGTAGTAGTTTTCGAAGCACATCTGGAGGCATTCTGTAATCTGTATACCTTCAGAGTGTTGAAGAAACAGGGAAATGGCATCGGTATTGAATACAACAGGCATCGTGGGGCTTTTATTCCATGGGAGTAATGTCTCAAACTGTCTATGCTTTGATCGATTCCTGGGAGACCAGCAGTAGTTTTCGAAGCACATCTGGAGGCATTCTGTAATCAGTATACTTTCAGAGTGTAGAAGAAACAGGGAAATTGCATCGGTATTGAATACAACAGGCATCGTTGGGCTTTTATTCCATGGGAGTAATGTCTCAAACTGTCTATGCTTTGATCGATTCCTGGGAGACCAGCAGTAGTTTTCGAAGCACATATGGAGGCATTCTGTTATCTGTGGTCCTTCAGAGTGTTGAAGAAACAGGGAAATTACATCGGTATTGAATACAACAGGCATCGTGGGGCTTTTATTCCATGGGAGTAATGTCTCAAAATGTCTACGCTTTCATCGATTCCTGGGAGACAAGTAGTAGTTTTCGAAGCACATATGGAGTCATTCTGTTATCTGTGGACCTTCAGTGTGTTGAAGAAACAGGGAAATTGCATCGGTATTGAATACAATAGTCATCGTGGGGCTTTTATTCCATGGGAGTAATGTCTCAAACTGTCTATGCTTTGATCAATTCCTGGGAGACCAGTAGTAGGTTTCGAAGCACATCTGGAGGTATTCTGTAATCTGTGGTCCTTCAGAGTGTTGATGAAACACAGATATTGCATCGGTATTGAATACAACAGGCATCGTGGGGCTTTTATTCCATGGGAGTAATGTCTCAAACTGTCTATGCTTTGTTCGATTCCTGGGAGACCAGTAGTAGTTTTCGAAGCACATCTGGAGGCATTCTGTTATCTGTGGACCTTCAGAGTGTTGAAGAAACAGGGAAATTGCATCGGTATTGAATACAACAGGCACCATGGGGCTTTTATTCCATGGGAGTAATGTCTCAAACTGTCTATGCTTTGATCGATTCCTGGGAGACCAGTAGTAGTTTTCGAAGCACATCTGGAGGCATTCTGTTATCTGTGGACCTTCAGAGTGTTGAAGAAACAGGGAAATTGCATCGGTATTGAATACAACAGGCACCATGGGGCTTTTATTCCATGGGAGTAATGTCTCAAACTGTCTATGCTTTGATCGATTCCTGGGAGACCGGTAGTAGATTTCGAAGCACATCTGGAGGCATTCTGTTATCTGTGGACCTTCAGAGTGTTGAAGAAACAGGGAAATTGCATCGGTATTGAATACAACAGGCACCATGGGGCTTTTATTCCATGGGAGTAATGTCTCAAACTGTCTATGCTTTGATCGAATCCTGGGAAACCAGTAGTAGTTTTCGAAGCACATATGGAGGCATTCTGTAATCTTTGGACCTTCAGAGTGTTGAAGAAGCAGGGAAATTGCATCGGTATTGAATACAACGGGAACCTTTGGCTTTTATTCCATGGGGGTAATGTCTCAAACTGTGTATGCTTTGATCGATTCCTGGGAGACCAGTAGTAGTTTTCGAAGCACATATGGAGGTATTCTGTAATCTGTGGACCTTCAGAGTGTTGAAGAAACAGGGAAATTGCATCGGTATTGAATACAAGAGGCATCGTGGGGTTTTTATTCCATGGGAGTAATGTCTCAAACTGTCTATGCTGTGATCGATTCCTGGGAGACCAGTAGTAGTTTTCGAAGCACATCTGGAGGCATTCTGTTAACTGTGGACCTTCAGAGTGTTGATGAAACACAGATATTGCATCGGTATTGAATACAACAGGCACCATGGGGCTTTTATTCCATGGGAGTAATGTCTCAAACTGTCTATGCTTTGATCGATTCCTGGGAGACCAGTAGTAGTTTTCGAAGCACATATGGAGGTATTCTGTAATCTGTGGACCTTCAGAGTGTTGAAGAAACAGGGAAATTGTATCGGTATTGAATACAAGAGGCATCGTGGGGCTTTTATTCCATGGGAGTAATGTCTCAAACTGTCTATGCTGTGATCGATTCCTGGGAGACCAGTAGTAGTTTTCGAAGCACATCTGGAGGCATTCTGTAATCTGTGGACCATCAGAGTGTTGATGAAACACAGATATTGCATCGGTATTGAATACAACAGGCACCACGGGGCTTTTATTCCATGGGAGTAATGTCTCAAACTGTCTACGCTTTCATCGATTCCTGGGAGACAAGTAGTAGTTTTCGAAGCACATATGGAGGCATTCTGTTATCTGTGGACCTTCAGAGTGTTGAAGAAACAGGGAAATTGCATCGGTATTGAATACAGCAGGCACCGTGGGGCTTTTATTCCATGGGAGTAATGTCTCAAACTGTCTATGCTTTGATCGATTCCTGGGAGACCAGTAGTAGTTTTAGAAGCACATCTGGAGGCATTCTGTAATCTGTGGACCTTCGGAGTGTTGATGAAACACAGATATTGCATCGGTATTGAATACAACAGGCACCATGGGGCTTTTATTCCATGGGAGTAATGTCTCAAACTGTCTACGCTTTCATCGATTCCTGGGAGACAAGTAGTAGTTTTCGAAGCACATATGGAGGCATTCTGTTATCTGTGGACCTTCAGTGTTGAAGAAACAGGGAAATTGCATCGGTATTGAATACAACAGGCACCATGTTGCTTTTATTCCATGGGAGTAATGTCTCAAACTGTCTATGCTTTGATCGATACCAGGGAAACCAGTAGTAGGTTTCGAAGCACATCTGGAGGCATTCTGTTACCTGTGGACCTTCAGAGTGTTGAAGAAACAGCGAAATTGCATCGGTATTGAATACAACAGGCATCGTGGGGCTTTTATTCCATGGGAGTAATGTCTCAAACTGTCTATGCTTTGATCGATTCCTGGGAAACCAGCAGTAGATTTCGAAGCACATCTGGAGGTATTCTGTAATCTGTGGTCCTTCAGAGTGTTGATGAAACACAGATATTGCATCGGTATTGAATACAACGGGCACCATGGGGCTCTTATTCCATGGGAGTAATGTCTCAAACTGTCTATGCTTTGATCGATTCCTGGGAGACCAGTAGTAGATTTCGAAGCACATCTGGAGGCATTCTGTTATCTGTGGACCTTCAGAGTGTTGAAGAAACAGGGAAATTGCATCGGTATTGAATACAACAGGCACCATGGGGCTTTTATTCCATGGGAGTAATGTCTCAAACTGTCTATGCTTTGATCGATTCCTGGGAGACCAGTAGTAGTTTTCGAAGCACATCTGGAGGCATTCTGTTATCTGTGGACCTTCAGAGTGTTGACGAAACAGGGAAATTGCATCGGTATTGAATACAACAGGCACCAAGGGGCTTTAATTCCATGGGAGTAATGTCTCAAACTGTCTATGCTTTGATCGAATCCTGGGAAACCAGTAGTAGTTTTCGAAGCACATATGGAGGCATTCTGTAATCTGTGTACCTTCAGAGTGTTGAAGAAACAGGGAAATTGCATCGGTATTGCATACAACAGGCACCATGGGGATTTTATTCCATGGGAGTAATGTCTCAAACTGTCTATGCTTTGATCGATACCTGGGAAACCAGTAGTAGTTTTCGAAGCACATCTGGAGGCATTCTGTAATCTGTGGACCTATAGAGTGTTGAAGAAACAGGGAAATAGCATCGGTATTGAATACAACAGGCACCATGGGGCTTTTATTCCATGGGAGTAATGTCTCAAACTGTCTATGCTTTGATCGATTCCTGGGAGACCAGTAGTAGTTTTCGAAGCACATCTGGAGGCATTCTGTTATCTGTGGACCTTCAGAGTGTTGAAGAAACAGGGAAATTGCATCGGTATTGAATACAACAGGCACCATGGGGCTTTTATTCCATGGGAGTAATGTCTCAAACTGTCTATGCTTTGATCGATTCCTGGGAGACCAGTAGTAGTTTTCGAAGCACATCTGGAGGCATTCTGTTAACTGTGGACCTTCAGAGTGTTGAAGAAACAGGGAAATTGCATCGGTATTGAATACAACAGGCACCATGGGGCTTTTATTCCATGGGAGTAATGTCTCAAACTGTCTATGCTTTGATCGATTCCTGGGAGACCAGTAGTAGTTTTCGAAGCACATCTGGAGGCATTCTGTTATCTGTGGACCTTCAGAGTGTTGAAGAAACAGGGAAATTGCATCGGTATTGAATACAACAGGCATCGTGGTGCTTTTATTCCATGGGAGTAATGTCTCAAACTGTCTATGCTTTAATCGATTCCTGGGAAACCAGCAGTAGTTTTCGAAGCACATCTGGAGGTATTCTGTAATCTGTGGTCCTTCAGAGTGTTGATGAAACACAGATATTGCATCGGTATTGAATACAACGGGCACCATGGGGCTTTTATTCCATGGGAGTAATGTCTCAAACTGTCTATGCTTTGATCGATTCCTGGGAGACCAGTAGTAGTTTTCGAAGCACATATGGAGGTATTCTGTAATCTGTGGACCTTCAGAGTGTTGAAGAAACAGGGAAATTGTATCGGTATTGAATACAAGAGGCATCGTGGTGCTTTTATTCCATGGGAGTAATGTCTCAAACTGTCTATGCTGTGATCGATTCCTGGGAGACCAGTAGTAGTTTTCGAAGCACATCTGGAGGCATTCTGTAATCTGTGGACCATCAGAGTGTTGATGAAACACAGATATTGCATCGGTATTGAATACAACAGGCACCACGGGGCTTTTATTCCATGGGAGTAATGTCTCAAACTGTCTACGCTTTCATCGATTCCTGGGAGACAAGTAGTAGTTTTCGAAGCACATATGGAGGCATTCTGTTATCTGTGGACCTTCAGAGTGTTGAAGAAACAGGGAAATTGCATCGGTATTGAATACAGCAGGCACCGTGGGGCTTTTATTCCATGGGAGTAATGTCTCAAACTGTCTATGCTGTGATCGATTCCTGGGAGACCAGTAGTAGTTTTCGAAGCACATCTGGAGGCATTCTGTAATCTGTGGACCATCAGAGTGTTGATGAAACACAGATATTGCATCGGTATTGAATACAACAGGCACCACGGGGCTTTTATTCCATGGGAGTAATGTCTCAAACTGTCTACGCTTTCATCGATTCCTGGGAGACAAGTAGTAGTTTTCGAAGCACATATGGAGGCATTCTGTTATCTGTGGACCTTCAGTGTTGAAGAAACAGGGAAATTGCATCGGTATTGAATACAACAGGCACCATGTTGCTTTTATTCCATGGGAGTAATGTCTCAAACTGTCTATGCTTTGATCGATACCGGGGAAACCAGTAGTAGGTTTCGAAGCACATCTGGAGGCATTCTGTTACCTGTGGACCTTCAGAGTGTTGAAGAACTAGGGAAATTGCATCGGTATTGAATACAACAGGCATCGTGGGGCTTTTATTCCATGGGAGTAATGTCTCAAACTGTCTATGCTTAGATCGATTCCTGGGAAACCAGCAGTAGGTTTCGAAGCACATCTGGAGGTATTCTGTAATCTGTGGTCCTTCAGAGTGTTGATGAAACACAGATATTGCATCGGTATTGAATACAACGGGCACCATCTGGCTTTTATTCCATGGGAGTAATGTCTCAAACTGTCTATGCTTTGATCGATTCCTGGGAGACCAGTAGTAGATTTCGAAGCACATCTGGAGGCATTCTGTTATCTGTGGACCTTCAGAGTGTTGAAGAAACAGGGAAATTGCATCGGTATTGAATACAACAGGCACCATGGGGCTTTTATTCCATGGGAGTAATGTCTCAAACTGTCTATGCTTTGATCGATTCCTGGGAGACCAGTAGTAGTTTTCGAAGCACATCTGGAGGCATTCTGTTATCTGTGGACCTTCAGAGTGTTGACGAAACAGGGAAATTGCATCGGTATTGAATACAACAGGCACCATGGGGCTTTAATTCCATGGGAGTAATGTCTCAAACTGTCTATGCTTTGATCGAATCCTGGGAAACCAGTAGTAGCTTTCGAAGCACATATGGAGGCATTCTGTAATCTGTGTACCTTCAGAGTGTTGAAGAAACAGGGAAATTGCATCGGTATTGCATACAACAGGCACCATGGGGATTTTATTCCATGGGAGTAATGTCTCAAACTGTCTATGCTTTGATCGATACCTGGGAAACCAGTAGTAGTTTTCGAAGCACATCTGGAGGCATTCTGTAATCTGTGGACCTATAGAGTGTTGAAGAAACAGGGAAATAGCATCGGTATTGAATACAACAGGCACCATGGGGCTTTTATTCCATGGGAGTAATGTCTCAAACTGTCTATGCTTTGATCGATTCCTGGGAGACCAGTAGTAGTTTTCGAAGCACATCTGGAGGCATTCTGTTATCTGTGGACCTTCAGAGTGTTGAAGAAACAGGGAAATTGCATCGGTATTGAATACAACAGGCACCATGGGGCTTTTATTCCATGGGAGTAATGTCTCAAACTGTCTATGCTTTGATCGATACCGGGGAAACCAGTAGTAGGTTTCGAAGCACATCTGGAGGCATTCTGTTACCTGTGGACCTTCAGAGTGTTGAAGAAATAGGGAAATTGCATCGGTATTGAATACAACAGGCATCGTGGGGCTTTTATTCCATGGGAGTAATGTCTCAAACTGTCTATGCTTTGATCGATTCCTGGGAAACCAGCAGTAGGTTTCGAAGCACATCTGGAGGTATTCTGTAATCTGTGGTCCTTCAGAGTGTTGATGAAACACAGATATTGCATCGGTATTGAATACAACGGGCACCATGGGGCTTTTATTCCATGGGAGTAATGTCTCAAACTGTCTATGCTTTGATCGATTCCTGGGAGACCAGTAGTAGATTTCGAAGCACATCTGGAGGCATTCTGTTATCTGTGGACCTTCAGAGTGTTGAAGAAACAGGGAAATTGCATCGGTATTGAATACAACAGGCACCATGGGGCTTTTATTCCATGGGAGTAATGTCTCAAACTGTCTATGCTTTGATCGATTCCTGGGTGACCAGTAGTAGTTTTCGAAGCACATCTGGAGGCATTCTGTTATCTGTGGACCTTCAGAGTGTTGACGAAACAGGGAAATTGCATCGGTATTGAATACAACAGGCACCATGGGGCTTTAATTCCATGGGAGTAATGTCTCAAACTGTCTATGCTTTGATCGAATCCTGGGAAACCAGTAGTAGCTTTCGAAGCACATATGGAGGCATTCTGTAATCTGTGTACCTTCAGAGTGTTGAAGAAACAGGGAAATTGCATCGGTATTGCATACAACAGGCACCATGGGGATTTTATTCCATGGGAGTAATGTCTCAAACTGTCTATGCTTTGATCGATACCTGGGAAACCAGTAGTAGTTTTCGAAGCACATCTGGAGGCATTCTGTAATCTGTGGACCTATAGAGTGTTGAAGAAACAGGGAAATAGCATCGGTATTGAATACAACAGGCACCATGGGGCTTTTATTCCATGGGAGTAATGTCTCAAACTGTCTATGCTTTGATCGATTCCTGGGAGACCAGTAGTAGTTTTCGAAGCACATCTGGAGGCATTCTGTTATCTGTGGACCTTCAGAGTGTTGAAGAAACAGGGAAATTGCATCGGTATTGAATACAACAGGCACCATGGGGCTTTTATTCCATGGGAGTAATGTCTCAAACTGGCTATGCTTTGATCGATTCCTGGGAGACCAGTAGTAGTTTTCGAAGCACATCTGGAGGCATTCTGTTATCTGTGGACCTTCAGAGTGTTGAAGAAACAGGGAAATTGCATCGGTATTGAATACAACAGGCACCATGGGGCTTTTATTCCATGGGAGTAATGTCTCAAACTGTCTATGCTTTGATCGATTCCTGGGAGACCAGTAGTAGTTTTTGAAGCACTGTCTATGCTTTGATCGATACCGGGGAAACCAGTAGTAGGTTTCGAAGCACATCTGGAGGCATTCTGTTACCTGTGGACCTTCAGAGTGTTGAAGAAACAGGGAAATTGCATCGGTATTGAATACAACAGGCATCGTGGGGCTTTTATTCCATGGGAGTAATGTCTCAAACTGTCTATGCTTTGATCGATTCCTGGGAAACCAGCAGTAGGTTTCGAAGCACATCTGGAGGTATTCTGTAATCTGTGGTCCTTCAGAGTGTTGATGAAACACAGATATTGCATCGGTATTGAATACAACAGGCACCATGGGGCTTTTATTCCATGGGAGTAATGTCTCAAACTGTCTACGCTTTCATCGATTCCTGGGAGACAAGTAGTAGTTTTCGAAGCACATCTGGAGGCATTCTGTTATCTGTGGACCTTCAGAGTGTTGAAGAAACAGGGAAATTGCATCGGTATTGAATACAACAGGCACCATGGGGCTTTTATTCCATGGGAGTAATGTCTCAAACTGTCTATGCTTTGATCGATTCCTGGGAGACCAGTAGTAGTTTTCGAAGCACATCTGGAGGCATTCTGTTATCTGTGGACCTTCAGAGTGTTGAAGAAACAGGGAAATTGCATCGGTATTGAATACAACAGGCACCATGGGGCTTTTATTCCATGGGAGTAATGTCTCAAACTGTCTATGCTTTGATCGATTCCTGGGAGACCAGTAGTAGTTTTCGAAGCACATCTGGAGGCATTCTGTTAACTGTGGACCTTCAGAGTGTTGAAGAAACAGGGAAATTGCATCGGTATTGAATACAACAGGCACCATGGGGCTTTTATTCCATGGGAGTAATGTCTCAAACTGTCTATGCTTTGATCGATTCCTGGGAGACCAGTAGTAGTTTTCGAAGCACATCTGGAGGCATTCTGTTATCTGTGGACCTTCAGAGTGTTGAAGAAACAGGGAAATTGCATCGGTATTGAATACAACAGGCATCGTGGGGCTTTTATTCCATGGGAGTAATGTCTCAAACTGTCTATGCTTTAATCGATTCCTGGGAAACCAGCAGTAGTTTTCGAAGCACATCTGGAGGTATTCTGTAATCTGTGGTCCTTCAGAGTGTTGATGAAACACAGATATTGCATCGGTATTGAATACAACGGGCACCATGGGGCTTTTATTCCATGGGAGTAATGTCTCAAACTGTCTATGCTTTGATCGATTCCTGGGTGACCAGTAGTAGTTTTCGAAGCACATATGGAGGTATTCTGTAATCTGTGGTCCTTCAGAGTGTTGATGAAACACAGATATTGCATCGGTATTGAATACAACAGGCATCGTGGGGCTTTTATTCCATGGGAGTAATGTCTCAAACTGTCTATGCTGTGATCGATTCCTGGGAGACCAGTAGTAGTTTTAGAAGCACATCTGGAGGTATTCTGTAATCTGTGGACCTTCGGAGTGTTGATGAAACACAGATATTGCATCGGTATTGAATACAACAGGCACCACGGGGCTTTTATTCCATGGGAGTAATGTCTCAAACTGTCTACACTTTCATCGATTCCTGGGAGACAAGTAGTAGTTTTCGAAGCACATATGGAGGCATTCTGTTATCTGTGGACCTTCAGAGTGTTGAAGAAACAGGGAAATTGCATCGGTATTGAATACAGCAGGCACCGTGGGGCTTTTATTCCATGGGAGTAATGTCTCAAACTGTCTATGCTTTGATCGATTCCTGGGAGACCAGTAGTAGTTTTAGAATCACATCTGGAGGCATTCTGTAATCTGTGGACCTTCGGAGTGTTGATGAAACACAGATATTGCATCGGTATTGAATACAACAGGCACCATGGGGCTTTTATTCCATGGGAGTAATGTCTCAAACTGTCTACGCTTTCATCGATTCCTGGGAGACAAGTAGTAGTTTTCGAAGCACATATGGAGGCATTCTGTTATCCGTGGACCTTCAGTGTTGAAGAAACAGGGAAATTGCATCGGTATTGAATACAACAGGCACCATGTTGCTTTTATTCCATGGGAGTAATGTCTCAAACTGTCTATGCTTTGATCGATACCGGGGAAACCAGTAGTAGGTTTCGAAGCACATCTGGAGGCATTCTGTTACCTGTGGACCTTCAGAGTGTTGAAGAAATAGGGAAATTGCATCGGTATTAAATACAACAGGCATCGTGGGGCTTTTATTCCATGGGAGTAATGTCTCAAACTGTCTATGCTTTGATCGATTCCTGGGACACCAGCAGTAGGTTTCGAAGCACATCTGGAGGTATTCTGTAATCTGTGGTCCTTCAGAGTGTTGATGAAACACAGATATTGCATCGGTATTGAATACAACGGGCACCATGGGGCTTTTATTCCATGGGAGTAATGTCTCAAACTGTCTATGCTTTGATCGATTCCTGGGAGACCAGTAGTAGATTTCGAAGCACATCTGGAGGCATTCTGTTATCTGTGGACCTTCAGAGTGTTGAAGAAACAGGGAAATTGCATCGGTATTGAATTCAACAGGCACCATGGGGCTTTTATTCCATGGGAGTAATGTCTCAAACTGTCTATGCTTTGATCGATTCCTGGGAGACCAGTAGTAGTTTTCGAAGCACATCTGGAGGCATTCTGTTATCTGTGGACCTTCAGAGTGTTGACGAAACAGGGAAATTGCATCGGTATTGAATACAACAGGCACCATGGGGCTTTAATTCCATGGGAGTAATGTCTCAAACTGTCTATGCTTTGATCGAATCCTGGGAAACCAGTAGTAGCTTTCGAAGCACATATGGAGGCATTCTGTAATCTGTGTACCTTCAGAGTGTTGAAGAAACAGGGAAATTGCATCGGTATTGCATACAACAGGCACCATGGGGATTTTATTCCATGGGAGTAATGTCTCAAACTGTCTATGCTTTGATCGATACCTGGGAAACCAGTAGTAGTTTTCGAAGCACATCTGGAGGCATTCTGTAATCTGTGGACCTATAGAGTGTTGAAGAAACAGGGAAATAGCATCGGTATTGAATACAACAGGCACCATGGGGCTTTTATTCCATGGGAGTAATGTCTCAAACTGTCTATGCTTTGATCGATTCCTGGGAGACCAGTAGTAGTTTTCGAAGCACATCTGGAGGCATTCTGTTATCTGTGGACCTTCAGAGTGTTGAAGAAACAGGGAAATTGCATCGGTATTGAATACAACAGGCACCATGGGGCTTTTATTCCATGGGAGTAATGTCTCAAACTGTCTATGCTTTGATCGATTCCTGGGAGACCAGTAGTAGTTTTCGAAGCACATCTGGAGGCATTCTGTTATCTGTGGACCTTCAGAGTGTTGAAGAAACAGGGAAATTGCATCGGTATTGAATACAACAGGCACCATGGAGCTTTTATTCCATGGGAGTAATGTCTCAAACTGTTTATGCTTTGATCGATTCCTGGGAGACCAGTAGTAGTTTTCGAAGCACATCTGGAGGCATTCTGTTATCTGTGGACCTTCAGAGTGTTGAAGAAACAGGGAAATTGCATCGGTATTGAATACAACAGGCATCGTGGGGCTTTTATTCCATGGGAGTAATGTCTCAAACTGTCTATGCTTTAATCGATTCCTGGGAAACCAGCAGTAGGTTTCGAAGCACATCTGGAGGTATTCTGTAATCTGTGGTCCTTCAGAGAGTTGATGAAACACAGATATTGCATCGGTATTGAATACAACGGGCACCATGGGGCTTTTATTCCATGGGAGTAATGTCTCAAACTGTCTATGCTTTGATCGATTCCTGGGAGACCAGTAGTAGTTTTCGAAGCACATCTGGAGGCATTCTGTAATCTGTGGACCTTCAGAGTGTTGAAGAAACAGGGAAATAGCAACGGTATTGCATACAACAGGCACCATGGGGCTTTTATTCCATGGGAGTAATGTCTCAAACTGTCTATGCTTTGATCGATACCTGGGAAACCAGTAGTAGTTTTCGAAGCACATCTGGAGGCATTCTGTAATCTGTAAACCTTCAGAGTGTTGAAGAAACAGGGAAATTGCATCGGTATTGAATACAACAGGCATCGTGGGGCTTTTATTCCATGGGAGTAATGTCTCAAACTGTCTATGCTTTGATCGATTCCTGGGAGACCAGCAGTAGTTTTCGAAGCACATCTGGAGGCATTCTGTAATCAGTATACTTTCAGAGTGTAGAAGAAACAGGGAAATTGCATCGGTATTGAATACAACAGGCATCGTTGGGCTTTTATTCCATGGGAGTAATGTCTCAAACTGTCTATGCTTTGATCGATTCCTGGGAGACCAGCAGTAGTTTTCGAAGCACATATGGAGGCATTCTGTTATCTGTGGTCCTTCAGAGTGTTGAAGAAACAGGGAAATTGCATCGGTATTGAATACAACAGGCATCGTGGGGCTTTTATTCCATGGGAGTAATGTCTCAAAATGTCTACGCTTTCATCGATTCCTGGGAGACAAGTAGTAGTTTTCGAAGCACATATGGAGTCATTCTGTTATCTGTGGACCTTCAGAGTGTTGAAGAAACAGGGAAATTGCATCGGTATTGAATACAATAGTCATCGTAGGGGCTTTTATTCCATGGGAGTAATGTCTCAAACTGTCTATGCTTTGATCAATTCCTGGGAGACCAGTAGTAGGTTTCGAAGCACATCTGGAGGTATTCTGTAATCTGGGGTCCTTCAGAGTGTTGATGAAACACAGATATTGCATCGGTATTGAATACAACAGGCATCGTGGGGCTTTTATTCCATGGGGGTAATGTCTCAAACTGTCTATGCTTTGTTCGGTTCCTGGGAGACCAGTAGTAGTTTTCGAAGCACATCTGGAGGCATTCTGTTATCTGTGGACCTTCAGAGTGTTGAAGAAACAGGGAAATTGCATCGGTATTGAATACAACAGGCACCATGGGGCTTTTATTCCATGGGAGTAATGTCTCAAACTGTCTATGCTTTGATCGATTCCTGGGAGAGCAGTAGTAGTTTTCGAAGCACATCTGGAGGCATTCTGTTATCTGTGGACCTTCAGAGTGTTGAAGAAACAGGGAAATTGCATCGGTATTGAATACAACAGGCACCATGGGGCTTTTATTCCATGGGAGTAATGTCTCAAACTGTCTATGCTTTGATCGATTCCTGGGAGACCAGTAGTAGTTTTCGAAGCACATCTGGAGGCATTCTGTTATCTGTGGACCTTCAGAGTGTTGAAGAAACAGGGAAATTGCATCGGTATTGAATACAACAGGCACCATGGGGCTTTTATTCCATGGGAGTAATGTCTCAAACTGTCTATGCTTTGATCGAATCCTGGGAAACCAGTAGTAGTTTTCGAAGCACATATGGAGGCATTCTGTAATCTTTGGACCTTCAGAGTGTTGAAGAGGCAGGGAAATTGCATCGGTATTGAATACAACGGGAACCTTTGGCTTTTATTCCATGGGGGTAATGTCTCAAACTGTGTATGCTTTGATCGATTCCTGGGAGACCAGTAGTAGTTTTCGAAGCACATATGGAGGTATTCTGTAATCTGTGGACCTTCAGAGTGTTGAAGAAACAGGGAAATTGCATCGGTATTGAATACAAGAGGCATCGTGGGGCTTTTATTCCATGGGAGTAATGTCTCAAACTGTCTATGCTGTGATCGATTCCTGGGAGACCAGTAGTAGTTTTCGAAGCACATCTGGAGGCATTCTGTTAACTGTGGACCTTCAGAGTGTTGATGAGACACAGATATTGCATCGGTATTGAATACAACAGGCACCATGGGGCTTTTATTCCATGGGAGTAATGTCTCAAACTGTCTATGCTTTGATCGATTCCTGGGAGACCAGTAGTAGTTTTCGAAGCACATATGGAGGTATTCTGTAATCTGTGGTCCTTCAGAGTGTTGATGAAACACAGATATTGCATCGGTATTGAATACAACAGGCATCGTGGGGCTTTTATTCCATGGGAGTAATGTCTCAAACTGTCTATGCTGTGATCGATTCCTGGGAGACCAGTAGTAGTTTTCGAAGCACATCTGGAGGCATTCTGTAATCTGTGGACCATCAGAGTGTTGATGAAACACAGATATTGCATCGGTATTGAATACAACAGGCACCACGGGGCTTTTATTCCATGGGAGTAATGTCTCAAACTGTCTACGCTTTCATCGATTCCTGGGAGACAAGTAGTAGTTTTCGAAGCACATATGGAGGCATTCTGTTATCTGTGGACCTTCAGAGTGTTGAAGAAACAGGGAAATTGCATCGGTATTGAATACAGCAGGCACCGTGGGGCTTTTATTCCATGGGAGTAATGTCTCAAACTGTCTATGCTTTGATCGATTCCTGGGAGACCAGTAGTAGTTTTAGAAGCACATCTGGAGGCATTCTGTAATCTGTGGACCTTCGGAGTGTTGATGAAACACAGATATTGCATCGGTATTGTATACAACAGGCACCATGGGGCTTTTATTCCATGGGAGTAATGTCTCAAACTGTCTACGCTTTCATCGATTCCTGGGAGACAAGTAGTAGTTTTCGAAGCACATATGGAGGCATTCTGTTATCTGTGGACCTTCAGTGTTGAAGAAACAGGGAAATTGCATCGGTATTGAATACAACAGGCACCATGTTGCTTTTATTCCATGGGAGTAATGTCTCAAACTGTCTATGCTTTGATCGATACCGGGGAAACCAGTAGTAGGTTTCGAAGCACATCTGGAGGCATTCTGTTACCTGTGGACCTTCAGAGTGTTGAAGAAACAGGGAAATTGCATCGGTATTGAATACAACAGGCATCGTGGGGCTTTTATTCCATGGGAGTAATGTCTCAAACTGTCTATGCTTTGATCGATTCCTGGGAAACCAGCAGTAGGTTTCGAAGCACATCTGGAGGTAATCTGTAATCTGTGGTCCTTCAGAGTGTTGATGAAACACAGATATTGCATCGGTATTGAATACAACGGGCACCATGGGGCTTTTATTCCATGGGAGTAATGTCTCAAACTGTCTATGCTTTGATCGATTCCTGGGAGACCAGTAGTAGATTTCGAAGCACATCTGGAGGCATTCTGTTATCTGTGGACCTTCAGAGTGTTGAAGAAACAGGGAAATTGCATCGGTATTGAATACAACAGGCACCATGGGGCTTTTATTCCATGGGAGTAATGTCTCAAACTGTCTATGCTTTGATCGATTCCTGGGAGACCAGTAGTAGTTTTCGAAGCACATCTGGAGGCATTCTGTTATCTGTGGACCTTCAGAGTGTTGACGAAACAGGGAAATTGCATCGGTATTGAATACAACAGGCACCAAGGGGCTTTAATAATATGGGAGTAATGTCTCAAACTGTCTATGCTTTGATCGAATCCTGGGAAACCAGTAGTAGTTTTCGAAGCACATATGGAGGCATTCTGTAATCTGTGGACCTTCAGAGTGTTGAAGAAACAGGGAAATTGCATCGGTATTGCATACAACAGGCACCATGGGGATTTTATTCCATGGGAGTAATGTCTCAAACTGTCTATGCTTTGATCGATACCTGGGAAACCAGTAGTAGTTTTCGAAGCACATCTGGAGGCATTCTGTAATCTGTGGACCTATAGAGTGTTGAAGAAACAGGGAAATAGCATCGGTATTGAATACAACAGGCACCATGGGGCTTTTATTCCATGGGAGTAATGTCTCAAACTGTCTATGCTTTGATCGATTCCTGGGAGACCAGTAGTAGTTTTCGAAGCACATCTGGAGGCATTCTGTTATCTGTGGACCTTCAGAGTGTTGAAGAAACAGGGAAATTGCATCGGTATTGAATACAACAGGCACCATGGGGCTTTCATTCCATGGGAGTAATGTCTCAAACTGTCTATGCTTTGATCGATTCCTGGGAGACCAGTAGTAGTTTTCGAAGCACATCTGGAGGCATTCTGTTATCTGTGGACCTTCAGAGTGTTGAAGAAACAGGGAAATTGCATCGGTATTGAATACAACAGGCACCATGGGGCTTTTATTCCATGGGAGTAATGTCTCAAACTGTCTATGCTTTGATCGACTCCTGGGAGACCAGTAGTAGTTTTCGAAGCACATCTGGAGGCATTCTGTTATCTGTGGACCTTCAGAGTGTTGAAGAAACAGGGAAATTGCATCGGTATTGAATACAACAGGCATCGTGGGGCTTTTATTCCATGGGAGTAATGTCTCAAACTGTCTATGCTTTAATCGATTCCTGGGAAACCAGCAGTAGGTTTCGAAGCACATCTGGAGGTATTCTGTAATCTGTGGTCCTTCAGAGTGTTGATGAAACACAGATATTGCATCGGTATTGAATACAACGGGCACCATGGGGCTTTTATTCCATGGGAGTAATGTCTCAAACTGTCTATGCTTTGATCGATTCCTGGGAGACCAGTAGTAGTTTTCGAAGCACATATGGAGGTATTCTGTAATCTGTGGACCTTCAGAGTGTTGAAGAAACAGGGAAATTGTATCGGTATTCAATACAAGAGGCATCGTGGGGCTTTTATTCCATGGGAGTAATGTCTCAAACTGTCAATGCTGTGATCGATTCCTGGGAGACCAGTAGTAGTTTTCGAAGCACATCTGGAGGCATTCTGTAATCTGTGGACCATCAGAGTGTTGATGAAACACAGATATTGCATCGGTATTGAATACAACAGGCACCACGGGGCTTTTATTCCATGGGAGTAATGTCTCAAACTGTCTACGCTTTCATCGATTCCTGGGAGACAAGTAGTAGTTTTCGAAGCACATATGGAGGCATTCTGTTATCTGTGGACCTTCAGAGTGTTGACGAAACAGGGAAATTGCATCGGTATTGAATACAGCAGGCACCGTGGGGCTTTTATTCCATGGGAGTAATGTCTCAAACTGTCTATGCTTTGATCGATTCCTGGGAGACCAGTAGTAGTTTTAGAAGCACATCTGGAGGCATTCTGTAATCTGTGGACCTTCGGAGTGTTGATGAAACACAGATATTGCATCGGTATTGAATACAACAGGCACCATGGGGCTTTTATTCCATGGAAGTAATGTCTCAAACTGTCTACGCTTTCATCGATTCCTGGGAGACAAGTAGTAGTTTTCGAAGCACATATGGAGGCATTCTGTTATCTGTGGACCTTCAGTGTTGAAGAAACAGGGAAATTGCATCGGTATTGATAACAACAGGCACCATGTTGCTTTTATTCCATGTGAGTAATGTCTCAAACTGTCTATGCTATGATCAATACCGGGGAAACCAGTAGTAGGTTTCGAAGCACATCTGGAGGCATTCTGTTACCTGTGGACCTTCAGAGTGTTGAAGAATCAGGGAAATTGCATCGGTATTGAATACAACAGGCATCGTGGGGCTTTTATTCCATGGGAGTAATGTCTCAAACTGTCTATGCTTTGATCGATTCCTGGGAAACCAGCAGTAGGTTTCGAAGCACATCTGGAGGTATTCTGTAATCTGTGGTCCTTCAGAGTGTTGATGAAACACAGATATTGCATCGGTATTGAATACAACGGGCACCATGGGGCTTTTATTCCATGGGAGTAATGTCTCAAACTGTCTATGCTTTGATCGATTCCTGGGAGACCAGTAGTAGATTTCGAAGCACATCTGGAGGCATTCTGTTATCTGTGGACCTTCAGAGTGTTGAAGAAACAGGGAAATTGCATCGGTATTGAATACAACAGGCACCATGGGGCTTTTATTCCATGGGAGTAATGTCTCAAACTGTCTATGCTTTGATCGATTCCTGGGAGACCAGTAGTAGTTTTCGAAGCACATCTGGAGGCATTCTGTTATCTGTGGACCTTCAGAGTGTTGACGAAACAGGGAAATTGCATCGGTATTGAATACAACAGGCACCATGGGGCTTTAATTCCATGGGAGTAATTTCTCAAACTGTCTATGCTTTGATCGATTCCTGGGAGACCAGCAGTAGTTTTCGAAGCACATATTGAGGCATTCTGTAATCTGTGTACCTTCAGAGTGTTGAAGAAACAGGGAAATTGCATCGGTATTGCATACAACAGGCATCGTGGGGCTTTTATTCCATGGGAGTAATGTCTCAAACTGTCTATGCTTTGTTCGATTCCTGGGAGACCAGTAGTAGTTTTCGAAGCACATCTGGAGGTATTCTGTTATCTGTGGACCTTCAGAGTGTTGAAGAAACAGGGAAATTGCATCGGTATTGAATACAACAGGCACCATGGGGCTTTTATTCCATGGGAGTAATGTCTCAAACTGTCTATGCTTTGATCGATTCCTGGGAGACCAGTAGTAGTTTTCGAAGCACATCTGGAGGCATTCTGTTATCTGTGGACCTTCAGAGTGTTGAAGAAACAGGGAAATTGCATCGCTATTGAATACAACAGGCACCATGGGGCTTTTATTCCATGGGAGTAATGTCTCAAACTGTCTATGCTTTGATCGATTCCTGGGAGACAAGTAGTAGTTTTCGAAGCATATATGGAGGCATTCTGTTATCTGTGGACCTTCAGAGTGTTGACGAAACAGGGAAATTGCATCGGTATTGAATACAGCAGGCACCGTGGGGCTTTTATTCCATGGGAGTAATGTCTCAAACTGTCTATGCTTTGATCGATTCCTGGGAGACCAGTAGTAGTTTTAGAAGCACATCTGGAGGCATTCTGTAATCTGTGGACCTTCGGAGTGTTGATGAAACACAGATATTGCATCGGTATTGAATACAACAGGCACCATGGGGCTTTTATTCCATGGAAGTAATGTCTCAAACTGTCTATGCTTTGATC
The DNA here is from genome assembly GCF_023897955.1 of Schistocerca gregaria. Taxonomy (NCBI): domain Eukaryota; kingdom Metazoa; phylum Arthropoda; class Insecta; order Orthoptera; family Acrididae; genus Schistocerca; species Schistocerca gregaria. Next base: position 30,784,659 of record NC_064930.1, read on the forward strand.
GATTCCTGGGAGACCAGTAGTAGATTTCGAAGCACATCTGGAGGCATTCTGTTATCTGTGGACCTTCAGAGTGTTGAAGAAACAGGGAAATTGCATCGGTATTGATAACAACAGGCACCATGTTGCTTTTATTCCATGGGAGTAATGTCTCAAACTGTCTATGCTATGATCGATACCGGGGAAACCAGTAGTAGGTTTCGAAGCACATCTGGAGGCATTCTGTTACCTGTGGACCTTCAGAGTGTTGAAGAATCAGGGAAATTGCATCGGTATTGAATACAACAGGCATCGTGGGGCTTTTATTCCATGGGAGTAATGTCTCAAACTGTCTATGCTTTGATCGATTCCTGGGAAACCAGCAGTAGGTTTCGAAGCACATCTGGAGGTATTCTGTAATCTGTGGTCCTTCAGAGTGTTGATGAAACACAGATATTGCATCGGTATTGAATACAACGGGCACCATGGGGCTTTTATTCCATGGGAGTAATGTCTCAAACTGTCTATGCTTTGATCGATTCCTGGGAGACCAGTAGTAGATTTCGAAGCACATCTGGAGGCATTCTGTTATCTGTGGACCTTCAGAGTGTTGAAGAAACAGGGAAATTGCATCGGTATTGAATACAACAGGCACCATGGGGCTTTTATTCCATGGGAGTAATGTCTCAAACTGTCTATGCTTTGATCGATTCCTGGGAGACCAGTAGTAGTTTTCGAAGCACATCTGGAGGCATTCTGTTATCTGTGGACCTTCAGAGTGTTGACGAAACAGGGAAATTGCATCGGTATTGAATACAACAGGCACCATGGGGCTTTAATTCCATGGGAGTAATTTCTCAAACTGTCTATGCTTTGATCGATTCCTGGGAGACCAGCAGTAGTTTTCGAAGCACATATTGAGGCATTCTGTAATCTGTGTAAGTTCAGAGTGTTGAAGAAACAGGGAAATTGCATCGGTATTGCATACAACAGGCATCGTGGGGCTTTTATTCCATGGGAGTAATGTCTCAAACTGTCTATGCTTTGTTCGATTCCTGGGAGACCAGTAGTAGTTTTCGAAGCACATCTGGAGGTATTCTGTTATCTGTGGACCTTCAGAGTGTTGAAGAAACAGGGAAATTGCATCGGTATTGAATACAACAGGCACCATGGGGCTTTTATTCCATGGGAGTAATGTCTCAAACTGTCTATGCTTTGATCGATTCCTGGGAGACCAGTAGTAGTTTTCGAAGCACATCTGGAGGCATTCTGTTATCTGTGGACCTTCAGAGTGTTGAAGAAACAGGGAAATTGCATCGCTATTGAATACAACAGGCACCATGGGGCTTTTATTCCATGGGAGTAATGTCTCAAACTGTCTATGCTTTGATCGATTCCTGGGAGACCAGTAGTAGTTTTCGAAGCACATCTGGAGGCATTCTGTTATCTGTGGACCTTCAGAGTGTTGAAGAAACAGGGAAATTGCATCGGTATTGAATACAACAGGCACCATGGGGCTTTTATTCCATGGGAGTAATGTCTCAAACTGTCTATGCTTTGATCGATTCCTGGGAGACCAGTAGTAGTTTTCGAAGCACATCTGGAGGCATTCTGTTATCTGTGGACCTTCAGAGTGTTGAAGAAACAGGGAAATTGCATCGGTATTGAATACAGCAGGCACCATGGGGCTTTTATTCCATGGGAGTAATGTCTCAAACTGTCTATGCTTTGATCAATTCCTGGGAGACCAGGAGTAGGTTTCGAAGCACATCTGGAGGTATTCTGTAATCTGTGGTCCTTCAGAGTGTTGATGAAACACAGATATTGCATCGGTATTGAATACAACAGGCATCGTGGGGCTTTTATTCCATGGGAGTAATGTCTCAAACTGTCTATGCTTTGTTCGATTCCTGGGAGACCAGTAGTAGTTTTCGAAGCACATCTGGAGGCATTCTGTTATCTGTGGACCTTCAGAGTGTTGAAGAAACAGGGAAATTGCATCGGTATTGAATACAACAGGCACCATGGGGCTTTTATTCCATGGGAGTAATGTCTCAAACTGTCTATGCTTTGATCGATTCCTGGGAGACCAGTAGTAGTTTTCGAAGCACATCTGGAGGCATTCTGTTATCTGTGGACCTTCAGAGTGTTGAAGAAACAGGGAAATTGCATCGGTATTGAATACAACAGGCACCATGGGGCTTTTATTCCATGGGAGTAATGTCTCAAACTGTCTATGCTTTGATCGATTCCTGGGAGACCAGTAGTAGTTTTCGAAGCACATCTGGAGGCATTCTGTTATCTGTGGACCTTCAGAGTGTTGAAGAAACAGGGAAATTGCATCGGTATTGAATACAACAGGCACCATGGGGCTTTTATTCCATGGGAGTAATGTCTCAAACTGTCTATGCTTTGATCGAATCCTGGGAAACCAGTAGTAGTTTTCGAAGCACATATGGAGGCATTCTGTAATCTTTGGACCTTCAGAGTGTTGAAGAAGCAGGGAAATTGCATCGGTATTGAATACAACAGGAACCTTTGGCTTTTATTCCATGGGGGTAATGTCTCAAACTGTGTATGCTTTGATCGATTCCTGGGAGACCAGTAGTAGTTTTCGAAGCACATCTGGAGGTATTCTGTAATCTGTGGACCTTCAGAGTGTTGAAGAAACAGGGAAATTGCATCGGTATTGAATACAAGAGGCATCGTGGGGCTTTTATTCCATGGGAGTAATGTCTCAAACTGTCTATGCTGTGATCGATTCCTGGGAGACCATTAGTAGTTTTCGAAGCACATCTGGAGGCATTCTGTAATCTGTGGACCTTCAGAGTGTTGATGAAACACAGATATTGCATCGGTATTGAATACAACAGGCACCATGGGGCTTTTATTCCATGGGAGTAATGTCTCAAACTGTCTACGCTTTCATCGATTCCTGGGAGACAAGTAGTAGTTTTCGAAGCACATATGGAGGCATTCTGTTATCTGTGGACCTTCAGAGTGTTGAAGAAACAATGAAATTGCATCGGTATTGAATACAGCAGGCACCGTGGGGCTTTTATTCCATGGGAGTAATGTCCCAAACTGTCTATGCTTTGATCGATTCCTGGGAGACCAGTAGTAGTTTTAGAAGCACATCTGGAGGCATTCTGTAATCTGTGGACCTTCGGAGTGTTGATGAAACACAGATATTGCATCGGTATTGAATACAACAGGCACCATGGGGCTTTTATTCCATGGGAGTAATGTCTCAAACTGTCTACGCTTTCATCGATTCCTGGGAGACAAGTAGTAGTTTTCGAAGCACATATGGAGGCATTCTGTTATCTGTGGACCTTCAGTGTTGAAGAAACAGGGAAATTGCATCGGTATTGAATACAACAGGCACCATGTTGCTTTTATTCCATGGGAGTAATGTCTCAAACTGTCTATGCTTTGATCGATACCGGGGAAACCAGTAGTAGGTTTCGAAGCACATCTGGAGGCATTCTGTTATCTGTGGACCTTCAGAGTGTTGAAGAAACAGGGAAATTGCATCGGTATTGAATACAACAGGCATCGTGGGGCTTCTATTCCATGGGAGTAATGTCTCAAATTGTCTATGCTTTGATCGATTCCTGGGAAACCAGCAGTAGAATTCGAAGCACATCTGGAGGTATTCTGTAATCTGTGGACCTTCAGAGTGTTGATGAAACACAGATATTGCATCGGTATTGAATACAACGGGCACCATGGGGCTTTTATTCCATGGGAGTAATGTCTCAAACTGTCTATGCTTTGATCGATTCCTGGGAGACCAGTAGTAGATTTCGAAGCTTATCTGGAGGCATTCTGTTATCTGTGGACCTTCAGAGTGTTGAAGAATCTGGGAAATTGCATCGGTATTGAATACAACAGGCACAATGGGGCTTTTATTCCATGGGAGTAATGTCTCAAACTGTCTATGCTTTGATCGATTCCTGGGAGACCAGTAGTAGTTTTCGAAGCACATCTGGAGGCATTCTGTTATCTGTGGACCTTCAGAGTGTTGAAGAAACAGGGAAATTGCATCGGTATTGAATACAACAGGCACCATGGGGCTTTTATTCCATGGGAGTAATGTCTCAAACTGTCTATGCTTTGATCGATTCCTGGGAGACCAGTAGTAGTTTTCGAAGCACATCTAAAGGCATTCTGTTATTTGTGGACCTTCAGAGTGTTGAAGAAACAGGGAAATTGCATCGGTATTGAATACAGCAGGCACCATGGGGCTTTTATTCCATGGGAGTAATGTCTCAAACTGTCTATGCTTTGATCGATTCCTGGGAGACCAGTAGTAGTTTTCGAAGCACATCTGGAGGCATTCTGTTATCTGTGGACCTTCAGAGTGTTGAAGAAACAGGGAAATTGCATCGGTATTGAATACAACAGGCACCATGGGGCTTTTATTCCATGGGAGTAATGTCTCAAACTGTCTATGCTTTGATCGATTCCTGGGAGACCAGTAGTAGTTTTCGAAGCACATCTGGAGGCATTCTGTTATCTGTGGACCTTCAGAGTGTTGAAGAAACAGGGAAATTGCATCGGTATTGAATACAACAGGCACCATGGGGCTTTTATTCCATGGGAGTAATGTCTCAAACTGTCTATGCTTTGATCGAATCCTGGGAAACCAGTAGTAGTTTTCGAAGCACATATGGAGGCATTCTGTAATCTTTGGACCTTCAGAGTGTTGAAGAAGCAGGGAAATTGCATCGGTATTGAATGCAACAGGAACCTTTGGCTTTTATTCCATGGGGGTAATGTCTCAAACTGTCTATGCTTTGATCGATTCCTGGGAGACCAGTAGTAGTTTCCGAAGCACATATGGAGGTATTCTGTAATCTGTGGACCTTCAGAGTGTTGAAGAAACAGGGAAATTGCATCGGTATTGAATACAAGAGGCATCGTGGGGCTTTTATTCCATGGGAGTAATGTCTCAAACTGTCTATGCTTTGATCGATTCCTGGGAGACCAGTAGTAGTTTTCGAAGCACATCTGGAAGCATTCTGTAATCTGTGGACCTTCAGAGTGTTGATGAAACACAGATATTGCATCGGTATTGAATACAACAGGCACCATGGGGCTTTTATTCCATGGGAGTAATGTCTCAAACTGTCTACGCTTTCATCGATTCCTGGGAGACAAGTAGTAGTTTTCGAAGCACATATGGAGGCATTCTGTTATCTGTGGACCTTCAGAGTGTTGAAGAAACAGGGAAATTGCATCGGTATTGAATACAGCAGGGACCGTGGGGCTTTTATTCCATGGGAGTAATGTCTCAAACTGTCTATGCTTTGATCGATTCCTGGGAGACCAGTAGTAGTTTTAGAAGCACATCTGGAGGCATTCTGTAATCTGTGGACCTTCGGAGTGTTGATGAAACACAGATATTGCATCGGTATTGAATACAACAGGCACCATGGGGCTTTTATTCCATGGGAGTAATGTCTCAAACTGTCTACGCTTTCATCGATTCCTGGGAGACAAGTAGTAGTTTTCGAAGCACACATGGAGGCATTCTGTTATCTGTGGACCTTCAGTGTTGAAGAAACAGGGAAATTGCATCGGTATTGAATACAACAGGCACCATGTTGCTTTTATTCCATGGGAGTAATGTCTCAAAGTGTCTATGCTTTGATCGATACCGGGGAAACCAGTAGTAGGTTTCGAAGCACATCTGGAGGCATTCTGTTATCTGTGGACCTTCAGAGTGTTGAAGAAACAGGGAAATTGCATCGGTATTGAATACAACAGGCATCGTGGGGCTTTTATTCCATGGGAGTAATGTCTCAAACTGTCTATGCTTTAATCGATTCCTGGGAAACCAGCAGTAGGTTTCGAAGCACATCTGGAGGTATTCTGTAATCTGTGGTCCTTCAGAGTGTTGATGAAACACAGATATTGCATCGGTATTGAATACAACGGGCACCATGGGGCTTTTATTCCATGGGAGTAATGTCTCAAACTGTCTATGCTTTGATCGATTGCTGGGAGACCAGTAGTAGTTTTCGAAGCACATCTGGAGGCATTCTGTTATCTGTGGACCTTCAGAGTGTTGAAGAAACAGGGAAATTGCATCGGTATTGAATACAACAGGCACCATGGGGCTTTTATTCCATGGGAGTAATGTCTCAAACTGTCTATGCTTTGATCGAATCCTGGGAAACCAGTAGTAGTTTTCGAAGCACATATGGAGGCATTCTGTAATCTGTGGACCTTCAGAGTGTTGAAGAAGCAGGGAAATTGCATCGGTATTGAATACAACAGGAACCTTTGGCTTTTATTCCATGGGGGTAATGTCTCAAACTGTCTATGCTTTGATCGATTCCTGGGAGACCAGTAGTAGTTTTCGAAGCACATCTGGAGGCATTCTGTTATCTGTGGACCTTCAGAGTGTTGAAGAAACAGGGAAATTGCATCGGTATTGAATACAAGAGGCATCGTGGGGCTTTTATTCCATGGGAGTAATGTCTCAAACTGTCTATGCTTTGATCGATTCCTGGGAGACCAGTAGTAGTTTTCGAAGCACATCTGGAGGCATTCTGTAATCTGTGGACCTTCAGAGTGTTGATGAAATACAGATATTGCATCGGTATTGAATACAACAGGCACCATGGGGCTTTTATTCCATGGGAGTAATGTCTCAAACTGTCTACGCTTTCATCGATTCCTGGGAGACAAGTAGTAGTTTTCGAAGCACATATGGAGGCATTCTGTTATCTGTGGACGTTCAGAGTTTTGAGGAAACAGGGAAATTGCATCGGTATAGAATACAGCAGGCACCGTGGGGCTTTTGTTCCATGGGAGTAATGTCTCAAACTGTCTATGCTTTGATCGATTCCTGGGAGACCAGTAGTAGTTTTAGAAGCACATCTGGAGGCATTCTGTAATCTGTGGTCCTTCAGAGTGTTGATGAAACACAGATATTGCATCGGTATTGAATACAACAGGCAATATGGTGCTTTTATTCCATGGGAGTAATGTCTCAAACTGTCTACGCTTTCATCGATTTCTGGGAGACAAGTAGTAGTTTTCGAAGCACATCTGGAGGCATTCTGTAATCTGTGGACCTTCAGAGTATTGAAGAAACAGGGAAATTGCATCGGTATTGAATACAACAGGCATCGTGGGGCTTTTATTCCATGGGAGTAATGTCTCAAACTGTCTATGCTTTGATCAATTCCTGGGAGACCAGTAGTAGGTTTCGAAGCACATCTGGAGGCATTCTGTAATCTGTGGTCCTTCAGAGTGTTGAAGAAACAGGGAAATTGCATCGGTATTGAATACAACAGGCATCGTGGGGCTTTTATTCCATGGGAGTAATGTCTCAAAATGTCTACGCTTTCATCGATTCCAGGGAGACAAGTAGTAGTTTTCGAAGCACATATGGAGTCATTCTGTTATCTGTGGACCTTCAGAGTGTTGAAGAAACAGGGAAATTGCATCGGTATTGAATACAATAGTCATCGTGGGGCTTTTATTCCATGGGAGTAATGTCTCAAACTGTCTATGCTTTGATCAATTCCTGGGAGACCAGTAGTAGGTTTCGAAGCACATCTGGAGGTATTCTGTAATCTGTGGTCCTTCAGAGTGTTGATGAAACACAGATATTGCATCGGTATTGAATACAACAGGCATCGTGGGGCTTTTATTCCATGGGAGTAATGTCTCAAACTGTCTATGCTTTGTTCGATTCCTGGGAGACCAGTAGTAGTTTTCGAAGCACATCTGGAGGCATTCTGTTATCTGTGGACCTTCAGAGTGTTGAAGAAACAGGGAAATTGCATCGGTATTGAATACAACAGGCACCATGGGGCTTTTATTCCATGGGAGTAATGTCTCAAACTGTCCATGCTTTGATCGATTCCTGGGAGACCAGTAGTAGTTTTCGAAGCACATCTGGAGGCATTCTGTTATCTGTGGACCTTCAGAGTGTTGAAGAAACAGGGAAATTGCATCGGTATTGAATACAACAGGCACCATGGGGCTTTTATTCCATGGGAGTAATGTCTCAAACTGTCTATGCTTTGATCGATTCCTGGGAGACCAGTAGTAGTTTTCGAAGCACATCTGGAGGCATTCTGTTATCTGTGGACCTTCAGAGTGTTGAAGAAACAGGGAAATTGCATCGGTATTGAATACAACAGGCACCATGGGGCTTTTATTCCATGGGAGTAATGTCTCAAACTGTCTATGCTTTGATCGAATCCTGGGAAACCAGTAGTTGTTTTCGAAGCACATATGGAGGCATTCTGTAATCTTTGGACCTTCAGAGTGTTGAAGAAGCAGGGAAATTGCATCGGTATTGAATACAACAGGAACCTTTGGCTTTTATTCCATGGGGGTAATGTCTCAAACTGTGTATGCTTTGATCGATTCCTGGGAGACCAGTAGTAGTTTTCGAAGCACATATGGAGGTATTCTGTAATCTGTGGACCTTCAGAGTGTTGAAGAAACAGGGAAATTGCATCGGTATTGAATAAAAGAGGCATCGTGGGGCTTTTATTCCATGGGAGTAATGTCTCAAACTGTCTATGCTTTGATCGATTCCTGGGAGACCAGTAGTAGTTTTCGAAGCACATCTGGAGGCATTCTGTAATCTGTGGACCTTCAGAGTGTTGATGAAACACAGATATTGCATCGGTATTGAATACAACAGGCACCATGGGGCTTTTATTCCATGGGAGTAATGTCTCAAACTGTCTACGCTTTCATCGATTCCTGGGAGACAAGTAGTAGATTTCGAAGCACATATGGAGGCATTCTGTTATCTGTGGACCTTCAGAGTTTTGAAGAAACAGGGAAATTGCATCGGTATTGAATACAGCAGGCACCGTGGGGCTTTTATTCCATGGGAGTAATGTCTCAAACTGTCTATGCTTTGATCGATTCCTGGGAGACCAGTAGTAGTTTTAGATGCACATCTGGAGGCATTCTGTAATCTCTGGACCTTCGGAGTGTTGATGAAACACAGATATTGCATCGGTATTGAATACAACAGGCATAATGGGGCTTTTATTCCATGGGAGTAATGTCTTAAACTGTCTACGCTTTCATCGATTCCTGGGAGACAAGTAGTAGTTTTCGAAGCACACATGGAGGCATTCTGTTATCTGTGGACCTTCAGTGTTGAAGAAACAGGGAAATTGCATCGGTATTGAATACAACAGGCACCATGTTGCTTTTATTCCATGGGAGTAATGTCTCAAAGTGTCTATGCTTTGATCGATACCTGGGAAACCAGTAGTAGGTTTCGAAGCACATCTGGAGGCATTCTGTTATCTGTGGACCTTCAGAGTGTTGAAGAAACAGGGAAATTGCATCGGTATTGAATACAACAGGCATCGTGGGGCTTTTATTCCATGGGAGTAATGTCTCAAACTGTCTATGCTTTGATCGATTCCTGGGAAACCAGCAGTAGGTTTCGAAGCATATCTGGAGGTATTCTGTAATCTGTGGTCCTTCAGAGTGTTGATGAAACACAGATATTGCATCGGTATTGAATACAACGGGCACCATGGGGCTTTTATTCCATGGGAGTAATGTCTCAAACTGTCTATGCTTTGATCGATTCCTGGGAGACCAGTAGTAGTTTTCGAAGCACATCTCGAGGCATTCTGTTATCTGTGGACCTTCAGAGTGTTGAAGAAACAGGGAAATTGCATCGGTATTGAATACAACAGGCACCATGGGGCTTTTATTCCATGGGAGTAATGTCTCAAACTGTCTATGCTTTGATCGATTCCTGGGAGACCAGTAGTAGTTTTCGAAGCACATCTGGAGGCATTCTGTTATCTGTGGACCTTCAGAGTGTTGAAGAAACAGGGAAATTGCATCGGTATTGAATACAACAGGCACCATGGGGCTTTTATTCCATGGGAGTAATGTCTCAAACTGTCTATGCTTTGATCGAATCCTGGGAAACCAGTAGTAGTTTTCGAAGCACATATGGAGGCATTCTGTAATCTGTGGACTTTCAGAGTGTTGAAGAAGCAGGGAAATTGCATCGGTATTGAATACAACAGGAACCTTTGGCTTTTATTCCATGGGGGTATTGTCTCAAACTGTCTATGCTTTGATCGATTCCTGGGAGACCAGTAGTAGTTTTCGAAGCACATATGGAGGTATTCTGTAATCTGTGGACCTTCAGAGTGTTGAAGAAACAGGGAAATTGCATCGGTATTGAATACAAGAGGCATCGTGGGGCTTTTATTCCATGGGAGTAATGTCTCAAACTGTCTATGCTTTGATCGATTCCTGGGAGACCAGTAGTAGTTTTCGAAGCACATCTGGAGGCATTCTGTAACCTGAGGACCTTCAGAGTGTTGATGAAACACAGATATTGCATCGGTATTGAATACAACAGGCATCGTGGGGCTTTTATACCATGGGAGTAATGTCTCAAACTGTCTATGCTTTGTTCGATTCCTGGGAGACCAGTAGTAGTTTTCGAAGCACATCTGGAGGCATTCTGTTATCTGTGGACCTTCAGAGTGTTGAAGAAACAGGGAAATTGCATCGGTATTGAATACAATAGTAATCGTGGGGCTTTTATTCCATGGGAGTAATGTCTCAAACTGTCTATGCTTTGATCAATTCCTGGGAGACCAGTAGTAGGTTTCGAAGCACATCTGGAGGTATTCTGTAATCTGTGGTCCTTCAGAGTGTTGATGAAACACAGATATTGCATCGGTATTGAATACAACAGGCAATATGGTGCTTTTATTCCATGGGAGTAATGTCTCAAACTGTCTACGCTTTCATCGATTTCTGGGAGACAAGTAGTAGTTTTCGAAGCACATCTGGAGGCATTCTGTAATCTGTGGACCTTCAGAGTATTGAAGAAACAGGGAAATTGCATCGGTATTGAATACAACAGGCATCGTGGGGCTTTTATTCCATGGGAGTAATGTCTCAAACTGTCTATGCTTTGTTCGATTCCTGGGAGACCAGTAGTAGTTTTCGAAGCACATCTGGAGGCATTCTGCTATCTGTGGACCTTCAGAGAGTTGAAGAAACAGGGAAATTGCATCGGTATTGAATACAACAGGCATCGTGGGGCCTTTATTCCATGGGAGTAATGTCTCAAACTGTCTATGCTTTGATCAATTCCTGGGAGACCAGTAGTAGGTTTCGAAGCACATCTGGAGGTATTCTGTAATCTGTGGTCCTTCAGTGTGTTGATGAAACACAGATATTGCATCGGTATTGAATACAACAGGCAATATGGTGCTTTTATTCCATGGGAGTAATGTCTCAAACTGTCTACGCTTTCATCGATTTCTGGGAGACAAGTAGTAGTTTTCGAAGCACATATGGAGTCATTCTGTTATCTGTGGACCTTCAGAGTGTTGAAGAAACAGGGAAATTGCATCGGTATTGAATACAACAGGCACCATGGGGCTTTTATTCCATGGGAGTAATGTCTCAAACTGTCTATGCTTTGTTCGATTCCTGGGAAACCAGTAGTAGTTTTCGAAGCACATCTGGAGGCATTCTGTTATCTGTGGACCTTCAGAGTGTTGAGGAAACAGGGAAATTGCATCGGTATTGAATACAACAGGCACCATGGGGCTTTTAATACATGGGAGTAATGTCTCAAACTGTCTATGCTTTGATCGATTCCTGGGAGACCAGTAGTAGTTTTCGAAGCACATCTGGAGGCATTCTGTTATCTGTGGACCTTCAGAGTGTTGAAGAAACAGGGAAATTGCATCGGTATTGAATACAGCAGGCACCATGGGGCTTTTATTCCATGGGAGTAATGTCTCAAACTGTCTATGCTTTGATCGATTCCTGGGAGACCAGTAGTAGTTTTCGAAGCACATCTGGAGGCATTCTGTTATCTGTGGACCTTCCGAGTGTTGAAGAAACAGGGAAATTGCATCGGTCTTGAATACAACAGGCACCATGGGGCTTTTATTCCATGGGAGTAATGTCTCAGACTGTCTATGCTTTGATCGATTCCTGGGAGACCAGTAGTAGTTTTCGAAGCACATCTGGAGGCATTCTGTTATCTGTGGACCTTCAGAGTGTTGAAGAAACAGGGAAATTGCATCGGTATTGCATACAACAGGCACCATGGGGCTTTTATTCCATGGGAGTAATGTCTCAAACTGTCTATGCTTTGATCGAATCCTGGGAAACCAGTAGTAGTTTTCGAAGCACATATGGAGGCATTCTGTAATCTTTGGACCTTCAGAGTGTTGAAGAAGCAGGGAAATTGCATCGGTATTGAATACAACAGGAACCTTTGGCTTTTATTCCATGGGGGTAATGTCTCAAACTGTCTATGCTTTGATCGATTCCTGGGAGACCAGTAGTAGTTTTCGAAGCACATATGGAGGTATTCTGTAATCTGTGGACCTTCAGAGTGTTGAAGAAACAGGGAAATTGCATCGGTATTGAATATAAGAGGCATCGTGGGGCTTTTATTCCATGGGAGTAATGTCTCAAACTGTCTATGCTTTGATCGATTCCTGGGAGACCAGTAGTAGTTTTCGAAGCACATCTGGAGGCATTCTGTAATCTGTGGACCTTCAGAGTGTTGATGAAACACAGATATTGCATCGGTATTGAATACTACAGGCACCATGGGGCTTTTATTCCATGGGAGTAATGTCTCAAACTGTCTACGCTTTCATCGATTCCTGGGAGACAAGTAGTAGTTTTCGAAGCACATCTGGAGGCATTCTGTTATCTGTGGACCTTCAGTGTTGAAGAAACAGGGAAATTGCATCGGTATTGAATACAACAGGCACCATGTTGCTTTTATTCCATGGGAGTAATGTCTCAAAGTGTCTATGCTTTGATCGATACCGGGGAAACCAGTAGTAGGTTTCGAAGCACATCTGGAGGCATTCTGTTATCTGTGGACCTTCAGAGTGTTGAAGAAACAGGGAAATTGCATCGGTATTGAATACAACAGGCATCGTGGGGCTTTTATTCCATGGGAGTAATGTCTCAAACTGTCTATGCTTTGATCGATTCCTGGGAAACCAGCAGTAGGTTTCGAAGCACATCTGGAGGTATTCTGTAATCTGTGGTCCTTCAGAGTGTTGATGAAACACAGATATTGCATCAGTATTGAATACAACGGGCACCATGGGGCTTTTATTCCATGGGAGTAATGTCTCAAACTGTCTATGCTTTGATCGATTCCTGGGAGACCAGTAGTAGTTTTCGAAGCACATCTGGAGGCATTCTGTTATCTGTGGACCTTCAGAGTGTTGAAGAAACAGGGAAATTGCATCGGTATTGAATACAACAGGCACCATGGGGCTTTTATTCCATGGGAGTAATGTCTCAAACTGTCTACGATTTCATCGATTCCTGGGAGACAAGTAGTAGTTTTCGAAGCACATATGGAGGCATTCTGTTATCTGTGGACCTTCAGAGTTTTGAAGAAACAGGGAAATTGCATCGGTATTGAATACAGCAGGCACCGTGGGTCTTTTATTCCATGGGAGTAATGTCTCAAACTGTCTATGCTTTGATCGATTCCTGGGAGACCAGTAGTAGTTTTAGAAGCACATCTGGAGGCATTCTGTAATCTGTGGACCTTCGGAGTGTTGATGAAACACAGATATTGCATCGGTATTGAATACAACAGGCACCATGGGGCTTTTATTCCATGGGAGTAATGTCTCAAACTGTCTACGCTTTCATCGATTCCTGGGAGACAAGTAGTAGTTTTCGAAGCACATATGGAGACATTCTGTTACCTGTGGACCTTCAGTGTTGAAGGAACAGGGAAATTGCATCGGTATTGAATACAACAGGCACCATGTTGCTTTTATTCCATGGGAGTAATGTCTCAAACTGTCTATGCTTTGATCGATACCGGGGAAACCAGTAGTAGTTTCCGAAGCACATCTGGAGGCATTCTGTAATCTGTGGACCTTCAGAGTGTTGAAGAAACAGGGAAATTGCTTCGGTATTGAATACAACAGGCATCGTGGGGCTTTTATTCCATGGGAGTAATGTCTTAAACTGTCTATGCTTTGTTCGATTCCTGGGAGACCAGTAGTAGTTTTCGAAGCACATCTGGAGGCATTCTGCTATCTGTGGACCTTCAGAGTGTTGAAGAAACAGGGAAATTGCATCGGTATTGAATACAACAGGCATCGTGGGGCCTTTATTCCATGGGAGTAATGTCTCAAACTGTCTATGCTTTGATCAATTCCTGGGAGTCCAGTAGTAGGTTTCGAAGCACATCTGGAGGTATTCTGTTATCTGTGGTCCTTCAGAGTGTTGATGAAACACAGATATTGCATCGGTATTGAATACAACAGGCAATATGGTGCTTTTATTCCATGGGAGTAATGTCTCAAACTGTCTACGCTTTCATCGATTTCTGGGAGACAAGTAGTAGTTTTCGAAGCACATATGGAGTCATTCTGTTATCTGTGGACCTTCAGAGTGTTGAAGAAACAGGGAAATTGCATCGGTATTGAATACAATAGTCATCGTGGGGCTTTTATTCCATGGGAGTAATGTCTCAATCTGTCTATGCTTTGATCAATTCCTGGGAGACCAGTAGTAGGTTTCGAAGCACATCTGGAGGTATTCTGTAATCTGTGGTCCTTCAGAGTGTTGATGAAACACAGATATTGCATCGGTATTGAATACAACAGGCATCGTGGGGCTTTTATTCCATGCGAGTAATGTCTCAAACTGTCTATGCTTTGTTCGATTCCTGGGAGACCAGTAGTAGTTTTCGAAGCACATCTGGAGGCATTCTGTTATCTGTGGACCTTCAGAGTGTTGAAGAAACAGGGAAATTGCATCGGTATTGAATACAACAGGCACCATGGGGCTTTTATTCCATGGGAGTAATGTCTCAAACTGTCTATGCTTTGATCGATTCCTGGGAGACCAGTAGTAGTTTTCGAAGCACATCTGGAGGCATTCTGTTATCTGTGGACCTTCAGAGTGTTGAAGAAACAGGGAAATTGCATCGGTATTGAATACAACAGGCACCATGGGGCTTTTATTCCATGGGAGTAATGTCTCAAACTGTCTATGCTTTGATCGATTCCTGGGAGACCAGTAGTAGTTTTCGAAGCACATCTGGAGGCATTCTGTTATCTGTGGACCTTCAGAGTGTTGAAGAAACAGGGAAATTGCATCGGTATTGAATACAGCAGGCACCATTGGGCTTTTATTCCATGGGAGTAATGTCTCAAACTGTCTATGCTTTGATCGATTCCTGGGAGACCAGTAGTAGTTTTCGAAGCACATCTGGAGGCATTCTGTTATCTGTGGACCTTCAGAGTGTTGAAGAAACAGGGAAATTGCATCGGTATTGAATACAACAGGCACCATGGGGCTTTTATTCCATGGGAGTATTGTCTCAAACTGTCTATGCTTTGATCGATTCCTGGGAGACCAGTAGTAGTTTTCGAAGCACATCTGGAGGCATTCTGTTATCTGTGGACCTTCAGAGTGTTGAAGAAACAGGGAAATTGCATCGGTATTGAATACAACAGGCACCATGGGGCTTTTATTCCATGGGAGTAATGTCTCAAACTGTCTATGCTTTGATCGAATCCTGGGAAACCAGTAGTAGTTTTCGAAGCACATATGGAGGCATTCTGTAATCTTTGGACCTTCAGAGTGTTGAAGAAGCAGGGAAATTGCATCGGTATTGAATACAACAGGAACCTTTGGCTTTTATTCCATGGGGGTAATGTCTCAAACTGTCTATGCTTTGATCGATTCCTGGGAGACCAGTAGTAGTTTTCGAAGCACATATGGAGGTATTCTGTAATCTGTGGACCTTCAGAGTGTTGAAGAAACTGGGAAATTGCATCGGTATTGAATACAAGAGGCATCGTGGGGCCTTTATTCCATGGGAGTAATGTCTCAAACTGTCTATGCTTTGATCGATTCCTGGGAGAGCAGTAGTAGTTTTCGAAGCACATCTGGAGGCATTCTGTAATCTGTGGACCTTCAGAGTGTTGATGAAACACAGATATTGCATCGGTATTGAATACTACAGGCACCATGGGGCTTTTATTCCATGGGAGTAATGTCTCAAACTGTGTACGCTTTCATCGATTCCTGGGAGACAAGTAGTAGTTTTCGAAGCACATATGGAGGCATTCTGTTATCTGTGGACCTTCAGAGTTTTGAAGAAACAGGGAAATTGCATCGGTATTGAATACAGCAGGCACCGTGGGGCTTTTATTCCATGGGAGTAATGTCTCAAACTGTCTATGCTTTGATCGATTCCTGGGAGACCAGTAGTAGTTTTAGAAGCACATCTGGAGGCATTCTGTAATCTGTGGACCTTCGGAGTGTTGATGAAACACAGATATTGCATCGGTATTGAATACAACAGGCACCAAGGGGCTTTTATTCCATGGGAGTAATGTCTCAAACTGTCTACGCTTTCATCGATACCTGGGAGACAAGTAGTAGTTTTCGAAGCACACATGGAGGCATTCTGTTATCTGTGGACCTTCAGTGTTGAAGAAACAGGGAAATTGCATCGGTATTGAATACAACAGGCACCATGTTGCTTTTATTCCATGGGAGTAATGTCTCAAAGTGTCTATGCTTTGATCGATACCGGGGAAACCAGTAGTAGGTTTCGAAGCACATCTGGAGGCATTCTGTTATCTGTGGACCTTCAGAGTGTTGAAGAAACAGGGAAATTGCGTCGGTATTGAATACAACAGGCATCGTGGGGCTTTTATTCCATGGGAGTAATGTCTCAAACTGTCTATTCTTTGATCGATTCCTGGGAAACCAGCAGTAGGTTTCGAAGCACATCTGGAGGTATTCTGTAATCTGTGGTCCTTCAGAGTGTTGATGAAACACAGATTTTGCATCAGTATTGGATACAACGGGCACCATGGGGCTTTTATTCCATGGGAGTAATGTCTCAAACTGTCTATGCTTTGATCGATTCCTGGGAGACCAGTAGTAGTTTTCGAAGCACATCTGGAGGCATTCTGTTATCTGTGGACCTTCAGAGTGTTGAAGAAACAGGGAAATTGCATCGGTATTGAATGCAACAGGCACCATGGGGCTTTTATTCCATGGGAGTAATGTCTCAAACTGTCTATGCTTTGATCGATTCCTGGGAGACCAGTAGTAGTTTTCGAAGCACATCTGGAGGCATTCTGTTATCTGTGGACCTTCAGAGTGTTGAAGAAACAGGGAAATTGCATCGGTATTGAATACAACAGGCACCATGGGGCTTTTATTCCATGGGAGTAATGTCTCAAACTGTCTACGCTTTCATCGATTCCTGGGAGACAAGTAGTAGTTTTCGAAGCACATATGGAGGCATTCTGTTATCTGTGGACCTTCAGAGTTTTGAAGAAACAGGGAAATTGCATCGGTATTGAATACAGCAGGCACCGTGGGTCTTTTATTCCATGGGAGTAATGTCTCAAACTGTCTATGCTTTGATCGATTCCTGGGAGACCAGTAGTAGTTTTCGAAGCACATCTGGAGGCATTCTGTAATCTGTGGACCTTCGGAGTGTTGATGAAACACAGATATTGCATCGGTATTGAATACAACAGGCACCATGGGGCTTTTATTCCATGGGAGTAATGTCTCAAACTGTCTACCCCTTTATCGATTCCTGGGAGACAAGTAGTAGTTTTCGAAGCACATATGGAGGCATTCTGTTACCTGTGGACCTTCAGTGTCGAAGAAACAGGGAAATTGCATCTGTATTGAATACAACAGGCACCATGTTGCTTTTATTCCATGGGAGTAATGTCTCAAACTGTCTATGCTTTGATCGATACCTGGGAAACCAGTAGTAGTTTCCGAAGCACATCTGGAGGCATTCTGTAATCTGTGGACCTTCAGAGTGTTGAAGAAACAGGGAAATTGCTTCGGTATGGAATACAACAGGCATCGTGGGGCTTTTATTCCATGGGAGTAATGTCTCAAACTGCCTATGCTTTGATCGATTCCTGGGAGACCAGTAGTAGTTTTCGAAGCACATCTGGAGGCATCCTGTAATCTGAGGACCTTCAGAGTGTTGATGAAACACAGATATTGCTTTGGTATTGAATACAACAGGCATTGTGGGGCTTTTATTCCATGGGATTAATGTCTCAAACTGTCTATGCTTTGATCGATTCCTGGGAGACCAGTAGTAGTTTTCGAAGCACATCTGGAGGCATTCTGTAATCTGTGGACCTTCAGAGTGTTGAAGAAACACAGATATTGCATCGGTATTGAATACAACAGGCATCGTGGGGCTTTTATTCCATGGGATTAATGTCTCAAACTGGCTATGCTTTGATCGATTCCTGGGAGACCAGTAGTAGTTTTCGAAGCACATCTGGAGGCATTCTGTAATCTGTGGACCTTCAGAGTGTTGAAGAAACAGGGAAATTGCATCGCTATTGAATACAACAGGCATCGTGGGGCTTTTATTCCATGGGAGTAATGTCTCAAACTGTCTATGCTTTGATCGATTCCTGGGAGACCAGTAGTAGTTTTCGAAGCACATCTGGAGGCATTCTGTAACCTGAGGACCTTCAGAGTGTTGATGAAACACAGATATTGCATCGGTATTGAATACAACAGGCATCGTGGGGCTTTTATTCCATGGGATTAATGTCTCAAACTGTCTATGCTTTGTTCGATTCCTGGGAGACCAGTAGTAGTTTTCGAAGCACATCTGGAGGCATTCTGTAATCTGTGGACCTTCAGAGTGTTGAAGAAACAGGGAAATTGCATCGGTATTGAATACAACAGGCATCGTGGGGCATTTATTCCATGGGAGTAATGTCTCAAACTGTCTATGCTTTGATCGATTCCTGGGAGACCAGTAGTAGTTTTCGAAGCACATCTGGAGGCATTCTGTAATCTGAGGACCTTCAGAGTGTTGATGAAACACAGATATTGCATCGGTATTGAATACAACAGGCATCGTGGGGCTTTTATTCCACGGGAGTAATGTCTCAAACTGTCTACGCTTTCATCGATTCCTGGGAGACAAGTAGTAGTTTTCGAAGCACATATGGAGGCATTCTGTTATCTGTGGACCTTCAGAGTGTTGAAGAAACAGGGAAATTGCATCGGTATTGAATACAACAGGCATCGTGGGGCTTTTATTCCATGGGAGTAATGTCTCAAACTGTCTATGCTTTGATCGATTCCTGGGAGACCAGTAGTAGTTTTCGAAGCACATCTGGAGGCATTTGTAATCTGTGGACCTTCAGATTGTTGATGAAACCCAGATATTGAATCGGTATTGAATACAACAGGCATCGTGGGGCTTTTATTCCATGGGAGTAATGTCTCAAACCGTCTACGCTTTCATCGATTCCTGGGAGACAAGTAGTAGTTTTCGAAGCACGTATGGAGGCATTCTGTTAGCTGTGGACCTTCAGAGTGTTGAAGAAACAGGGAAATTGCATCGGTATTGAATACAACAGGCACCATGGGGCTTTTATTCCATGGGAGTAATGTCTCAAACTGTCTACGCTTTCATCGATTCCTGGGAGACAAGTAGTAGTTTTCGAAGCACATATGGAGGCATTCTGTTATCTGTGGACCTTCAGAGTGTTGAAGAAACAGGGAAATTCCATCGGTATTGAATACAACAGGCATCGTGGGGCTTTTATTCCATGGGAGTAATGTCTCAAACTGTCTATGCTTTGATCGATTCCTGGGAGACCAGTAGTAGTTTTCGAAGCACATCTGGAGGCATTTGTAATCTGTGGACCTTCAGATTGTTGATGAAACCCAGATATTGAATCGGTATTGAATACAACAGGCATCGTGGGGCTTTTATTCCATGGGAGTAATGTCTCAAACTGTCTACGCTTTCATCGATTCCTGGGAGACAAGTAGTAGTTTTCGAAGCACGTATGGAGGCATTCTGTTAGCTGTGGACCTTCAGAGTGTTGAAGAAACAGGGAAATTGCATCGGTATTGAATACAACAGGCATCGTGGGGCTTTTATTCCATGGGAGTAATGTCTCAAACTGTCTATGCTTTGATCGATTCGTGGGAGACCAGTAGTAGGTATCGAAGCACATCTGGAGGCATTCTGTAATCTGTGGACCTTCAGAGTGTTGAAGAAACAGGGAAATTGCATCGGTATTGAATAAAACAGGCATCGTGGGGCTTTTATTCCATGGGAGTAATGTCTCAAACTGTCTATGCTTTGATCGATTCCTGGGAGACCAGTAGTAGTTTTCGAAGCACATCTGGAGGCATTCTGTAATCTGTGGACCTTGAGTGTTGAATAAACAGGGAAATTTCATCGGTATTGAATACAACAGGCATCGTGGGGCTTTTATTCCATGGGAGTAATGTCTCAAACTGTCTATGCTTTGATCGATTCCTGGGAGACCAGTAGTAGTTTTCGAAGCACATCTGGAGGCATTCTGTAATCTGTGGACCTTCAGAGTGTTGAAGAAACAGGGAAATTGCATCGGTATTGAATACAACAGGCATCGTGGGGCTTTTATTCCATGGAAGTAATGTCTCAAACTGTCTACGCTTTCATCGATTCCTGGGAGACAAGTAGTAGTTTTCGAAGCACATATGGAGGCATTCTGTTATATGTGGACCTTCAGAGTGTTGAAGAAACAGGGAAATTGCATCG
The DNA here is from genome assembly GCF_023897955.1 of Schistocerca gregaria. Lineage (NCBI taxonomy): Eukaryota > Metazoa > Arthropoda > Insecta > Orthoptera > Acrididae > Schistocerca > Schistocerca gregaria. The sequence goes on from NC_064930.1 coordinate 30,805,252, forward strand.
GTATTGCATACAACAGGCACCATGGGGCTTTTATTCCATGGGAGTAATGTCTCAAACTGTCTATGCTTTCATCGATTCCTGGGAGACAAGTAGTAGTTTTCGAAGCACATATGGAGGCATTCTGTAATCTGTGGACCTTCGGAGTGTTGAAGAAACAGGGAAATTGCATCGGTATTGAATACAACAGGCATCGTGGGGCTTTTATTCCATGGGAGTAATGTCTCAAACTGTCTATGCTTTGATCGATTCCTGGGAGACCAGTAATAGTTTTCGAAGCACATCTGGAGGCATTCTGTAATCTGTGGACCTTCAGAGTGTTGAAGAAACAGGGAAATTGCATCGGTATTGAATACAACAGGCATCGTGGGGCTTTTATTCCATGGGAGTAATGTCTCAAACTGTCTACGCTTTCATCGATTCCTGGGAGACAAGTAGTAGTTTTCGAAGCACATATGGAGTCATTCTGTTATCTGTGGACCTTTAGAGTGATGAAGAAACAGGGAAATTGCATCGGTATTGAATACAATAGTCATCGTGGGGCTTTTATTCCATGGGCGTAATGTCTCAAACTGTCTATGCTTTGATCAATTTCTGGGAGACCAGTAGTAGGTTTCGAAGCACATCTGGAGGTATTCTGTAATCTGTGGTCCTTCAGAGTGTTGATGAAACACAGATATTGCATCGGTATTGAATACAACAGGCAATATGGTGCTTTTATTCCATGGGAGTAATGTCTCAAACTGTCTACGCTTTCATCGATTTCTGGGAGACAAGTAGTAGTTTTCGAAGCACATCTGGAGGCATTCTGTAATCTGTGGACCTTCAGAGTATTGAAGAAACAGGGAAATTGCATCGGTATTGAATACAACAGGCACCGTGGGGCTTTTATTCCATGGGAGTAATGTCTCAAACTGTCTATGCTTTGATCAATTCCTGGGAGACCAGTAGTAGCTTTCGAAGCACATCTGGAGGTATTCTGTAATCTGTGGTCCTTCAGAGTGTTGATGAAACACAGATATTGCATCGGTATTGAATACAACAGGCATCGTGGGGCTTTTATTCCATGGGAGTAATGTCTCAAACTGTCTATGCTTTGATCGATTCCTGGGAGACCAGTAGTAGTTTTCGAATCACATCTGGAGGCATTCTGTAATCTGAGGACCTTCAGAGTGTTGATGAAACACAGATATTGCATCGGTATTGAATACAACAGGCATCGTAGGGCTTTTATTCCACGGGAGTAATGTCTCAAACTGTCTACGCTTTCATCGATTCCTGGGAGACAAGTTGTAGTTTTCGAAGCACATATGGAGGCATTCTGTTATCTGTGGACCTTCAGAGTGTTGAAGAAACAGGGAAATTGCATCGGTATTGAATACAACAGGCATCGTGGGGCTTTTATTCCATGGGAGTAATGTCTCAAACTGTCTACGCTTTCATCGATTCCTGGGAGACCAGTAGTAGTTTTCGAAGCACATCTGGAGGCATTCTGTAATCTGTGGACCTTCGGAGTGTTGAAGAAACAGGGAAATTGCATCGGTATTGAATACAAGAGGCATCGTGGGGCTTTTATTCCATGGGAGTAATGTCTCAAACTGTCTATGCTTTGATCGATTCCTGGGAGACCAGTAGTAGGTTTCGAAGCACATCTGGAGGCATTCTGTAAGCTGTCTACCTTCAGAGTGTTGAAGAACCAGGGAAATTGCATCGGTATTGAATACAACAGGCATCGTGGGGCTTTTATTCCATGGGAGTAATGTCTCAAACTGTCTATGCTTTGATCGATTCCTGGGAAACCAGTAGTAGGTATCGAAGCACATCTGGAGGCATTCTGTAATCTGTGGACCTTCGGAGTGTTGAAGATACAGGGAAATTGCATCGGTATTGAATACAACAGGCACCATGGTGCTTTTATTCCATGGGAGTAATGTCTCAAACTGTCTATGCTTTGATCGATTCCTGGGAGACCAGTAGTAGGTTTCGAAGCACATCTGGAGGCATTCTGTAAGCTGTGGACCTTCAGAGTGTTGAAGAAACAGGGAAATTGCATCGGTATTGAATACAACAGGCATCGTGGGGCTTTTATTCCATGGGAGTAATGTCTCAAACTGTCTATGCTTTGATCGATTCCTGGGAAACCAGTAGTAGTTTTCGAAGCACATCTGGAGGCATTCTGTAATCTGTGGAACTTCAGAGTGTTGAAGAAACAGGGAAATTGCATCGGTATTGCATACAACAGGCACCATGGGGCTTTTATTCCATGGGAGTAATGTCTCAAACTGTCTATGCTTTGATCGATTCCTGGGAGACCAGTATTAGTTTTCGAAGCACATCTGGAGGCATTCTGTAATCTGTGGACCTTCAGAGTGTTGAAGAAACAGGGAAATTGCATCGGTATTGAATACAACAGGCATCGTGGGGCTTTTATTCCATGGGAGTAATGTCTCAAACTCTCTACGCTTTCATCGATTCCTGGGAGACCAGTAGTAGTTTTCGAAGCACATCTGGAGGCATTCTGTAATCTGTGGACCTTCGGAGTGTTGAAGAAACAGGGAAATTGCATCGGTATTGAATACAACAGGCATCGTGGGGCTTTTATTCCATGGGAGTAAGGTCTCAAACTGTCTACGCTTTCATCGATTCCTGGGAGACAAGTAGTAGTTTTCGAAGCACATCTGGAGGCATTCTGTTATCTGTGGACCTTCAGAGTGTTGAAGAAACAGGGAAATTGCATCGGTATTGAATACAACAGGCACCATGGGGCTTTTATTCCATGGGAGTAATGTCTCAAACTGTCTATGCTTTGATCGATTCCTGGGAGACCAGTAGTAGTTTTCGAAGCACATCTGGAGGCATTCTGTTATCTGTGGACCTTGAGTGTTGAAGAAACAGGGAAATTGCATCGGTATTGAATACAACAGGCATCGTGGGGCTTCTATTCCATGGGAGTAATGTCTCAAACTGTCTACGCTTTCATCGATTCCTGGGAGAGAAGTAGTAGTTTTCGAAGCACATATGGAGGCATTCTGTTATATGTGGACCTTCAGAGTGTTGAAGAAACAGGGAAATTGCATCGGTATTGAATACAACAGACACCATGGGGCTTTTATTCCATGGGAGTAATGTCTCAAACTGTCTATGCTTTGATCGATTCCTGGGAGACAAGTATTAGTTTTCGAAGCACATCTGGAGGCATTCTGTAATCTGTGGACCTTCAGAGTGTTGAAGAAACAGGGAAATTGCATCGGTATTGAATACAACAGGCATCGTGGGGCTTTTATTCCATGGGAGTAATGTCTCAAACTGTCTTCGCTTTCATCGATTCCTGGGAGACAAGTAGTAGTTTTAGAAGCACATATGGAGGCATTCTGTTATATGTGGACCTTCAAAGTGTTGAAGAAACACGGAAATTGCATCGGTATTGAATACAACAGGCAGCATGGGGCTTTTAATCCATGGGAGTAATGTCTCAAACTGTCTATGCTTTGATCGATTCCTGGGAGACAAGTAGTAGTTTTCGAAGCACATATGGAGGCATTCTGTTATCTGTGGACCTTCAGAGTGTTGAAGAAACAGGGAAATTGCATCGGCATTGAATACAACAAGCACCATGGGGCTTTTATTCCATGGGAGTAATGTCTCAAACTGTCTACGCTTTGATCGATTCCTGGGAGACCAGTAGTAGTTTTCGAAGCACATCTGGAGGCATTCTGTAATCTGTGGACCTTCGGAGAGTTGAAGAAACAGGGAAATTGCATCGGTATTGAATACAACAGGCATCGTGGGGCTTTTATTCCATGGGAGTAATGTCTCAAAATGTCTATGCTTTGATCGATTCCTGGGAGACCAGTAATAGTTTTCGAAGCACATCTGGAGGCATTCTGTAATCTGTGGACCTTCAGAGTGTTGAAGAAACAGGGAAATTGCATCGGTATTGAATACAACAGGCATCGTGGGGCTTTTATTCCATGGGAGTAATGTCTCAAACTGTCTACGCTTTCAGCGATTCCTGGGAGACAAGTAGTAGTTTTCGAAGCACATATGGAGTCATTCTGTTATCTGTGGACCTTCAGAGTGTTGAAGAAACAGGGAAATTGCATCGGTATTGAATACAATAGTCATCGTGGGGCTTTTATTCCATTTGAGTAATGTCTCAAACTGTCTATGCTTTGATCAATTCCTGGGAGACCAGTAGTAGTAGGTTTCGAAGCACATCTGGAGGTATTCTGTAATCTGTGGTCATTCAGAGTGTTGATGAAACACAGATATTGCATCGGTATTGAATACAACAGGCATCGTGGGGCTTTTATTCCATGGGAGTAATGTCTCAAACTGTCCATGATTTGATCGATTCCTGGGAGACCAGTAGTAGTTTTCGAAGCACATCTGGAATCATTCTGTAATCTGTGGACCTTCAGAGTGTTGAAGAAACAGGGAAATTGCATCGGTATTGAATACAACAGGCATCGTGGGGCTTTTATTCCATGGGAGTAATGTCTCAAACTGTCTACGCGTTCATAGATTCCTGGGAGACAAGTTGTAGTTTTCGAAGCACATCTGGAGGCATTCTGTTATCTGTGGACCTTCAGAGTGTTGAAGAAACAGGGAAATTGCATCGGTATTGAATACAACAGGCACCATGGTGCTTTTATTCCATGGGAGTAATGTCTCAAACTGTCTATGCTTTGATCGATTCCTGGGGGACCAGTAGTAGGTTTCGAAGCACATCTGGAGGCATTCTGTAAGCTGTGGACCTTCAGAGTGTTGAAGAAACAGGGAAATTGCATCGGTATTGAATACAACAGGCATCGTGGGGCTTTTATTCCATGGGAGTAATGTCTCAAACTGTCTACGCTTTCATCGATTCCTGGGAGACAAGTTGTAGTTTTCGAAGCACATCTGGAGGCATTCTGTTATCTGTGGACCTTCAGAGTGTTGAAGAAACAGGGAAATTGCATCGGTATTGAATACAACAGGCACCATGGTGCTTTTATTCCATGGGAGTAATGTCTCAAACTGTCTATGCTTTGATCGATTCCTGGGGGACCAGTAGTAGGTTTCGAAGCACATCTGGAGGCATTCTGTAAGCTGTGGACCTTCAGAGTGTTGAAGAAACAGGGAAATTGCATCGGTATTGAATACAACAGGCATCGTGGGGCTTTTATTCCATCTGAGTAATGTCTCAAACTGTCTATGCTTTGATCGATTCCTGGGAAACCAGTAGTAGGTATCGAAGCACATCTGGAGGCATTCTGTAATCTGCGGACCTTCAGAGTGTTGAAGAAACAGGGAAATTGCATCGGTATTGCATACAACAGATACCATGGGGCTTTTATTCCATGGGAGTAATGTCTCAAACTGTCTATGCTTTGATCGATTCCTGGGAGACATGTATTAGTTTTCGAAGCACATTTGGAGGCATTCTGTTACCTGTGGACCTTCAGAGTGTTGAAGAATCAGGGAAATTGCATCGGTATTGAATACAACAGGCATCGTGGGGCTTTTATTCCATGGGAGTAATGTCTCAAACTGTCTACGCTTTCATCGATTCCTGGGAGACCAGTAGTAGTTTTCGAAGCACATCTGGAGGCATTCTGTAATCTGTGGACCTTCGGAGTGTTGAAGAAACAGGGAAATTGCATCGGTATTGAATACAACAGGCATCGTGGGGCTTTTATTCCATGGGAGTAATGTCTCAAACTGTCTATGCTTTGATCGATTCCTGGGAGACCAGTAGTAGGTTTCGAAGCACATCTGGAGGCATTCTGTAAGCTGTCTACCTTCAGAGTGTTGAAGAACCAGGGAAATTGCATCGGTATTGAATACAACAGGCATCGTGGGGCTTTTATTCCATGGGAGTAATGTCTCAAACTGTCTATGCTTTGATCGATTCCTGGGAAACCAGTAGTAGGTATCGAAGCACATCTGGAGGCATTCTGTAATCTGTGGACCTTCGGAGTGTTGAAGATACAGGGAAATTGCATCGGTATTGAATACAACAGGCACCATGGTGCTTTTATTCCATGGGAGTAATGTCTCAAACTGTCTATGCTTTGATCGATTCCTGGGAGACCAGTAGTAGGTTTCGAAGCACATCTGGAGGCATTCTGTAAGCTGTGGACCTTCAGAGTGTTGAAGAAACAGGGAAATTGCATCGGTATTGAATACAACAGGCATCGTGGGGCTTTTATTCCATGGGAGTAATGTCTCAAACTGTCTATGCTTTGATCGATTCCTGGGAAACCAGTAGTAGTTTTCGAAGCACATCTGGAGGCATTCTGTAATCTGTGGAACTTCAGAGTGTTGAAGAAACAGGGAAATTGCATCGGTATTGCATACAACAGGCACCATGGGGCTTTTATTCCATGGGTGTAATGTTTCAAACTGTCTATGCTTTGATCGATTCCTGGGAGACCAGTATTAGTTTTCGAAGCACATCTGGAGGCATTCTGTAATCTGTGGACCTTCAGAGTGTTGAAGAAACAGGGAAATTGCATCGGTATTGAATACAACAGGCATCGTGGGGCTTTTATTCCATGGGAGTAATGTCTCAAACTCTCTACGCTTTCATCGATTCCTGGGAGACCAGTAGTAGTTTTCGAAGCACATCTGGAGGCATTCTGTAATCTGTGGACCTTCGGAGTGATGAAGAAACAGGGAAATTGCATCGGTATTGAATACAACAGGCACCATGGGGCTTTTATTCCATGGGAGTAATGTCTCAAACTGTCTATGCTTTGATCGATTCCTGGGAGACCAGTAGTAGTTTTCGAAGCACATCTGGAGGCATTCTGTAATCTGTGGACCTTGAGTGTTGAAGAAACAGGGAAATTGCATCGGTATTGAATACAACAGGCATCGTGGGGCTTCTATTCCATGGGAGTAATGTCTCAAACTGTCTACGCTTTCATCGATTCCTGGGAGAGAAATAGTAGTTTTCGAAGCACATATGGAGGCATTCTGTTATATGTGGACCTTCAAAGTGTTGAAGAAACACGGAAATTGCATCGGTATTGAATACAACAGGCAGCATGGGCCTTTTATTCAATGGGAGTAATGTCTCAAACTGTCTATGCTTTGATCGATTCCTGGGAGACAAGTAGTAGTTTTCGAAGCACATATGGAGGCATTCTGTTATCTGTGGACCTTCAGAGTGTTGAAGAAACAGGGAAATTGCATCGGCATTGAATACAACAAGCACCATGGGGCTTTTATTCCATGGGAGTAATGTCTCAAACTGTCTACGCTTTGATCGATTCCTGGGAGACCAGTAGTAGTTTTCGAAGCACATCTGGAGGCATTCTGTAATCTGTGGACCTTCGGAGTGTTGAAGAAACAGGGAAATTGCATCGGTATTGAATACAACAGGCATCGTGGTGCTTTTATTCCATGGGAGTAATGTCTCAAACTGTCTATGCTTTGATCGATTCCTGGGAGACCAGTAATAGTTTTCGAAGCACATTTGGAGGCATTCTGTTACCTGTGGACCTTCAGAGTGTTGAAGAATCAGGGAAATTGCATCGGTATTGAATACAACAGGCATCGTGGGGCTTTTATTCCATGGGAGTAATGTCTCAAACTGTCTACGCTTTCATCGATTCCTGGGAGACCAGTAGTAGTTTTCGAAGCACATCTGGAGGCATTCTGTAATCTGTGGACCTTCGGAGTGTTGAAGAAACAGGGAAATTGCATCGGTATTGAATACAACAGGCATCGTGGGGCTTTTATTCCATGGGAGTAATGTCTCAAACTGTCTATGCTTTGATCGATTCCTGGGAGACCAGTAGTAGGTTTCGAAGCACATCTGGAGGCATTCTGTAAGCTGTCTACCTTCAGAGTGTTGAAGAACCAGGGAAATAGCATCGGTATTGAATACAACAGGCATCGTGGGGCTTTTATTCCATGGGAGTAATGTCTCAAACTGTCTATGCTTTGATCGATTCCTGGGAAACCAGTAGTAGGTATCGAAGCACATCTGGAGGCATTCTGTAATCTGTGGACCTTCGGAGTGTTGAAGATACAGGGAAATTGCATCGGTATTGAATACAACAGGCACCATGGTGCTTTTATTCCATGGGAGTAATGTCTCAAACTGTCTATGCTTTGATCGATTCCTGGGAGACCAGTAGTAGGTTTCGAAGCACATCTGGAGGCATTCTGTAAGCTGTGGACCTTCAGAGTGTTGAAGAAACAGGGAAATTGCATCGGTATTGAATACAACAGGCATCGTGGGGCTTTTATTCCATGGGAGTAATGTCTCAAACTGTCTATGCTTTGATCGATTCCTGGGAAACCAGTAGTAGTTTTCGAAGCACATCTGGAGGCATTCTGTAATCTGTGGAACTTCAGAGTGTTGAAGAAACAGGGAAATTGCATCGGTATTGCATACAACAGGCACCATGGGGCTTTTATTCCATGGGTGTAATGTCTCAAACTGTCTATGCTTTGATCGATTCCTGGGAGACCAGTATTAGTTTTCGAAGCACATCTGGAGGCATTCTGTAATCTGTGGACCTTCAGAGTGTTGAAGAAACAGGGAAATTGCATCGGTATTGAATACAACAGGCATCGTGGGGCTTTTATTCCATGGGAGTAATGTCTCAAACTCTCTACGCTTTCATCGATTCCTGGGAGACCAGTAGTAGTTTTCGAAGCACATCTGGAGGCATTCTGTAATCTGTGGACCTTCGGAGTGATGAAGAAACAGGGAAATTGCATCGGTATTGAATACAACAGGCACCATGGGGCTTTTATTCCATGGGAGTAATGTCTCAAACTGTCTATGCTTTGATCGATTCCTGGGAGACCAGTAGTAGTTTTCGAAGCACATCTGGAGGCATTCTGTAATCTGTGGACCTTGAGTGTTGAAGAAACAGGGAAATTGCATCGGTATTGAATACAACAGGCATCGTGGGGCTTCTATTCCATGGGAGTAATGTCTCAAACTGTCTACGCTTTCATCGATTCCTGGGAGATAAATAGTAGTTTTCGAAGCACATATGGAGGCATTCTGTTATATGTGGACCTTCAAAGTGTTGAAGAAACACGGAAATTGCATCGGTATTGAATACAACAGGCAGCATGGGCCTTTTATTCAATGGGAGTAATGTCTCAAACTGTCTATGCTTTGATCGATTCCTGGGAGACAAGTAGTAGTTTTCGAAGCACATATGGAGGCATTCTGTTATCTGTGGACCTTCAGAGTGTTGAAGAAACAGGGAAATTGCATCGGCATTGAATACAACAAGCACCATGGGGCTTTTATTCCATGGGAGTAATGTCTCAAACTGTCTACGCTTTGATCGATTCCTGGGAGACCAGTAGTAGTTTTCGAAGCACATCTGGAGGCATTCTGTAATCTGTGGACCTTCGGAGTGTTGAAGAAACAGGGAAATTGCATCGGTATTGAATACAACAGGCATCGTGGTGCTTTTATTCCATGGGAGTAATGTCTCAAACTGTCTATGCTTTGATCGATTCCTGGGAGACCAGTAATAGTTTTCGAAGCACATCTGGAGGCATTCTGTAATCTGTGGACCTTCAGAGTGTTGAAGAAACAGGGAAATTGCATCGGTATTGAATACAACAGGCATCGTGGGGCTTTTATTCCATGGGAGTAATGTCTCAAACTGTCTACGCTTTCAGCGATTCCTGGGAGACAAGTAGTAGTTTTCGAAGCACATATGGAGTCATTCTGTTATCTGTGGACCTTCAGAGTGTTGAAGAAACAGGGAAATTGCATCGGTATTGAATACAATAGTCATCGTGGGGCTTTTATTCCATGGGAGTAATGTCTCAAACTGTCTATGCTTTGATCAATTCCTGGGAGACCAGTAGTAGTAGGTTTCGAAGCACATCTGGAGGTATTCTGTAATCTGTGGTCATTCAGAGTGTTGATGAAACACCGATATTGCATCGGTATTGAATACAACAGGCATCGTGGGGCTTTTATTCCATGGGAGTAATGTCTCAAACTGTCTACGCTTTCATCGATTTCTGGGAGACAAGTAGTAGTTTTCGAAGCACATCTGGAGGCATTCTGTAATCTGTGGACCTTCAGAGTATTGAAGAAACAGGGAAATTGCATCGGTATTGAATACAACAGGCATCGTGGGGCTTTTATTCCATGGGAGTAATGTCTCAAACTGTCTATGCTTTGATCAATTCCTGGGAGACCAGTAGTAGGTTTCGAAGCACATCTGGAGGTATTCTGTAATCTGTGGTCCTTCAGAGTGTTGATGAAACACAGATATTGCGTCGGTATTGAATACAACAGGCAATATGGTGCTTTTATTCCATGGGAGTAATGTCTCAAACTGTCTACGCTTTCATCGATTTCTGGGAGACAAGTAATAGTTTTCGAGGCACATATGGAGGCATTCTGTAATCTGTGGACCTTTAGAGTGTTGATGAAACACAGATATTGCATCGGTATTGAATACAACAGGCACCATGGGGCTTTTATTACATGGGAGTAATGTCTCAAACTGTCTATGCTTTGATCGATTCCTGGGAGACCAGTAGTAGGTTTCGAAGCACATCTGGAAGCATTCTGTAATCTGTGGACCTTCAGAGTGTTGAAGAAACAGGGAAATTGCATCGGTATTGAATACAACAGGCATCGTGGGGCTTTTATTCCATGGGAATTGGAAGGCTCAGACATGGTAATTGGATGTCTCTATAGGCCCCCGGGCTCAGCAGCTGTTGTGGCTCAGCACCTGAAGAATAATTTGAAAAATATTTCGAGTAGATTTCCCCACCATGTTATAGTTCTGGGTGGAGATTTTAATTTGCCGGATATAGATTGGGAGACTCAAACGTTCATAACGGGTGGCAGGGACAAAGAATCCAGTGAAATATTTTTAAGTGCTTTATCTGAAAACTACCTTGAGCAGTTAAACAGAAAACCGTCTCGTGGCGATAATATATTAGACCTTCTGGTGACAAACAGACCCGAACTATTTGAATCAGTTAATGCAGAACAGGGAATCAGCGATCATAAAGCAGTTACTGCGTCGATGATTTCAGCCGTAAATAGAAATATTAAAAAAGGTAGGAAGATTTTTCTGTTTAGCAAAAGTGACAAAAAGCAGATTACAGAGTACCTGACGGCTCAACACAAAAGTTTTGTCTCAAGTGCAGATAGTGTTGAGGATCAGTGGACAAAGTTCAAAACCATGGTACAATATGCGTTAGATGAGTATGTGCCAAGCAAGATCGTAAGAGATGGAAAAGAGCCACCGTGGTACAACAACCGAGTTAGAAAACTGCTGCGGAAGCAAAGGGAACTTCACAGCAAACATAAACATAGCCAAAGCCTTGCAGACAAACAAAAATTACGCGAAGCGAAATGTAGTGTGAGGAGGGCTATGCGAGAGGCTTTCAATGAATTCGAAAGTAACGTTCTATGTACTGACTTGGCAGAAAATCCTAAGAAATTTTGGTCCTATGTCAAAGCGGTAGGTGGATCAAAACAAAATGTCCAGACACTCTGTGACCAAAATGGTACTGAAACAGAGGATGACAGACTAAAGGCCGAATTACTAAATGTCTTCTTCCAAAGCTGTTTCACAGAGGAAGACTGCACTGTGCTTCCTTCTCTAGATTGTCGCACAGTTGACAAAATGGTAGATATCGAAGTAGACGACAGAGGGATAGAGAAACAATTAAAATCGCTCAAAAGAGGAAAGGCCGCTGGTCCTGATGGGATACCAGTTCGATTTTACACAGAGTACGCGAAGGAACTTGCCCCCCTTCTTGCAGCGGTGTACCGTAGGTCTCTAGAAGAGCGAAGCGTTCCAAAGGATTGGAAAAGGGCACAGGTCATCCCCGTTCTCAAGAAGGGACGTCGAACAGATGTGCAGAACTATAGACCTATATCTCTAACGTCGATCAGTTGTAGAATTTTGGAACACGTATTATGTTCGAGTATAATGTCTTTTCTGGAGACTAGAAATCTACTCTGTAGGAATCAGCATGGGTTTCGAAAAAGACGATCGTGTGAAACCTAGCTCGCGCTATTCGTCCACGAGACTCAGAGGGCCTTAGACACGGGTTCACAGGTAGATGCCGTGTTTCTTGACTTCCGCAAGGCGTTTGACACAGTTCCCTATAGTCGTTTAATGAACAAAGTAAGAGCATACGGACTATCAGATCAATTGTGTGATTGGATTGAGGAGTTCCTAGATAACAGAACGCAGCACGTCATTCTCAATGGAGAGAAGTCTTCCGAAGTAAGAGTGATTTCAGGTGTGCCGCAGGGGAGTGTCATAGGACCGTTGCTATTCACAATATACATAAATGACCTGGTGGATGACATCGGAAGTTCACTGAGGCTTTTTGCAGATGATGCTGTGGTGTATCGAGAGGTTGCAACAATGGAAAATTGTACTGAAATGCAGGAGGATCTGCAGCGAATTGACGCATGGTGCACGGAATGGCAATTGAATCTCAATGTAGCGAAGTGTAATGTGATGCGAATACATAGAAAGATAGGTCCCTTATCATTTAGCTACAAAATAGCAGGTCAGCAACTGGAAGCAGTTAATTCCATAAATTATCTGGGAGTACGCATTAGGAGTGATTTAAAATGGAATGATCATATAAAGTTGATCGTCGGTAAAGCAGATGCCAGACTAAGATTCATTGGAAGAATCCTAAGGAAATGCAATCCGACAACAAAGGAAGTAGGTTACAGTACGCTTGTTCGCCCAATGCTTGAATACTGCTCAGCAGTGTGGGATCCGTACCAGGTAGGGTTGATAGAAGAGATAGAGAAGATCCAACGGAGAGCAGCGCGCTTCGTTACAGGATCATTTAGTAATTGCGAAAGCGTTACGGAGATGATAGATAAACTCCAGTGGAAGACTCTGCAGGAGAGACGCTGAGTAGCTCGGTACGGGCTTTTGTTGAAGTTTCGAGAACATACCTTCACCGAAGAGTCAAGCAGTATATTGCTCCCTCCTACGTATATCTCGCGAAGAGACCATGAGGATAAAATCAGAGAGATTAGAGCCCACACAGAAGCATACCGACAATCCTTCTTTCCACGTACAATACGAGACTGGAATAGAAGGGAGAACCGATAGAGGTACTCAGGGTACCCTCCGCCACACACCGTCAGGTGGCTTGCGGAGTACGGATGTAGATGTAGATGTAGATGTAGATGGGAGTAATGTCTCAAACTGTCTATGCTTTGATCGATTCCTGGGAGACCAGTAGTAGTTTTCGAAGCACATCTGGAGGCATTCTGTAATCTGAGGACCTTCAGAGTGTTGATGAAACACAGATATTGCATCGGTATTGAATACAACAGGCATCGTGGGGCTTTTATTCCACGGGAGTAATGTCTCAAACTGTCTACGCTTTCATCGATTCCTGGGAGACAAGTAGTAGTTTTCGAAGCACATATGGAGGCATTCTGTTATCTGTGGACCTTCAGAGTGTTGAAGAAACAGGGAAATTGCATCGGTATTGAATACAACAGGCACCATGGGGCTTTTATTCCATGGGAGTAATGTCTCAAACTGTCTACGCTTTCATCGATTCCTGGGAGACAAGTAGTAGTTTTCGAAGCACATATGGAGGCATTCTGTTATCCGTGGACCTTCAGAGTGTTGAAGAAACAGGGAAATTGCATCGGTATTGAATACAACAGGCATCGTGGGGCTTTTATTCCATGGGAGTAATGTCTCAAACTGTCTATGCTTTGATCGATTCCTGGGAGACCAGTAGTAGTTTTCGAAGCACATCTGGAGGCATTTGTAATCTGTGGACCTTCAGAGTGTTGATGAAACCATGATATTGCATCGGTATTGAATACAACAGGCATCGTGGGGCTTTTATTCCATGGGAGTAATGTCTCAAACTGTCTACGCTTTCATCGATTCCTGGGAGACAAGTAGTAGTTTTCGAAGCACATATGGAGGCATTCTGTTATATGTGGACCTTCAGAGTGTTGAAGAAACAGGGAAATTGCATCGGCATTGAATACAACAAGCACCATGGGGCTTTTATTCAATGGGAGTAATGTCTCAAACTGTCTATGCTTTGATCGATTCCTGGGAGACCAGTAATAGTTTTCGAAGCACATCTGGAGGCATTCTGTAATCTGTGGACCTTCAGAGTGTTGAAGAAACAGGGGAATTGCATCGGTATTGAATACAACAGGCATCGTGGGGCTTTTATTCCATGGGAGTAATGTCTCAAACTGTCTACGCTTTCATCGATTCCTGGGAGACCAGTAGTAGTTTTCGAAGCACATATGGAGTCATTCTGTTATCTGTGGACCTTCAGAGTGTTGAAGAAACAGGGAAATTGCATCGGTATTGAATACATTAGTCATCGTGTGGCTTTTATTCCATGGGAGTAATGTCTCAAACTGTCTATGCTTTGATCAATTCCTGGGAGACCAGTAGTAGGTTTCGAAGCACATCTGGAGGTATTCTGTAATCTGTGGTCCTTCAGAGTGTTGATGAAACATAGATATTGCATCGGTATTGAATACAACAGGCAATATGGTGCTTTTATTCCATGGGAGTAATGTCTCAAACTGTCTACGCTTTCATCGATTTCTGGGAGACAAGTAGTAGTTTTCGAAGCACATCTGGAGGCATTCTGTAATCTGTGGACCTTCAGAGTATTGAAGAAACAGGGAAATTGCATCGGTATTGAATACAACAGGCATCGTGGGGCTTTTATTCCATGGGAGTAATGTCTCAAAGTGTCTATGCTTTGATCAATTCCTGGGAGACCAGTAGTAGGTTTCGAAGCACATCTGGAGGTATTCTGTAATCTGTGGTCCTTCAGAGTGTTGATGAAACACAGATATTGCATCGGTATTGAATAATACAGGCAATATGGTGCTTTTATTCCATGGGAGTAATGTCTCAAACTGTCTACGCTTTCATCGATTTCTGGGAGACAAGTAATAGTTTTCGAAGCACATATGGAGGCATTCTGTAATCTGTGGACGTTCAGAGTGTTGATGAAACACAGATATTGCATCGGTATTGAATACAACAGGCACCATGGGGCTTTTATTACATGGGAGTAATGTCTCAAACTGTCTATGCTTTGATCGATTCCTGGGAGACCAGTAGTAGGTTTCGAAGCACATCTGGAGGCATTCTGTTATCTGTGGACCTTCAGAGTGTTGAAGAAACAGGGAAATTGCATCGGCATTGAATACAACAAGCACCATGGGGCTTTTATTCCATGGGAGTAATGTCTCAAACTGTCTACGCTTTGATCGATTCCTGGGAGACAAGTAGTAGTTTTCGAAGCACATATGGAGGCATTCTGTTATCTGTGGACCTTCAGAGTGTTGAAGAAACAGGGAAATTGCATCGGCATTGAATACAACAAGCACCATGGGGCTTTTATTCCATGGGAGTAATGTCTCAAACTGTCTACGCTTTGATCGATTCCTGGGAGACCAGTAGTAGTTTTCGAAGCACATCTGGAGGCATTTTGTAATCTGTGGACCTTCGGAGTGTTGAAGAAACAGGGAAATTGCATCGGTATTGAATACAACAGGCATCGTGGGGCTTTTATTCCATGGGAGTAATGTCTCAAACTGTCTATGCTTTGATCGATTCCTGGGAGACCAGTAATAGTTTTCGAAGCACATCTGGAGGTATTCTGTAATCTGTGGTCCTTCAGAGTGTTGATGAAACACAGATATTGCATCGGTATTGAATAATACAGGCAATATGGTGCTTTTATTCCATGGGAGTAATGTCTCAAACTGTCTACGCTTTCATCGATTTCTGGGAGACAAGTAATAGTTTTCGAAGCACATATGGAGGCATTCTGTAATCTGTGGACGTTCAGAGTGTTGATGAAACACAGATATTGCATCGGTATTGAATACAACAGGCACCATGGGGCTTTTATTACATGGGAGTAATGTCTCAAACTGTCTATGCTTTGATCGATTCCTGGGAGACCAGTAGTAGGTTTCGAAGCACATCTGGAGGCATTCTGTAAGCTGTGGACCTTCAGAGTGTTGAAGAAACAGGGAAATTGCGTCGGTATTGAATACAACAGGCATCGAGGGGCTTTTATTCCATGGGAGTAATGTCTCAAACTGTCTATGCTTTGATCGATACCTGCGAGCCAAGTAGTAGTTTTCGAAGCACATATGGAGGCATTCTGTTCTCTGTGGACCTTCAGAGTGTTGAAGAAACAGGGAAATTGCATCGGCATTGAATACAACAAGCACCATGGGGCTTTTATTCCATGGGAGTAATGTCTCAAAGTGTCTACGCTTTGATCGATTCCTGGGAGACCAGTAGTAGTTTTCGAAGCACATCTGGAGGCATTTTGTAATCTGTGGACCTTCGGAGTGTTGAAGAAACAGGGAAATTGCATCGGTATTGAATACAACAGGCATCGTGGGGCTTTTATTCCATGGGAGTAATGTCTCAAACTGTCTATGCTTTGATCGATTCCTGGGAGACCAGTAATAGTTTTCGAAGCACATCTGGAGGCATTCTGTAACCTGTGGACCTTCAGAGTGTTGAAGAACCAGGGAAATTGCATCGGTATTGAATACAACAGGCATCGTGGGGCTTTTATTCCATGGGAGTAATGTCTCAAACTGTCTACGCTTTC
Organism: Schistocerca gregaria; assembly: GCF_023897955.1. Classification (NCBI taxonomy): domain Eukaryota; kingdom Metazoa; phylum Arthropoda; class Insecta; order Orthoptera; family Acrididae; genus Schistocerca; species Schistocerca gregaria. Next base: position 30,821,869 of record NC_064930.1, read on the forward strand.
ATCCATTCCTGGGAGACAAGTAGTAGTTTTCGAAGCACATATGGAGGCATTCTGTTATATGTGGACCTTCAGAGTGTTGAAGAAACAGGGAAATTGCATCGGCATTGAATACAACAAGCACCATGGGGCTTTTATTCAATGGGAGTAATGTCTCAAACTGTCTACGCTTTGATCGATTCCTGGGAGACCAGTAGTAGTTTTCGAAGCACATCTGGAGGCATTCTGTAATCTGTGGACCTTCGGAGTGTTGAAGAAACAGGGAAATTGCATCGGTATTGAATACAACAGGCATCGTGGGGCTTTTATTCCATGGGAGTAATGTCTCAAACTGTCTATGCTTTGATCGATTCCTGGGAGACCAGTAATAGTTTTCGAAGCACATCTGGAGGCATTCTGTAATCTGTGGACCTTCAGAGTGTTGAAGAAACAGGGGAATTGCATCGGTATTGAATACAACAGGCATCGTGGGGCTTTTATTCCATGGGAGTAATGTCTCAAACTGTCTACGCTTTCATCGATTCCTGGGAGACAAGTAGTAGTTTTCGAAGCACATATGGAGTCATTCTGTTATCTGTGGACCTTCAGAGTGTTGAAGAAACAGGGAAATTGCATCGGTATTGAGTACATTAGTCATCGTGTGGCTTTTATTCCATGGGAGTAATGTCTCAAACTGTCTATGCTTTGATCAATTCCTGGGAGACCAGTAGTAGGTTTCGAAGCACATCTGGAGGTATTCTGTAATCTGTGGTCCTTCAGAGTGTTGATGAAACATAGATATTGCATCGGTATTGAATACAACAGGCAATATGGTGCTTTTATTCCATGGGAGTAATGTCTCAAACTGTCTACGCTTTCATCGATTTCAGGGAGACAAGTAGTAGTTTTCGAAGCACATCTGGAGGCATTCTGTAATCTGTGGACCTTCAGAGTATTGAAGAAACAGGGAAATTGCATCGGTATTGAATACAACAGGCATCGTGGGGCCTTTATTCCATGGGAGTAATGTCTCAGAGTGTCTATGCTTTGATCAATTCCTGGGAGACCAGTAGTAGGTTTCGAAGCACATCTGGAGGTATTCTGTAATCTGTGGTCCTTCAGAGTGTTGATGAAACCCAGATATTGCATCGGTATTGAATAATACAGGCAATATGGTGCTTTTATTCCATGGGAGTAATGTCTCAAACTGTCTACGCTTTCATCGATTTCTGGGAGACAAGTAATAGTTTTCGAAGCACATATGGAGGCATTCTGTAATCTGTGGACGTTCAGAGTGTTGATGAAACACAGATATTGCATCGGTATTGAATACAACAGGCACCATGGGGCTTTTATTACATGGGAGTAATGTCTCAAACTGTCTATGCTTTGATCGATTCCTGGGAGACCAGTAGTAGGTTTCGAAGCACATCTGGAGGCATTCTGTTATCTGTGGACCTTCAGAGTGTTGAAGAAACAGGGAAATTGCATCGGCATTGAATACAACAAGCACCATGGGGCTTTTATTCCATGGGAGTAATGTCTAAAACTGTCTACGCTTTGATCGATTCCTGGGAGACAAGTAGTAGTTTTCGAAGCACATATGGAGGCATTCTGTTATCTGTGGACCTTCAGAGTGTTGAAGAAACAGGGAAATTGCATCGGCATTGAATACAACAAGCACCATGGGGCTTTTATTCCATGGGAGTAATGTCTCAAACTGTCTACGCTTTGATCGATTTCTGGGAGACCAGTAGTAGTTTTCGAAGCACATCTGGAGGCATTTTGTAATCTGTGGACCTTCGGAGTGTTGAAGAAACACAGATATTGCATCGGTATTGAATAATACAGGCAATATGGTGCTTTTATTCCATGGGAGTAATGTCTCAAACTGTCTACGCTTTCATCGATTTCTGGGAGACAAGTAATAGTTTTCGAAGCACATATGGAGGCATTCTGTAATCTGTGGACGTTCAGAGTGTTGATGAAACACAGATATTGCATCGGTATTGAATACAACAGGCACCATGGGGCTTTTATTACATGGGAGTAATGTCTCAAACTGTCTATGCTTTGATCGATTCCTGGGAGACCAGTAGTAGGTTTCGAAGCACATCTGGAGGCATTCTGTAAGCTGTGGACCTTCAGAGTGTTGAAGAAACAGGGAAATTGCGTCGGTATTGAATACAACAGGCATCGAGGGGCTTTTATTCCATGGGAGTAATGTCTCAAACTGTCTATGCTTTGATCGATACCTGCGAGCCAAGTAGTAGTTTTCGAAGCACATATGGAGGCATTCTGTTCTCTGTGGACCTTCAGAGTGTTGAAGAAACAGGGAAATTGCATCGGCATTGAATACAACAAGCACCATGGGGCTTTTATTCCATGGGAGTAATGTCTCAAACTGTCTACGCTTTGATCGATTCCTGGGAGACCAGTAGTAGTTTTCGAAGCACATCTGGAGGCATTTTGTAATCTGTGGACCTTCGGAGTGTTGAAGAAACAGGGAAATTGCATCGGTATTGAATACAACAGGCATCGTGGGGCTTTTATTCCATGGGAGTAATGTCTCAAACTGTCTATGCTTTGATCGATTCCTGGGAGACCAGTAATAGTTTTCGAAGCACATCTGGAGGCATTCTGTAACCTGTGGACCTTCAGAGTGTTGAAGAACCAGGGAAATTGCATCGGTATTGAATACAACAGGCATCGTGGGGCTTTTATTCCATGGGAGTAATGTCTCAAACTGTCTACGCTTTCATCCATTCCTGGGAGACAAGTAGTAGTTTTCGAAGCACATATGGAGGCATTCTGTTATATGTGGACCTTCAGAGTGTTGAAGAAACAGGGAAATTGCATCGGCATTGAATACAACAAGCACCATGGGGCTTTTATTCAATGGGAGTAATGTCTCAAACTGTCTACGCTTTGATCGATTCCTGGGAGACCAGTAGTAGTTTTCGAAGCACATCTGGAGGCATTCTGTAATCTGTGGACCTTCGGAGTGTTGAAGAAACAGGGAAATTGCATCGGTATTGAATACAACAGGCATCGTGGGGCTTTTATTCCATGGGAGTAATGTCTCAAACTGTCTATGCTTTGATCGATTCCTGGGAGACCAGTAATAGTTTTCGAAGCACATCTGGAGGCATTCTGTAATCTGTGGACCTTCAGAGTGTTGAAGAAACAGGGGAATTGCATCGGTATTGAATACAACAGGCATCGTGGGGCTTTTATTCCATGGGAGTAATGTCTCAAACTGTCTACGCTTTCATCGATTCCTGGGAGACAAGTAGTAGTTTTCGAAGCACATATGGAGTCATTCTGTTATCTGTGGACCTTCAGAGTGTTGAAGAAACAGGGAAATTGCATCGGTATTGAGTACATTAGTCATCGTGTGGCTTTTATTCCATGGGAGTAATGTCTCAAACTGTCTATGCTTTGATCAATTCCTGGGAGACCAGTAGTAGGTTTCGAAGCACATCTGGAGGTATTCTGTAATCTGTGGTCCTTCAGAGTGTTGATGAAACATAGATATTGCATCGGTATTGAATACAACAGGCAATATGGTGCTTTTATTCCATGGGAGTAATGTCTCAAACTGTCTACGCTTTCATCGATTTCAGGGAGACAAGTAGTAGTTTTCGAAGCACATCTGGAGGCATTCTGTAATCTGTGGACCTTCAGAGTATTGAAGAAACAGGGAAATTGCATCGGTATTGAATACAACAGGCATCGTGGGGCCTTTATTCCATGGGAGTAATGTCTCAGAGTGTCTATGCTTTGATCAATTCCTGGGAGACCAGTAGTAGGTTTCGAAGCACATCTGGAGGTATTCTGTAATCTGTGGTCCTTCAGAGTGTTGATGAAACCCAGATATTGCATCGGTATTGAATAATACAGGCAATATGGTGCTTTTATTCCATGGGAGTAATGTCTCAAACTGTCTACGCTTTCATCGATTTCTGGGAGACAAGTAATAGTTTTCGAAGCACATATGGAGGCATTCTGTAATCTGTGGACGTTCAGAGTGTTGATGAAACACAGATATTGCATCGGTATTGAATACAACAGGCACCATGGGGCTTTTATTACATGGGAGTAATGTCTCAAACTGTCTATGCTTTGATCGATTCCTGGGAGACCAGTAGTAGGTTTCGAAGCACATCTGGAGGCATTCTGTTATCTGTGGACCTTCAGAGTGTTGAAGAAACAGGGAAATTGCATCGGCATTGAATACAACAAGCACCATGGGGCTTTTATTCCATGGGAGTAATGTCTAAAACTGTCTACGCTTTGATCGATTCCTGGGAGACAAGTAGTAGTTTTCGAAGCACATATGGAGGCATTCTGTTATCTGTGGACCTTCAGAGTGTTGAAGAAACAGGGAAATTGCATCGGCATTGAATACAACAAGCACCATGGGGCTTTTATTCCATGGGAGTAATGTCTCAAACTGTCTACGCTTTGATCGATTTCTGGGAGACCAGTAGTAGTTTTCGAAGCACATCTGGAGGCATTTTGTAATCTGTGGACCTTCGGAGTGTTGAAGAAACAGGGAAATTGCATCGGTATTGAATACAACAGGCATCGTGGGGCTTTTATTCCATGGGAGTAATGTCTCAAACTGTCTATGCTTTGATCGATTCCTGGGAGACCAGTAATAGTTTTCGAAGCACATCTGGAGGTATTCTGTAATCTGTGGTCCTTCAGAGTGTTGATGAAACACAGATATTGCATCGGTATTGAATAATACAGGCAATATGGTGCTTTTATTCCATGGGAGTAATGTCTCAAACTGTCTACGCTTTCATCGATTTCTGGGAGACAAGTAATAGTTTTCGAAGCACATATGGAGGCATTCTGTAATCTGTGGACGTTCAGAGTGTTGATGAAACACAGATATTGCATCGGTATTGAATACAACAGGCACCATGGGGCTTTTATTACATGGGAGTAATGTCTCAAACTGTCTATGCTTTGATCGATTCCTGGGAGACCAGTAGTAGGTTTCGAAGCACATCTGGAGGCATTCTGTTATCTGTGGACCTTCAGAGTGTTGAAGAAACAGGGAAATTGCATCGGCATTGAATACAACAAGCACCATGGGGCTTTTATTCCATGGGAGTAATGTCTAAAACTGTCTACGCTTTGATCGATTCCTGGGAGACAAGTAGTAGTTTTCGAAGCACATATGGAGGCATTCTGTTATCTGTGGACCTTCAGAGTGTTGAAGAAACAGGGAAATTGCATCGGCATTGAATACAACAAGCACCATGGGGCTTTTATTCCATGGGAGTAATGTCTCAAACTGTCTACGCTTTGATCGATTCCTGGGAGACCAGTAGTAGTTTTCGAAGCACATCTGGAGGCATTTTGTAATCTGTGGACCTTCGGAGTGTTGAAGAAACTGGGAAATTGCATCGGTATTGAATACAACAGGCATCGTGGGGCTTTTATTCCATGGGAGTAATGTCTCAAACTGTCTATGCTTTGATCGATTCCTGGGAGACCAGTAATAGTTTTCGAAGCACATCTGGAGGTATTCTGTAATCTGTGGTCCTTCAGAGTGTTGATGAAACACAGATATTGCATCGGTATTGAATAATACAGGCAATATGGTGCTTTTATTCCATGGGAGTAATGTCTCAAACTGTCTACGCTTTCATCGATTTCTGGGAGACAAGTAATAGTTTTCGAAGCACATATGGAGGCATTCTGTAATCTGTGGACGTTCAGAGTGTTGATGAAACACAGATATTGCATCGGTATTGAATACAACAGGCACCATGGGGCTTTTATTACATGGGAGTAATGTCTCAAACTGTCTATGCTTTGATCGATTCCTGGGAGACCAGTAGTAGGTTTCGAAGCACATCTGGAGGCATTCTGTAAGCTGTGGACCTTCAGAGTGTTGAAGAAACAGGGAAATTGCGTCGGTATTGAATACAACAGGCATCGAGGGGCTTTTATTCCATGGGAGTAATGTCTCAAACTGTCTATGCTTTGATCGATACCTGCGAGCCAAGTAGTAGTTTTCGAAGCACATATGGAGGCATTCTGTTCTCTGTGGACCTTCAGAGTGTTGAAGAAACAGGGAAATTGCATCGGCATTGAATACAACAAGCACCATGGGGTTTTATTCCATGGGAGTAATGTCTCAAACTGTCTACGCTTTGATCGATTCCTGGGAGACCAGTAGTAGTTTTCGAAGCACATCTGGAGGCATTTTGTAATCTGTGGACCTTCGGAGTGTTGAAGAAACAGGGAAATTGCATCGGTATTGAATACAACAGGCATCGTGGGGCTTTTATTCCATGGGAGTAATGTCTCAAACTGTCTATGCTTTGATCGATTCCTGGGAGACCAGTAATAGTTTTCGAAGCACATCTGGAGGCATTCTGTAATCTGTGGACCTTCAGAGTGTTGAAGAACCAGGGAAATTGCATCGGTATTGAATACAACAGGCATCGTGGGGCTTTTATTCCATGGGAGTAATGTCTCAAACTGTCTACGCTTTCATCGATTCCTGGGAGACAAGTAGTAGTTTTCGAAGCACATATGGAGTCATTCTGTTATCTGTGGACCTTCAGAGTGTTGAAGAAACAGGGAAATTGCATCGGTATTGAATACAATAGTCATCGTGGGGCTTTTATTCCATGGGAGTAATGTCTCAAACTGTCTATGCTTTGATCAATTCCTGGGAGACCAGTAGTAGGTTTCGAAGCACATCTGGAGGTGATCTGTAATCTGTGGTCATTCAGAGTGTTGATGAAACACAGATATTGCATCGGTATTGAAGACAACAGGCAATATGGTGCTTTTATTCCATGGAAGTAATGTCTCAAACTGTCTACGCTTTCATAGATTTCTGGGAGACAAGTAATAGTTTTCGAAGCACATATGGAGGCATTCTGTAATCTGTGGAACTTCAGAGTGTTGATGAAACACAGATATTGCATCGGTATTGAATACAACAGGCACCATGGGGCTTTTATTACATGGGAGTAATGTCTCAAACTGTCTATGCTTTGATCGATTCCTGGGAGACCAGTAGTAGGTTTCGAAGCACATCTGGAGGCATTCTGTAAGCTGTGGACCTTCAGAGTGTTGAAGAAACAGGGAAATTGCATCGGTATTGAATACAACAGGCATCGAGGGGCTTTTATTCCATGGGAGTAATTTCTCAAACAGTCTATGCTTCGATCGATTCCTGGGAAACCAGTAGTAGGTATCGAAGCACATCTGGAGGCATTCTGTAATCTGTGGACCTTCAGAGTGTTGAAGAAAAAGGGAAATTGCATCGGTATTGAATAAAACAGGCATCTCGGGGCTTTTATTCCATGGGAGTAATGTCTCAAACTGTGTATGCTTTGATCGATTCCTGGGAGACCAGTAGTAGTTTTCGAAGCACATCTGGAGACATTCTGTAATCTGTGGACCTTCAGAGTGTTGAAGAAACAGGGAAATTACATCGGTATTGAATACAACAGGCATCGTGGGGCTTTTATTCCATGATAGTAATGTCACAAACTGTCTACGCTTTCATCGATTCCTGGGAGACAAGTAGTAGTTTTCGAAGCACATATGGAGTCATTCTGTTATCCGTGAACCTTCAGAGTGTTGAAGAAACAGGGAAATTGCATCGGTATTGAATACAATAGTCATCGTGGGGCCTTTATTCCATGGGAGTAATGTCTCAAACTGTCTATGCTTTCATCAACTCCTGGGAGACCAGTAGTAGGTTTCGAAGCACATCTGGAGGTATTCTGTAATCTGTGGTCCTTCAGAGTGTTGATGAAACACAGATATTGCATCGGTATTGAATACAACAGGCAATATGGTGCTTTTATTCCATGGGAGTAATGTCTCACACTGTCTACGCTTTCATCGATTCCTGGGAGACAAGTAGTAGTTTTCGAAGCACATCTGGAGGCATTCTGTAATTTGTGGTCCTTCAGAGTGTTGAAGAAAAAGGGAAATTGCATCGGTATTGAATAAAACAGGCATCGTGGGGCTTTTATTCCATGGGAGTAATGTCTCAAACTGTCTATGCTTTGATCGATTCCTGGGAGACCAGTAGTAGTTTTCGAAGCACATCTGGAGACATTCTGTAATCTGTGGACCTTCAGAGTGTTGAAGAAACAGGGAAATTGCATCGGTATTGAATACAACAGGCATCGTGGGGCTTTTATTCCATGGGAGTAATGTCTCAAACTGTCTATGCTTTGATCGATTCCTGGGAGACCAGTAGTAGTTTTCGAAGCACATCTGGAGGCATTCTGTAATCTGTGGACCTTCAGAGTGTTGAAGAAACAGGGAAATTGCATCGGTATTGAATACAACAGGCATCGTGGGGCTTTTATTCCATGGGAGTAATGTCTCAAACTGTCTACGATTTCATCGATTCCTGGGAGACAAGTAGTAGTTTTCGAAGCACATATGGAGTCATTCTGTTATCTGTGGACCTTCAGAGTGTTGAAGAAACAGGGAAATTGCATCGGTATTGAATACAACAGGCATCGTATGGCTTTTATTCCATGGGAGTAATGTCTAAAACTGTCTACGCTTTGATCGATTCCTGGGAGAGCAGTAGTAGTTTTCGAAGCGCATCTGGAGGCATTCTGTAATCTGTGGACCTTCAGAGTGTTGAAGAAACAGGGAAATTGCATCGGTATTAAATACAACAAGCATCCTGGTGCTTTTGTTCCATGGGAGTAATGTCTCAAATTGTCTATGTTTTGATCAATTCCTGGGAGACCAGTAGTAGTTTTCGAGGCACATCTGGAGGCATTCTGTAATCTGTGGACCTTCAGAGTGTTGAAGAAACAGGGAAATTGCATCGGTATTGAATACAACAGGCATCGTATGGCTTTTATTCCATGGGAGTAATGTCTCAAACTGTCTATGCTTTAATCGATTCCTGGGAGACCAGTAGTAGTTTTCGAAGCACATCTGGAGGCATTCTGTAATCTGTGGACCTTCAGAGTGTTGAAGAAACAGGGAAATTGCATCGGTATTGAATACAACAGGCATCGTGGGGCTTTTATTCCATGGGAGTAATGTCTCAAACTGTCTACGATTTCATCGATTCCTGGGAGACAAGTAGTAGTTTTCGAAGCACATATGGAGTCATTCTGTTATCTGTGGACCTTCAGAGTGTTGAAGAAACAGGGAAATTGCATCGGTATTGAATACAACAGGCATCGTATGGCTTTTATTCCATGGGAGTAATGTCTAAAACTGTCTACGCTTTGATCGATTCCTGGGAGAGCAGTAGTAGTTTTCGAAGCGCATCTGGAGGCATTCTGTAATCTGTGGACCTTCAGAGTGTTGAAGAAACAGGGAAATTGCATCGGTATTAAATACAACAAGCATCCTGGTGCTTTTATTCCATGGGAGTAATGTCTCAAATTGTCTATGTTTTGATCAATTCCTGGGAGACCAGTAGTAGTTTTCGAGGCACATCTGGAGGCATTCTGTAATCTGTGGACCTTCAGAGTGTTGAAGAAACAGGGAAATTGCATCGGTATTGAATACAACAGGCATCGTATGGCTTTTATTCCATGGGAGTAATGTCTCAAACTGTCTATGCTTTAATCGATTCCTGGGAGACCAGTAGTAGTTTTCGAAGCACATCTGGAGGCATTCTGTAATCTGTGGACCTTCAGAGTGTTGAAGAAACAGGGAAATTGCATCGGTATTGAATACAACAGGCATCGTGGGGCTTTTATTCCATGGGAGTAATGTCTCAAATTGTCTACGCTTTCATCGATTCCTGGGAGACAAGTAGTAGTTTTCGAAGCACATATGGAGGCATTCTGTTATATGTGGAACTTCAGAGTCTTGAAGAAACAGGGAAATTGCATGTGTATTGAATACAACAGGCACCATGGGGCTTTTATTCCATGGGAGTAATGTCTCAAACTGTCTATGCTTTCATCGATTCCTGGGAGACAAGTAGTAGTTTTCGAAGCACATATGGAGGCATTCTGTTATCTCTGGACCTTCAAAGTGTTGAAGAAACAGGGAAATTGCATCGGCATTGAATACAACAAGCACCATGGGGCTTTTATTCCATGGGAGTAATGTCTCAAACTGTCTACGCTTTGATCGATTCCTGGGAGACCAGTAGTAGTTTTCGAAGCACATCTGGAGGCATTCTGTAATCTGTGGACCTTCGGAGTGTTGAAGAGGCAGGGAAATTGCATCGGTATTGAATACAACGGGAACCTTTGGCTTTTATTCCATGGGGGTAATGTCTCAAACTGTGTATGCTTTGATCGATTCCTGGGAGACCAGTAGTAGTTTTCGAAGCACATATGGAGGTATTCTGTAATCTGTGGACCTTCAGAGTGTTGAAGAAACAGGGAAATTGCATCGGTATTGAATACAAGAGGCATCGTGGGGCTTTTATTCCATGGGAGTAATGTCTCAAACTGTCTACGCTTTCATCGATTCCTGGGAGACAAGTAGTAGTTTTCGAAGCACATCTGGAGGCATTCTGTAATCTGTGGACCTTCAGAGTGTTGAAGAAACAGGGAAATTGCATCGGTATTGTATACAACAGGCACCATGGGGCTTTTATTCCATGGGAGTAATGTCTCAAACTTTCTATGCTTTGATTGATTCCTGGGAAACCAGTAGTAGTTTTCGAAGCACATCTGGAGGCATTCTGTAATCTGTGGACCTTCAGAGTGTTGAAGAAACAGGGAAATTGCATCGGTATTAAATACAACAGGCATCCTGGGGCTTTTATTCCATGGGAGTAATGTCTCAAACTGTCTATGCTTTGATCGATTCCTGGGAGACCAGTAGTAGTTTTCGAAGCGCATCTGGAGGCATTCTGTAATCTGTGGACCTTCAGAGTGTTGAAGAAACAGGGAAATTGCATCGGTATTGAATACAACAGGCATCGTATGGCTTTTATTCCATGGGAGTAATGTCTCAAACTGTCTATGCTTTGATCGATTCCTGGGAGACCAGTAGTAGTTTTCGAAGCGCATCTGGAGGCATTCTGTAATCTGTGGACCTTCAGAGTGTTGAAGAAACAGGGAAATTGGATCGGTATTGAATACAACATTCATCGTGGGGCTTTTATTCCATGGGAGTAATGTCTCAAACTGTCTATGCTTTGATCGATTCCTGGGAGACCAGTAGTAGTTTTCGAAGCACATCTGGAGGCATTCTGTAATCTGTGGACCTTCAGAGTGTTGAAGAAACAGGGAAATTGCATCGGTATTGAATACAACAGGCATCGTGGGGCTTTTATTCCATGGGAGTAATGTCTCAAACTGTCTACGCTTTCATCGATTCCTGGGAGACAAGTAGTAGTTTTCGAAGCACATATGGAGGCATTATGTTATATGTGGACCTTCAGAGTGTTGAAGAAACAGGGAAATTGCATCGGTATTGAATACAACATCACCATGGGGCTTTTATTCCATGGGAGTAATGTCTCAAACTGTCTATGCTTTGATCGATTCCTGGGAGACCAGTATTAGTTTTCGAAGCACATATGGAGGCATTCTGTTATCTGTGGACCTTCAGAGTGTTGAAGAAACAGGGAAATTGCATCGGCATTGAATACAACAAGCACCATGGGGCTTTTATTCCATGGGAGTAATGTCTCAAACTGTCTACGCTTTGATCGATTCCTGGGAGACCAGTAGTAGTTTTCGAAGCACATCTGGAGGCATTCTGTAATCTGTGGACCTTCGGAGTGTTGAAGAAACAGGGAAATTGCATCGGTATTGAATACAACAGGCATCGTGGGGCTTTTATTCCATGGGAGTAATGTCTCAAACTGTCTATGCTTTGATCGATTCCTGGGAGACCAGTAGTAGTTTTCGAAGCACATCTGGAATCATTCTGTAATCTGTGGACCTTCAGAGTGTTGAAGAAACAGGGAAATTGCATCGGTATTGAATACAACAGGCATCGTGGGGCTTTTATTCCATGGGAGTAATGTCTCAAACTGTCTACGCTTTCATCGATTCCTGGGAGACAAGTAGTTGTTTTCGAAGCACATATGGAGTCATTCTGTTATCCGTGAACCTTCAGAGTGTTGAAGAAACAGGGAAATTGCATCGGTATTGAATACAATAGACATCGTGGGGCTTTTATTCCATGGGAGTAACGTCTCAAACTGTCTATGCTTTCATCAACTCCTGGGAGACCAGTAGTAGGTTTCGAAGCACATCTGGAGGTATTCTGTAATCTGTGGTCCTTCAGAGTGTTGATGAAACACAGATATTGCATCGGTATTGAATACAACAGGCAATATGGTGCTTTTATTCCATGGGAGTAATGTCTCACACTGTCTACGCTTTCATCGATTTCTGGGAGACAAGTAGTAGTTTTCGAAGCACATCTGGAGGCATTCTGTAATCTGTGGACCTTCAGAGTGTTGAAGTAACAGGGAAATTGCATTGGTATTGAATACAACAAGCACCATGGGTCTTTTATTCCATGGGAGTAATGTCTCAAACTGTCTATGCTTTGATCGATTCCTGGGAGACCAGTAGTAGTTTTCGAAGCACATCTGGAATCATTCTGTAATCTGTGGACCTTCAGAGTGTTGAAGAAACAGGGAAATTGCATCGGTATTGAATACAACAGGCATCGTGGGGCTTTTATTCCATGGGAGTAATGTCTCAAACTGTCTATGCTTTGATCGATTCCTGGGAGACCAGTAGTAGTTTTCGAAGCGCATCTGGAGGCATTCTGTAATCTGTGGACCTTCAAAATGTTGAAGAAACAGGGAAATTGCATCGGTATTGAATACAACAGGCATCGTGGGGCTTTTATTCCATGGGAGTAATGTCTCAAACTGTCTATGCTTTGATCGATTCCTGGGAGACCAGTAGTAGTTTTCGAAGCACATCTGGAGGCATTCTGTAATCTGTGGACCTTCAGAGTGTTGAAGAAACAGGGAAATTGCATCGGTATTGAATACAACAGGCATCGTGGGGCTTTTATTCCATGGGAGTAATGTCTCAAACTGTCTACGCTTTCATCGATTCCTGGGAGACAAGTAGTAGTTTTCGAAGCACATATGGAGGCATTCTGTTATATGTGGACCTTCAGAGTGTTGAAGAAACAGGGAAATTGCATCGGTATAGAATACAACAAGCACCATGGGGCTTTTATTCCATGGGAGTAATGTCTCAAAGTGTCTACGCTTTGATCGATTCCTGGGAGACCAGTAGTAGTTTTCGAAGCACATCTGGAGGCATTCTGTAATCTGTGGACCTTCGGAGTGTTGAAGAAACAGGGAAATTGCATCGGTATTGAATACAACAGGCATCGTGGGGCTTTTATTCCATGGGAGTAATGTCTCAAACTGTCTATGCTTTGATCGATTCCTGGGAGACCAGTAGTAGTTTTCGAAGCACATCTGGAATCATTCTGTAATCTGTGGACCTTCAGAGTGTTGAAGAAACAGGGAAATTGCATCGGTATTGAATACAACAGGCATCGTGGGGCTTTTATTCCATGATAGTAATGTCACAAACTGTCTACGCTTTCATCGATTCCTGGGAGACAAGTAGTAGTTTTCGAAGCACATATGGAGTCATTCTGTTATCCGTGAACCTTCAGAGTGTTGAAGAAACAGGGAAATTGCATCGGTATTGAATACAATAGTCATCGTGGGGCTTTTATTCCATGGGAGTAATGTCTCAAACTGTCTATGCTTTCATCAACTCCTGGGAGACCAGTAGTAGGTTTCGAAGCACATCTGGAGGTATTCTGTAATCTGTGGTCCTTCAGAGTGTTGATGAAACACAGATATTGCATCGGTATTGAATACAACAGGCAATATGGTGCTTTTATTCCATGGGAGTAATGTCTCACACTGTCTACGCTTTCATCGATTTCTGGGAGACAAGTAGTAGTTTTCGAAGCACATCTGGAGGCATTCTGTAATCTGTGGACCTTCAGAGTATTGAAGAAACAGGGAAATTGCATCGGTATTGAATACAACAAGCATCGTGGGGCTTTTATTCCATGGGAGTAATGTCTCAAACTGTCTATGCTTTGATCGATTCCTGGGAGACCAGTAGTAGGTTTCGAAGCACATCTGGAGGCATTCTGTAAGCTGTGGACCTTCAGAGTGTTGAAGAAACAGGGAAATTGCATCGGTATTGAATACAACAGGCATCGTGGGGCTTTTATTCCATGGGAGTAATGTCTCAAACTGTCTATGCTTTGATCGATTCCTGGGAAACCAGTAGTAGGTATCGAAGCACATCTGGAGGCATTCTGTAATCTGTGGACCTTCAGAGTGTTGAAGAAACAGGGAAATTGCATCGGTATTGAATAAAACAGGCATCGTGGGGCTTTTATTCCATGGGAGCAACGTCTCAAACTATCTATGCTTTGATCGATTCCTGGGAGACCAGTAGTAGTTTTCGAAGCACATCTGGAGGCATTCTGTAATCTGTGGACCTTCAGAGTGTTGAAGAAACAGGGAAATTGCATCGGTATTGAATACAACAGGCATCGTGGGGCTTTTATTCCATGGGAGTAAAGTCTCAAACTGTCTACGCTTTCATCGATTCCTGGGAGACAAGTAGTAGTTTTCGAAGCACATATGGAGTCATTCTGTTATCTGTGGACCTTCAGAGTTTTGAAGAAACAGGGAAATTGCATCGGTATTGAATACAACAGGCACCATGGGGCTTTTATTCCATGGGAGTAATGTCTCAAACTGTCTACGCTTTCATCGATTCCTGGGAGACAAGTAGTAGTTTTCGAAGCACATCTGGAGGCATTCTGTAATCTGTGGACCTTCAGAGTGTTGAAGAAACAGGGAAATTGCATCGGTATTGAATACAACAGGCACCATGGGGCTTTTATTCCATGGGAGTAATGTCTCAAACTGTCTATGCTTTGATCGATTCCTGGGAAACCAGTAGTAGTTTTCGAAGCACATATGGAGGCATTCTGTAATCTGTGGACCTTCAGAGTGTTGAAGAAACAGGGAAATTGCATCGGTATTGAATACAACAGGCATCGTGGGGCTTTTATTCCATGGGAGTAATGTCTCAAATTGTCTATGTTTTGATCAATTCCTGGGAGACCAGTAGTAGTTTTCGAAGCACATCTGGAGGCATTCTGTAATCTGTGGACCTTCAGAGTGTTGAAGAAACTGGGAAATTGCATTGGTATTGAATACAACAGGCATCGTGGGGCTTTTATTCCATGGGAGTAATGTCTCAAACTGTCTATGCTTTGATCGATTCCTGGGAGACCAGTAGTAGTTTTCGAAGCGAATCTGGAGGCATTCTGTAATCTGTGGACCTTCAGAGTGTTGAAGAAACAGGGAAATTGCATCTTTATTGAATACAACATTCATCGTGGGGCTTTTATTCCATGGGAGTAATGTCTCAAACTGTCTATGCTTTGATCGATTCCTGGGAGACCAGTAGTAGTTTTCGAAGCACATCTGGAGGCATTCTGTAATCTGAGGACCTTCAGAGTGTTGATGAAACACAGATATTGCATCGGTATTGAATACAACAGGCACCATGGGGCTTTTATTCCATGGGAGTAATGTCTCAAACTGTCTACGCTTTCATCGATTCCTGGGAGACAAGTTGTAGTTTTCGAAGCACATCTCGAGGCATTCTGTTATCTGTGGACCTTCAGAGTGTTGAAGAAACAGGGAAATTGCATCGGTTTCGAATACAAGAGGCACCATGGGGCTTTTATTCCATGGGAGTAATGTCTCAAACTGTCTACGCTTTCATCGATTCCTGGGAGACAAGTAGTAGTTTTCCAAGCACATATGGAGGCATTCTGTTATATGTGGACCTTCAGAGTGTTGAAGAAACAGGGAAATTGCATCGGTATTGAATACAACAGGCACCATGGGGCTTTTATTCCATGTGAGTAATGTCTCAAACTGTCTATGCTTTCATCGATTCCTGGGAGACAAGTAGTAGTTTTCGAAGCACATCTGGAGGCATTCTGTTATCTGTGGACCTTCAGAGTATTTAAGAAACAGGGAAATTGCATCGGCATTGAATACAACAAGCACCATGGGGCTTTTATTCCATGGGAGTAATGTCTCAAACTGTCTACGCTTTCATCGTTTCCTGGGAGACCAGTAGTAGTTTTCGAAGCACATCTGGAGGCATTCTGTAATCTGTGGACCTTCGGAGTGTTGAAGAAACAGGGAAATTGCATCGGTATTGAATACAACAGGCATCGTGGGGCTTTTATTCCATGGGAGTAATGTCTCAAACTGTCTATGCTTTGATCGATTCCTGGGAGACCAGTAGCAGTTTTCGAAGCACATCTGGAGGCATTCTGTAATCTGTGGACCTTCAGAGTGTTGAAGAAACAGGGAAATTGCATCGGTATTGAATACAACAGGCATCGTGGGGCTTTTATTCCATGGGAGTAATGTCTCAAACTGTCTATGCTTTGATCGATTCCTGGGAAACCAGTAGTAGGTTTCGAAGCACATCTGGAGGTATTCTGTAATCTGTGGTCCTTCAGAGTGTTGGAGAAACAGGGAAATTGCATCGGTATTGAATACAACAGGCATCGTGGGGCTTTTATTCCATGGGAGTAATGTCTCAAACTGTCTATGCTTTGATCGATTCCTGGGAGACAAGTAGTAGTTTTCGAAGCACATCTCGAGGCATTCTGTTATCTGTGGACCTTCAGAGTGTTGAAGAAACAGGGAAATTGCATCGGTTTCGAATACAACAGGCACCATGGGTCTTTTATTCCATGGGAGTAATGTCTCAAACTGTCTATGCTTTGATCGATTCCTGGGAAACCAGTAGTAGGTTTCGAAGCACATCAGGAGGCATTCTGTAATCTGTGGACCTTCAGAGTGTTGAAGAAACAGGGAAATTGCATCGGTATTGAATACAACAGGCATCGTGGGGCTTTTATTCCATGGGAGTAATGTCTCAAACTGTCTATGTTTTGATCGATTCCTGGGAGACAAGTAGTAGTTTTCGAAGCACATCTCAAGGCATTCTGTTATCTGTGGACCTTCAGAGTGTTGAAGAAACAGGGAAATTGCATCGGTTTCGAATACAACAGGCACCATGGGTCTTTTATTCCATGGGAGTAATGTCTCAAACTGTCTATGCTTTGATCGATTCCTGGGAAACCAGTAGTAGGTTTCGAAGCACATCTGGAGGCATTCTGTAATCTGTGGACCTTCAGAGTGTTGAAGAAACAGGGAAATTGCATCGGTATTGAATACAACAGGCACCATGGGGCTTTTATTCCATGGGAGTAATGTCTCAAACTGTCTATGCTTTGATCGATTCCTGGGAAACCAGTAGTAGTTTTCGAAGCACATATGGAGGCATTCTGTAATCTGTGGACCTTCAGAGTGTTGAAGAAACAGGGAAATTGCATCGGTATTGAATACAACAGGCATCGTGGGGCTTTTATTCCATGGGAGTAATGTCTCAAATTGTCTATGCTTTGATCAATTCCTGGGAGACCAGTAGTAGTTTTCGAAGCACATCTGGAGGCATTCTGTAATCTGTGGACCTTCAGAGTGTTGAAGAAACTGGGAAATTGCATCGGTATTGAATACAATCGGCATCGTGGGGCTTTTATTCCATGGGAGTAATGTCTCAAACTGTCTATGCTTTGATCGATTCCTGGGAGACCAGTAGTAGTTTTCAAAGCGCATCTGGAGGCATTCTGTAATCTGTGGACCTTCAGAGTGTTGAAGAAACAGGGAAATTGCATCTTTATTGAATACAACATTCATCGTGGGGCTTTTATTCCATGGGAGTAATGTCTCAAACTGTCTATGCTTTGATCGATTCCTGGGAGACCAGTAGTAGTTTTCGAAGCACATCTGGAGGCATTCTGTAATCTGAGGACCTTCAGAGTGTTGATGAAACACAGATATTGCATCGGTATTGAATACAACAGGCACCATGGGGCTTTTATTCCATGGGAGTAATGTCTTAAACTGTCTACGCTTTCATCGATTCCTGGGAGACAAGTTGTAGTTTTCGAAGCACATCTCGAGGCATTCTGTTATCTGTGGACCTTCAGAGTGTTGAAGAAACAGGGAAATTGCATCGGTTTCGAATACAAGAGGCACCATGGGGCTTTTATTCCATGGGAGTAATGTCTCAAACTGTCTACGCTTTCATCGATTCCTGGGAGACAAGTAGTAGTTTTCCAAGCACATATGGAGGCATTCTGTTATATGTGGACCTTCAGAGTGTTGAAGAAACAGGGAAATTGCATCGGTATTGAATACAACAGGCACCATGGGGCTTTTATTCCATGGGAGTAATGTCTCAAACTGTCTACGCTTTGATCGATTCCTGGGAGACCAGTAGTAGTTTTCGAAGCACATCTGGAGGCATTCTGTAATCTGTGGACCTTCGGAGTGTTGAAGAAACAGGGAAATTGCATCGGTATTGAATACAACAGGCATCGTGGGGCTTTTATTCCATGGGAGTAATGTCTCAAACTGTCTATGCTTTGATCGATTCCTGGGAGACCAGTAGTAGTTTTCGAAGCACATCTGGAATCATTCTGTAATCTGTGGACCTTCAGAGTGTTGAAGAAACAGGGAAATTGCATCGGTATTGAATACAACAGGCATCGTGGGGCTTTTATTCCATGATAGTAATGTCACAAACTGTCTACGCTTTGATCGATTCCTGGGAGACCAGTAGTAGTTTTCGAAGCACATATGGAGGTATTCTGTAATCTGTGGACCTTCAGAGTGTTGAAGAAACATGGAAATTGTATCGGTATTCAATACAAGAGGCATCGTGGGGCTTTTATTCCATGGGAGTAATGTCTCAAACTGTCTATGCTGTGATCGATTCCTGGGAGACCAGTAGTAGTTTTCGAAGCACATCTGGAGGCATTCTGTAATCTGTGGACCATCAGAGTGTTGATGAAACACAGATATTGCATCGGTATTGAATACAACAGGCACCACGGGGCTTTTATTCCATCTGAGTAATGTCTCAAACTGTCTACGCTTTCATCGATTCCTGGGAGACAAGTAGTAGTTTTCGAAGCACATATGGAGGCATTCTGTTATCCGTGAACCTTCAGAGTGTTGAAGAAACAGGGAAATTGCATCGGTATTGAATACAATAGTCATCGTGGGGCCTTTATTCCATGGGAGTAATGTCTCAAACTGTCTATGCTTTCATCAAATCCTGGGAGACCAGTAGTAGGTTTCGAAGCACATCTGGAGGTATTCTGTAATCTGTGGTCCTTCAGAGTGTTGATGAAACACAGATATTGCATCGGTATTGAATACAACAGGCAATATGGTGCTTTTATTCCATGGGAGTAATGTCTCACACTGTCTACGCTTTCATCGATTTCTGGGAGACAAGTAGTAGTTTTCGAAGCACATCTGGAGGCATTCTGTAAGCTGTGGACCTTCAGAGTGTTGAAGAAACAGGGAAATTGCATCGGTATTGAATACAACAGGCATCGTGGGGCTTTTATTCCATGGGAGTAATGTCTCAAACTGTCTATGCTTTGATCGATTCCTGGGAAACCAGTAGTAGGTATCGAAGCACATCTGGAGGCATTCTGTAATCTGTGGACCTTCAGAGTGTTGAAGAAACAGGGAAATTGCATCGGTATTGAATAAAACAGGCATCGTGGGGCTTTTATTCCATGGGAGTAACGTCTCAAACTGTCTATGCTTTGATCGATTCCTGGGAGACCAGTAGTAGTTTTCGAAGCACATCTGGAGGCATTCTGTAATCTGTGGACCTTCAGAGTGTTGAAGAAACAGGGAAATTGCATCGGTATTGAATACAACAGGCATCGTGGGGCTTTTATTCCATGGGAGTAATGTCTCAAACTGTCTATGCTTTGATCGATTCCTGGGAGACCAGTACTTGTTTTCGAAGCACATCTGAAGGCATTCTGTAATCTGTGGACCTTCAGAGTGTTGAAGAAACAGGGAAATTGCATCGGTATTGAATACAACAGGCATCGTGGGGCTTTTATTCCATGGGAGTAAAGTCTCAAACTGTCTACGCTTTCATCGATTCCTGGGAGACAAGTAGTAGTTTTCGAAGCACATATGGAGTCATTCTGTTATCTGTGGACCTTCAGAGTATTGAAGAAACAGGGAAATTGCATCGGTATTGAATACAACAGGCACCATGGGGATTTTATTCCATGGGAGTAATGTCTCAAACTGTCTACGCTTTCATCGATTCCTGGGAGACAAGTAGTAGTTTTCGAAGCACATCTGGAGGCATTCTGTAATCTGTGGACCTTCAGAGTGTTGAAGAAACAGGGAAATTGCACCGGTATTGAATACAACAGGCACCATGGGGCTTTTATTCCATGGGAGTAATGTCTCAAACTGTCTATGCTTTGATCGATTCCTGGGAAACCAGTAGTAGTTTTCGAAGCACATATGGAGGCATTCTGTAATCTGTGGACCTTCAGAGTGTTGAAGAAACAGGGAAATTGCATCGGTATTGAATACAACAGGCATCGTGGGGCTTTTATTCCATGGGAGTAATGTCTCAAATTGTCTATGCTTTGATCAATTCCTGGGAGACCAGTAGTAGTTTTCGAAGCACATCTGGAGGCATTCTGTAATCTGTGGACCTTCAGAGTGTTGACGAAACAGGGAAATTGCATCGGTATTGAATACAACGGGCATCGTGGGGCTTTTATTCCATGGGAGTAATGTCTCAAACTGTCTATGCTTTGATCGATTCCTGGGAGACCAGTAGTAGTTTTCGAAGCGCATCTGGAGGCATTCTGTAATCTGTGGACCTTCAGAGTGTTGAAGAAACAGGGAAATTGCATCTTTATTGAATACAACATTCATCGTGGGGCTTTTATTCCATGGGAGTAATGTCTCAAACTGTCTATGCTTTGATCGATTCCTGGGAGAACAGTAGTATTTTTCGAAGCACATCTGGAGGCATTCTGTAATCTGAGGACCTTCAGAGTGTTGATGAAACACAGATATTGCATCGGTATTGAATACAACAGGCACCATGGGGCTTTTATTCCATGGGAGTAATGTCTCAAACTGTCTACGCTTTCATCGATTCCTGGGAGACAAGTTGTAGTTTTCGAAGCACATCTCGAGGCATTCTGTTATCTGTGGACCTTCAGAGTGTTGAAGAAACAGGGAAATTGCATCGGTTTCGAATACAAGAGGCACCATGGGGCTTTTATTCCATGGGAGTAATGTCTCAAACTGTCTACGCTTTCATCGATTCCTGGGAGACAAGTAGTAGTTTTCCAAGCACATATGGAGGCATTCTGTTATATGTGGACCTTCAGAGTGTTGAAGAAACAGGGAAATTGCATCGGTATTGAATACAACAGGCACCATGGGGCTTTTATTCCATGGGAGTAATGTCTCAAACTGTCTAAGCTTTCATCGATTCCTGGGAGACAAGTAGTAGTTTTCGAAGCACATTTGGAGGCATTCTGTTATCTGTGGACCTTCAGAGTATTGAAGAAACAGGGAAATTGCATCGGCATTGAATACAACAAGCACCATGGGTCGTTTATTCCATGGGAGTAATGTCTCAAACTGTCTACGCTTTCATCGATTCCTGGGAGACCAGTAGTAGTTTTCGAAGCACATCTGGAGGCATTCTGTAATCTGTGGACCTTCGGAGTGTTGAAGAAACAGGGAAATTGCATCGGTATTGAATACAACAGGCATCGTGGGGCTTTTATTCCATGGGAGTAATGTCTCAAACTGTCTATGCTTTGATCGATTCCTGGGAGACCAGTAGTAGTTTTCGAAGCACATCTGGAGGCATTCTGTAATCTGTGGACCTTCAGAGTGTTGAAGAAACAGGGAAATTGCATCGGTATTGAATACAACAGGCATCGTGGGGCTTTTATTCCATGGGAGTAATGTCTCAAACTGTCTATGCTTTGATCGATTCCTGGGAAACCAGTAGTAGGTTTCGAAGCACATCTGGAGGTATTCTGTAATCTGTGGTCCTTCAGAGTGTTGAAGAAACAGGGAAATTGCATCGGTATTGAATACAACAGGCATCGTGGGGCTTTTGTTCCATGGGAGTAATGTCTCAAACTGTCTAAGCTTTGATCGATTCCTGGGAGACAAGTAGTAGTTTTCGAAGCACATCTGGAGGCATTCTGTTATCTGTGGACCTTCAGAGTGTTGAAGAAACAGGGAAATTGCATCGGTTTCGAATACAACAGGCACCATGGGTCTTTTATTCCATGGGAGTAATGTCTCAAACTGTCTATGCTTTGATCGATTCCTGGGAAACCAGTAGTAGGTTTCGAAGCACATCAGGAGGCATTCT
The DNA here is from genome assembly GCF_023897955.1 of Schistocerca gregaria. NCBI lineage: Eukaryota > Metazoa > Arthropoda > Insecta > Orthoptera > Acrididae > Schistocerca > Schistocerca gregaria. Next base: position 30,844,149 of record NC_064930.1, read on the forward strand.
GTAATCTGTGGACCTTCAGAGTGTTGAAGAAACAGGGAAATTGCATCGGTATTGAATACAACAGGCATCGTGGGGCTTTTATTCCATGGGAGTAATGTCTCAAACTGTCTATGCTTTGATCGATTCCTGGGAAACCAGTAGTAGTTTTCGAAGCACATATGGAGGCATTCTGTAATCTGTGGACCTTCAGAGTGTTGAAGAAACAGGGAAATTGCATCGGTATTGAATACAACAGGCATCGTGGGGCTTTTATTCCATGGGAGTAATGTCTCAAATTGTCTATGCTTTGATCGATTCCTGGGAGACCAGTAGTAGTTTTCGAAGCACATCTGGAGGCATTCTGTAATCTGTGGACCTTCAGAGTGTTGAAGAAACAGGGAAATTGCATCGGTATTGAATACAACAGGCATCGTGGGGCTTTTATTCCATGGGAGTAATGTCTCAAACTGTCTATGCTTTGATCGATTCCTGGGAGACCAGTAGTAGTTTTCGAAGCGCATCTGGAGGCATTCTGTAATCTGTGGACCTTCAGAGTGTTGAAGAAACAGGGAAATTGCATCTTTATTGAATACAACATTCATCGTGGGGCTTTTATTCCATGGGAGTAACGTCTCAAACTGTCTATGCTTTGATCGATTCCTGGGAGACCAGTAGTTGTTTTCGAAGCACATCTGGAGGCATTCTGTAATCTGAGGACCTTCAGAGTGTTGATGAAACACAGATATTGCATCGGTATTGAATACAACAGGCACCATGGGGCTTTTATTCCATGGGAGTAATGTCTCAAACTGTCTACGCTTTCATCGATTCCTGGGAGACAAGTTGTAGTTTTCGAAGCACATCTCGAGGCATTCTGTTATCTGTGGACCTTCAGAGTGTTGAAGAAACAGGGAAATTGCATCGGTTTCGAATACAAGAGGCACCATGGGGCTTTTATTCCATGGGAGTAATGTCTCAAACTGTCTACGCTTTCATCGATTCCTGGGAGACAAGTAGTAGTTTTCCAAGCACATATGGAGGCATTCTGTTATATGTGGACCTTCAGAGTGTTGAAGAAACAGGGAAATTGCATCGGTATTGCATACAACAGGCATCGTGGGGCTTTTATTCCATGGGAGTAATGTCTCAAACTGTCTATGCTTTCATCGATTCCTGGGAGACAAGTAGTAGTTTTCGAAGCACATCTCGAGGCATTCTGTTATCTGTGGACCTTCAGAGTATTGAAGAAACAGGGAAATTGCATCGGCATTGAATACAACAAGCACCATGGGGCTTTTATTCAATGGGAGTAATGTCTCAAACTGTCTACACTTTCATCGATTCCTGGGAGACCAGTAGTAGTTTTCGAAGCACATCTGGAGGCATTCTGTAATCTGTGGACCTTCGGAGTGTTGAAGAAACAGGGAAATTGCATCGGTATTGAATACAACAGGCATCGTGGGGCTTTTATTCCATGGGAGTAATGTCTCAAACTGTCTATGCATTGATCGATTCCTGGGAGACCAGTAGTAGTTTTCGAAGCACATCTGGAGGCATTCTGTAATCTGTGGACCTTCAGAGTGTTGAAGAAACAGGGAAATTGCATCGGTATTGAATACAACAGGCATCGTGGGGCTTTTATTCCACGGGAGTAATGTCTCAAACTATCTACGCTTTCATCGATTCCTGGGAGACCAGTAGTAGTTTTCGAAGCACATATGGAGGCATTCTGTTATCTATGGACCTTCAGAGTGTTGAAGAAACAGGGAAATTGCATCGGTATTGAATACAACAGGCATCGTGGGGCTTTTATTCCATGGGAGTAATGTTTCAAACTGTCTATGCTTTGATCGATTCCTGGGAAACCAGTAGTAGGTTTCGAAGCACATCTGGAGGTATTCTGTAATCTGTGGTCCTTCAGAGTGTTGAAGAAACAGGGAAATTGCATCGGTATTGAATACAACAGGCATCGTGGGGCTTATATTCCATGGGAGTAATGTCTCAAACTGTCTATGCTTTGATCGATTCCTGGGAGACAAGTAGTAGTTTTCGAAGCACATCTCGAGGCATTCTGTTATCTGTGGACCTTCAGAGTGTTGAAGAAACAGGGAAATTGCATCGGTTTCGAATACAACAGGCACCATGGGTCTTTTATTCCATGGGAGTAATGTCTCAAACTGTCTATGCTTTGATCGATTCCTGGGAAACCAGTAGTAGCTTTCGAAGCACATCAGGAGGCATTCTGTAATCTGTGGACCTTCAGAGTGTTGAAGAAACAGGGAAATTGCATCGGTATTGAATACAACAGGCATCGTGGGGCTTTTATTCCATGGGAGTAATGTCTCAAACTGTCTATGCTTTGATCGATTCCTGGGAGACAAGTAGTAGTTTTCGAAGCACATCTGGAGGCATTCTATAATCTGTAGACCTTCAGAGTGTTGAAAAAACAGGGAAATTGCATCGGTTTCGAATACAACAGGCACCATGGGTCTTTTATTCCATGGGAGTAATGTCTCAAACTGTCTATGCTTTGATCGATTCCTGGGAAACCAGTAGTAGGTTTCGAAGCACATCAGGAGGCATTCTGTAATCTGTGGACCTTCAGAGTGTTGAAGAAACAGGGAAATTGCATCGGTATTGAATACAACAGGCACCATGTGGCTTTTATTCCATGGGAGTAATGTCTCAAACTGTCTATGCTTTGATCGATTCCTGGGAAACCAGTAGTAGTTTTCGAAGCACATATGGAGGCATTCTGTAACCTGTGGACCTTCAGAGTGTTGAAGAAACAGGGAAATTGCATCGGTATTGAATACAACAGGCATCGTGGTGCTTTTATTCCATGGGAGTAATGTCTCAAATTGTCTATGCTTTGATCAATTCCTGGGAGACCAGTAGTAGTTTTCGAAGCACATCTGGAGGCATTCTGTAATCTGTGGACCTTCAGAGAGTTGAAGAAACAGGGAAATTGCATCGGTATTGAATACAACAGGCATCGTGGGGCTTTTATTCCATGGGAGTAATGTCTCAAACTGTGTATGCTTTGATCGATTCCTGGGAGACCAGTAGTAGTTTTCGAAGCGCATCTGGAGGCATTCTGTAATCTGTGGACCTTCAGAGTGTTGAAGAAACAGGGAAATTGCATCTTTATTGAATACAACATTCATCGTGGCGCTTTTATTCCATGGGATTAATGTCTCAAACTGTCTATGCTTTGATCGATTCCTGGGAGACCAGTAGTAGTTTTCGAAGCACATTTCGAGGCATTCTGTTATCTGTGGACCTTCAGAGTATTGAAGAAACAGGGAAATTGCATCGGCATTGAATACAACAAGCACCATGGGGCTTTTATTCCATGGGAGTAATGTCTCAAACTGTCTACGCTTTCATAGATTCCTGGGAGACCAGTAGTAGTTTTCGAAGCACATCTGGAGGCATTCTGTAATCTGTGGACCTTCGGAGTGTTGAAGAAACAGGGAAATTGCATCGGTATTGAATACAACAGGCATCGTGGGGCTTTTATTCCATGGGAGTAATGTCTCAAACTGTCTATGCTTTGATCGATTCCTGGGAGACCAGTAGTAGTTTTCGAAGCACATCTGGAGGCATTCTGTAATCTGTGGACCTTCAGAGTGTTGAAGAAACAGGGAAATTGCATCGGTATTGAATACAACAGGCATCGTGGGGCTTTTATTCCACGGGAGTAATGTCTCAAACTGTCTACGCTTTCATCGATTCCTGGGAGACCAGTAGTAGTTTTCGAAGCACATATGGAGGCATTCTGTTATCTATGGACCTTCAGAGTGTTGAAGAAACAGGGAAATTGCATCGGTATTGAATACAACAGGCATCGTAGGGCTTTTATTCCATGGGAGTAATGTCTCAAACTGTCTATGCTTTGATCGATTCCTGGGAAACCAGTAGTAGTTTTCGAAGCACATCTGGAGGCATTCTGTATGCTATGCTTTGATCGATTCCTGGGAGACCAGTAGTAGTTTTCGAAGCACATATGGAGGCATTCTGTTATCTGTGCACCTTCAGAGTGTTGAAGAAACAGGGAAATTGCATCGGTATTGAATACAACAGTCATCGTGGGGCTTTTATTCCATGGGAGTAATGTCTCAAACTGTCTACGCTTTCATCGATTCCTGGGAAACTAGTAGTAGTTTTCCAAGCACATATGGAGGCATTCTGTTATCTGTGGACCTTCAGAGTGTTGCAGAAACAGGGTAATTGCATCGGTATTGAATACAACAGGCACCATGGGGCTTTTATTCCATGGGAGTAATGTCTCAAACTGTCTATGCTTTCATCGACTCCTGGGAGACAAGTAGTAGTTTTCGAAGCACATCTGGAGGCATTCTGTAATCTGTGGACCTTCGGAGTGTTGAAGAAACAGGGAAATTGCATCGGTATTGAATACAACAGGCATCGTGGGGCTTTTATTCCATGGGAGTAATGTCTCAAACTGTCTATGCTTTGATCGATTCCTGGGAGACCAGTAGTAGTTTTCGAAGCACATCTGGAGGCATTCTGTAATCTGTGGACCTTCAGAGTGTTGAAGAAACAGGGAAATTGCATCGGTATTGAGTACAACAGGCATCGTGGGGCTTTTATTCCATGGGAGTAATGTCTCAAACTGTCTACGCTTTCATCGATTCCTGGGAAACAAGTAGTAGTTTTCGAAGCACATCTGGAGGCATTCTGTAATCTGTGGACCTTCAGAGTGTTGAAGAAACAGGGAAATTGCATCGGTATTGAATACAACAGGCAAAATGGGGCTTTTATTCCATGGGAGTAATGTCTTAAACTGTCTATGCTTTGAACGATTCCTGGGAGACCAGTAGTAGTTTTCGAAGCACATCTGGAGGCATTCTGTAATCTGTGGACCTTCAGAGTTTTGAAGAAACAGGAAAATTGCATCGGTATTGAATACAACAGGCATCGTGGGGCTTTTATTCCATGGGAGTAATGTCTCAAACTGTCTATGCTTTGATCGATTCCTGGGAGACCAGTAGTAGTTTTCGAAGCACATCTGGAGGCATTCTGTAATCTGTGGACCTTCAGAGTGTTGATGAAACACAGATATTGCATCGGTATTGAATACAACAGGCACCATGGGGCTTTTATTCCATGGGAGTAATGTCTCAAACTGTCTACGCTTTCATCGATTCCTGGGAGACAAGTAGTAGTTTTCGAAGCACATATGGAGGCACTCTGTTATCTGTGGACCTTCAGAGTGTTGAAGAAACAGGGAAATTGCATCGGTATTGAATACAACAGGCAGCGTGGGGCTTCTATTCCATGGGAGTAATGTCTCAAACTGTCTATGCTTTGAACGATTCCTGGGAGACCAGTAGTAGTTTTCGTAGCACATCTGGAGGCATTCTGTAATCTGTGGACCTTCGGAGTCTTGATGAAACACAGGTATTGCATCGGTATCGAATACAACAGGCACCATGGGGCTTTTATTCCATGGGAGTAATGTCTCAAACTGTCTACGCTTTCATCGATTCCTGGGAGACAAGTAGTAGTTTTCCAAGCACATCTGGAGGCATTCTGTTATCTGTGGACCTTCAGAGTATTGAAGAAACAGGGAAATTGCATCGGTTTCGAATACAAGAGGCACCAAGGGGCTTTTATTCCATGGGAGTAATGTCTCAAACTGTCTATGCTTTGATCGATTCCTGGGAAACCAGTAGTAGGTTTCGAAGCATATATGGAGGCATTCTGTAATCTGTGGACCTTCAGAGTGTTGAAGAAACAGGGAAATTGCATCGGTATTGAATACGACAGGCATCGTGGGGCTTTTATTCCATGGGTGTAATGTCTCAAACTGTCTATGCTTTGATCGATTCCTGGGAGACCAGTATTAGTTTTCGAAGCACATCTGGAGGCATTCTGTAATCTGTGGACCTTCAGAGTGTTGAAGAAACAGGGAAATTGCATCGGTATTGAATACAACAGGCATCGTGGGGCTTTTATTCCATGGGAGTAATGTCTCTAACTGTCTACGATTTCATCGATTCCTGGGAGACAAGTAGTAGTTTTCGAAGCACATCTGGAGGCATTCTGTTATCTGTGGACCTTCAGAGTGTTGAAGAAACAGGGAAATTGCATCGGTTTCGAATACAAGAGGCACCATGGGGCTTTTATTCCATGGGAGTAATGTCTCAAACTGTCTACGCTTTCATCGATTCCTGGGAGATCAGTAGTAGTTTTCGAAGCACATCTGGAGGCATTCTGTTATCTGTGGACCTTCAGAGTGTTGAAGAAACAGGGAAATTGCATCGGTTTCGAATACAAGAGGCACCATGGGGCTCTTATTCCATGGGAGTAATGTCTCAAACTGTCTACGCTTTCATCGATTCCTGGGAGACCAGTAGTAGTTTTCGAAGCACATCTGGAGTCATTCTGTAATCTGTGGACCTTCGGAGTGTTGAAGAAACAGGGAAATTGCATCGGTATTGAATACAACAGGCATCGTGGGGCTTTTATTCCATGGGAGTAATGTCTCAAACTGTCTATGCTTTGATCGATTCCTGGGAGACCAGTAGTAGTTTTCGAAGCACATCTGGAGGCATTCTGTAATCTGTGGACCTTCAGAGTGTTGAAGAAACAGGGAAATTGCATCGGTATTGAGTACAACAGGCATCGTGGGGCTTTTATTCCATGGGAGTAATGTCTCAAACTGTCTACGCTTTCATCGATTCCTGGGAAACAAGTAGTAGTTTTCGAAGCACATATGGAGTCATTCTGTTATCTGTGGACCTTCAGAGTGTTGAAGAAACAGGGAAATTGCATCGGTATTGAATACAACAGGCACCATGGGGCTTTTATTCCATGGGAGTAATGTCTCAAACTGTCTACGCTTTCATCGATTAATGGGAGACAAGTAGTAGTTTTCGAAGCACATCTGGAGGCATTCTGTAATCTGTGGACCTTCAGAGTGTTGAAGAAACAGGGAAATTGCATCGGTATTGAATACAACAGGCAAAATGGGGCTTTTATTCCATGGGAGTAATGTCTTAAACTGTCTATGCTTTGAACGATTCCTGGGAGACCAGTAGTAGTTTTCGAAGCACATCTGGAGGCATTCTGTAATCTGTGGACCTTCAGAGTGTTGAAGAAACAGGAAAATTGCATCGGTATTGAATACAACAGGCATCGTGGGGCTTTTATTCCATGGGAGTAATGTCTCAAACTGTCTATGCTTTGATCGATTCCTGGGAGACCAGTAGTAGTTTTCGAAGCACATCTGGAGGCATTCTGTAATCTGTGGACCTTCAGAGTGTTGATGAAACACAGATATTGCATCGGTATTGAATACAACAGGCACCATGGGGCTTTTATTCCATGGGAGTAATGTCTCAAACTGTCTACGCTTTCATCGATTCCTGGGAGACAAGTAGTAGTTTTCGAAGCACATATGGAGGCACTCTGTTATCTGTGGACCTTCAGAGTGTTGAAGAAACAGGGAAATTGCATCGGTATTGAATACAACAGGCAGCGTGGGGCTTCTATTCCATGGGAGTAATGTCTCAAACTGTCTACGCTTTCATCGATTCCTGGGAGACAAGTAGTAGTTTTCGAAGCACATCTGGAGGCATTCTGTAATCTGTGGACCTTCGGAGTCTTGATGAAACACAGGTATTGCATCGGTATTGAATACAACAGGCACCATGGGGCTTTTATTCCATGGGAGTAATGTCTCAAACTGTCTACGCTTTCATCGATTCCTGGGAGACAAGTAGTAGTTTTCCAAGCACATCTGGAGGCATTGTGTTATCTGTGGACCTTCAGAGTGTTGAAGAAACAGGGAAATTGCATCGGTTTCGAATACAAGAGGCACCATGGGGCTTTTATTCCATGGGAGTAATGTCTCAAACTGTCTATGCTTTGATCGATTCCTGGGAAACCAGTAGTAGGTTTCGAAGCACATATGGAGGCATTCTGTAATCTGTGGACCTTCAGAGTGTTGAAGAAACAGGGAAATTGCATCGGTATTGAATACGACAGGCATCGTGGGGCTTTTATTCCATGGGTGTAATGTCTCAAACTGTCTATGCTTTGATCGATTCCTGGGAGACCAGTATTAGTTTTCGAAGCACATCTGGAGGCATTCTGTAATCTGTGGACCTTCAGAGTGTTGAAGAAACACAGATATTGCATCGGTATTGAATACAACGGGCACCATGGGGCTTTTATTCCATGGGAGTAATGTCTCAAACTGTCTATGCTTTGATCGATTCCTGGGAGACCAGTAGTAGATTTCGAAGCACATCTGGAGGCATTCTGTTATCTGTGGACCTTCAGAGTGTTGAAGAAACAGGGAAATTGCATCGGTATTGAATACAACAGGCATCGTGGGGCTTTTATTCCATGGGAGTAATGTCTCTAACTGTCTACGATTTCATCGATTCCTGGGAGACAAGTAGTAGTTTTCGAAGCACATCTGGAGGCATTCTGTTATCTGTGGACCTTCAGAGTGTTGAAGAAACAGGGAAATTGCATCGGTTTCGAATACAAGAGGCACCATGGGGCTTTTATTCCATGGGAGTAATGTCTCAAACTGTCTACGCTTTCATCGATTCCTGGGAGATCAGTAGTAGTTTTCGAAGCACATCTGGAGGCATTCTGTAATCTGTGGACCTTCGGAGTGTTGAAGAAACAGGGAAATTGCATCGGTATTGAATACAAGAGGCACCATGGGGCTTTTATTCCATGGGAGTAATGTCTCAAACTGTCTATGCTTTGATCGATTCCTGGGAAACCAGTAGTAGGTTTCGAAGCACATATGGAGGCATTCTGTAATCTGTGGACCTTCAGAGTGTTGAAGAAACAGGGAAATTGCATCGGTATTGAATACGACAGGCATCGTGGGGCTTTTATTCCATGGGTGTAATGTCTCAAACTGTCTATGCTTTGATCGATTCCTGGGAGACCAGTATTAGTTTTCGAAGCACATCTGGAGGCATTCTGTAATCTGTGGACCTTCAGAGTGTTGAAGAAACAGGGAAATTGCATCGGTATTTAATACAACAGGCATCGTGGGGCTTTTATTCCATGGGAGTAATGTCTCTAACTGTCTACGATTTCATCGATTCCTGGGAGACAAGTAGTAGTTTTCGAAGCACATCTGGAGGCATTCTGTTATCTGTGGACCTTCAGAGTGTTGAAGAAACAGGGAAATTGCATCGGTTTCGAATACAAGAGGCACCATGGGGCTCTTATTCCATGGGAGTAATGTCTCAAACTGTCTACGCTTTCATCGATTCCTGGGAGACCAGTAGTAGTTTTCGAAGCACATCTGGAGGCATTCTGTAATCTGTGGACCTTCGGAGTGTTGAAGAAACAGGGAAATTGCATCGGTATTGAATACAACAGGCATCGTGGGGCTTTTATTCCATGGGAGTAATGTCTCAAACTGTCTATGCTTTGATCGATTCCTGGGAGACCAGTAGTAGTTTTCGAAGCACATCTGGAGGCATTCTGTAATCTGTGGACCTTCAGAGTGTTGAAGAAACAGGGAAATTGCATCGGTATTGAGTACAACAGGCATCGTTGGGCTTTTATTCCATGGGAGTAATGTCTCAAACTGTCTACGCTTTCATCGATTCCTGGGAAACAAGTAGTAGTTTTCGAAGCACATATGGAGTCATTCTGTTATCTGTGGACCTTCAGAGTGTTGAAGAAACAGGGAAATTGCATCGGTATTGAATACAACAGGCACCATGGGGCTTTTATTCCATGGGAGTAATGTCTCAAACTGTCTACGCTTTCATCGATTAATGGGAGACAAGTAGTAGTTTTCGAAGCACATCTGGAGGCATTCTGTAATCTGTGGACCTTCAGAGTGTTGAAGAAACAGGGAAATTGCATCGGTATTGAATACAACAGGCAAAATGGGGCTTTTATTCCATGGGAGTAATGTCTTAAACTGTCTATGCTTTGAACGATTCCTGGGAGACCAGTAGTAGTTTTCGAAGCACATCTGGAGGCATTCTGTAATCTGTGGACCTTCAGAGTGTTGAAGAAACAGGAAAATTGCATCGGTATTGAATACAACAGGCATCGTGGGGCTTTTATTCCATGGGAGTAATGTCTCAAACTGTCTATGCTTTGATCGATTCCTGGGAGACCAGTAGTAGTTTTCGAAGCACATCTGGAGGCATTCTGTAATCTGTGGACCTTCAGAGTGTTGATGAAACACAGATATTGCATCGGTATTGAATACAACAGGCACCATGGGGCTTTTATTCCATGGGAGTAATGTCTCAAACTGTCTACGCTTTCATCGATTCCTGGGAGACAAGTAGTAGTTTTCGAAGCACATATGGAGGCACTCTGTTATCTGTGGACCTTCAGAGTGTTGAAGAAACAGGGAAATTGCATCGGTATTGAATACAACAGGCAGCGTGGGGCTTCTATTCCATGGGAGTAATGTCTCAAACTGTCTATGCTTTGATCGATTCCTGGGAGACCAGTAGTAGTTTTCGTAGATCATCTGGAGGCATTCTGTAATCTGTGGACCTTCGGAGTCTTGATGAAACACAGGTATTGCATCGGTATTGAATACAACAGGCACCATGGGGCTTTTATTCCATGGGAGTAATGTCTCAAACTGTCTACGCTTTCATCGATTCCTGGGAGACAAGTAGTAGTTTTCCAAGCACATCTGGAGGCATTCTGTAATCTGTGGACCTTCAGAGTGTTGAAGAAACACAGATATTGCATCGGTATTGAATACAACGGGCACCATGGGGCTTTTATTCCATGGGAGTAATGTCTCAAACTGTCTATGCTTTGATCGATTCCTGGGAGACCAGTAGTAGATTTCGAAGCACATCTGGAGGCATTCTGTTATCTGTGGACCTTCAGAGTGTTGAAGAAACAGGGAAATTGCATCGGTTTCGAATACAAGAGGCACCATGGGGCTTTTATTCCATGGGAGTAATGTCTCAAACTGTCTATGCTTTGATCGATTCCTGGGAAACCAGTAGTAGGTTTCGAAGCACATATGGAGGCATTCTGTAATCTGTGGACCTTCAGAGTGTTGAAGAAACAGGGAAATTGCATCGGTATTGAATACGACAGGCATAGTGGGGCTTTTATTCCATGGGTGTAATGTCTCAAACTGTCTATGCTTTGATCGATTCCTGGGAGACCAGTATTAGTTTTCGAAGCACATCTGGAGGCATTCTGTAATCTGTGGACCTTCAGAGTGTTGAAGAAACACAGATATTGCATCGGTATTGAATACAACGGGCACCATGGGGCTTTTATTCCATGGGAGTAATGTCTCAAACTGTCTATGCTTTGATCGATTCCTGGGAGACCAGTAGTAGATTTCGAAGCACATCTGGAGGCATTCTGTTATCTGTGGACCTTCAGAGTGTTGAAGAAACAGGGAAATTGCATCGGTATTGAATACAACAGGCATCGTGGGGCTTTTATTCCATGGGAGTAATGTCTCTAACTGTCTACGATTTCATCGATTCCTGGGAGACAAGTAGTAGTTTTCGAAGCACATCTGGAGGCATTCTGTTATCTGTGGACCTTCAGAGTGTTTAAGAAACAGGGAAATTGCATCGGTTTCGAATACAAGAGGCACCATGGGGCTTTTATTCCATGGGAGTAATGTCTCAAACTGTCTACGCTTTCATCGATTCCTGGGAGACAAGTAGTAGTTTTCCAAGCACATATGGAGGCATTCTGTTATATGTGGACCTTCAGAGTGTTGAAGAAACAGGGAAATTGCATCGGTATTGAATACAACAGGCACCATGGGGCTTTTATTCCATGGGAGTAATGTCTCAAACTGTCTATGCTTTCATCGATTCCTGGGAGACAAGTAGTAGTTTTCGAAGCACATTTGGAGGCATTCTGTTATCTGTGGACCTTCAGAGTATTGAAGAAACAGGGAAATTGCATCGGCATTGAATACAACAAGCACCATGGGGCTTTTATTCCATGGGAGTAATGTCTCAAACTGTCTACGCTTTCATCGATTCCTGGGAGACAGTAGTAGTTTTCGAAGCACATCTGGAGGCATTCTGTAATCTGTGGACCTTCGGAGTGTTGAAGAAACAGGGAAATTGCATCGGTATTGAATACAACAGGCATCGTGGGGCTTTTATTCCATGGGAGTAATGTCTCAAACTGTCTATGCTTTGATCGATTCCTGGGAGACCAGTAGTAGTTTTCGAAGCACATCTGGAGGCATTCTGTAATCTGTGGACCTTCAGAGTGTTGAAGAAACAGGGAAATTGCATCGGTATTGAATACAACAGGCATCGTGGGGCTTTTATTCCACGGGAGTAATGTCTCAAACTGTCTACGCTTTCATCGATTCCTGGGAGACCAGTAGTAGTTTTCGAAGCACATATGGAGGCATTCTGTTATCAATGGACATTCAGAGTGTTGAAGAAACAGGGAAATTGCATCGGTATTGAATACAACAGGCATCGTGGGGCTTTTATTCCATGGGAGTAATGTCTCAAACTGTCTATGCTTTGATCGATTCCTGGGAGACCAGTATTAGTTTTCGAAGCACATCTGGAGGCATTCTGTATGCTATGCTTTGATCGATTCCTGGGAGACCAGTAGTAGTTTTCGAAGCACATATGGAGGCATTCTGTTATCTGTGCACCTTCAGAGTGTTGAAGAAACAGGGAAATTGCATCGGTATTGAATACAACAGTCATCGTGGGGCTTTTATTCCATGGGAGTAATGTCTCAAACTGTCTACGCTTTCATCGATTCCTGGGAAACTAGTAGTAGTTTTCCAAGCACATATGGAGGCATTCTGTTATCTGTGGACCTTCAGAGTGTTGCAGAAACAGGGTAATTGCATCGGTATTGAATACAACAGGCACCATGGGGCTTTTATTCCATGGGAGTAATGTCTCAAACTGTCTATGCTTTCATCGACTCCTGGGAGACAAGTAGTAGTTTTCGAAGCACATATGGAGGCATTCTGTTATCTGTGGACCTTCAGAGTATTGAAGAAACAGGGAAATTGCATCGGCACTGAATACAACAAGCACCATGGGGCTTTTATTCCATGGGAGTAATGTCTCAAACTGTCTACGCTTTCATCGATTCCTGGGAGACCAGTAGTAGTTTTCGAAGCACATCTGGAGGCATTCTGTAATCTGTGGACCTTCGGAGTGTTGAAGAAACAGGGAAATTGCATCGGTATTGAATACAACAGGCATCGTGGGGCTTTGATTCCATGGGAGTAATGTCTCAAACTGTCTATGCTTTGATCGATTCCTGGGAGACCAGTAGTAGTTTTCGAAGCACATCTGGAGGCATTCTGTAATCTGTGGACCTTCAGAGTGTTGAAGAAACAGGGAAATTGCATCGGTATTGAGTACAACAGGCATCGTGGGGCTTTTATTCCATGGGAGTAATGTCTCAAACTGTCTACGCTTTCATCGATTCCTGGGAAACAAGTAGTAGTTTTCGAAGCACATATGGAGTCATTCTGTTATCTGTGGACCTTCAGAGTGTTGAAGAAACAGGGAAATTGCATCGGTATTGAATACAACAGGCACCATGGGGCTTTTATTCCATGGGAGTAATGTCTCAAACTGTCTACGCTTTCATCGATTAATGGGAGACAAGTAGTAGTTTTCGAAGCACATCTGGAGGCATTCTGTAATCTGTGGACCTTCAGAGTGTTGAAGAAACAGGGAAATTGCATCGGTATTGAATACAACAGGCAAAATGGGGCTTTTATTCCATGGGAGTAATGTCTTAAACTGTCTATGCTTTGAACGATTCCTGGGAGACCAGTAGTAGTTTTCGAAGCACATCTGGAGGCATTCTGTAATCTGTGGACCTTCAGAGTGTTGAAGAAACAGGAAAATTGCATCGGTATTGAATACAACAGGCATCGTGGGGCTTTTATTCCATGGGAGTAATGTCTCAAACTGTCTATGCTTTGATCGATTCCTGGGAGACCAGTAGTAGTTTTCGAAGCACATCTGGAGGCATTCTGTAATCTGTGGACCTTCAGAGTGTTGATGAAACACAGATATTGCATCGGTATTGAATACAACAGGCACCATGGGGCTTTTATTCCATGGGAGTAATGTCTCAAACTGTCTACGCTTTCATCGATTCCTGGGAGACAAGTAGTAGTTTTCGAAGCACATATGGAGGCACTCTGTTATCTGTGGACCTTCAGAGTGTTGAAGAAACAGGGAAATTGCATCGGTATTGAATACAACAGGCAGCGTGGGGCTTCTATTCCATGGGAGTAATGTCTCAAACTGTCTATGCTTTGATCGATTCCTGGGAGACCAGTAGTAGTTTTCGTAGCACATCTGGAGGCATTCTGTAATCTGTGGACCTTCGGAGTCTTGATGAAACACAGGTATTGCATCGGTATTGAATACAACAGGCACCATGGGGCTTTTATTCCATGGGAGTAATGTCTCAAACTGTCTACGCTTTCATCGATTCCTGGGAGACAAGTAGTAGTTTTCCAAGCACATCTGGAGGCATTCTGTTATCTGTGGACATTCAGAGTGTTGAAGAAACAGGGAAATTGCATCGGTTTCGAATACAAGAGGCACCATGGGGCTTTTATTCCATGGGAGTAATGTCTCAAACTGTCTATGCTTTGATCGATTCCTGGGAAACCAGTAGTAGGTTTCGAAGCATATATGGAGGCATTCTGTAATCTGTGGACCTTCAGAGTGTTGAAGAAACAGGGAAATTGCATCGGTATTGAATACGACAGGCATCGTGGGGCTTTTATTCCATGGGTGTAATGTCTCAAACTGTCTATGCTTTGATCGATTCCTGGGAGACCAGTATTAGTTTTCGAAGCACATCTGGAGGCATTCTGTAATCTGTGGACCTTCAGAGTGTTGAAGAAACAGGGAAATTGCATCGGTATTGAATACAACAGGCATCGTGGGGCTTTTATTCCATGGGAGTAATGCCTCTAACTGTCTACGATTTCATCGATTCCTGGGAGACAAGTAGTAGTTTTCGAAGCACATCTGGAGGCATTCTGTTATCTGTGGACCTTCAGAGTGTTGAAGAAACAGGGAAATTGCATCGGTTTCGAATACAAGAGGCACCATGGGGCTTTTATTCCATGGGAGTAATGTCTCAAACTGTCTACGCTTTCATCGATTCCTGGGAGATCAGTAGTAGTTTTCGAAGCACATCTGGAGGCATTCTGTAATCTGTGGACCTTCGGAGTGTTGAAGAAACAGGGAAATTGCATCGGTATTGAATACAAGAGGCACCATGGGGCTTTTATTCCATGGGAGTAATGTCTCAAACTGTCTATGCTTTGATCGATTCCTGGGAAACCAGTAGTAGGTTTCGAAGCACATATGGAGGCATTCTGTAATCTGTGGACCTTCAGAGTGTTGAAGAAACAGGGAAATTGCATCGGTATTGAATACGACAGGCATCGTGGGGCTTTTATTCCATGGGTGTAATGTCTCAAACTGTCTATGCTTTGATCGATTCCTGGGAGACCAGTATTAGTTTTCGAAGCACATCTGGAGGCATTCTGTAATCTGTGGACCTTCAGAGTGTTGAAGAAACAGGGAAATTGCATCGGTATTTAATACAACAGGCATCGTGGGGCTTTTATTCCATGGGAGTAATGTCTCTAACTGTCTACGATTTCATCGATTCCTGGGAGACAAGTAGTAGTTTTCGAAGCACATCTGGAGGCATTCTGTTATCTGTGGACCTTCAGAGTGTTGAAGAAACAGGGAAATTGCATCGGTTTCGAATACAAGAGGCACCATGGGGCTCTTATTCCATGGGAGTAATGTCTCAAACTGTCTACGCTTTCATCGATTCCTGGGAGACCAGTAGTAGTTTTCGAAGCACATCTGGAGGCATTCTGTAATCTGTGGACCTTCGGAGTGTTGAAGAAACAGGGAAATTGCATCGGTATTGAATACAACAGGCATCGTGGGGCTTTTATTCCATGGGAGTAATGTCTCAAACTGTCTATGCTTTGATCGATTCCTGGGAGACCAGTAGTAGTTTTCGAAGCACATCTGGAGGCATTCTGTAATCTGTGGACCTTCAGAGTGTTGAAGAAACAGGGAAATTGCATCGGTATTGAGTACAACAGGCATCGTGGGGCTTTTATTCCATGGGAGTAATGTCTCAAACTGTCTACGCTTTCATCGATTCCTGGGAAACAAGTAGTAGTTTTCGAAGCACATATGGAGTCATTCTGTTATCTGTGGACCTTCAGAGTGTTGAAGAAACAGGGAAATTGCATCGGTATTGAATACAACAGGCATCGTGGGGCTTTTATTCCATGGGAGTAATGTCTCAAACTGTCTACGCTTTCATCGATTCCTGGGAAACAAGTAGTAGTTTTCGAAGCACATATGGAGTCATTCTGTTATCTGTGGACCTTCAGAGTGTTGAAGAAACAGGGAAATTGCATCGGTATTGAATACAACAGGCACCATGGGGCTTTTATTCCATGGGAGTAATGTCTCAAACTGTCTACGCTTTCATCGATTAATGGGAGACAAGTAGTAGTTTTCGAAGCACATCTGGAGGCATTCTGTAATCTGTGGACCTTCAGAGTGTTGAAGAAACAGGGAAATTGCATCGGTATTGAATACAACAGGCAAAATGGGGCTTTTATTCCATGGGAGTAATGTCTTAAACTGTCTATGCTTTGAACGATTCCTGGGAGACCAGTAGTAGTTTTCGAAGCACATCTGGAGGCATTCTGTAATCTGTGGACCTTCAGAGTGTTGAAGAAACAGGAAAATTGCATCGGTATTGAATACAACAGGCATCGTGGGGCTTTTATTCCATGGGAGTAATGTCTCAAACTGTCTATGCTTTGATCGATTCCTGGGAGACCAGTAGTAGTTTTCGAAGCACATCTGGAGGCATTCTGTAATCTGTGGACCTTCAGAGTGTTGATGAAACACAGATATTGCATCGGTATTGAATACAACAGGCACCATGGGGCTTTTATTCCATGGGAGTAATGTCTCAAACTGTCTACGCTTTCATCGATTCCTGGGAGACAAGTAGTAGTTTTCGAAGCACATATGGAGGCACTCTGTTATCTGTGGACCTTCAGAGTGTTGAAGAAACAGGGAAATTGCATCGGTATTGAATACAACAGGCAGCGTGGGGCTTCTATTCCATGGGAGTAATGTCTCAAACTGTCTATGCTTTGATCGATTCCTGGGAGACCAGTAGTAGTTTTCGTAGCACATCTGGAGGCATTCTGTAATCTGTGGACCTTCGGAGTCTTGATGAAACACAGGTATTGCATCGGTATTGAATACAACAGGCACCATGGGGCTTTTATTCCATGGGAGTAATGTCTCAAACTGTCTACGCTTTCATCGATTCCTGGGAGACAAGTAGTAGTTTTCCAAGCACATCTGGAGGCATTCTGTTATCTGTGGACATTCAGAGTGTTGAAGAAACAGGGAAATTGCATCGGTTTCGAATACAAGAGGCACCATGGGGCTTTTATTCCATGGGAGTAATGTCTCAAACTGTCTATGCTTTGATCGATTCCTGGGAAACCAGTAGTAGGTTTCGAAGCATATATGGAGGCATTCTGTAATCTGTGGACCTTCAGAGTGTTGAAGAAACAGGGAAATTGCATCGGTATTGAATACGACAGGCATCGTGGGGCTTTTATTCCATGGGTGTAATGTCTCAAACTGTCTATGCTTTGATCGATTCCTGGGAGACCAGTATTAGTTTTCGAAGCACATCTGGAGGCATTCTGTAATCTGTGGACCTTCAGAGTGTTGAAGAAACAGGGAAATTGCATCGGTATTGAATGCAACAGGCATCGTGGGGCTTTTATTCCATGGGAGTAATGCCTCTAACTGTCTACGATTTCATCGATTCCTGGGAGACAAGTAGTAGTTTTCGAAGCACATCTGGAGGCATTCTGTTATCTGTGGACCTCCAGAGTGTTGAAGAAACAGGGAAATTGCATCGGTTTCGAATACAAGAGGCACCATGGGGCTTTTATTCCATGGGAGTAATGTCTCAAACTGTCTACGCTTTCATCGATTCCTGGGAGATCAGTAGTAGTTTTCGAAGCACATCTGGAGGCATTCTGTAATCTGTGGACCTTCGGAGTGTTGAAGAAACAGGGAAATTGCATCGGTATTGAATACAAGAGGCACCATGGGGCTTTTATTCCATGGGAGTAATGTCTCAAACTGTCTATGCTTTGATCGATTCCTGGGAAACCAGTAGTAGGTTTCGAAGCACATATGGAGGCATTCTGTAATCTGTGGACCTTCAGAGTGTTGAAGAAACAGGGAAATTGCATCGGTATTGAATACGACAGGCATCGTGGGGCTTTTATTCCATGGGTGTAATGTCTCAAACTGTCTATGCTTTGATCGATTCCTGGGAGACCAGTATTAGTTTTCGAAGCACATCTGGAGGCATTCTGTAATCTGTGGACCTTCAGAGTGTTGAAGAAACAGGGAAATTGCATCGGTATTTAATACAACAGGCATCGTGGGGCTTTTATTCCATGGGAGTAATGTCTCTAACTGTCTACGATTTCATCGATTCCTGGGAGACAAGTAGTAGTTTTCGAAGCACATCTGGAGGCATTCTGTTATCTGTGGACCTTCAGAGTGTTGAAGAAACAGGGAAATTGCATCGGTTTCGAATACAAGAGGCACCATGGGGCTCTTATTCCATGGGAGTAATGTCTCAAACTGTCTACGCTTTCATCGATTCCTGGGAGACCAGTAGTAGTTTTCGAAGCACATCTGGAGGCATTCTGTAATCTGTGGACCTTCGGAGTGTTGAAGAAACAGGGAAATTGCATCGGTATTGAATACAACAGGCATCGTGGGGCTTTTATTCCATGGGAGTAATGTCTCAAACTGTCTATGCTTTGATCGATTCCTGGGAGACCAGTAGTAGTTTTCGAAGCACATCTGGAGGCATTCTGTAATCTGTGGACCTTCAGAGTGTTGAAGAAACAGGGAAATTGCATCGGTATTGAGTACAACAGGCATCGTGGGGCTTTTATTCCATGGGAGTAATGTCTCAAACTGTCTACGCTTTCATCGATTCCTGGGAAACAAGTAGTAGTTTTCGAAGCACATATGGAGTCATTCTGTTATCTGTGGACCTTCAGAGTGTTGAAGAAACAGGGAAATTGCATCGGTATTGAATACAACAGGCACCATGGGGCTTTTATTCCATGGGAGTAATGTCTCAAACTGTCTACGCTTTCATCGATTAATGGGAGACAAGTAGTAGTTTTCGAAGCACATCTGGAGGCATTCTGTAATCTGTGGACCTTCAGAGTGTTGAAGAAACAGGGAAATTGCATCGGTATTGAATACAACAGGCAAAATGGGGCTTTTATTCCATGGGAGTAATGTCTTAAACTGTCTATGCTTTGAACGATTCCTGGGAGACCAGTAGTAGTTTTCGAAGCACATCTGGAGGCATTCTGTAATCTGTGGACCTTCAGAGTGTTGAAGAAACAGGAAAATTGCATCGGTATTGAATACAACAGGCATCGTGGGGCTTTTATTCCATGGGAGTAATGTCTCAAACTGTCTATGATTTGATCGATTCCTGGGAGACCAGTAGTAGTTTTCGAAGCACATCTGGAGGCATTCTGTAATCTGTGGACCTTCAGAGTGTTGATGAAACACAGATATTGCATCGGTATTGAATACAACAGGCACCATGGGGCTTTTATTCCATGGGAGTAATGTCTCAAACTGTCTACGCTTTCATCGATTCCTGGGAGACAAGTAGTAGTTTTCGAAGCACATATGGAGGCACTCTGTTATCTGTGGACCTTCAGAGTGTTGAAGAAACAGGGAAATTGCATCGGTATTGAATACAACAGGCAGCGTGGGGCTTCTATTCCATGGGAGTAATGTCTCAAACTGTCTATGCTTTGATCGATTCCTGGGAGACCAGTAGTAGTTTTCGTAGCACATCTGGAGGCATTCTGTAATCTGTGGACCTTCGGAGTCTTGATGAAACACAGGTATTGCATCGGTATTGAATACAACAGGCACCATGGGGCTTTTATTCCATGGGAGTAATGTCTCAAACTGTCTACGCTTTCATCGATTCCTGGGAGACAAGTAGTAGTTTTCCAAGCACATCTGGAGGCATTCTGTTATCTGTGGACCTTCAGAGTGTTGAAGAAACAGGGAAATTGCATCGGTTTCGAATACAAGAGGCACCGTGGGGCTTTTATTCCATGGGAGTAATGTCTCAAACTGTCTATGCTTTGATCGATTCCTGGGAAACCAGTAGTAGGTTTCGAAGCACATATGGAGGCATTCTGTAATCTGTGGACCTTCAGAGTGTTGAAGAAACAGGGAAATTGCATCGGTATTTAATACGACAGGCATCGTGGGGCTTTTATTCCATGGGTGTAATGTCTCAAACTGTCTATGCTTTGATCGATTCCTGGGAGACCAGTATTAGTTTTCGAAGCACATCTGGAGGCATTCTGTAATCTGTGGACCTTCAGAGTGTTGAAGAAACACAGATATTGCATCGGTATTGAATACAACGGGCACCATGGGGCTTTTATTCCATGGGAGTAATGTCTCAAACTGTCTATGCTTTGATCGATTCCTGGGAGACCAGTAGTAGATTTCGAAGCACATCTGGAGGCATTCTGTTATCTGTGGACCTTCAGAGTGTTGAAGAAACAGGGAAATTGCATCGGTATTGAATACAACAGGCATCGTGGGGCTTTTATTCCATGGGAGTAATGTCTCTAACTGTCTACGATTTCATCGATTCCTGGGAGACAAGTAGTAGTTTTCGAAGCACATCTGGAGGCATTCTGTTATCTGTGGACCTTCAGAGTGTTGAAGAAACAGGGAAATTGCATCGGTTTCGAATACAAGAGGCACCATGGGGCTTTTATTCCATGGGAGTAATGTCTCAAACTGTCTACGCTTTCATCGATTCCTGGGAGACAAGTAGTAGTTTTCCAAGCACATATGGAGGCATTCTGTTATATGTGGACCTTCAGAGTGTTGAAGAAACAGGGAAATTGCATCGGTATTGAATACAACAGGCACCATGGGGTTTTTATTCCATGGGAGTAATGTCTCAAACTGTCTATGCTTTCATCGATTCCTGGGAGACAAGTAGTAGTTTTCGAAGCACATTTGGAGGCATTCTGTTATCTGTGGACCTTCAGAGTATTGAAGAAACAGGGAAATTGCATCGGCATTGAATACAACAAACACCATGGGGCTTTTATTCCATGGGAGTAATGTCTCAAACTGTCTACGCTTTCATCGATTCCTGGGAGACCAGTAGTAGTTTTCGAAGCACATCTGGAGGCATTCTGTAATCTGTGGACCTTCGGAGTGTTGAAGAAACAGGGAAATTGCATCGGTATTGAATACAACAGGCATCGTGGGGCTTTTATTCCATGGGAGTAATGTCTCAAACTGTCTATGCTTTGATCGATTCCTGGGAGACCAGTAGTAGTTTTCGAAGCACATCTGGAGGCATTCTGTAATCTGTGGACCTTCAGAGTGTTGAAGAAACAGGGAAATTGCATCGGTATTGAATACAACAGGCATCGTGGGGCTTTTATTCCACGGGAGTAATGTCTCAAACTGTCTACGCTTTCATCGATTCCTGGGAGACCAGTAGTAGTTTTCGAAGCACATATGGAGGCATTCTGTTATCAATGGACCTTCAGAGTGTTGAAGAAACAGGGAAATTGCATCGGTATTGAATACAACAGGCATCGTGGGGCTTTTATTCCATGGGAGTAATGTCTCAAACTGTCTATGCTTTGATCGATTCCTGGGAAACCAGTAGTAGGTTTCGAAGCACATCTGGAGGTATTCTGTAATCTGTGGTCCTTCAGAGTGTTGAAGAAACAGGGAAATTGCATCGGTATTGAATACAACAGGCATCGTGGGGCTTTTATTCCATGGGAGTAATGTCTCAAACTGTCTATGCTTTGATCGATTCCTGGGAGACAAGTAGTAGTTTTCGAAGCACATCTCGAGGCATTCTGTTATCTGTGGACCTTCAGAGTGTTGAAGAAACAGGGAAATTGCATCGGTTTCGAATACAACAGGCACCATGGGTCTTTTATTCCATGGGAGTAATGTCTCAAACTGTCAATGCTTTGATCGATTCCTGGGAAACCAGTAGTAGGTTTCGAAGCACATCAGGAGGCATTCTGTAATCTGTGGACCTTCAGAGTGTTGCAGAAACAGGGAAATTGCATCGGTATTGAATACAACAGGCATCGTGGGGCTTTTATTCCATGGGAGTAATGTCTCAAACCGTCTATGCTTTGATCGATTCCTGGGAAACCAGTAGTAGGTTTCGAAGCACATCAGGAGGCATTCTGTAATCTGTGGACCTTCAGAGTGTTGAAGAAACAGGGAAATTGCATCGGTATTGAATACAACAGGCATCGTGGGGCTTTTATTCCATGGGTGTAATGTCTCAAACTGTCTATGCTTTGATCGATTCCTGGGAAACCAGTAGTAGGTTTCGAAGCACATCTGGAGGTATTCTGTAATCTGTGGTCCTTCAGAGTGTTGAAGAAACAGGGACATTGCATCGGTATTGAATACAACAGGCATCGTGGTGCTTTTATTCCATGGGAGTAATGTCTCAAACTGTCTATGCTTTGATCGATTCCTGGGAGACCAGTAGTAGTTTTCGAAGCACATCTGGAGGCATTCTGTATGCTATGCTTTGATCGATTCCTGGGAGACCAGTAGTAGTTTTCGAAGCACATCTGGAGGCATTCTGTAATCTGTGGACCTTCAGAGTGTTGCAGAAACAGGGTAATTGCATCGGTATTGAATACAACAGGCACCATGGGGCTTTTATTCCATGGGAGTAATGTCTCAAACTGTCTACGCTTTCATCGATTCCTGGGAGACCAGTAGTAGTTTTCGAAGCACATCTGGAGGCATTCTGTAATCTGTGGACCTTCGGAGTGTTGAAGAAACAGGGAAATTGCATCGGTATTGAATACAACAGGCATCGTGGGGCTTTTATTCCATGGGAGTAATGTCTCAAACTGTCTACGTTTTCATCGATTCCTGGGAGACCAGTAGTAGTTTTCGAAGCACATCTGGAGGCATTCTGTAATCTGTGGACCTTCAGAGTGTTGAAGAAACAGGGAAATTGCATCGGTATTGAATACAACAGGCATCGTGGGGCTTTTATTCCATGGGAGTAATGTCTCAAACTGTCTACGCTATCATCGATTCCTGGGAAACAAGTAGTAGTTTTTGAAGCTCATATGGAGTCATTCTGTTATCTGTGGACCTTCAGAGTGTTGAAGAAACAGGGAAATTGCATCGGTTTTGAATACAACAGGCACCATGGGGCTTTTATTCCACGGGAGTAATGTCTCAAACTGTCTACGCTTTCATCGATTAATGGGAGACAAGTAGTAGTTTTCGAAGCACATCTGGAGGCATTCTGTAATCTGTGGACCTTCAGAGTGTTGAAGAAACAGGGAAATTGCATCGGTATTGAATACAACAGGCAAAATGGGGCTTTTATTCCATGGGAGTAATGTCTTAAACTGTCTATGATTTGAACGATTCCTGGGAGACCAGTAGTAGTTTTCGAAGCACATCTGGAGGCATTCTGTAATCTGTGGACCTTCAGAGTGTTGAAGAAACAGGGAAATTGCATCGGTATTGAATACAACAGGCATCGTGGGGCTTTTATTCCATGGGAGTAATGTCTCAAACTGTCTATGCTTTGATCGATTCCTGGGAGACCAGTAGTAGTTTTCGAAGCACATCTGGAGGCATTCTGTAATCTGTGGACCTTCAGAGTGTTGATGAAACACAGATATTGCATCGGTATTGAATACAACAGGCACCTTGGGGCTTTTATTCCATGGGAGTAATGTCTCAAACTGTCTACGCTTTCATCGATTCCTGGGAGACAAGTAGTAGTTTTCGAAGCACATATGGAGGCACTCTGTTATCTGTGGACCTTCAGAGTGTTGAAGAAACAGGGAAATTGCATCGGTATTGAATACAACAGGCAGCGTGGGGCTTCTATTCCATGGGAGTAATGTCTCAAACTGTCTATGCTTTGATCGATTCCTGGGAGACCAGTAGTAGTTTTCGTAGCACATCTGGAGGCATTCTGTAATCTGTGGACCTTCGGAGTCTTGATGAAACACAGGTATTGCATCGGTATTGAATACAACAGGCACCATGGGGCTTTTATTCCATGGGAGTAATGTCTCAAACTGTCTACGCTTTCATCGATTCCTGGGAGACAAGTAGTAGTTTTCGAAGCACATCTGGAGGCATTCTGTTATCAGTGGACCTTCAGAGTGTTGAAGAAACAGGGAAATTGCATCGGTTTCGAATACAAGAGGCACCATGGGGCTTTTATTCCATGGGAGTAATGTCTCAAACTGTCTATGCTTTGATCGATTCCTGGGAAACCAGTAGTAGGTTTCGAAGCACATCAGGAGGCATTCTGTAATCTGTGGACCTTCAGAGTGTTGAAGAAACAGGGAAATTGCATCGGTAATGAATACGACAGGCATCGTGGGGCTTTTATTCCATGGGTGTAATGTCTCAAACTGTCTATGCTTTGATCGATTCCTGGGAGACCAGTATTAGTTTTCGAAGCACATCTGGAGGCATTCTGTAATCTGTGGACCTTCAGAGTGTTGAAGAAACAGGGAAATTGCATCAGTATTGAATACAACAGGCATCGTGGGGCTTTTATTCCATGGGAGTAATGTCTCAAACTCTCTATGCTTTGATCGATTCCTGGGAGACCAGTAGTAGTTTTCGAAGCACATCTGGAGGCATTCTGTAATCTGTGGACCTTCAGAGTGTTGATGAAACACAGATATTGCATCGGTATTCAATACAACAGGCATCGTGCTGCTTTTATTCCATGGGAGAAATGTCTCAAACTGTCTATGCTTTGATCGATTCCTGGGAGACTAGTAGTAGTTTTCGAAGCACATCTGGAGGCATTCTGTTATCTCTGGACCTTCAGAGTGTTGAAGAAACAGGGAAATTGCATCGGTATTGAATACAACAGGCATCGTGGGGCTTTTATTCCATGGGAGTAATGTCTCAAACTGTCTATGCTTTGATCGATTCCTGGGAGACCAGTAGTAGTTTTCGAAGCACATCTGGAGGCATTCTGTAATCTGTGGACCTTCAGAGTGTTGAAGAAACAGGGAAATTGCATCGGTATTGAATACAACAGGGATCGTGGGGCTTTTATTCCATGGGAGTAATGTCTCTAACTGTCTATGCTTTGATCGATTCCTGGGAGACCAGTAGTAGTTTTCGAAGCACATATGGAGGCATTCTGTAATCAGTGGACCTTCAGAGTGTTGAAGAAACAGGGAAATTGCATCGGTATTGAATACAACAGGCATCGTGGGGCTTTTATTCCATCGGAGTAATGTCTCAAACTGTCTACGTTTTCATCGATTCCTGGGAGACAAGTAGTAGTTTTCGGAGCACATATGGGAGCATTCTGTTATCTGTGGACCTTCAGAGTGTTGAAGAAACAGGGAAATTGCATCGGTATTGAATACAACAGGCACCATGGGGCTTTTATTATATGGGAGTAATGTCTCAAACTGTCTATGCTTTCATCGATTCCTGGGAGACAAGTAGTAGTTTTCGAAGCACATATGGAGGCATTCTGTTATCTGTGGACCTTCAGAATGTTGAAGAAACAGGGAAATTGCATCGGCATTGAATACAACAAGCACCATGGGGCTATTATACCATGGGAGTAATGTCTCAAACTGTCTACGCTTTCATCGATTCCTGGGAGACCAGTAGTAGTTTTCGAAGCACATCTGGAGGCATTCTGTAATCTGTGGAACTTCAGAGTGTTGAAGAAACAGGGAAATTGCATCGGTATTGAATACAACAGGCATCGTGGGGCTTTTATTCCATGGGAGTAATGTCTCAAACTGTCTATGCTTTGATCGATTCCTGGGAGACCAGTAGTAGTTTTCGAAGCACATCTGGAGGCATTCTGTAATCTGTGGACCTTCGGAGTGTTGAAGAAACAGGGAAATTGCATCGGTATTGAATACAACAGGCATCGTGGGGCTTTTATTCCATGGGAGTAATGTCTCAAACTGTCTACGCTTTCATCGATTCCTGGGAGACAAGTAGTAGTTTTCGAAGTACATATGGAGTCATTCTGTTATCTGTGGACCTTCAGAGTGTTGAAGAAACAGGGAAATTGCATCGGTATTGAATACAACAGGCACCATCTGGCTTTTATTCCATGGGAGTAATGTCTCAACCGGCTATGCTTTGGTCGATTCCTGGGAGACCAGTAGTAGTTTTCGAAGCACATCTGGAGGCATTCTGTAATCTGTGGACCTTCAGAGTGTTGAAGAAACAGGGAAATTGCATCGGTATTGAATACAACAGGCAAAATGGGGCTTTTATTCCATGGGAGTAATGTCTTAAACTGTCTATGCTTTGAACGATTCCTGGGAGACCAGTAGTAGTTTTCGAAGCACATCTGGAGGCATTCTGTAATCTGTGGATCTTCAGAGTGTTGAAGAAACAGGGAAATTGCATCGGTATTGAATACAACAGGCACCATGGGGCTTTTATTCCATGGGAGTAATGTCTCAAACTGTCTATGCTTTGATCGATTCCTGGGAAACCAGTAGTAGTTTTCGAAGCACATCTGGAGGCATTCTGTAATCTGTGGACCTTCAGAGTGTTGATGAAACACAGATATTGCATCGGTATTGAATACAACAGGCACCTTGGGGCTTTTATTCCATGGGAGTAATGTCTCAAACTGTCTACGCTTTCATCGATTCCTGGGAGACAAGTAGTAGTTTTCGAAGCACATATGGAGGCACTCTGTTATCTGTGGACCTTCAGAGTGTTGAAGAAACAGGGAAATTGCATCGGTATTGAATACAACAGGCAGCGTGGGGCTTCTATTCCATGGGAGTAATGTCTCAAACTGTCTATGCTTTGATCGATTCCTGGGAGACCAGTAGTAGTTTTCGTAGCACATCTGGAGGCATTCTGTAATCTGTGGACCTTCGGAGTCTTGATGAAACACAGGTATTGCATCGGTATTGAATACAACAGGCACCATGGGGCTTTTATTCCATGGGAGTAATGTCTCAAACTGTCTACGCTTTCATCGATTCCTGGGAGACAAGTAGTAGTTTTCGAAGCACATCTGGAGGCATTCTGTTATCAGTGGACCTTCAGAGTGTTGAAGAAACAGGGAAATTGCATCGGTTTCGAATACAAGAGGCACCATGGGGCTTTTATTCCATGGGAGTAATGTCTCAAACTGTCTATGCTTTGATCGATTCCTGGGAAACCAGTAGTAGGTTTCGAAGCACATCAGGAGGCATTCTGTAATCTGTGGACCTTCAGAGTGTTGAAGAAACAGGGAAATTGCATCGGTAATGAATACGACAGGCATCGTGGGGCTTTTATTCCATGGGTGTAATGTCTCAAACTGTCTATGCTTTGATCGATTCCTGGGAGACCAGTATTAGTTTTCGAAGCACATCTGGAGGCATTCTGTAATCTGTGGACCTTCAGAGTGTTGAAGAAACAGGGAAATTGCATCAGTATTGAATACAACAGGCATCGTGGGGCTTTTATTCCATGGGAGTAATGTCTCAAACTCTCTATGCTTTGATCGATTCCTGGGAGACCAGTAGTAGTTTTCGAAGCACATCTGGAGGCATTCTGTAATCTGTGGACCTTCAGAGTGTTGATGAAACACAGATATTGCATCGGTATTCAATACAACAGGCATCGTGCTGCTTTTATTCCATGGGAGAAATGTCTCAAACTGTCTATGCTTTGATCGATTCCTGGGAGACTAGTAGTAGTTTTCGAAGCACATCTGGAGGCATTCTGTTATCTCTGGACCTTCAGAGTGTTGAAGAAACAGGGAAATTGCATCGGTATTGAATACAACAGGCATCGTGGGGCTTTTATTCCATGGGAGTAATGTCTCAAACTGTCTATGCTTTGATCGATTCCTGGGAGACCAGTAGTAGTTTTCGAAGCACATCTGGAGGCATTCTGTAATCTGTGGACCTTCAGAGTGTTGAAGAAACAGGGAAATTGCATCGGTATTGAATACAACAGGGATCGTGGGGCTTTTATTCCATGGGAGTAATGTCTCTAACTGTCTATGCTTTGATCGATTCCTGGGAGACCAGTAGTAGTTTTCGAAGCACATATGGAGGCATTCTGTAATCAGTGGACCTTCAGAGTGTTGAAGAAACAGGGAAATTGCATCGGTATTGAATACAACAGGCATCGTGGGGCTTTTATTCCATCGGAGTAATGTCTCAAACTGTCTACGTTTTCATCGATTCCTGGGAGACAAGTAGTAGTTTTCGGAGCACATATGGGAGCATTCTGTTATCTGTGGACCTTCAGAGTGTTGAAGAAACAGGGAAATTGCATCGGTATTGAATACAACAGGCACCATGGGGCTTTTATTATATGGGAGTAATGTCTCAAACTGTCTATGCTTTCATCGATTCCTGGGAGACAAGTAGTAGTTTTCGAAGCACATATGGAGGCATTCTGTTATCTGTGGACCTTCAGAATGTTGAAGAAACAGGGAAATTGCATCGGCATTGAATACAACAAGCACCATGGGGCTATTATACCATGGGAGTAATGTCTCAAACTGTCTACGCTTTCATCGATTCCTGGGAGACCAGTAGTAGTTTTCGAAGCACATCTGGAGGCATTCTGTAATCTGTGGAACTTCAGAGTGTTGAAGAAACAGGGAAATTGCATCGGTATTGAATACAACAGGCATCGTGGGGCTTTTATTCCATGGGAGTAATGTCTCAAACTGTCTATGCTTTGATCGATTCCTGGGAGACCAGTAGTAGTTTTCGAAGCACATCTGGAGGCATTCTGTAATCTGTGGACCTTCGGAGTGTTGAAGAAACAGGGAAATTGCATCGGTATTGAATACAACAGGCATCGTGGGGCTTTTATTCCATGGGAGTAATGTCTCAAACTGTCTACGCTTTCATCGATTCCTGGGAGACAAGTAGTAGTTTTCGAAGTACATATGGAGTCATTCTGTTATCTGTGGACCTTCAGAGTGTTGAAGAAACAGGGAAATTGCATCGGTATTGAATACAACAGGCACCATCTGGCTTTTATTCCATGGGAGTAATGTCTCAACCGGCTATGCTTTGGTCGATTCCTGGGAGACCAGTAGTAGTTTTCGAAGCACATCTGGAGGCATTCTGTAATCTGTGGACCTTCAGAGTGTTGAAGAAACAGGGAAATTGCATCGGTATTGAATACAACAGGCAAAATGGGGCTTTTATTCCATGGGAGTAATGTCTTAAACTGTCTATGCTTTGAACGATTCCTGGGAGACCAGTAGTAGTTTTCGAAGCACATCTGGAGGCATTCTGTAATCTGTGGATCTTCAGAGTGTTGAAGAAACAGGGAAATTGCATCGGTATTGAATACAACAGGCACCATGGGGCTTTTATTCCATGGGAGTAATGTCTCAAACTGTCTATGCTTTGATCGATTCCTGGGAAACCAGTAGTAGGTTTCGAAGCACATCAGGAGGCATTCTGTAATCTGTGGACCTTCAGAGTGTTGAAGAAACAGGGAAATGGCATCGGTATTTAATACAACAGGCATCGTGGGGCTTTTATTCCATGGGAGTAATGTCTCAAACTGTCTATGCTTTGATCGATTCCTGGGAGACCAGTAGTAGTTTTCGAAGCACATCTGGAGGCATTCTGTTATCTGTGGACCTTCAGAGTGTTGATGAAACACAGATATTGCATCGGTATTGAATACAACAGGCACCATGGGGCTTTTATTCCATGGGAGTAATGTCTCAAACTGTCTATGCTTTGATCGATTCCTGGGAGACCAGTAGTAGTTTTCGAAGCACATCTGGAGGCATTCTGTAATCTGTGAACCTTCAGAGTGTTGAAGAAACAGGGAAATGGCATCGGTTCTGAATACAACAGGCATCGTGGGGCTTTTATTCCATGGGAGTACTGTCTCAAACTGACTATGCTTTGATCGATTCCTGGGGAACCAGTAGTAGGTTTCGAAGCACATCAGGAGGCATTCTGTAAACTGTGGACCTTCAGAGTGTTGAAGAAACAGGGAAATGGCATCGGTATTTAATACAACAGGCATCGTCTGGCTTTTATTCCATGGGAGTAATGTCTCAAACTGTCTATGCTTTGATCGATTCCTGGGTGACCAGTAATAGTTTTCGAAGCACATCTGGAGGCATTCTGTTATCTGTGGACCTTCAGAGTGTTGATGAAACACAGATATTGCATCGGTATTGAATACAACAGGCACCATGCGGCTTTTATTCCATGGGAGTAATGTCTCAAACTGTCTATGCTTTGATCGATTCCTGGGAGACCAGTAGTAGTATTCGAAGCACATCTGGAGGCATTCTGTAATCTGTGAACCTTCAGAGTGTTGAAGAAACAGGGAAATTGCATCGGTATTGAATACAACATGCAAAATGGGGCTTTTATTCCATGGGAGTAATGTCTCAAACTGTCTATGCTTTGATCGATTCCTGGGAGACCAGTAGTAGTTTTCGAACCACATCTGGAGGCATTCTGTAATCTGTATACCTTCAGAGTGTTGAAGAAACAGGGAAATTACATCGGTATTGAATACAACAGGCACCATCTGGCTTTTATTCCATGGGAGTAATGTCTCAACCGGCTATGCTTTGATCGATTCCTGGGAGACCAGTAGTAGTTTTCGAAGCACATCTGGAGGCATTCTGTAATCTGTGGACCTTCAGACTGTTGAAGAAACAGGGAAATTGCATCGGTATTGAATACAACAGGCAAAATGGGGCTTTTATTCCATGGGAGTAATGTCTTAAACTGTCTATGCTTTGAACGATTCCTGGGAGACCAGTAGTAGTTTTCGAAGCACATCTGGAGGCATTCTGTAATCTGTGGACCTTCAGAGTGTTGAAGAAACAGGGAAATTGCATCGGTATTGAATACAACAGGCACCATGGGCCTTTTATTCCATGGGAGTAATGTCTCAATCTGTCTATGCTTTGATCGATTCCTGGGAAACCAGTAGTAGGTTCCGAAGCACATCAGGAGGCATTCTGTAATCTGTGGACCTTCAGAGTGTTGAAGAAACAGGGAAATGGCATCGGTATTTAATACAACAGGCATCGTGGGGCTTTTATTCCATGGGAGTAATGTCTCAAACTGTCTATGCTTTGATCGATTCCTGGGAGACCAGTAGTAGTTTTCGAAGCACATCTGGAGGCATTCTGTAATCTGTGGACCTTCAGAGTGTTGATGAAACACAGATATTGCATCGGTATTGAATACAACAGGCACCATGCGGCTTTTATTCCATGGGAGTAATGTCTCAAACTGTCTATGCTTTGATCGATTCCTGGGAGACCAGTATTAGTTTTCGTAGCACATCTGGAGGCATTCTGTAATCTGTGGACCTTCGGAGTGTTGATGAAACACAGGTATTGCATCGGTATTGAATACAACAGGCACCATGGGGCTTTTATTCCATGGGAGTAATGTCTCAAACTGTCTACGTTTTCATCGATTCCTGGGAGACAAGTAGTAGTTTTCGAAGCACATCTGGAGTCATTCTGTAATCTGTATACCTTCAGAGTGTTGAAGAAACAGGGAAATTGCATCGGTATTGAATACAACAGGCATCGTGGGGCTTTTCTTCCATGGGAGTAATGTCTCAAACTGTCTATACTTTGATCGATTCCTGGGAGACCAGTAGTAGTTTTCGAAGCACATCTGGAGGCATTCTGTAATCTGTATACTTTCAGAGTGTAGAAGAAACAGGGAAATTGCATCGGTATTGAATACAACAGGCATCGTGGGGCTTTTCTTCCATGGGAGTAATGTCTCAAACTGTCTATGCTTTGATCGATTCCTGGGAGACCAGCAGTAGTTTTCGAAGCACATCTGGAGGCATTCTGTAATCTGTATACTTTCAGAGTGTAGAAGAAACAGGGAAATTGCATCGGTATTGAATACAACATGCAAAATGGGGCTTTTATTCCATGGGAGTAATGTCTCAAACTGTCTATGATTTGATCGATTCCTGGGTGACCAGTAGTAGTTTTCGTAGCACATCTGGAGGCATTCTGTAATCTGTGGACCTTCGGAGTGTTGATGAAACACAGGTATTGCATCGGTATTGAATACAACAGGCACCATGCGGCTTTTATTCCATGGGAGTAATGTCTCAAACTGTCTATGCTTTTATCGATTCCTGGGAGACCAGTAGTAGTTTTCGTAGCACATCTGGACGCATTCTGTAATCTGTATACCTTCAGAGTGTTGAAGAAACAGGGAAATTGCATCGGTATTGAATACAACAGGCATCGTGGGGCTTTTATTCCATGGGAGTAATGTCTCAAACTGTCTATGCTTTGATCGATTCCTGGGAGACCAGTAGTAGTTTTCGAAGCACATCTGGAGGCATTCTGTAATCTGTGGACCTTCAGAGTGTTGATGAAACACAGATATTGCATCGGTATTGAATACAACAGGCACCATGCGGCTTTTATTCCATGGGAGTAATGTCTCAAACTGTCTATGCTTTGATCGATTCCTGGGAGACCAGTATTAGTTTTCGTAGCACATCTGGAGGCATTCTGTAATCTGTGGACCTTCGGAGTGTTGATGAAACACAGGTATTGCATCGGTATTGAATACAACAGGCACCATGGGGCTTTTATTCCATGGGAGTAATGTCTCAAACTGTCTACGTTTTCATCGATTCCTGGGAGACAAGTAGTAGGTTTCGAAGCACATCAGGAGGCATTCTGTAATCTGTGGACCTTCAGAGTGTTGAAGAAACAGGGAAATGGCATCGGTATTTAATACAACAAGCATCGTAGGCTTTTATTCCATGGGAGTAATGTCTCAAACAATCTATGCTTTGATCGATTCCTGGGAGACCAGTATTAGTTTTCGTAGCACATCTGGAGGCATTCTGTAATCTGTGGACCTTCGGAGTGTTGATGAAACACAGGTATTGCATCGGTATTGAATACAACAGGCACCATGGGGCTTTTATTCCATGGGAGTAATGTCTCAAACTGTCTACGCTTTCATCGATTCCTGGGAGACAAGTAGTAGTTTTCGAAGCACATCTGGAGGCATTCTGTTAATTGTGGACCTTCAGAGTGTTGAAGAAACAGGGAAATTGCATCGGTTTCGAATACAAGAGGCACCATGGGGCTTTTATTCCATGGGAGTAATGTCTCAAACTGTCTATGCTTTGATCGATTCCTGGGAAACCAGTAGTAGGTTTCGAAGCACATCAGGAGGCATTCTGTAATCTGTGGACCTTCAGAGTGTTGAAGAAACAGGGAAATTGCATCGGTATTGAATACGACAGGCATCGTGGGGCTTTTATTCCATGGGTGTAATGTCTCAAACTGTCTATGCTTTGATCGATTCCTGGGAGACCAGTATTAGTTTTCGAAGCACATCTGGAGGCATTCTGTAATCTGTGGACCTTCAGAGTGTTGAAGAAACAGGGAAATTGCATCAGTATTGAATACAACAGGCATCGTGGGGCTTTTATTCCATGGGAGTAATGTCTCAAACTCTCTATGCTTTGATCGATTCCTGGGAGACCAGTAGTAGTTTTCGAAGCACATCTGGAGGCATTCTGTAATCTGTGGACCTTCAGAGTGTTGATGAAACACAGATATTGCATCGGTATTCAATACAACAGGCATCGTGCTGCTTTTATTCCATGGGAGAAATGTCTCAAACTGTCTATGCTTTGATCGATTCCTGGGAGACTAGTAGTAGTTTTCGAAGCACATCTGGAGGCATTCTGTTATCTGTGGACCTTCAGAGTGTTGAAGAAACAGGGAAATTGCATCGGTATTGAATACAACAGGCATCGTGGGGCTTTTATTCCATGGGAGTAATGTCTCAAACTGTCTATGCTTTGATCGATTCCTGGGAGACCAGTAGTAGTTTTCGAAGCACATCTGGAGGCATTCTGTAATCTGTGGACCTTCAGAGTGTTGAAGAAACAGGGAAATTGCATCGGTATTGAATACAACAGGGATCGTGGGGCTTTTATTCCATGGAAGTAATGTCTCTAACTGTCTATGCTTTGATCGATTCCTGGGAGACCAGTAGTAGTTTTCGAAGCACATATGGAGGCATTCTGTAATCAGTGGACCTTCAGAGTGTTGAAGAAACAGGGAAATTGCATCGGTATTGAATACAACAGGCATCGTGGGGCTTTTATTCCATCGGAGTAATGTCTCAAACTGTCTACGTTTTCATCGATTCCTGGGAGACAAGTAGTAGTTTTCGGAGCACATATGGGAGCATTCTGTTATCTGTGGACCTTCAGAGTGTTGAAGAAACAGGGAAATTGCATCGGTATTGAATACAACAGGCACCATGGGGCTTTTATTATATGGGAGTAATGTCTCAAACTGTCTATGCTTTCATCGATTCCTGGGAGACAAGTAGTAGTTTTCGAAGCACATATGGAGGCATTCTGTTATCTGTGGACCTTCAGAATGTTGAAGAAACAGGGAAATTGCATCGGCATTGAATACAACAAGCACCATGGGGCTATTATACCATGGGAGTAATGTCTCAAACTGTCTACGCTTTCATCGATTCCTGGGAGACCAGTAGTAGTTTTCGAAGCACATCTGGAGGCATTCTGTAATCTGTGGAACTTCAGAGTGTTGAAGAAACAGGGAAATTGCATCGGTATTGAATACAACAGGCATCGTGGGGCTTTTATTCCATGGGAGTAATGTCTCAAACTGTCTATGCTTTGATCGATTCCTGGGAGACCAGTAGTAGTTTTCGAAGCACATCTGGAGGCATTCTGTAATCTGTGGACCTTCGGAGTGTTGAAGAAACAGGGAAATTGCATCGGTATTGAATACAACAGGCATCGTGGGGCTTTTATTCCATGGGAGTAATGTCTCAAACTGTCTACGCTTTCATCGATTCCTGGGAGACAAGTAGTAGTTTTCGAAGTACATATGGAGTCATTCTGTTATCTGTGGACCTTCAGAGTGTTGAAGAAACAGGGAAATTGCATCGGTATTGAATACAACAGGCACCATCTGGCTTTTATTCCATGGGAGTAATGTCTCAACCGGCTATGCTTTGGTCGATTCCTGGGAGACCAGTAGTAGTTTTCGAAGCACATCTGGAGGCATTCTGTAATCTGTGGACCTTCAGAGTGTTGAAGAAACAGGGAAATTGCATCGGTATTGAATACAACAGGCAAAATGGGGCTTTTATTCCATGGGAGTAATGTCTTAAACTGTCTATGCTTTGAACGATTCCTGGGAGACCAGTAGTAGTTTTCGAAGCACATCTGGAGGCATTCTGTAATCTGTGGATCTTCAGAGTGTTGAAGAAACAGGGAAATTGCATCGGTATTGAATACAACAGGCACCATGGGGCTTTTATTCCATGGGAGTAATGTCTCAAACTGTCTATGCTTTGATCGATTCCTGGGAAACCAGTAGTAGGTTTCGAAGCACATCAGGAGGCATTCTGTAATCTGTGGACCTTCAGAGTGTTGAAGAAACAGGGAAATGGCATCGGTATTTAATACAACAGGCATCGTGGGGCTTTTATTCCATGGGAGTAATGTCTCAAACTGTCTATGCTTTGATCGATTCCTGGGAGACCAGTAGTAGTTTTCGAAGCACATCTGGAGGCATTCTGTTATCTGTGGACCTTCAGAGTGTTGATGAAACACAGATATTGCATCGGTATTGAATACAACAGGCACCATGGGGCTTTTATTCCATGGGAGTAATGTCTCAAACTGTCTATGCTTTGATCGATTCCTGGGAGACCAGTAGTAGTTTTCGAAGCACATCTGGAGGCATTCTGTAATCTGTGAACCTTCAGAGTGTTGAAGAAACAGGGAAATGGCATCGGTTCTGAATACAACAGGCATCGTGGGGCTTTTATTCCATGGGAGTACTGTCTCAAACTGACTATGCTTTGATCGATTCCTGGGGAACCAGTAGTAGGTTTCGAAGCACATCAGGAGGCATTCTGTAAACTGTGGACCTTCAGAGTGTTGAAGAAACAGGGAAATGGCATCGGTATTTAATACAACAGGCATCGTCTGGCTTTTATTCCATGGGAGTAATGTCTCAAACTGTCTATGCTTTGATCGATTCCTGGGTGACCAGTAATAGTTTTCGAAGCACATCTGGAGGCATTCTGTTATCTGTGGACCTTCAGAGTGTTGATGAAACACAGATATTGCATCGGTATTGAATACAACAGGCACCATGCGGCTTTTATTCCATGGGAGTAATGTCTCAAACTGTCTATGCTTTGATCGATTCCTGGGAGACCAGTAGTAGTATTCGAAGCACATCTGGAGGCATTCTGTAATCTGTGAACCTTCAGAGTGTTGAAGAAACAGGGAAATTGCATCGGTATTGAATACAACATGCAAAATGGGGCTTTTATTCCATGGGAGTAATGTCTCAAACTGTCTATGCTTTGATCGATTCCTGGGAGACCAGTAGTAGTTTTCGAACCACATCTGGAGGCATTCTGTAATCTGTATACCTTCAGAGTGTTGAAGAAACAGGGAAATTACATCGGTATTGAATACAACAGGCACCATCTGGCTTTTATTCCATGGGAGTAATGTCTCAACCGGCTATGCTTTGATCGATTCCTGGGAGACCAGTAGTAGTTTTCGAAGCACATCTGGAGGCATTCTGTAATCTGTGGACCTTCAGACTGTTGAAGAAACAGGGAAATTGCATCGGTATTGAATACAACAGGCAAAATGGGGCTTTTATTCCATGGGAGTAATGTCTTAAACTGTCTATGCTTTGAACGATTCCTGGGAGACCAGTAGTAGTTTTCGAAGCACATCTGGAGGCATTCTGTAATCTGTGGACCTTCAGAGTGTTGAAGAAACAGGGAAATTGCATCGGTATTGAATACAACAGGCACCATGGGCCTTTTATTCCATGGGAGTAATGTCTCAATCTGTCTATGCTTTGATCGATTCCTGGGAAACCAGTAGTAGGTTCCGAAGCACATCAGGAGGCATTCTGTAATCTGTGGACCTTCAGAGTGTTGAAGAAACAGGGAAATGGCATCGGTATTTAATACAACAGGCATCGTGGGGCTTTTATTCCATGGGAGTAATGTCTCAAACTGTCTATGCTTTGATCGATTCCTGGGAGACCAGTAGTAGTTTTCGAAGCACATCTGGAGGCATTCTGTAATCTGTGGACCTTCAGAGTGTTGATGAAACACAGATATTGCATCGGTATTGAATACAACAGGCACCATGCGGCTTTTATTCCATGGGAGTAATGTCTCAAACTGTCTATGCTTTGATCGATTCCTGGGAGACCAGTATTAGTTTTCGTAGCACATCTGGAGGCATTCTGTAATCTGTGGACCTTCGGAGTGTTGATGAAACACAGGTATTGCATCGGTATTGAATACAACAGGCACCATGGGGCTTTTATTCCATGGGAGTAATGTCTCAAACTGTCTACGTTTTCATCGATTCCTGGGAGACAAGTAGTAGTTTTCGAAGCACATCTGGAGTCATTCTGTAATCTGTATACCTTCAGAGTGTTGAAGAAACAGGGAAATTGCATCGGTATTGAATACAACAGGCATCGTGGGGCTTTTCTTCCATGGGAGTAATGTCTCAAACTGTCTATACTTTGATCGATTCCTGGGAGACCAGTAGTAGTTTTCGAAGCACATCTGGAGGCATTCTGTAATCTGTATACTTTCAGAGTGTAGAAGAAACAGGGAAATTGCATCGGTATTGAATACAACAGGCATCGTGGGGCTTTTCTTCCATGGGAGTAATGTCTCAAACTGTCTATGCTTTGATCGATTCCTGGGAGACCAGCAGTAGTTTTCGAAGCACATCTGGAGGCATTCTGTAATCTGTATACTTTCAGAGTGTAGAAGAAACAGGGAAATTGCATCGGTATTGAATACAACATGCAAAATGGGGCTTTTATTCCATGGGAGTAATGTCTCAAACTGTCTATGATTTGATCGATTCCTGGGTGACCAGTAGTAGTTTTCGTAGCACATCTGGAGGCATTCTGTAATCTGTGGACCTTCGGAGTGTTGATGAAACACAGGTATTGCATCGGTATTGAATACAACAGGCACCATGCGGCTTTTATTCCATGGGAGTAATGTCTCAAACTGTCTATGCTTTTATCGATTCCTGGGAGACCAGTAGTAGTTTTCGTAGCACATCTGGACGCATTCTGTAATCTGTATACCTTCAGAGTGTTGAAGAAACAGGGAAATTGCATCGGTATTGAATACAACAGGCATCGTGGGGCTTTTATTCCATGGGAGTAATGTCTCAAACTGTCTATGCTTTGATCGATTCCTGGGAGACCAGTAGTAGTTTTCGAAGCACATCTGGAGGCATTCTGTAATCTGTGGACCTTCAGAGTGTTGATGAAACACAGATATTGCATCGGTATTGAATACAACAGGCACCATGCGGCTTTTATTCCATGGGAGTAATGTCTCAAACTGTCTATGCTTTGATCGATTCCTGGGAGACCAGTATTAGTTTTCGTAGCACATCTGGAGGCATTCTGTAATCTGTGGACCTTCGGAGTGTTGATGAAACACAGGTATTGCATCGGTATTGAATACAACAGGCACCATGGGGCTTTTATTCCATGGGAGTAATGTCTCAAACTGTCTACGTTTTCATCGATTCCTGGGAGACAAGTAGTAGGTTTCGAAGCACATCAGGAGGCATTCTGTAATCTGTGGACCTTCAGAGTGTTGAAGAAACAGGGAAATGGCATCGGTATTTAATACAACAAGCATCGTAGGCTTTTATTCCATGGGAGTAATGTCTCAAACAATCTATGCTTTGATCGATTCCTGGGAGACCAGTATTAGTTTTCGTAGCACATCTGGAGGCATTCTGTAATCTGTGGACCTTCGGAGTGTTGATGAAACACAGGTATTGCATCGGTATTGAATACAACAGGCACCATGGGGCTTTTATTCCATGGGAGTAATGTCTCAAACTGTCTACGCTTTCATCGATTCCTGGGAGACAAGTAGTAGTTTTCGAAGCACATCTGGAGGCATTCTGTTAATTGTGGACCTTCAGAGTGTTGAAGAAACAGGGAAATTGCATCGGTTTCGAATACAAGAGGCACCATGGGGCTTTTATTCCATGGGAGTAATGTCTCAAACTGTCTATGCTTTGATCGATTCCTGGGAAACCAGTAGTAGGTTTCGAAGCACATCAGGAGGCATTCTGTAATCTGTGGACCTTCAGAGTGTTGAAGAAACAGGGAAATTGCATCGGTATTGAATACGACAGGCATCGTGGGGCTTTTATTCCATGGGTGTAATGTCTCAAACTGTCTATGCTTTGATCGATTCCTGGGAGACCAGTATTAGTTTTCGAAGCACATCTGGAGGCATTCTGTAATCTGTGGACCTTCAGAGTGTTGAAGAAACAGGGAAATTGCATCAGTATTGAATACAACAGGCATCGTGGGGCTTTTATTCCATGGGAGTAATGTCTCAAACTCTCTATGCTTTGATCGATTCCTGGGAGACCAGTAGTAGTTTTCGAAGCACATCTGGAGGCATTCTGTAATCTGTGGACCTTCAGAGTGTTGATGAAACACAGATATTGCATCGGTATTCAATACAACAGGCATCGTGCTGCTTTTATTCCATGGGAGAAATGTCTCAAACTGTCTATGCTTTGATCGATTCCTGGGAGACTAGTAGTAGTTTTCGAAGCACATCTGGAGGCATTCTGTTATCTGTGGACCTTCAGAGTGTTGAAGAAACAGGGAAATTGCATCGGTATTGAATACAACAGGCATCGTGGGGCTTTTATTCCATGGGAGTAATGTCTCAAACTGTCTATGCTTTGATCGATTCCTGGGAGACCAGTAGTAGTTTTCGAAGCACATCTGGAGGCATTCTGTAATCTGTGGACCTTCAGAGTGTTGAAGAAACAGGGAAATTGCATCGGTATTGAATACAACAGGGATCGTGGGGCTTTTATTCCATGGAAGTAATGTCTCTAACTGTCTATGCTTTGATCGATTCCTGGGAGACCAGTAGTAGTTTTCGAAGCACATATGGAGGCATTCTGTTATCTGTGGACCTTCAGAGTGTTGAAGAAACAGGGAAGTTGCATCGGTATTGAATACAACAGGCATCGTGGGGCTTTTATTCCATCGGAGTAATGTCTCAAACTGTCTACGTTTTCATCGATTCCTGGGAGACAAGTAGTAGTTTTCGAAGCACATCTGGAGGCATTCTGTTAATTGTGGACCTTCAGAGTGTTGAAGAAACAGGGAAATTGCATCGGTTTCGAATACAAGAGGCACCATGGGGCTTTTATTCCATGGGAGTAATGTCTCAAACTGTCTATGCTTTGATCGATTCCTGGGAAACCAGTAGTAGGTTTCGAAGCACATCAGGAGGCATTCTGTAATCTGTGGACCTTCAGAGTGTTGAAGAAACAGGGAAATGGCATCGGTATTTAATACAACAGGCATCGTGGGGCTTTTATTCCATGGGAGTAATGTCTCAAACTGTCTATGCTTTGATCGATTCCTGGGAGACCAGTAGTAGTTTTCGAAGCACATCTGGAGGCATTCTGTAATCTGTGGACCTTCAGAGTGTTGATGAAACACAGATATTGCATCGGTATTGAATACAACAGGCACCATGCGGCTTTTATTCCATGGGAGTAATGTCTCAAACTGTCTATGCTTTGATCGATTCCTGGGAGACCAGTATTAGTTTTCGTAGCACATCTGGAGGCATTCTGTAATCTGTGGACCTTCGGAGTGTTGATGAAACACAGGTATTGCATCGGTATTGAATACAACAGGCACCATGGGGCTTTTATTCCATGGGAGTAATGTCTCAAACTGTCTACGTTTTCATCGATTCCTGGGAGACAAGTAGTAGTTTTCGAAGCACATCTGGAGGCATTCTGTAATCTGTATACCTTCAGAGTGTTGAAGAAACAGGGAAATTGCATCGGTATTGAATACAACAGGCATCGTGGGGCTTTTCTTCCATGGGAGTAATGTCTCAAACTGTCTATACTTTGATCGATTCCTGGGAGACCAGTAGTAGTTTTCGAAGCACATC
The DNA here is from genome assembly GCF_023897955.1 of Schistocerca gregaria. NCBI lineage: Eukaryota > Metazoa > Arthropoda > Insecta > Orthoptera > Acrididae > Schistocerca > Schistocerca gregaria. The sequence continues at coordinate 30,885,373 of NC_064930.1, forward strand.
TGGAGGCATTCTGTAATCTGTATACTTTCAGAGTGTAGAAGAAACAGGGAAATTGCATCGGTATTGAATACAACAGGCATCGTGGGGCTTTTCTTCCATGGGAGTAATGTCTCAAACTGTCTATGCTTTGATCGATTCCTGGGAGACCAGCAGTAGTTTTCGAAGCACATCTGGAGGCATTCTGTAATCTGTATACTTTCAGAGTGTAGAAGAAACAGGGAAATTGCATCGGTATTGAATACAACATGCAAAATGGGGCTTTTATTCCATGGGAGTAATGTCTCAAACTGTCTATGATTTGATCGATTAATGGGTGACCAGTAGTAGTTTTCGTAGCACATCTGGAGGCATTCTGTAATCTGTGGACCTTCGGAGTGTTGATGAAACACAGGTATTGCATCGGTATTGAATACAACAGGCACCATGCGGCTTTTATTCCATGGGAGTAATGTCTCAAACTGTCTATGCTTTGATCGATTCCTGGGAGACCAGTAGTAGTTTTCGTAGCACATCTGGACGCATTCTGTAATCTGTATACCTTCAGAGTGTTGAAGAAACAGGGAAATTGCATCGGTATTGAATACAACAGGCATCGTGGGGCTTTTATTCCATGGGAGTAATGTCTCAAACTGTCTATGCTTTGATCGATTCCTGGGAGACCAGTAGTAGTTTTCGAAGCACATCTGGAGGCATTCTGTAATCTGTGGACCTTCAGAGTGTTGATGAAACACAGATATTGCATCGGTATTGAATACAACAGGCACCATGCGGCTTTTATTCCATGGGAGTAATGTCTCAAACTGTCTATGCTTTGATCGATTCCTGGGAGACCAGTATTAGTTTTCGTAGCACATCTGGAGGCATTCTGTAATCTGTGGACCTTCGGAGTGTTGATGAAACACAGGTATTGCATCGGTATTGAATACAACAGGCACCATGGGGCTTTTATTCCATGGGAGTAATGTCTCAAACTGTCTACGTTTTCATCGATTCCTGGGAGACAAGTAGTAGGTTTCGAAGCACATCAGGAGGCATTCTGTAATCTGTGGACCTTCAGAGTGTTGAAGAAACAGGGAAATGGCATCGGTATTTAATACAACAAGCATCGTGGGGCTTTTATTCCATGGGAGTAATGTCTCAAACTGTCTATGCTTTGATCGATTCCTGGGAGACCAGTATTAGTTTTCGTAGCACATCTGGAGGCATTCTGTAATCTGTGGACCTTCGGAGTGTTGATGAAACACAGGTATTGCATCGGTATTGAATACAACAGGCACCATGGGGCTTTTATTCCATGGGAGTAATGTCTCAAACTGTCTACGCTTTCATCGATTCCTGGGAGACAAGTAGTAGTTTTCGAAGCACATCTGGAGGCATTCTGTTAATTGTGGACCTTCAGAGTGTTGAAGAAACAGGGAAATTGCATCGGTATTGAATACGACAGGCATCGTGGGGCTTTTATTCCATGGGTGTAATGTCTCAAACTGTCTATGCTTTGATCGATTCCTGGGAGACCAGTATTAGTTTTCGAAGCACATCTGGAGGCATTCTGTAATCTGTGGACCTTCAGAGTGTTGAAGAAACAGGGAAATGGCATCGGTATTTAATACAACAAGCATCGTGGGGCTTTTATTCCATGGGAGTAATGTCTCAAACTGTCTATGCTTTGATCGATTCCTGGGAAACCAGTAGTAGGTTTCGAAGCACATCAGGAGGCATTCTGTAATCTGTGGACCTTCAGAGTGTTGAAGAAACAGGGAAATTGCATCGGTATTGAATACGACAGGCATCGTGGGGCTTTTATTCCATGGGTGTAATGTCTCAAACTGTCTATGCTTTGATCGATTCCTGGGAGACCAGTATTAGTTTTCGAAGCACATCTGGAGGCATTCTGTAATCTGTGGACCTTCAGAGTGTTGAAGAAACAGGGAAATTGCATCAGTATTGAATACAACAGGCATCGTGGGGCTTTTATTCCATGGGAGTAATGTCTCAAACTCTCTATGCATTGATCGATTCCTGGGAGACCAGTAGTAGTTTTCGAAGCACATCTGGAGGCATTCTGTAATCTGTGGACCTTCAGAGTGTTGATGAAACACAGATATTGCATCGGTATTTAATACAACAGGCATCGTGCTGCTTTTATTCCATGGGAGAAATGTCTCAAACTGTCTATGCTTTGATCGATTACTGGGAGACTAGTAGTAGTTTTCGAAGCACATCTGGAGGCATTCTGTTATCTGTGGACCTTCAGAGTGTTGAAGAAACAGGGAAATTGCATCGGTATTGAATACAACAGGCATCGTGGGGCTTTTATTCCATGGGAGTAATGTCTCAAACTGTCTATGCTTTGATCGATTCCTGGGAGACCAGTAGTAGTTTTCGAAGCACATCTGGAGGCATTCTGTAATCTGTGGACCTTCAGAGTGTTGAAGAAACAGGGAAATTGCATCGGTATTGAATACAACAGGGATCGTGGGGCTTTTATTCCATGGGAGTAATGTCTCTAACTGTCTATGCTTTGATCGATTCCTGGGAGACCAGTAGTAGTTTTCGAAGCACATTTGGAGGCATTCTGTTATCTGTGGACCTTCAGAGTGTTGAAGAAACAGGGAAATTGCATCGGTATTGAATACAACAGGCATCGTGGGGCTTTTATTCCATCGGAGTAATGTCTCAAACTGTCTACGTTTTCATCGATTCCTGGGAGACAAGTAGTAGTTTTCGGAGCACATATGGGAGCATTCTGTTATCTGTGGACCTTCAGAGTGTTGAAGAAACAGGGAAATTGCATCGGTATTGAATACAACAGGCACCATGGGGCTTTTATTATATGGGAGTAATGTCTCAAACTGTCTATGCTTTCATCGATTCCTGGGAGACAAGTAGTAGTTTTCGAAGCACATATGGAGGCATTCTGTTATCTGTGGACCTTCAGAATGTTGAAGAAACAGGGAAATTGCATCGGCATTGAATACAACAAGCACCATGGGGCTATTATACCATGGGAGTAATGTCTCAAACTGTCTACGCTTTCATCGATTCCTGGGAGACCAGTAGTAGTTTTCGAAGCACATCTGGAGGCATTCTGTAATCTGTGGAACTTGAGTGTTGAAGAAACAGGGAAATTGCATCGGTATTGAATACAACAGGCATCGTGGGGCTTTTATTCCATGGGAGTAATGTCTCAAACTGTCTATGCTTTGATCGATTCCTGGGAGACCAGTAGTAGTTTTCGAAGCACATCTGGAGGCATTCTGTAATCTGTGGACCTTCGGAGTGTTGAAGAAACAGGGAAATTGCATCGGTATTGAATACAACAGGCATCGTGGGGCTTTTATTCCATGGGAGTAATGTCTCAAACTGTCTACGCTTTCATCGATTCCTGGGAGACAAGTAGTAGTTTTCGAAGTACATATGGAGTCATTCTGTTATCTGTGGACCTTCAGAGTGTTGAAGAAACAGGGAAATTGCATCGGTATTGAATACAACAGGCACCATCTGGCTTTTATTCCATGGGAGTAATGTCTCAACCGGCTATGCTTTGGTCGATTCCTGGGAGACCAGTAGTAGTTTTCGAAGCACATCTGGAGGCATTCTGTAATCTGTGGACCTTCAGAGTGTTGAAGAAACAGGGAAATTGCATCGGTATTGAATACAACAGGCAAAATGGGGCTTTTATTCCATGGGAGTAATGTCTTAATCTGTCTATGCTTTGAACGATTCCTGGGAGACCAGTAGTAGTTTTCGAAGCACATCTGGAGGCATTCTGTAATCTGTGGATCTTCAGAGTGTTGAAGAAACAGGGAAATTGCATCGGTATTGAATACAACAGGCACCATGGGGCTTTTATTCCATGGGAGTAATGTCTCAAACTGTCTATGCTTTGATCGATTCCTGGGAGACCAGTAGTAGTTTTCGAAGCACATCTGGAGGCATTCTGTTATCTGTGGACCTTCAGAGTGTTGATGAAACACAGATATTGCATCGGTATTGAATACAACAGGCACCATGGGGCTTTTATTCCATGGGAGTAATGTCTCAAACTGTCTATGCTTTGATCGATTCCTGGGAGACCAGTAGTAGTTTTCGAAGCACATCTGGAGGCATTCTGTAATCTGTGAACCTTCAGAGTGTTGAAGAAACAGGGAAATGGCATCGGTTCTGAATACAACAGGCATCGTGGGGCTTTTATTCCATGGGAGTACTGTCTCAAACTGACTATGCTTTGATCGATTCCTGGGAAACCAGTAGTAGGTTTCGAAGCACATCAGGAGGCATTCTGTAAACTGTGGACCTTCAGAGTGTTGAAGAAACAGGGAAATGGCATCGGTATTTAATACAACAGGCATCGTCTGGCTTTTATTCCATGGGAGTAATGTCTCAAACTGTCTATGCTTTGATCGATTCCTGGGTGACCAGTAGTAGTTTTCGAAGCACATCTGGAGGCATTCTGTTATCTGTGGACCTTCAGAGTGTTGATGAAACACAGATATTGCATCGGTATTGAATACAACAGGCACCATGCGGCTTTTATTCCATGGGAGTAATGTCTCAAACTGTCTATGCTTTGATCGATTCCTGGGAGACCAGTAGTAGTTTTCGAAGCACATCTGGAGGCATTCTGTAATCTGTGAACCTTCAGAGTGTTGAAGAAACAGGGAAATTGCATCGGTATTGAATACAACATGCAAAATGGGGCTTTTATTCCATGGGAGTAATGTCTCAAACTGTCTATGCTTTGATCGATTCCTGGGAGACCAGTAGTAGTTTTCGAACCACATCTGGAGGCATTCTGTAATCTGTATACCTTCAGAGTGTTGAAGAAACAGGGAAATTACATCGGTATTGAATACAACAGGCACCATCTGGCTTTTATTCCATGGGAGTAATGTCTCAACCGGCTATGCTTTGATCGATTCCTGGGAGACCAGTAGTAGTTTTCGAAGCACATCTGGAGGCATTCTGTAATCTGTGGACCTTCAGACTGTTGAAGAAACAGGGAAATTGCATCGGTATTGAATACAACAGGCACCATGGGCCTTTTATTCCATGGGAGTAATGTCTCAATCTGTCTATGCTTTGATCGATTCCTGGGAAACCAGTAGTAGGTTCCGAAGCACATCAGGAGGCATTCTGTAATCTGTGGACCTTCAGAGTGTTGAAGAAACAGGGAAATGGCATCGGTATTTAATACAACAGGCATCGTGGGGCTTTTATTCCATGGGAGTAATGTCTCAAACTGTCTATGCTTTGATCGATTCCTGGGAGACCAGTAGTAGTTTTCGAAGCACATCTGGAGGCATTCTGTAATCTGTGGACCTTCAGAGTGTTGATGAAACACAGATATTGCATCGGTATTGAATACAACAGGCACCATGCGGCTTTTATTCCATGGGAGTAATGTCTCAAACTGTCTATGCTTTGATCGATTCCTGGGAGACCAGTATTAGTTTTCGTAGCACATCTGGAGGCATTCTGTAATCTGTGGACCTTCGGAGTGTTGATGAAACACAGGTATTGCATCGGTATTGAATACAACAGGCACCATGGGGCTTTTATTCCATGGGAGTAATGTCTCAAACTGTCTACGTTTTCATCGATTCCTGGGAGACCAGTAGTAGTTTTCGAAGCACATCTGGAGGCATTCTGTAATCTGTATACCTTCAGAGTGTTGAAGAAACAGGGAAATTGCATCGGTATTGAATACAACAGGCATCGTGGGGCTTTTCTTCCATGGGAGTAATGTCTCAAACTGTCTATACTTTGATCGATTCCTGGGAGACCAGTAGTAGTTTTCGAAGCACATCTGGAGGCATTCTGTAATCTGTATACTTTCAGAGTGTAGAAGAAACAGGGAAATTGCATCGGTATTGAATACAACATGCAAAATGGGGCTTTTATTCCATGGGAGTAATGTCTCAAACTGTCTATGCTTTGATCGATTCCTGGGTGACCAGTAGTAGTTTTCGTAGCACATCTGGAGGCATTCTGTAATCTGTGGACCTTCGGAGTGTTGATGAAACACAGGTATTGCATCGGTATTGAATACAACAGGCACCATGCGGCTTTTATTCCATGGGAGTAATGTCTCAAACTGTCTATGCTTTGATCGATTCCTGGGAGACCAGTAGTAGTTTTCGTAGCACATCTGGACGCATTCTGTAATCTGTATACCTTCAGAGTGTTGAAGAAACAGGGAAATTGCATCGGTATTGAATACAACAGGCATCGTGGGGCTTTTATTCCATGGGAGTAATGTCTCAAACTGTCTATGCTTTGATCGATTCCTGGGAGACCAGTAGTAGTTTTCGAAGCACATCTGGAGGCATTCTGTAATCTGTGGACCTTCAGAGTGTTGATGAAACACAGATATTGCATCGGTATTGAATACAACAGGCACCATGCGGCTTTTATTCCATGGGAGTAATGTCTCAAACTGTCTATGCTTTGATCGATTCCTGGGAGACCAGTATTAGTTTTCGTAGCACATCTGGAGGCATTCTGTAATCTGTGGACCTTCGGAGTGTTGATGAAACACAGGTATTGCATCGGTATTGAATACAACAGGCACAATGGGGCTTTTATTCCATGGGAGTAATGTCTCAAACTGTCTACGTTTTCATCGATTCCTGGGAGACAAGTAGTAGGTTTCGAAGCACATCAGGAGGCATTCTGTAATCTGTGGACCTTCAGAGTGTTGAAGAAACAGGGAAATGGCATCGGTATTTAATACAACAAGCATCGTGGGGCTTTTATTCCATGGGAGTAATGTCTCAAACTGTCTATGCTTTGATCGATTCCTGGGTGACCAGTAGTAGTTTTCGAAGCACATCTGGAGGCATTCTGTTATCTGTGGACCTTCAGAGTGTTGATGAAACACAGATATTGCATCGGTATTGAATACAACCGGCACCATGGGACTTTTATTTCATGGGAGTAGTGTCTCAAACTGTCTATGCTTTGATCGATTCCTGGGAGACCAGTAGTAGTTTTCGAAGCACATCTGGAGGCATTATGAAATCTGTGGACCTTCAGAGTGTTGATGAAACACAGATATTGCATCGGTATTGAATACAACAGGCACCATGCGGCTTTTATTCCATGGGAGTAATGTCTCAAACTGTCTATGCTTTGATCGATTCCTGGGAGACCAGTAGTAGTTTTCGAAGCACATCTGGAGGCATTCTGTAATCTGTATACCTTCAGAGTGTTGAAGAAACAGGGAAATTGCATCGGTATTGAATACAACAGGCATCGTGGGGCTTTTATTCCATGGGAGTAATGTCTCAAACTGACTATGCTTTGATCGATTCCTGGGAGACCAGTAGTAGTTTTCGAAGCACATCTGGAGGCATTCTGTAATCTGTGGACCTTCAGAGTGTTGATGAAACAAAGATATTGCATCGGTATTTAATACAACCGGCACCATGGGACTTTTATTTCATGGGAGTAGTGTCTCAAACTGTCTATGCTTTGATCGATTCCTGGGAGACCAGTAGTAGTTTTCGAAGCACATCTGGAGGCATTCTGAAATCTGTGGACCTTCAGAGTGTTGATGAAACACAGATATTGCATCGGTATTGAATACAACAGGCACCATGCGGCTTTTATTCCATGGGAGTAATGTCTCAAACTGTCTATGCTTTGATCGATTCCTGGGAGACCAGTAGTAGTTTTCGTAGCACATCTGGAGGCATTCTGTAATCTGTGGACCTTCGGAGTGTTGATGAAACACAGGTATTGCATCGGTATTGAATACAACAGGCACCATGGGGCTTTTATTCCATGGGAGTAATGCCTCAAACTGTCTACGTTTTCATCGATTCCTGGGAGACAAGTAGTAGTTTTCGAAGCACATCTGGAGGCATTCTGTTATCTGTGGACCTTCAGAGTGTTGAAGAAACAGGGAAATTTGAATCGGTATTGAATACAACAGGCATCGTGGGGCTTTTATTCCATGGGAGTAATGTCTCAAACTGTCTATGCTTTGATCGATTCCTGGGAAACCAGTAGTAGGTTTCGAAGCACATCAGGAGGCATTCTGTAATCTGTGGACCTTCAGAGTGTTGAAGAAACAGGGAAATGGCATCGGTATTTAATACAACCGGCATCGTGGGGCTTTTATTCCATGGGAGTAATGTCTCAAACTGTCTATGCTTTGATCGATTCCTGGGTGACCAGTAGTAGTTTTCGAAGCACATCTGGAGGCATTCTGTTATCTGTGGACCTTCAGAGTGTTGATGAAACACAGATATTGCATCGGTATTGAATACAACAGGCACCAAGCGGCTTTTATTCCATGGGAGTAATGTCTCAAACTGTCTATGCTTTGATCGATTCCTGGGAGACCAGTAGTAGTTTTCCAAGCACATCTGGAGGCATTCTGTAATCTGTGAACCTTCAGAGTGTTGAAGAAACAGGGAAATTGCATCGGTATTGAATACAACATGCAAAATGGGGCTTTTATTCCATGGGAGTAATGTCTCAAACTGTCTATGCTTTGATCGATTCCTGGGAGACCAGTAGTAGTTTTCGAAGCACATCTGGAGGCATTCTGTAATCTGTGGACCTTCAGAGTGTTGATGAAACACAGATATTGCATCGGTGTTGAATACAACCGGCACCATGGGACTTTTATTTCATGGGAGTAGTGTCTCAAACTGTCTATGCTTTGATCGATTCCTGGGAGACCAGTAGTAGTTTTCGAAGCACATCTGGAGGCATTCTGAAATCTGTGGACCTTCAGAGTGTTGATGAAACACAGATATTGCATCGGTATTGAATACAACAGGCACCATGCGGCTTTTATTCCATGGGAGAAATGTCTCAAACTGTCTATGCTTTGATCGATTCCTGGGAGACCAGCAGTAGTTTTCGAAGCACATCTGGAGGCATTCTGTAATCTGTGGACCTTCAGAGTGTTGTTGAAACACAGATATTGCATCGGTATTGAATACAACAGGCACCATGCGGCTTTTATTCCATGGGAGTAATGTCTCAAATTTGTCTATGCTTTGATCGATTCCTGGGAGACCAGTAGTAGTTTTCCAAGCACATCTGGAGGCATTCTGTTATCTGTGGACCTTCAGAGTGTTGAAGAAACAGGGAAATTGCATCGGTATTGAATACAACATGCAAAATGGGGCTTTTATTCCATGGGAGTAATGTCTCAAACTGTCTATGCTTTGATCGATTCCTGGGAGACCAGTAGTAGTTTTCGAAGCACATCTGGAGGCATTCTGTAATCTGTGAACCTTCAGAGTGTTGAAGAAACAGGGAAATTGCATCGGTATTGAATACAACATGCAAAATGGGGCTTTTATTCCATGGGAGTAATGTCTCAAACTGTCTATGCTTTGATCGATTCCTGGGAGACCAGTAGTAGTTTTCCAAGCACATCTGGAGGCATTCTGTTATCTGTGGACCTTCAGAGTGTTGAAGAAACAGGGAAATTGCATCGGTATTGAATACAACATGCAAAATGGGGCTTTTATTCCATGGGAGTAATGTCTCAAACTGTCTATGCTTTGATCGATTCCTGGGAGACCAGTAGTAGTTTTCGAAGCACATCTGGAGGCATTCTGTAATCTGTGAACCTTCAGAGTGTTGAAGAAACAGGGAAATTGCATCGGTATTGAATACAACAGGCATCGTGGGGCTTTTATTCCATGGTAGTAATGTCTCAAACTGTCTATGTTTGATCGATTCCTGGGAGACCAGTAGTAGTTTTCTAAGCACATCTGGAGGCATTCTGTAATCTGTGGACCTTCAGAGTGTTGATGAAACACAGATATTGCATCGGTGTTGAATACAACCGGCACCATGGGACTTTTATTTCATGGGAGTAGTGTCTCAAACTGTCTATGCTTTGATCGATTCCTGGGAGACCAGTAGTAGTTTTCGAAGCACATCTGGAGGCATTCTGAAATCTGTGGACCTTCAGAGTGTTGATGAAACACAGATATTGCATCGGTATTGAATACAACAGGCACCATGCGGCTTTTATTCCATGGGAGTAATGTCTCAAACTGTCTATGCTTTGATCGATTCCTGGGAGACCAGTAGTAGTTTTCGAAGCACATCTGGAGGCATTCTGTAATCTGTGAACCTTCAGAGTGTTGAAGAAACAGGGAAATTGCATCGGTATTGAATACAACATGCAAAATGGGGCTTTTATTCCATGGGAGTAATGTCTCAAACTGTCTATGCTTTGATCGATTCCTGGGAGACCAGCAGTAGTTTTCGAAGCACATCTGGAGGCATTCTGTAATCTGTATACTTTCAGAGTGTAGAAGAAACAGGGAAATTGCATCGGTATTGAATACAACAGGCATCGTGGGGCTTTTATTCCATGGGAGTAATGTCTCAAACTGTCTATGCTTTGATCGATTCCTGGGAGACCAGCAGTAGTTTTCGAAGCACATCTGGAGGCATTTTTTAATCTGTATACTTTCAGAGTGTAGAAGAAACAGGGAAATTGCATCGGTATTGAATACAACAGGCATCGTGGGGCTTTTATTCCATGGGAGTAATGTCTCAAACTGTCTATGCTTTGATCGATTCCTGGGAGACCAGCAGTAGTTTTCGAAGCACATCTGGAGGCATTCTGTAATCTGTATACTTTCAGAGTGTAGAAGAAACAGGGAAATGGCATCGGTATTGAATACAACAGGCATCGTGGGGCTTTTATTCCATGGGAGTAATGTCTCAAACTGTCTATGCTTTGATCGATTCCTGGGAGACCAGCAGTAGTTTTCGAAGCACATCTGGAGGCATTCTGTAATCTGTATACTTTCAGAGTGTAGAAGAAACAGGGAAATTGCATCGGTATTGAATACAACAGGCATCGTGGGGCTTTTATTCCATGGGAGTAATGTCTCAAACTGTCTATGCTTTGATCGATTCCTGGGAGACCAGTAGTAGTTTTCGAAGCACATCTGGAGGCATTCTGTAATCTGTGGACCTTCAGAGTGTTGAAGAAACAGGGAAATTGCATCGGTATTGAATACAGCATGCAAAATGGGGCTTTTATTCCATGGGAGTAATGTCTCAAACTGTCTATGCTTTGATCGATTCCTGGGAGACCAGCAGTAGTTTTCGAAGCACATCTGGAGGCATTCTGTAAACTGTATACTTTCAGAGTGTAGAAGAAACAGGGAAATTGCATCGGTATTGAATACAACAGGCATCGTGGGGCTTTTATTCCATGGGAGTAATGTCTCAAACTGTCTATGCTTTGATCGATTCCTGGGAGACCAGCAGTAGTTTTCGAAGCACATCTGGAGGCATTCTGTAATCTGTATACTTTCAGAGTGTAGAAAAACAGGGAAATTGCATCGGTATTGAATACAACAGGCATCGTGGGGCTTTTATTCCATGGGAGTAATGTCTCAAACTGTCTATGCTTTGATCGATTCCTGGGAGACCAGCAGTAGTTTTCGAAGCACATCTGGAGGCATTCTGTAATCTGTATACTTTCAGAGTGTAGAAGAAACAGGGAAATGGCATCGGTACTGAATACAACAGGCATCGTGGGGCTTTTATTCCATGGGAGTAATGTCTCAAACTGTCTATGCTTTGATCGATTCCTGTGAGACCAGCAGTAGTTTTCGAAGCACATCTGGAGGCATTCTGTAATCTGTATACTTTCAGAGTGTAGAAGAAACAGGGAAATTGCATCGGTATTGAATACAACAGGCATCGTGGGGCTTTTATTCCATGGGAGTAATGTCTCAAACTGTCTATGCTTTGATCGATTCCTGGGAGACCAGTAGTAGTTTTCAAAGCACATCTGGAGGCATTCTGTAATCTGTGGACCTTCAGAGTGTTGAAGAAACAGGGAAATTGCATCGGTATTGAATACAACATGCAAAATGGGGCTTTTATTCCATGGGAGTAATGTCTCAAACTGTCTATGCTTTGATCGATTCCTGGGAGACCAGCAGTAGTTTTCGAAGCACATCTGGAGGCATTCTGTAATCTGTATACTTTCAGAGTGTAGAAGAAACAGGGAAATTGCATCGGTATTGAATACAACAGGCATCGTGGGGCTTTTATTCCATGGGAGTAATGTCTCAAACTGTCTATGCTTTGATCAATTCCTGGGAGACCAGTAGTAGTTTTCGAAGCACATCTGGAGGCATTCTGTAATCAGTGGACCTTCAGAGTGTTGAAGAAACAGGGAAATTGCATCGGTATTGAATACAACATGCAAAATGGGGCTTTTATTCCATGGGAGTAATGTCTCAAACTGTCTATGCTTTGATCGATTCCTGGGAGACCAGCAGTAGTTTTCGAAGCACATCTGGAGTCATTCTGTAATCTGTATACTTTCAGAGTGTAGAAGAAACAGGGAAATTGCATCGGTATTGAATACAACAGGCATCGTGGGGCTTTTATTCCATGGGAGTAATGTCTAAAACTGTCTATGCTTTGATCGATTCCTGGGTGACCAGCAGTAGATTTCGAAGCACATCTGGAGGCATTCTGTAATCTGTATACTTTCAGAGTGTAGAAGAAACAGGGAAATTGCATCGGTATTGAATACAACAGGCATCGTGGGGCTTTTATTCCATGGGAGTAATGTCTCAAACTGTCTATGCTTTGATCGATTCCTGGGAGACCAGTAGTAGTTTTCGAAGCACATCTGGAGGCATTCTGTAATCTGTGGACCTTCAGAGTGTTGAAGAAACAGGGAAATTGCATCGGTATTGAATACAACAGGCATCGTGGGGCTTTTATTCCATGGGAGTAATGTCTCAAACTGTCTATGCTTTGATCGATTCCTGGGAGACCAGCAGTAGTTTTCGAAGCACATCTGGAGGCATTCTGTAATCTGTATACTTTCAGAGTGTAGAAGAAACAGGGAAATTGCATCGGTATTGAATACAACAGGCATCGTGGGGCTTTTATTCCATGGGAGTAATGTCTCAAACTGTCTATGCTTTGATCGATTCCTGGGAGACCAGTAGTAGTTTTCGAAGCACATCTGGAGGCATTCTGTAATCTGTGAACCTTCAGAGTGTTGAAGAAACAGGGAAATTGCATCGGTATTGAATACAACATGCAAAATGGGGCTTTTATTCCATGGGAGTAATGTCTCAAACTGTCTATGCTTTGATCGATTCCTGGGAGACCAGTAGTAGTTTTCCAAGCACATCTGGAGGCATTCTGTTATCTGTGGACCTTCAGAGTGTTGAAGAAACAGGGAAATTGCATCGGTATTGAATACAACATGCAAAATGGGGCTTTTATTCCATGGGAGTAATGTCTCAAACTGTCTATGCTTTGATCGATTCCTGGGAGACCAGTAGTAGTTTTCGAAGCACATCTGGAGGCATTCTGTAATCTGTGAACCTTCAGAGTGTTGAAGAAACAGGGAAATTGCATCGGTATTGAATACAACAGGCATCGTGGGGCTTTTATTCCATGGTAGTAATGTCTCAAACTGTCTATGTTTGATCGATTCCTGGGAGACCAGTAGTAGTTTTCTAAGCACATCTGGAGGCATTCTGTAATCTGTGGACCTTCAGAGTGTTGATGAAACACAGATATTGCATCGGTGTTGAATACAACCGGCACCATGGGACTTTTATTTCATGGGAGTAGTGTCTCAAACTGTCTATGCTTTGATCGATTCCTGGGAGACCAGTAGTAGTTTTCGAAGCACATCTGGAGGCATTCTGAAATCTGTGGACCTTCAGAGTGTTGATGAAACACAGATATTGCATCGGTATTGAATACAACAGGCACCATGCGGCTTTTATTCCATGGGAGTAATGTCTCAAACTGTCTATGCTTTGATCGATTCCTGGGAGACCAGTTGTAGTTTTCGAAGCACATCTGGAGGCATTCTGTAATCTGTGAACCTTCAGAGTGTTGAAGAAACAGGGAAATTGCATCGGTATTGAATACAACATGCAAAATGGGGCTTTTATTCCATGGGAGTAATGTCTCAAACTGTCTATGCTTTGATCGATTCCTGGGAGACCAGCAGTAGTTTTCGAAGCACATCTGGAGGCATTCTGTAATCTGTATACTTTCAGAGTGTAGAAGAAACAGGGAAATTGCATCGGTATTGAATACAACAGGCATCGTGGGGCTTTTATTCCATGGGAGAAATGTCTCAAACTGTCTATGCTTTGATCGATTCCTGGGAGACCAGCAGTAGTTTTCGAAGCACATCTGGAGGCATTTTTTAATCTGTATACTTTCAGAGTGTAGAAGAAACAGGGAAATTGCATCGGTATTGAATACAACAGGCATCGTGGGGCTTTTATTCCATGTGAGTAATGTCTCAAACTGTCTATGCTTTGATCGATTCCTGGGAGACCAGCAGTAGTTTTCGAAGCACATCTGGAGGCATTCTGTAATCTGTATACTTTCAGAGTGTAGAAGAAACAGGGAAATGGCATCGGTATTGAATACAACAGGCATCGTGGGGCTTTTATTCCATGGGAGTAATGTCTCAAACTGTCTATGCTTTGATCGATTCCTGGGAGACCAGCAGTAGTTTTCGAAGCACATCTGGAGGCATTCTGTAATCTGTATACTTTCAGAGTGTAGAAGAAACAGGGAAATTGCATCGGTATTGAATACAACAGGCATCGTGGGGCTTTTATTCCATGGGAGTAATGTCTCAAACTGTCTATGCTTTGATCGATTCCTGGGAGACCAGTAGTAGTTTTCGAAGCACATCTGGAGGCATTCTGTAATCTGTGGACCTTCAGAGTGTTGAAGAAACAGGGAAATTGCATCGGTATTGAATACAGCATGCAAAATGGGGCTTTTATTCCATGGGAGTAATGTCTCAAACTGTCTATGCTTTGATCGATTCCTGGGAGACCAGCAGTAGTTTTCGAAGCACATCTGGAGGCATTCTGTAATCTGTATACTTTCAGAGTGTAGAAGAAACAGGGAAATTGCATCGGTATTGAATACAACAGGCATCGTGGGGCTTTTATTCCATGGGAGTAATGTCTCAAACTGTCTATGCTTTGATCGATTCCTGGGAGACCAGCAGTAGTTTTCGAAGCACATCTGGAGGCATTCTGTAATCTGTATACTTTCAGAGTGTAGAGGAAACAGGGAAATTGCATCGGTATTGAATACAACAGGCATCGTGGGGCTTTTATTCCATGGGAGTAATGTCTCAAACTGTATATGCTTTGATCGATTCCTGGGAGACCAGCAGTAGTTTTCGAAGCACATCTGGAGGCATTCTGTAATCTGTGAACCTTCAGAGTGTTGAAGAAACAGGGAAATTGCATCGGTATTGAATACAACATGCAAAATGGGGCTTTTATTCCATGGGAGTAATGTCTCAAACTGTCTATGTTTTGATCGATTCCTGGGAGACCAGCAGTAGTTTTCGAAGCACATCTGGAGGCATTCTGTAATCTGTATACTTTCAGAGTGTAGAAGAAACAGGGAAATTGCATCGGTATTGAATACAACAGGCATCGTGGGGCTTTTATTCCATGGGAGTAATGTCTCAAACTGTCTATGCTTTGATCGATTCCTGGGAGACCAGCAGTAGTTTTCGAAGCACATCTGGAGGCATTCTGTAATCTGTATACTTTCAGAGTGTAGAAAAACAGGGAAATTGCATCGGTATTGAATACAACAGGCATCGTGGGGCTTTTATTCCATGGGAGTAATGTCTCAAACTGTCTATGCTTTGATCGATTCCTGGGAGACCAGCAGTAGTTTTCGAAGCACATCTGGAGGCATTCTGTAATCTGTATACTTTCAGAGTGTAGAAGAAACAGGGAAATGGCATCGGTACTGAATACAACAGGCATCGTGGGGCTTTTATTCCATGGGAGTAATGTCTCAAACTGTCTATGCTTTGATCGATTCCTGTGAGACCAGCAGTAGTTTTCGAAGCACATCTGGAGGCATTCTGTAATCTGTATACTTTCAGAGTGTAGAAGAAACAGGGAAATTGCATCGGTATTGAATACAACAGGCATCGTGGGGCTTTTATTCCATGGGAGTAATGTCTCAAACTGTCTATGCTTTGATCGATTCCTGGGAGACCAGTAGTAGTTTTCAAAGCACATCTGGAGGCATTCTGTAATCTGTGGACCTTCAGAGTGTTGAAGAAACAGGGAAATTGCATCGGTATTGAATACAACATGCAAAATGGGGCTTTTATTCCATGGGAGTAATGTCTCAAACTGTCTATGCTTTGATCGATTCCTGGGAGACCAGCAGTAGTTTTCGAAGCACATCTGGAGGCATTCTGTAATCTGTATACTTTCAGAGTGTAGAAGAAACAGGGAAATTGCATCGGTATTGAATACAACAGGCATCGTGGGGCTTTTATTCCATGGGAGTAATGTCTCAAACTGTCTATGCTTTGATCAATTCCTGGGAGACCAGTAGTAGTTTTCGAAGCACATCTGGAGGCATTCTGTAATCAGTGGACCTTCAGAGTGTTGAAGAAACAGGGAAATAGCATCGGTATTGCATACAACAGGCACCATGGGGCTTTTATTCCATGGGAGTAATGTCTCAAACTGTCTATGCTTTGATCGATTCCTGGGAGACCAGTAGTAGTTTTCGAAGCACATCTGGAGGCATTCTGAAATCTGTGGACCTTCAGAGTGTTGATGAAACACAGATATTGCATCGGTATTGAATACAACAGGCACCATGCGGCTTTTATTCCATGGGAGTAATGTCTCAAACTGTCTATGCTTTGATCGATTCCTGGGAGACCAGTTGTAGTTTTCGAAGCACATCTGGAGGCATTCTGTAATCTGTGAACCTTCAGAGTGTTGAAGAAACAGGGAAATTGCATCGGTATTGAATACAACATGCAAAATGGGGCTTTTATTCCATGGGAGTAATGTCTCAAACTGTCTATGCTTTGATCGATTCCTGGGAGACCAGCAGTAGTTTTCGAAGCACATCTGGAGGCATTCTGTAATCTGTATACTTTCAGAGTGTAGAAGAAACAGGGAAATTGCATCGGTATTGAATACAACAGGCATCGTGGGGCTTTTATTCCATGGGAGTAATGTCTCAAACTGTCTATGCTTTGATCGATTCCTGGGAGACCAGCAGTAGTTTTCGAAGCACATCTGGAGGCATTTTTTAATCTGTATACTTTCAGAGTGTAGAAGAAACAGGGAAATTGCATCGGTATTGAATACAACAGGCATCGTGGGGCTTTTATTCCATGGGAGTAATGTCTCAAACTGTCTATGCTTTGATCGATTCCTGGGAGACCAGCAGTAGTTTTCGAAGCACATCTGGAGGCATTCTGTAATCTGTATACTTTCAGAGTGTAGAAGAAACAGGGAAATGGCATCGGTATTGAATACAACAGGCATCGTGGGGCTTTTATTCCATGGGAGTAATGTCTCAAACTGTCTATGCTTTGATCGATTCCTGGGAGACCAGCAGTAGTTTTCGAAGCACATCTGGAGGCATTCTGTAATCTGTATACTTTCAGAGTGTAGAAGAAACAGGGAAATTGCATCGGTATTGAATACAACAGGCATCGTGGGGCTTTTATTCCATGGGAGTAATGTCTCAAACTGTCTATGCTTTGATCGATTCCTGGGAGACCAGTAGTAGTTTTCGAAGCACATCTGGAGGCATTCTGTAATCTGTGGACCTTCAGAGTGTTGAAGAAACAGGGAAATTGCATCGGTATTGAATACAGCATGCAAAATGGGGCTTTTATTCCATGGGAGTAATGTCTCAAACTGTCTATGCTTTGATCGATTCCTGGGAGACCAGCAGTAGTTTTCGAAGCACATCTGGAGGCATTCTGTAATCTGTATACTTTCAGAGTGTAGAAGAAACAGGGAAATTGCATCGGTATTGAATACAACAGGCATCGTGGGGCTTTTATTCCATGGGAGTAATGTCTCAAACTGTCTATGCTTTGATCGATTCCTGGGAGACCAGCAGTAGTTTTCGAAGCACATCTGGAGGCATTCTGTAATCTGTATACTTTCAGAGTGTAGAGGAAACAGGGAAATTGCATCGGTATTGAATACAACAGGCATCGTGGGGCTTTTATTCCATGGGAGTAATGTCTCAAACTGTATATGCTTTGATCGATTCCTGGGAGACCAGCAGTAGTTTTCGAAGCACATCTGGAGGCATTCTGTAATCTGTGAACCTTCAGAGTGTTGAAGAAACAGGGAAATTGCATCGGTATTGAATACAACATGCAAAATGGGGCTTTTATTCCATGGGAGTAATGTCTCAAACTGTCTATGTTTTGATCGATTCCTGGGAGACCAGCAGTAGTTTTCGAAGCACATCTGGAGGCATTCTGTAATCTGTATACTTTCAGAGTGTAGAAGAAACAGGGAAATTGCATCGGTATTGAATACAACAGGCATCGTGGGGCTTTTATTCCATGGGAGTAATGTCTCAAACTGTCTATGCTTTGATCGATTCCTGGGAGACCAGCAGTAGTTTTCGAAGCACATCTGGAGGCATTCTGTAATCTGTATACTTTCAGAGTGTAGAAAAACAGGGAAATTGCATCGGTATTGAATACAACAGGCATCGTGGGGCTTTTATTCCATGGGAGTAATGTCTCAAACTGTCTATGCTTTGATCGATTCCTGGGAGACCAGCAGTAGTTTTCGAAGCACATCTGGAGGCATTCTGTAATCTGTATACTTTCAGAGTGTAGAAGAAACAGGGAAATGGCATCGGTACTGAATACAACAGGCATCGTGGGGCTTTTATTCCATGGGAGTAATGTCTCAAACTGTCTATGCTTTGATCGATTCCTGTGAGACCAGCAGTAGTTTTCGAAGCACATCTGGAGGCATTCTGTAATCTGTATACTTTCAGAGTGTAGAAGAAACAGGGAAATTGCATCGGTATTGAATACAACAGGCATCGTGGGGCTTTTATTCCATGGGAGTAATGTCTCAAACTGTCTATGCTTTGATCGATTCCTGGGAGACCAGTAGTAGTTTTCAAAGCACATCTGGAGGCATTCTGTAATCTGTGGACCTTCAGAGTGTTGAAGAAACAGGGAAATTGCATCGGTATTGAATACAACATGCAAAATGGGGCTTTTATTCCATGGGAGTAATGTCTCAAACTGTCTATGCTTTGATCGATTCCTGGGAGACCAGCAGTAGTTTTCGAAGCACATCTGGAGGCATTCTGTAATCTGTATACTTTCAGAGTGTAGAAGAAACAGGGAAATTGCATCGGTATTGAATACAACAGGCATCGTGGGGCTTTTATTCCATGGGAGTAATGTCTCAAACTGTCTATGCTTTGATCAATTCCTGGGAGACCAGTAGTAGTTTTCGAAGCACATCTGGAGGCATTCTGTAATCAGTGGACCTTCAGAGTGTTGAAGAAACAGGGAAATTGCATCGGTATTGAATACAACATGCAAAATGGGGCTTTTATTCCATGGGAGTAATGTCTCAAACTGTCTATGCTTTGATCGATTCCTGGGAGACCAGCAGTAGTTTTCGAAGCACATCTGGAGTCATTCTGTAATCTGTATACTTTCAGAGTGTAGAAGAAACAGGGAAATTGCATCGGTATTGAATACAACAGGCATCGTGGGGCTTTTATTCCATGGGAGTAATGTCTCAAACTGTCTATGCTTTGATCGATTCCTGGGTGACCAGCAGTAGTTTTCGAAGCACATCTGGAGGCATTCTGTAATCTGTATACTTTCAGAGTGTAGAAGAAACAGGGAAATTGCATCGGTATTGAATACAACAGGCATCGTGGGGCTTTTATTCCATGGGAGTAATGTCTCAAACTGTCTATGCTTTGATCGATTCCTGGGAGACCAGTAGTAGTTTTCGAAGCACATCTGGAGGCATTCTGTAATCTGTGGACCTTCAGAGTGTTGAAGAAACAGGGAAATTGCATCGGTATTGAATACAACAGGCATCGTGGGGCTTTTATTCCATGGGAGTAATCTCTCAAACTGTCTATGCTTTGATCGATTCCTGGGAGACCAGCAGTAGTTTTCGAAGCACATCTGGAGGCATTCTGTAATCTGTATACTTTCAGAGTGTAGAAGAAACAGGGAAATTGCATCGGTATTGAATACAACAGGCATCGTGGGGCTTTTATTCCATGGGAGTAATGTCTCAAACTGTCTATGCTTTGATCGATTCCTGGGAGACCAGTAGTAGTTTTCGAAGCACATCTGGAGGCATTCTGTAATCTGTGAACCTTCAGAGTGTTGAAGAAACAGGGAAATTGCATCGGTATTGAATACAACAGGCATCGTGGGGCTTTTATTCCATGGGAGTAATGTCTCAAACTGTCTATGCTTTGATCGATTCCTGGGAGACCAGTAGTAGTTTTCGAAGCACATCTGGAGGCATTCTGTAATCTGTGGACCTTCAGAGTGTTGAAGAAACAGGGAAATTGCATCGGTATTGAATACAACAGGCATCGTGGGGCTTTTATTCCATGGGAGTAATGTCTCAAACTGTCTATGCTTTGATCGATTCCTGGGAGACCAGCAGTAGTTTTCGAAGCACATCTGGAGGCATTCTGTAATCTGTATACTTTCAGAGTGTAGAAGAAACAGGGAAATGGCATCGGTACTGAATACAACAGGCATCGTGGGGCTTTTATTCCATGGGAGTAATGTCTCAAACTGTCTATGCTTTGATCGATTCCTGGGAGACCAGTAGTAGTTTTCGTAGCACATCTGGAGGCATTCTGTAATCTGTGGACCTTCGGAGTGTTGATGAAACACAGGTATTGCATCGGTATTGAATACAACAGGCACCATGGGGCTTTTATTCCATGGGAGTAATGTCTCAAACTGTCTACGTTTTCATCGATTCCTGGGAGACAAGTAGTAGTTTTCGAAGCACATCTGGAGGCATTCTGTTATCTGTGGACCTTCAGAGTGTTGAAGAAACAGGGAAATTTGAATCGGTATTGAATACAACAGGCATCGTGGGGCTTTTATTCCATGGGAGTAATGTCTCAAACTGTCTATGCTTTGATCGATTCCTGGGAAACCAGTAGTAGGTTTCTAAGCACATCAGGAGGCATTCTGTAATCTGTGGACCTTCAGAGTGTTGAAGAAACAGGGAAATGGCATCGGTATTTAATACAACCGGCATCGTTGGGCTTTTATTCCATGGGAGTAATGTCTCAAACTGTCTATGCTTTGATCGATTCCTGGGAGACCAGTAGTAGTTTTCGAAGCACATCTGGAGGCATTCTGTAATCTGTGAACCTTCAGAGTTTGAAGAAACAGGGAAATTGCATCGGTATTGAATACAACATGCAAAATGGGGCTTTTATTCCATGGGAGTAATGTCTCAAACTGTCTATGCTTTGATCGATTCCTGGGAGACCAGTAGTAGTTTTCCAAGCACATCTGGAGGCATTCTGTTATCTGTGGACCTTCAGAGTGTTGAAGAAACAGGGAAATTGCATCGGTATTGAATACAACATGCAAAATGGGGCTTTTATTCCATGGGAGTAATGTCTCAAACTGTCTATGCTTTGATCGATTCCTGGGAGACCAGTAGTAGTTTTCGAAGCACATCTGGAGGCATTCTGTAATCTGTGAACCTTCAGAGTGTTGAAGAAACAGGGAAATTGCATCGGTATTGAATACAACAGGCATCGTGGGGCTTTTATTCCATGGTAGTAATGTCTCAAACTGTCTATGTTTGATCGATTCCTGGGAGACCAGTAGTAGTTTTCGAAGCACATCTGGAGGCATTCTGTAATCTGTGGACCTTCAGAGTGTTGATGAAACACAGATATTGCATCGGTGTTGAATACAACCGGCACCATGGGACTTTTATTTCATGGGAGTAGTGTCTCAAACTGTCTATGCTTTGATCGATTCCTGGGAGACCAGTAGTAGTTTTCGAAGCACATCTGGAGGCATTCTGATATCTGTGGACCTTCAGAGTGTTGATGAAACACAGATATTGCATCGGTATTGAATACAACAGGCACCATGCGGCTTTTCTTCCATGGGAGTAATGTCTCAAACTGTCTATGCTTTGATCGATTCCTGGGAGACCAGTAGTAGTTTTCGAAGCACATCTGGAGGCATTCTGTAATCTGTGAACCTTCAGAGTGTTGAAGAAACAGGGAAATTGCATCGGTATTGAATACAACATGCAAAATGGGGCTTTTATTCCATGGGAGTAATGTCTCAAACTGTCTATGCTTTGATCGATTCCTGGGAGACCAGCAGTAGTTTTCGAAGCACATCTGGAGGCATTCTGTAATCTGTATACTTTCAGAGTGTAGAAGAAACAGGGAAATTGCATCGGTATTGAATACAACAGGCATCGTGGGGCTTTTATTCCATGGGAGTAATGTCTCAAACTGTCTATGCTTTGATCGATTCCTGGGAGACCAGCAGTAGTTTTCGAAGCACATCTGGAGGCATTTTTTAATCTGTATACTTTCAGAGTGTAGAAGAAACAGGGAAATTGCATTGGTATTGAATACAACAGGCATCGTGGGGCTTTTATTCCATGGGAGTAATGTCTCAAACTGTCTATGCTTTGATCGATTCCTGGGAGACCAGCAGTAGTTTTCGAAGCACATCTGGAGGCATTCTGTAATCTGTATACTTTCAGAGTGTAGAAGAAACAGGGAAATGGCATCGGTATTGAATACAACAGGCATCGTGGGGCTTTTATTCCATGGGAGTAATGTCTCAAACTGTCTATGCTTTGATCGATTCCTGGGAGACCAGCAGTAGTTTTCGAAGCACATCTGGAGGCATTCTGTAATCTGTATACTTTCAGAGTGTAGAAGAAACAGGGAAATTGCATCGGTATTGAATACAACAGGCATCGTGGGGCTTTTATTCCATGGGAGTAATGTCTCAAACTGTCTATGCTTTGATCGATTCCTGGGAGACCAGTAGTAGTTTTCGAAGCACATCTGGAGGCATTCTGTAATCTGTGGACCTTCAGAGTGTTGAAGAAACAGGGAAATTGCATCGGTATTGAATACAGCATGCAAAATGGGGCTTTTATTCCATGGGAGTAATGTCTCAAACTGTCTATGCTTTGATCGATTCCTGGGAGACCAGCAGTAGTTTTCGAAGCACATCTGGAGGCATTCTGTAATCTGTATACTTTCAGAGTGTAGAAGAAACAGGGAAATTGCATCGGTATTGAATACAACAGGCATCGTGGGGCTTTTATTCCATGGGAGTAATGTCTCAAACTGTCTATGCTTTGATCGATTCCTGGGAGACCAGCAGTAGTTTTCGAAGCACATCTGGAGGCATTCTGTAAACTGTATACTTTCAGAGTGTAGAGGAAACAGGGAAATTGCATCGGTATTGAATACAACAGGCATCGTGGGGCTTTTATTCCATGGGAGTAATGTCTCAAACTGTCTATGCTTTGATCGATTCCTGGGAGACCAGCAGTAGTTTTCGAAGCACATCTGGAGGCATTCTGTAATCTGTGAACCTTCAGAGTGTTGAAGAAACAGGGAAATTGCATCGGTATTGAATACAACATGCAAAATGGGGCTTTTATTCCATGGGAGTAATGTCTCAAACTGTCTATGCTTTGATCGATTCCTGGGAGACCAGCAGTAGTTTTCGAAGCACATCTGGAGGCATTCTGTAATCTGTATACTTTCAGAGTGTAGAACAAACAGGGAAATGGCATCGGTATTGAATACAACAGGCATCGTGGGGCTTTTATTCCATGGGAGTAATGTCTCAAACTGTCTATGCTTTGATCGATTCCTGGGAGACCAGCAGTAGTTTTCGAAGCACATCTGGAGGCATTCTGTAATCTGTATACTTTCAGAGTGTAGAAGAAACAGGGAAATTGCATCGGTATTGAATACAACAGGCATCGTGGGGCTTTTATTCCATGGGAGTAATGTCTCAAACTGTCTATGCTTTGATCGATTCCTGGGAGACCAGCAGTAGTTTTCGAAGCACATCTGGAGGCATTCTGTAATCTGTATACTTTCAGAGTGTAGAAGAAACAGGGAAATGGCATCGGTACTGAATACAACAGGCATCGTGGGGCTTTTATTCCATGGGAGTAATGTCTCAAACTGTCTATGCTTTGATCGATTCCTGGGAGACCAGCAGTAGTTTTCGAAACACATCTGGAGGCATTCTGTAATCTGTATACTTTCAGAGTGTAGAAGAAACAGGGAAATTGCATCGGTATTGAATACAACAGGCATCGTGGGGCTTTTATTCCATGGGAGTAATGTCTCAAACTGTCTATGCTTTGATCGATTCCTGGGAGACCAGTAGTAGTTTTCGAAGCACATCTGGAGGCATTCTGTAATCTGTGGACCTTCAGAGTGTTGAAGAAACAGGGAAATTGCATCGGTATTGAATACAACAGGCATCGTGGGGCTTTTATTCCATGGGAGTAATGTCTCAAACTGTCTATGCTTTGATCGATTCCTGGGAGACCAGCAGTAGTTTTCGAAGCACATCTGGAGGCATTCTGTAATCTGTATACTTTCAGAGTGTAGAAGAAACAGGGAAATTGCATCGGTATTGAATACAACAGGCATCGTGGGGCTTTTATTCCATGGGAGTAATGTCTCAAACTGTCTATGCTTTGATCAATTCCTGGGAGACCAGTAGTAGTTTTCGAAGCACATCTGGAGGCATTTTGTAATCAGTGGACCTTCAGAGTGTTGAAGAAACAGGGAAATTGCATCGGTATTGAATACAACATGCAAAATGGGGCTTTTATTCCATGGGAGTAATGTCTCAAACTGTCTATGCTTTGATCGATTCCTGGGAGACCAGCAGTAGTTTTCGAAGCACATCTGGAGTCATTCTGTAATCTGTATACTTTCAGAGTGTAGAAGAAACAGGGAAATTGCATCGGTATTGAATACAACAGGCATCGTGGGGCTTTTATTCCATGGGAGTAATGTCTCAAACTGTCTATGCTTTGATCGATTCCTGGGTGACCAGCAGTAGTTTTCGAAGCACATCTGGAGGCATTCTGTAATCTGTATACTTTCAGAGTGTAGAAGAAACAGGGAAATTGCATCGGTATTGAATGCAACAGGCATCGTGGGGCTTTTATTCCATGGGAGTAATGTCTCAAACTGTCTATGCTTTGATCGATTCCTGGGAGACCAGTAGTAGTTTTCGAAGCACATCTGGAGGCATTCTGTAATCTGTGGACCTTCAGAGTGTTGAAGAAACAGGGAAATTGCATCGGTATTGAATACAACAGGCATCGTGGGGCTTTTATTCCATGGGAGTAATCTCTCAAACTGTCTATGCTTTGATCGATTCCTGGGAGACCAGCAGTAGTTTTCGAAGCACATCTGGAGGCATTCTGTAATCTGTATACTTTCAGAGTGTAGAAGAAACAGGGAAATTGCATCGGTATTGAATACAACAGGCATCGTGGGGCTTTTATTCCATGGGAGTAATGTCTCAAACTGTCTATGCTTTGATCGATTCCTGGGAGACCAGTAGTAGTTTTCGAAGCACATCTGGAGGCATTCTGTAATCTGTGAACCTTCAGAGTGTTGAAGAAACAGGGAAATTGCATCGGTATTGAATACAACAGGCATCGTGGGGCTATTATTCCATGGGAGTAATGTCTCAAACTGTCTATGCTTTGATCGATTCCTGGGAGACCAGTAGTAGTTTTCGAAGCACATCTGGAGGCATTCTGTAATCTGTGGACCTTCAGAGTGTTGAAGAAACAGGGAAATTGCATCGGTATTGAATACAACAGGCATCGTGGGGCTTTTATTCCATGGGAGTAATGTCTCAAACTGTCTATGCTTTGATCGATTCCTGGGAGACCAGTAGTAGTTTTCGAAGCACATCTGGAGGCATTCTGTAATCTGTGGACCTTCAGAGTGTTGAAGAAACAGGGAAATTGCATCGGTATTGAATACAACATGCAAAATGGGGCTTTTATTCCATGGGAGTAATGTCTCAAACTGTATATGCTTTGATCGATTCCTGGGAGACCAGCAGTAGTTTTCGAAGCACATCTGGAGGCATTCTGTAATCTGTATACTTTCAGAGTGTAGAAGAAACAGGGAAATTGCATCGGTATTGAATACAACAGGCATCGTGGGGCTTTTATTCCATGGGAGTAATGTCTCAAACTGTCTATGCTTTGATCAATTCCTGGGAGACCAGTAGTAGTTTTCGAAGCACATCTAGAGGCATTTTGTAATCAGTGGACCTTCAGAGTGTTGAAGAAACAGGGAAATTGCATCGGTATTGAATACAACATGCAAAATGGGGCTTTTATTCCATGGGAGTAATGTCTCAAACTGTCTATGCTTTGATCGATTCCTGGGAGACCAGCAGTAGTTTTCGAAGCACATCTGGAGTCATTCTGTAATCTGTATACTTTCAGAGTGTAGAAGAAACAGGGAAATTGCATCGGTATTGAATACAACAGGCATCGTGGGGCTTTTATTCCATGGGAGTAATGTCTCAAACTGTCTATGCTTTGATCGATTCCTGGGTGACCAGCAGTAGTTTTCGAAGCACATCTGGAGGCATTCTGTAATCTGTATACTTTCAGAGTGTAGAAGAAACAGGGAAATTGCATCGGTATTGAATACAACAGGCATCGTGGGGCTTTTATTCCATGGGAGTAATGTCTCAAACTGTCTATGCTTTGATCGATTCCTGGGAGACCAGTAGTAGTTTTCGAAGCACATCTGGAGGCATTCTGTAATCTGTGGACCTTCAGAGTGTTGAAGAAACAGGGAAATTGCATCGGTATTGAATACAACAGGCATCGTGGGGCTTTTATTCCATGGGAGTAATCTCTCAAACTGTCTATGCTTTGATCGATTCCTGGGAGACCAGCAGTAGTTTTCGAAGCACATCTGGAGGCATTCTGTAATCTGTATACTTTCAGAGTGTAGAAGAAACAGGGAAATTGCATCGGTATTGAATACAACAGGCATCGTGGGGCTTTTATTCCATGGGAGTAATGTCTCAAACTGTCTATGCTTTGATCGATTCCTGGGAGACCAGTAGTAGTTTTCGAAGCACATCTGGAGGCATTCTGTAATCTGTGAACCTTCAGAGTGTTGAAGAAACAGGGAAATTGCATCGGTATTGAATACAACAGGCATCGTGGGGCTATTATTCCATGGGAGTAATGTCTCAAACTGTCTATGCTTTGATCGATTCCTGGGAGACCAGTAGTAGTTTTCGAAGCACATCTGGAGGCATTCTGTAATCTGTGGACCTTCAGAGTGTTGAAGAAACAGGGAAATTGCATCGGTATTGAATACAACAGGCATCGTGGGGCTTTTATTCCATGGGAGTAATGTCTCAAACTGTCTATGCTTTGATCGATTCCTGGGAGACCAGTAGTAGTTTTCGAAGCACATCTGGAGGCATTCTGTAATCTGTATACTTTCAGAGTGTAGAAGAAACAGGGAAATGGCATCGGTATTGAATACAACAGGCATCGTGGGGCTTTTATTCCATGAGAGTAATGTCTCAAACTGTCTATGCTTTGATCGATTCCTGGGAGACCTGTAGTAGTTTTCGAAGCACATCTGGAGGCATTCTGTAATCTGTATACTTTCAGAGTGTAGAAGAAACAGGGAAATTGCATCGGTATTGAATACAACAGGCATCGTGGGGCTTTTATTCCATGGGAGTAATGTCTCAAACTGTCTATGCTTTGATCGATTCCTGGGAGACCAGTAGTAGTTTTCGAAGCACATCTGGAGGCATTCTGTAATCTGTATACTTTCAGAGTGTAGAAGAAACAGGGAAATTGCATCGGTATTGAATACAACAGGCATCGTGGGGCTTTTATTCCATGGGAGTAATGTCTCAAACTGTCTATGCTTTGATCGATTCCTGGGAGACCAGCAGTAGTTTTCGAAGCACATCTGGAGGCATTCTGTAATCTGTATACTTTCAGAGTGTAGAAGAAACAGGGAAATTGCATCGGTATTGAATACAACAGGCATCGTGGGGCTTTTATTCCATGGGAGTAATGTCTCAAACTGTCTATGCTTTGATCGATTCCTGGGAGACCAGTAGTAGTTTTCGAAGCACATCTGGAGGCATTCTGTAATCTGTGAACCTTCCGAGTGTTGAAGAAACAGGGAAATTGCATGGGTATTGAATACAACAGGCATCGTGGGGCTTTCATTCCATGGGAGTAATGTCTCAAACTGTCTATGCTTTGATCGATTCCTGGGAGACCAGTAGTAGTTTTCGAAGCACATCTGGAGGCATTCTGTAATCTGTATACTTTCAGAGTGTAGAAGAAACAGGGAAATGGCATCGGTATTGAATACAACAGGCATCGTGGGGCTTTTATTCCATGGGAGTAATGTCTCAAACTGTCTATGCTTTGATCGATTCCTGGGAGACCAGTAGTAGTTTTCGAAGCACATCTGGAGGCATTCTGTAATCTGTATACTTTCAGAGTGTAGAAGAAACAGGGAAATTGCGTCGGTATTGAATACAACAGGCATCGTGGGGCTTTTATTCCATGGGAGTAATGTCTCAAACTGTCTATGCTTTGATCGATTCCTGGGAGACCAGTAGTAGTTTTCGAAGCACATCTGGAGGCATTCTGTAATCTGTATACTTTCAGAGTGTAGAAGAAACAGGGAAATGGCATCGGTATTGAATACAACAGGCATCGTGGGGCTTTTATTCCATGAGAGTAATGTCTCAAACTGTCTATGCTTTGATCGATTCCTGGGAGACCAGTAGTAGTTTTCGAAGCACATCTGGAGGCATTCTGTAATCTGTATACTTTCAGAGTGTAGAAGAAACAGGGAAATTGCATCGGTATTGAATACAACAGGCATCGTGGGGCTTTTATTCCATGGGAGTAGTGTCTCAAACTGTCTATGCTTTGATCGATTCCTGGGAGACCAGTAGTAGTTTTCGAAGCACATCTGGAGGCATTCTGTAATCTGTATACTTTCAGAGTGTAGAAGGAACAGGGAAATTGCATCGGTATTGAATACAACAGGCATCGTGGGGCTTTTATTCCATGGGAGTAATGTCTCAAACTGTCTATGCTTTGATCGATTCCTGGGAGACCAGCTGTAGTTTTCGAAGCACATCTGGAGGCATTCTGTAATCTGTATACTTTCAGAGTGTAGAAGAAACAGGGAAATTGCATCGGTATTGAATACAACAGGCATCGTGGGGCTTTTATTCCATGGGAGTAATGTCTCAAACTGCCTATGCTTTGATCGATTCCTGGGAGACCAGCAGTAGTTTTCGAAGCACATCTGGAGGCATTCTGTAATCTGTATACTTTCAGAGTGTAGAAGAAACAGGGAAATTGCATCGGTATTGAATACAACAGGCATCGTGGGGCTTTTATTCCATGGGAGTAATGTCTCAAACTGTCTATGCTTTGATCGATTCCTGGGAGACCAGTAGTAGTTTTCGATGCACATCTGGAGGCATTCTGTAATCTGTGGACCTTCAGAGTGTTGAAGAAACAGTAAAATTGCATCGGTATTGAATACAACAGGCATCGTGGGGCTTTTATTCCATGGGAGTAATGTCTCAAACTGTCTATGCTTTGATCGATTCCTGGGAGACCAGTAGTAGTTTTCGAAGCACATCTGGAGGCATTCTGTAATCTGTATACTTTCAGAGTGTAGAAGAAACAGGGAAATGGCATCGGTATTGAATACAACAGGCATCGTGGGGCTTTTATTCCATGGGAGTAATGTCTCAAACTGTCTATGCTTTGATCGATTCCTGGGAGACCAGTAGTAGTTTTCGAAGCACATCTGGAGGCATTCTGTAATCTGTGGACCTTCAGAGTGTAGAAGAAACAGGGAAATTGCATCGGTATTGAATACAACAGGCATCGTGGGGCTTTTATTCCATGGGAGTAATGTCTCAAACTGTCTATGCTTTGATCGATTCCTGGGAGACCAGCAGTAGTTTTCGAAGCACATCTGGAGGCATTCTGTAATCTGTATACTTTCAGAGTGTAGAAGAAACAGGGAAATTGCATCGGTATTGAATACAACAGGCATCGTGGGGCTTTTATTCCATGGGAGTAATGTCTCAAACTGTCTATGCTTTGATCGATTCCTGGGAGACCAGTAGTAGTTTTCGAAGCACATCTGGAGGCATTCTGTAATCTGTGGACCTTCAGAGTGTTGAAGAAACAGTAAATTTGCATCGGTATTGAATACAACAGGCATCGTGGATCTTTTATTCCATGGGAGTAATGTCTCAAACTGTCTATGCTTTGATCGATTCCTGGGAGACCAGTAGTAGTTTTCGAAGCACATCTGGAGGCATTCTGTAATCTGTGGACCTTCAGAGTGTTGAAGAAACAGTAAAATTGCATCGGTATTGAATACAACAGGCATCGTGGGGCTTTTATTCCATGGGAGTAATGTCTCAAACTGTCTATGCTTTGATCGATTCCTGGGAGACCAGTAGTAGTTTTCGAAGCACATCTGGAGGCATTCTGTAATCTGTATACTTTCAGAGTGTAGAAGAAACAGGGAAATTGCATCGGTATTGAATACAACAGGCATCGTGGGGCTTTTATTCCATGGGAGTAATGTCTCAAACTGTCTATGCTTTGATCGATTCCTGGGAGACCAGTAGTAGTTTTCGAAGCACATCTGGAGGCATTCTGTAATCTGTGGACCTTCAGAGTGTTGAAGAAACAGGGAAATTGCATCGGTGTTGAATACAACAGGCATCGTGGGGCTTTTATTCCATGGGAGTAATGTCTCAAACTGTCTATGCTCTGATCGATTCCTGGGAGACCAGCAGTAGTTTTCGAAGCACATCTGGAGGCATTCTGTAATCTGTATACTTTCAGAGTGTAGAAGAAACAGGGAAATTGCATCGGTACTGAATACAACAGGCATCGTGGGGCATTTATTCCATGGCAGTAATGTCTCAAACTGTCTATGCTTTGATCGATTCCTGGGAGACCAGCAGTAGTTTTCGAAGCACATCTGGAGGCATTCTGTAATCTGTATACTTTCAGAGTGTAGAAGAAACAGGGAAATTGCATCGGTATTGAATACAACAGGCATCGTGGGGCTTTTATTCCATGGGAGTAATGTCTCAAACTGTCTATGCTTTGATCGATTCCTGGGAGACCAGTAGTAGTTTTCGAAGCACATCTGGAGGCATTCTGTAATCTGTGGACCTTCAGAGTGTTGAAGAAACAGGGAAATTGCATCGGTATTGAATACAACATGCAAAATGGGGCTTTTATTCCATGGGAATAATGTCTCAAACTGTCTATGCTTTGATCGATTCCTGGGAGACCAGCAGTAGTTTTCGAAGCACATCTGGAGGCATTCTGTAATCTGTATACTTTCAGAGTGTAGAAGAAACAGGGAAATTGCATCGGTATTGAATACAACAGGCATCGTGGGGCTTTTATTCCATGGGAGTAATGTCTCAAACTGTCTATGCTTTGATCGATTCCTGGGAGACCAGTAGTAGTTTTCGAAGCACATCTGGAGGCATTCTGTAATCTGTGGACCTTCAGAGTGTTGAAGAAACAGTAAAATTGCATCGGTATTGAATACAACAGGCATCGTGGGGCATTTATTCCATGGGAGTAATGTCTCAAACTGTCTATGCTTTGATCGATTCCTGGGAGACCAGTAGTAGTTTTCGAAGCACATCTGGAGGCATTCTGTAATCTGTATACTTTCAGAGTGTAGAAGAAACAGGGAAATTGCATCGGTATTGAATACAACAGGCATCGTGGGGCTTTTATTCCATGGGAGTAATGTCTCAAACTGTCTATGCTTTGATCGATTCCTGGGAGACCAGTAGTAGTTTTCGAAGCACATCTGGAGGCATTCTGTAATCTGTGGACCTTCAGAGTGTTGAAGAAACAGGGAAATTGCATCGGTGTTGAATACAACAGGCATCGTGGGGCTTTTATTCCATGGGAGTAATGTCTCAAACTGTCTATGCTTTGATCGATTCCTGGGAGACCAACAGTAGTTTTCGAAGCACATCTGGAGGCATTCTGTAATCTGTATACTTTCAGAGTGTAGAAGAAACAGGGAAATTGCATCGGTATTGAATACAACAGGCATCGTGGGGCTTTTATTCCATGGGAGTAATGTCTCAAACTGTCTATGCTTTGATCGATTCCTGGGAGACCAGCAGTAGTTTTCGAAGCACATATGGAGGCATTCTGTAATCTGTATACTTTCAGAGTGTAGAAGAAACTGGGAAATTGCATCGGTATTGAATACAACAGGCATCGTGGGGCTTTTATTCTATGGGAGTAATGTCTCAAACTGTCTATGCTTTGATCGATTCCTGGGAGACCAGTAGTAGTTTTCGAAGCACATCTGGAGGCATTCTGTAATCTGTGGACCTTCAGAGTGTTGAAGAAACAGTAAAATTGCATCGCTATTGAATACAACAGGCATCGTGGGGCTTTTATTCCATGGGAGTAATGTCTCAAACTGTCTATGCTTTGATCGATTCCTGGGAGACCAGTAGTAGTTTTCGAAGCACATCTGGAGGCATTCTGTAATCTGTATACTTTCAGAGTGTAGAAGAAACAGGGAAATGGCATCGGTATTGAATACAACAGGCATCGTGGGGCTTTTATTCCATGGGAGTAATGTCTCAAACTGTCTATGCTTTGATCGATTCCTGGGAGACCAGTAGTAGTTTTCGAAGCACATCTGGAGGCATTCTGTAATCTGTATACTTTCAGAGTGTAGAAGAAACAGGGAAATTGCATCGGTATTGAATACAACAGGCATCGTGGGGCTTTTATTCCATGGGAGTAATGTCTCAAACTGTCTATGCTTTGATCGATTCCTGGGAGACCAGTAGTAGTTTTCGAAGCACATCTGGAGGCATTCTGTAATCTGTGGACCTTCAGAGTGTTGAGGAAACAGGGAAATTGCATCGGTGTTGAATACAACAGGCATCGTGGGGCTTTTATTCCATGGGAGTAATGTCTCAAACTGTCTATGCTTTGATCGATTCCTGGGAGACCAGCAGTAGTTTTCGAAGCACATCTGGAGGCATTCTGTAATCTGTATAGTTTTAGAGTGTAGAAGAAACAGGGAAATTGCATCGGTATTGAATACAACAGGCATCGTGGGGCTTTTATTCCATGGGAGTAATGTCTCAAACTGTCTATGCTTTGATCGATTCCTGGGAGACCAGCAGTAGTTTTCGAAGCACATCTGGAGGCATTCTGTAATCTGTATACTTTCAGAGTGTAGAAGAAACAGGGAAATTGCATCGGTATTGAATACAACAGGCATCGTGGGGCTTTTATTCCATGGGAGTAATGTCTCAAACTGTCTATGCTTTGATCGATTCCTGGGAGACCAGTAGTAGTTTTCGAAGCACATCTGGAGGCATTCTGTAATCTGTGGACCTTCAGAGTGTTGAAGAAACAGGGAAATTGCATCGGTATTGAATACAACATGCAAAATGGGGCTTTTATTCCATGGGAATAATGTCTCAAACTGTCTATGCTTTGATCGATTCCTGGGAGACCAGTAGTAGTTTTCGAAGCACATCTGGATGCATTCTGTAATCTGTATACTTTCAGAGTGTAGAAGAAACAGGGAAATTGCATCGGTATTGAATACAACAGGCATCGTGGGGCTTTTATTCCATGGGAGTAATGTCTCAAACTGTCTATGCTTTGATCGATTCCTGGGAGACCAGTAGTAGTTTTCGAAGCACATCTGGAGGCATTCTGTAATCTGTATACTTTCAGAGTGTAGAAGAAACAGGGAAATTGCATCGGTATTGAATACAACAGGCATCGTGGGGCTTTTATTCCATGGGAGTAATGTCTCAAACTGTCTATGCTTTGATCGATTCCTGGGAGACCAGTAGTAGTTTTCGAAGCACATCTGGAGGTATTCTGTAATCTGTGGACCTTCAGAGTGTTGAAGAAACAGGGAAATTGCATCGGTATTGAATACAACAGGCATCGTGGGGCTTTTATTCCATGGGAGTAATGTCTCAAACTGTCTATGCTTTGATCGATTCCTGGGAGACCAGCAGTAGTTTCGAAGCACATCTGGAGGCATTCTGTAATCTGTATACTTTCAGAGTGTGGAAGAAACAAGGAAATTGCATCGGTATTGAATACAACAGGCATCGTGGGGCTTTTATTCCATGGGAGTAATGTCTCAAACTGTCTATGCTTTGATCGATTCCTGGGAGACCAGTAGTAGTTTTCGAAGCACATCTGGAGGCATTCTGTAATCTGTGAACCTTCAGAGTGTTGAAGAAACAGGGAAATTGCATCGGTATTGAATACAACAGGCATCGTGGGGCTTTTATTCCATGGGAGTAATGTCTAAAACTGTCTATGCTTTGATCGATTCCTGGGAGACCAGTAGTAGTTTTCGAAGCACATCTGGAGGCATTCTGTAATCTGTGGACCTTCAGAGTGTTGAAGAAACAGGGAAATTGCATCGGTATTGAATACAACAGGCATCGTGGGGCTTTTATTCCATGGGAGTAATGTCTCAAACTGTCTATGCTTTGATCGATTCCTGGGAGACCAGTAGTAGTTTTCGAAGCACATCTGGAGGCATTCTGTAATCTGTATACTTTCAGAGTGTAGAAGAAACAGGGAAA
Organism: Schistocerca gregaria; assembly: GCF_023897955.1. Taxonomy (NCBI): domain Eukaryota; kingdom Metazoa; phylum Arthropoda; class Insecta; order Orthoptera; family Acrididae; genus Schistocerca; species Schistocerca gregaria. The sequence goes on from NC_064930.1 coordinate 30,919,958, forward strand.
TGGCATCGGTATTGAATACAACAGGCATCGTGGGGCTTTTATTCCATGGGAGTAATGTCTCAAACTGTCTATGCTTTGATCGATTCCTGGGAGACCAGCAGTAGTTTTCGAAGCACATATGGAGGCATTCTGTTATCTGTATACTTTCAGAGTGTAGAAGAAACAGGGAAATTGCATCGGTATTGAATACAACAGGCATCGTGGGGCTTTTATTCCATGGGAGTAATGTCTCAAACTGTCTATGCTTTGATCGATTCCTGGGAGACCAGTAGTAGTTTTCGATGCACATCTGGAGGCATTCTGTAATCTGTGGACCTTCAGAGTGTTGAAGAAACAGTAAAATTGCATCGGTATTGAATACAACAGGCATCGTGGGGCTTTTATTCCATGGGAGTAATGTCTCAAACTGTCTATGCTTTGATCGATTCCTGGGAGACCAGTAGTAGTTTTCGAAGCACATCTGGAGGCATTCTGTAATCTGTATACTTTCAGAGTGTAGAAGAAACAGGGAAATTGCATCGGTATTGAATACAACAGGCATCGTGGGGCTTTTATTCCATGGGAGTAATGTCTCAAACTGTCTATGCTTTGATCGATTCCTGGGAGACCAGTAGTAGTTTTCGAAGCACATCTGGAGGCATTCTGTAATCTGTGGACCTTCAGAGTGTTGAGGAAACAGGGAAATTGCATCGGTGTTGAATACAACAGGCATCGTGGGGCTTTTATTCCATGGGAGTAATGTCTCAAACGGTCTATGCTTTGATCGATTCCTGGGAGACCAGCAGTAGTTTTCGAAGCACATCTGGAGGCATTCTGTAATCTGTATACTTTTAGAGTGTAGAAGAAACAGGGAAATTGCATCGGTATTGAATACAACAGGCATCGTGGGGCTTTTATTCCATGGGAGTAATGTCTCAAACTGTCTATGCTTTGATCGATTCCTGGGAGACCAGCAGTAGTTTTCGAAGCACATCTGGAGGCATTCTGTAATCTGTATACTTTCAGAGTGTAGAAGAAACAGGGAAATTGCATCGGTATTGAATACAACAGGCATCGTGGGGCTTTTATTCCATGGGAGTAATGTCTCAAACTGTCTATGCTTTGATCGATTCCTGGGAGACCAGTAGTAGTTTTCGAAGCACATCTGGAGGCATTCTGTAATCTGTGGACCTTCAGAGTGTTGAAGAAACAGGGAAATTGCATCGGTATTGAATACAACATGCAAAATGGGGCTTTTATTCCATGGGAATAATGTCTCAAACTGTCTATGCTTTGATCGATTCCTGGGAGACCAGTAGTAGTTTTCGAAGCACATCTGGATGCATTTTGTAATCTGTATACTTTCAGAGTGTAGAAGAAACAGGGAAATTGCATCGGTATTGAATACAACAGGCATCGTGGGGCTTTTATTCCATGGGAGTAATGTCTCAAACTGTCTATGCTTTGATCGATTCCTGGGAGACCAGTAGTAGTTTTCGAAGCACATCTGGAGGCATTCTGTAATCTGTATACTTTCAGAGTGTAGAAGAAACAGGGAAATTGCATCGGTATTGAATACAACAGGCATCGTGGGGCTTTTATTCCATGGGAGTAATGTCTCAAACTGTCTATGCTTTGATCGATTCCTGGGAGACCAGTAGTAGTTTTCGAAGCACATCTGGAGGTATTCTGTAATCTGTGGACCTTCAGAGTGTTGAAGAAACAGGGAAATTGCATCGGTATTGAATACAACAGGCATCGTGGGGCTTTTATTCCATGGGAGTAATGTCTCAAACTGTCTATGCTTTGATCGATTCCTGGGAGACCAGCAGTAGTTTCGAAGCACATCTGGAGGCATTCTGTAATCTGTATACTTTCAGAGTGTGGAAGAAACAAGGAAATTGCATCGGTATTGAATACAACAGGCATCGTGGGGCTTTTATTCCATGGGAGTAATGTCTCAAACTGTCTATGCTTTGATCGATTCCTGGGAGACCAGTAGTAGTTTTCGAAGCACATCTGGAGGCATTCTGTAATCTGTGAACCTTCAGAGTGTTGAAGAAACAGGGAAATTGCATCGGTATTGAATACAACAGGCATCGTGGGGCTTTTATTCCATGGGAGTAATGTCTAAAACTGTCTATGCTTTGATCGATTCCTGGGAGACCAGTAGTAGTTTTCGAAGCACATCTGGAGGCATTCTGTAATCTGTGGACCTTCAGAGTGTTGAAGAAACAGGGAAATTGCATCGGTATTGAATACAACAGGCATCGTGGGGCTTTTATTCCATGGGAGTAATGTCTCAAACTGTCTATGCTTTGATCGATTCCTGGGAGACCAGTAGTAGTTTTCGAAGCACATCTGGAGGCATTCTGTAATCTGTATACTTTCAGAGTGTAGAAGAAACAGGGAAATGGCATCGGTATTGAATACAACAGGCATCGTGGGGCTTTTATTCCATGGGAGTAATGTCTCAAACTGTCTATGCTTTGATCGATTCCTGGGAGACCAGCAGTAGTTTTCGAAGCACATATGGAGGCATTCTGTAATCTGTATACTTTCAGAGTGTAGAAGAAACAGGGAAATTGCATCGGTATTGAATACAACAGGCATCGTGGGGCTTTTATTCCATGGGAGTAATGTCTCAAACTGTCTATGCTTTGATCGATTCCTGGGAGACCAGTAGTAGTTTTCGATGCACATCTGGAGGCATTCTGTAATCTGTGGACCTTCAGAGTGTTGAAGAAACAGTAAAATTGCATCGGTATTGAATACAACAGGCATCGTGGGGCTTTTATTCCATGGGAGTAATGTCTCAAACTGTCTATGCTTTGATCGATTCCTGGGAGACCAGTAGTAGTTTTCGAAGCACATCTGGAGGCATTCTGTAATCTGTATACTTTCAGAGTGTAGAAGAAACAGGGAAATGGCATCGGTATTGAATACAACAGGCATCGTGGGGCTTTTATTCCATGGGAGTAATGACTCAAACTGTCTATGCTTTGATCGATTCCTGGGAGACCAGTAGTAGTTTTCGAAGCACATCTGGAGGCATTCTGTAATCTGTATACTTTCAGAGTGTAGAAGAAACAGGGAAATTGCATCGGTATTGAATACAACAGGCATCGTGGGGCTTTTATTCCATGGGAGTAATGTCTCAAACTGTCTATGCTTTGATCGATTCCTGGGAGACCAGCAGTAGTTTTCGAAGCACATCTGGAGGCATTCTGTAATCTGTATACTTTCAGAGTGTAGAAGAAACAGGGAAATTGCATCCGTATTGAATACAACAGGCATCGTGGGGCTTTTATTCCATGGGAGTAATGTCTCAAACTGTCTATGCTTTGATCGATTCCTGGGAGACCAGCAGTAGTTTTCGAAGCACATCTGGAGGCATTCTGTAAACTGTATACTTTCAGAGTGTAGAAGAAACAGGGAAATTGCATCGGTATTGAATACAACAGGCATCGTGGGGCTTTTATTCCATGGGAGTAATGTCTCAAACTGTCTATGCTTTGATCGATTCCTGGGAGACCAGCAGTAGTTTTCGAAGCACATCTGGAGGCATTCTGTAATCTGTATACTTTCAGAGTGTAGAAGAAACAGGGAAATTGCATCGGTATTGAATACAACAGGCATCGTGGGGCTTTTATTCCATGGGAGTAATGTCTCAAACTGTCTATGCTTTGATCGATTCCTGGGAGACCAGTAGTAGTTTTCGAAGCACATATGGAGGCATTCTGTAATCTGTGGACCTTCAGAGTGTTGAAGAAACAGTAAAATTGCATCGGTATTGAATACAACAGGCATCGTGGGGCTTTTATTCCATGGGAGTAATGTCTCAAACTGTCTATGCTTTGATCGATTCCTGGGAGACCAGTAGTAGTTTTCGAAGCACAACTGGAGGCATTCTGTAATCTGTGGACCTTCAGAGTGTTGAAGAAACAGTAAAATTGCATCGGTATTGAATACAACAGGCATCGTGGGGCTTTTATTCCATGGGAGTAATGTCTCAAACTGTCTATGCTTTGATCGATTCCTGGGAGACCAGTAGTAGTTTTCGAAGCACATCTGGAGGCATTCTGTAATCTGTATACTTTCAGAGTGTAGAGGAAACAGGGAAATTGCATCGGTATTGAATACAACAGGCATCGTGGGGCTTTTATTCCATGGGAGTAATGTCTCAAACTGTCTATGCTTTGATCGATTCCTGGGAGACCAGTAGTAGTTTTCGAAGCACATCTGGAGGCATTCTGTAATCTGTGGACCTTCAGAGTGTTGAAGAAACAGGGAAATTGCATCGGTGTTGAATACAACAGGCATCGTGGGGATTTTATTCCATGGGAGTAATGTCTCAAACTGTCTATGCTTTGATCGATTCCTGGGAGACCAGCAGTAGTTTTCGAAGCACATCTGGAGGCATTCTGTAATCTGTATACTTTCAGAGTGTAGAAGAAACAGGGAAATTGCATCGGTATTGAATACAACAGGCATCGTGGGGCTTTTATTCCATGGGAGTAATGTCTCAAACTGTCTATGCTTTGATCGATTCCTGGGAGACCAGCAGTAGTTTTCGAAGCACATCTGGAGGCATTCTGTAATCTGTATACTTTCAGAGTGTAGAAGAAACAGGGAAATTGCATCGGTATTGAATACAACAGGCATCGTGGGGCTTTTATTCCATGGGAGTAATGTCTCAAACTGTCTATGCTTTGATCGATTCCTGGGAGACCAGTAGTAGTTTTCGAAGCACATCTGGAGGCATTCTGTAATCTGTGGACCTTCAGAGTGTTGAAGAAACAGGGAAATTACATCGGTATTGAATACAACATGCAAAATGGGGCTTTTATTCCATGGGAATAATGTCTCAAACTGTCTATGCTTTGATCGATTCCTGGGAGACCAGTAGTAGTTTTCGAAGCACATCTGGAGGCATTCTGTAATCTGTATACCTTCAGAGTGTTGAAGAAACAGGGAAATTGCATCGGTATTGATACAACAGGCATCGTGGGGCTTTTATTCCATGGGAGTAATGTCTCAAACTGTCTATGCTTTGATCGATTCCTGGGAGACCAGTAGTAGTTTTCGAAGCACATCTGGAGTCATTCTGTAATCTGTGGACCTTCAGAGTGTTGATGAAACACAGATATTGCATCGGTGTTGAATACAACCGGCACCATGGGACTTTTATTTCATGGGAGCAGTGTCTCAAACTGTCTATGCTTTGATCGATTCCTGGGAGACCAGTAGTAGTTTTCGAAGCACATCTGGAGGCATTCTGAAATCTGTGGACCTTCAGAGTGTTGAAGAAACAGGGAAATTGCATCGGTATTGAATACAACATGCAAAATGGAGCTTTTATTCCATGGGAGTAATGTCTCAAACTGTCTATGCTTTGATCGATTCCTGGGAGACCAGTAGTAGTTTTCGAAGCACATCTGGAGGCATTCTGTAATCTGTGGACCTTCAGAGTGTTGAAGAAACAGGGAAAATGCATCGGTGTTGAATACAACAGGCATCGTGGGGCTTTTATTCCATGGGAGTAATGTCTCAAACTGTCTATGCTTTGATCGATTCCTGGGAGACCAGCAGTAGTTTTCGAAGCACATCTGGAGGCATTCTGTAATCTGTATACTTTTAGAGTGTAGAAGAAACAGGGAAATTGCATCGGTATTGAATACAACAGGCATCGTGGGGCTTTTATTCCATGGGAGTAATGTCTCAAACTGTCTATGCTTTGATCGATTCCTGGGAGACCAGCAGTAGTTTTCGAAGCACATCTGGAGGCATTCTGTAATCTGTATACTTTCAGAGTGTAGAAGAAACAGGGAAATTGCATCGGTATTGAATACAACAGGCATCGTGGGGCTTTTATTCCATGGGAGTAATGTCTCAAACTGTCTATGCTTTGATCGATTCCTGGGAGACCAGTAGTAGTTTTCGAAGCACATCTGGAGGCATTCTGTAATCTGTGGACCTTCAGAGTGTTGAAGAAACAGGGAAATTGCATCGGTATTGATTACAACATGCAAAATGGGGCTTTTATTCCATGGGAATAATGTCTCAAACTGTCTATGCTTTGATCGATTCCTGGGAGACCAGTAGTAGTTTTCGAAGCACATCTGGAGGCATTCTGTAATCTGTATACTTTCAGAGTGTAGAAGAAACAGGGAAATTGCATCGGTATTGAATACAACAGGCATCGTGGGGCTTTTATTAAATGGGAGTAATGTCTCAAACTGTCTATGCTTTGATCGATTCCTGGGAGACCAGTAGTAGTTTTCGAAGCACATCTGGAGGCATTCTGTAATCTGTATACTTTCAGAGTGTAGAAGAAACAGGGAAATTGCATCGGTATTGAATACAACAGGCATCGTGGGGCTTTTATTCCATGGGAGTAATGTCTCAAACTGTCTATGCTTTGATCGATTCCTGGGAGACCAGTAGTAGTTTTCGAAGCACATCTGGAGGCATTCTGTAATCTGTGGACCTTCAGAGTGTTGAAGAAACAGGGAAATTGCATCGGTATTGAATACAACAGGCATCGTGGGGCTTTTATTCCATGGGAGTAATCTCTCAAACTGTCTATGCTTTGATCGATTCCTGGGAGACCAGCAGTAGTTTTCGAAGCACATCTGGAGGCATTCTGTAATCTGTATACTTTCAGAGTGTGGAAGAAACAGGGAAATTGCATCGGTATTGAATACAACAGGCATCGTGGGGCTTTTATTCCATGGGAGTAATGTCTCAAACTGTCTATGCTTTGATCGATTCCTGGGAGACCAGTAGTAGTTTTCGAAGCACATCTGGAGGCATTCTGTAATCTGTGAACCTTCAGAGTGTTGAAGAAACAGGGAAATTGCATCGGTATTGAATACAACAGGCATCGTGGGGCTTTTATTCCATGGGAGTAATGTCTCAAACTGTCTATGCTTTGATCGATTCCTGGGAGACCAGTAGTAGTTTTCGAAGCACATCTGGAGGCATTCTGTAATCTGTGGACCTTCAGAGTGTTGAAGAAACAGGGAAATTGCATCGGTATTGAATACAACAGGCATCGTGGGGCTTTTATTCCATGGGAGTAATGTCTCAAACTGTCTATGCTTTGATCGATTCCTGGGAGACCAGTAGTAGTTTTCGAAGCACATCTGGAGGCATTCTGTAATCTGTATACTTTCAGAGTGTAGAAGAAACAGGGAAATGGCATCGGTATTGAATACAACAGGCATCGTGGGGCTTTTATTCCATGGGAGTAATGTCTCAAACTGTCTATGCTTTGATCGATTCCTGGGAGACCAGTAGTAGTTTTTGAAGCACATCTGGAGGCATTCTGTAATCTGTATACTTTCAGAGTGTAGAAGAAACAGCGAAATGGCATCGGTATTGAATACAACAGGCATCGTGGGGCTTTTATTCCATGAGAGTAATGTCTCAAACTGTCTATGCTTTGATCGATTCCTGGGAGACCAGTAGTAGTTTTCGAAGCACATCTGGAGGCATTCTGTAATCTGTATACTTTCAGAGTGTAGAAGAAACAGGGAAATTGCATCGGTATTGAATACAACAGGCATCGTGGGGCTTTTATTCCATGGGAGTAATGTCTCAAACTGTCTATGCTTTGATCGATTCCTGGGAGACCAGTAGTAGTTTTCGAAGCACATCTGGAGGCATTCTGTAATCTGTATACTTTCAGAGTGTAGAAGAAACAGGGAAATTGCATCCGTATTGAATACAACAGGCATCGTGGGGCTTTTATTCCATGGGAGTAATGTCTCAAACTGTCTATGCTTTGATCGATTCCTGGGAGACCAGCAGTAGTTTTCGAAGCACATCTGGAGGCATTCTGTAATCTGTATACTTTCAGAGTGTAGAAGAAACAGGGAAATTGCATCGGTATTGAATACAACAGGCATCGTGGGGCTTTTATTCCATGGGAGTAATGTCTCAAACTGTCTATGCTTTGATCGATTCCTGGGAGACCAGCAGTAGTTTTCGAAGCACATCTGGAGGCATTCTGTAATCTGTATACTTTCAGAGTGTAGAAGAAACAGGGAAATTGCATCGGTATTGAATACAACAGGCATCGTGGGGCTTTTATTCCATGGGAGTAATGTCTCAAACTGTCTATGCTTTGATCGATTCCTGGGAGACCAGCAGTAGTTTTCGAAGCACATATGGAGGCATTCTGTAATCTGTATACTTTCAGAGTGTAGAAGAAACAGGGAAATTGCATCGGTATTGAATACAACAGGCCTCGTGGGGCTTTTATTCCATGGGAGTAATGTCTCAAACTGTCTATGCTTTGATCGATTCCTGGGAGACCAGTAGTAGTTTTCGATGCACATCTGGAGGCATTCTGTAATCTGTGGACCTTCAGAGTGTTGAAGAAACAGTAAAATTGCATCGGTATTGAATACAACAGGCATCGTGGGGCTTTTATTCCATGGGAGTAATGTCTCAAACTGTCTATGCTTTGATCGATTCCTGGGAGACCAGTAGCAGTTTTCGAAGCACATCTGGAGGCATTCTGTAATCTGTATACTTTCAGAGTGTAGAAGAAACAGGGAAATGGCATCGGTATTGAATACAACAGGCATCGTGGGGCTTTTATTCCATGGGAGTAATGTCTCAAACTGTCTATGCTTTGATCGATTCCTGGGAGACCAGTAGTAGTTTTCGAAGCACATCTGGAGGCATTCTGTAATCTGTATACTTTCAGAGTGTAGAAGAAACAGGGAAATTGCATCGGTATTGAATACAACAGGCATCGTGGGGCTTTTATTCCATGGGAGTAATGTCTCAAACTGTCTATGCTTTGATCGATTCCTGGGAGACCAGCAGTAGTTTTCGAAGCACATCTGGAGGCATTCTGTAATCTGTATACTTTCAGAGTGTAGAAGAAACAGGGAAATTGCAATCGGTATTGAATACAACAGGCATCGTAGGGCTTTTATTCCATGGGAGTAATGTCTCAAATTGTCTATGCTTTGATCGATTCCTGGCAGACCAGCAGTAGTTTTCGAAGCACATCTGGAGGCATTCTGTGATCTGTATACTTTCAGAGTGTAGAAGAAACAGGGAAATTTCATCGGTATTGAATACAACAGGCATCGTGGGGCTTTTATTCCATGGGAGTAATGTCTCAAACTGTCTATGCTTTGATCGATTCCTGGGAGACCAGTAGTAGTTTTCGAAGCACATCTGGAGGCATTCTGTAATCTGTGGACCTTCAGAGTGTTGAAGAAACAGTAAAATTGCATCGGTATTGAATACAACAGGCATCGTGGGGCTTTTATTCCATGGGAGTAATGTCTCAAACTGTCTATGCTTTGATCGATTCCTGGGAGACCAGTAGTAGTTTTCGAAGCACAACTGGAGGCATTCTGTAATCTGTGGACCTTCAGAGTGTTGAAGAAACAGTAAAATTGCATCGGTATTGAATACAACAGGCATCGTGGGGCTTTTATTCCATGGGAGTAATGTCTCAAACTGTCTATGCTTTGATCGATTCCTGGGAGACCAGTAGTAGTTTTCGAAGCACATCTGGAGGCATTCTGTAATCTGTATACTTTTAGAGTGTAGAAGAAACAGGGAAATTGCATCGGTATTGAATACAACAGGCATCGTGGGGCTTTTATTCCATGGGAGTAATGTCTCAAACTGTCTATGCTTTGATCGATTCCTGGGAGACCAGCAGTAGTTTTCGAAGCACATCTGGAGGCATTCTGTAATCTGTATACTTTCAGAGTGTAGAAGAAACAGGGAAATTGCATCGGTATTGAATACAACAGGCATCGTGGGGCTTTTATTCCATGGGAGTAATGTCTCAAACTGTCTATGCTTTGATCGATTCCTGGGAGACCAGCAGTAGTTTTCGAAGCACATCTGGAGGCATTCTGTAATCTGTATACTTTCAGAGTGTAGAAGAAACAGGGAAATTGCATCGGTATTGAATACAACAGGCATCGTGGGGCTTTTATTCCATGGGAGTAATGTCTCAAACTGTCTATGCTTTGATCGATTCCTGGGAGACCAGTAGTAGTTTTCGAAGCACATCTGGAGGCATTCTGTAATCTGTGGACCTTCAGAGTGTTGAAGAAACAGGGAAATTGCATCGGTATTGAATACAACATGCAAAATGGGGCTTTTATTCCATGGGAATAATGTCTCAAACTGTCTATGCTTTGATCGATTCCTGGGAGACCAGTAGTAGTTTTCGAAGCACATCTGGAGGCATTCTGTAATCTGTATACCTTCAGAGTGTTGAAGAAACAGGGAAATTGCATCGGTATTGATACAACAGGCATCGTGGGGCTTTTATTCCATGGGAGTAATGTCTCAAACTGTCTATGCTTTGATCGATTCCTGGGAGACCAGTAGTAGTTTTCGAAGTACATCTGGAGTCATTCTGTAATCTGTGGACCTTCAGAGTGTTGATGAATCACAGATATTGCATCGGTATTGAATACAACCGGCACCATGGGACTTTTATTTCATGGGAGCAGTGTCTCAAACTGTCTATGCTTTGATCGATTCCTGGGAGACCAGTAGTAGTTTTCGAAGCACATCTGGAGGCATTCTGTAATCTGTGGACCTTCAGAGTGTTGAAGAAACAGGGAAATTGCATCGGTATTGAATACAACATGCAAAATGGGGCTTTTATTCCATGGGAGTAATGTCTCAAACTGTCTATGCTTTGATCGATTCCTGGGAAACCAGTAGTAGTTTTCGAAGCACATCTGGAGGCATTCTGTAATCTGTGGACCTTCAGAGTGTTGAAGAAACAGGGAAATTGCATCGGTATTGAATACAACAGGCATCGTGGGGCTTTTATTCCATGGGAGTAATGTCTCAAACTGTCTATGCTTTGATCGATTCCTGGGAGACCAGTCGTAGTTTTCGAAGCGCATCTGGAGGCATTCTGTAATCTGTGGACCTTCAGAGTGTTGATGAAACACAGATATTGCATCGGTATTGAATACAACCGGCACCATGGGACTTTTATTTCATGGGAGTAGTGTCTCAAACTGTCTATGCTTTGATCGATTCCTGGGAGACCAGTAGTAGTTTTCGAAGCACATCTGGAGGCATTCTGAAATCTGTGGACCTTCAGAGTGTGGATGAAACACAGATATTGCATCGGTATTGAATACAACAGGCACCATGCGGCTTTTATTCCATGGGAGTAATGTCTCAAACTGTCTATGCTTTGATCGATTCCTGGGAGACCAGTAGTAGTTTTCGAAGCACATCTGGAGGCATTCTGTAATCTGTGAACCTTCAGAGTGTAGAAGAAACAGGGAAATGGCATCGGTATTGAATACAACAGGCATCGTGGGGCTTTTATTCCATGGGAGTAATGTCTCAAACTGTCTATGCTTTGATCGATTCCTGGGAGACCAGCAGTAGTTTTCGAAGCACATCTGGAGGCATTCTGTAATCTGTATACTTTCAGAGTGTAGAAGAAACAGGGAAATTGCATCGGTATTGAATACAACAGGCATCGTGGGGCTTTTATTCCATGGGAGTAATGTCTCAAACTGTCTATGCTTTGATCGATTCGTGGGAGACCAGTAGTAGTTTTCGAAGCACATCTGGAGGCATTCTGTAATCTGTATACTTTCAGAGTGTAGAAGAAACAGGGAAATTGCATCGGTATTGAATACAACAGGCATCGTGGGGCTTTTATTCCATGGGAGTAATGTCTCAAACTGTCTATGCTTTGATCGATTCCTGGGAGACCAGCAGTAGTTTTCGAAGCACATCTGGAGGCATTCTGTAATCTGTATACTTTCAGAGTGTAGATGAAACAAGGTAATTGCATCGGTATTGAATACAACAGGCATCGTGGGGCTTTTATTCAATGGGAGTAATGTCTCAAACTGTCTATGCTTTGATCGATTCCTGGGAGACCAGCAGTAGTTTTCGAAGCACATCTGGAGGCATTCTGTATTCTGTATACTTTCAGAGTGTAGAAGAAACAGGGAAATTGCATCGGTATTGAATACAACAGGCATCGTGGGGCTTTTATTCCATGGGAGTAATGTCTCAAACTGTCTATGCTTTGATCGATTCCTGGGAGACCAGTAGTAGTTTTCGAAGCACATCTGGAGGCATTCTGTAATCTGTATACCTTCAGAGTGTTGAAGAAACAGGGAAATTGCATCGGTATTGATTACAACAGGCATCGTGGGGCTTTTATTCCATGGGAGTAATGTCTCAAACTGTCTATGCTTTGATCGATTCCTGGGAGACCAGTAGTAGTTTTCGAAGCACATCTAAAGGCATTCTGTAATCTGTGGACCTTCAGAGTGTTGATGAAACACAGATATTGCATCGGTATTGAATACAACCGGCACCATGGGACTTTCATTTCATGGGAGTAGTGTCTCAAACTGTCTATGCTTTGATCGATTCCTGGGAGACCAGTAGTAGTTTTCGAAGCACATCTGGAGGCATTCTGTAATCTGTGGACCTTCAGAGTGTTGATGAAACACAGATATTGCATCGGTATTGAATACAACAGGCACCATGCGGCTTTTATTCCATGGGAGTAATGTCTCAAACTGTCTATGCTTTGATCGATTCCTGGGAGACCAGTAGTAGTTTTCGAAGCACATCTGGAGGCATTCTGTAATCTGTGGACCTTCAGAGTGTTGATGAAACACAGATATTGCATCGGTATTGAATACAACAGGCACCATGCGGCTTTTATTTCATGAGAGTAATGTCTCAAAGTGTCTATGCTTTGATCGATTCCTGGGAGACCAGTAGTAGTTTTCGAAGCACATCTGGAGGCATTCTGTAATCTGTGGACCTTCAGAGTGTTGAAGAAACAGGGAAATTGCATTGGCATTGAATACAACAGGCATCGATGGGCTTTTATTCCATGGGAGTAATGTCTCAAACTGTCTATGCTTTGATCGATTCCTGGGAAACCAGTAGTAGGTTTCGAAGCACATCTGGAGGTATTCTGTAATCTGTGGTCCTTCAGAGTGTTGATGAAACACAGATATTGCATCGGTATTGAATACAACTGGCACCATGGGGCTTTTATTCCATGGGAGTAATGTCTCAAACTGTCTATGCTTTGATCGATTCCTGGGAGACCAGTAGTAGTTTTCGAAGCACATCTGGAGGCATTCTGTAATCTGTATACCTTCAGAGTGTTGAAGAAACAGGGAAATGGCATCGGTATTGAATACAACAGGCATCGTGGGGCTTTTATTCAATGGGAGTAATGTCTCAAACTGTCTATGCTTTGATCGATTCCTGGGAGACCAGCAGTAGTTTTCGAAGCACATCTGGAGGCATTCTGTAATCTGTATACTTTCAGAGTGTAGAAGAAACAGGGAAATTGCATCGGTATTGAATACAACAGGCATCGTGGGGCTTTTATTCCATGGGAGTAATGTCTCAAACTGTCTATGCTTTGATCGATTCCTGGGAGACCAGTAGTAGTTTTCGAAGCACATCTGGAGGCATTCTGTAATCTGTGAACCTTCAGAGTGTTGAAGAAACAGGGAAATTGCATCGGTATTGAATACAACATGCAAAATGGGGCTTTTATTCCATGGGAGTAATGTCTCAAACTGTCTATGCTTTGATCGATTCCTGGGAGACCAGTAGTAGTATTCGAAGCACATCTGGAGGCATTCTGTAATCTGTATACCTTCAGAGTGTTGAAGAAACAGGGAAATTGCATCGGTATTGAATACAACAGGCATCGTGGGGCTTTTATTCCATGGGAGTAATGTCTCAAACTGTCTATGCCTTGATCGATACCTGGGAGACCAGTAGTAGTTTTCGAAGCACATCTGGAGGCATTCTGTAATCTGTGGACCTTCAGAGTGTTGATGAAACACAGATATTGCATCGGTATTGAATACAACCGGCACCATGGGACTTTTATTTCATGGGAGTAGTGTCTCAAACTGTCTATGCTTTGATCGATTCCTGGGAGACCAGTAGTAGTTTTCGAAGCACATCTGGAGGCATTCTGTAATCTGTGGACCTTCAGAGTGTTGATGAAACACAGATATTGCATCGGTATTGAATACAACAGGCACCATGCGGCTTTTATTCCATGGGAGTAATGTCTCAAACTGTCTATGCTTTGATCGATTCCTGGGAGACCAGTAGTAGTTTTCGAAGCACATCTGGAGGCATTCTGTAATCTGTGGACCTTCAGAGTGTTGAAGAAACAGGGAAATTGCATTGGCATTGAATACAACAGGCATCGATGGGCTTTTATTCCATGGGAGTAATGTCTCAAACAGTCTATGCTTTGATCGATTCCTGGGAAACCAGTAGTAGGTTTCGAAGCACATCTGAAGGTATTCTGTAATCTGTGGTCCTTCAGAGTGTTGATGAAACACAGATATTGCATCGGTATTGAATACAACAGGCACCATGGGGCTTTTATTCCATGGGAGTAATGTCTCAAACTGTCTATGCTTTGATCGATTCCTGGGAGACCAGTAGTAGTTTTCGAAGCACAACTGGAGGCATTCTGTAATCTGTGGACCTTCAGAGTGTTGAAGAAACACAGATATTGCATCGGTATTGAATACAACAGGCACCACGGGGCTTTTATTCCATGGGAGTAATGTCTCAAACTGTCTATGCTTTGATCGATTCCTGGGAGACCAGTAGTAGTTTTCGAAGCACATCTGGAGGCATTCTGTAATCTGTGGACCTTCAGAGTGTTGAAGAAACAGGGAATTTGCATCGGTATTGAATACATCAGGCATCGTGGGGCTTTTATTCCATGGGAGTAATGTCTCAAACTGTCTATGCTTTGATCGATTCCTGGGAAACCAGTAGTAGGTTTCGAAGCACATCTGGAGGTATTCTGTAATCTGTGGTCCTTCAGAGTGTTGATGAAACACAGATATTGCATCGGTATTGAATACAACAGGCATCATGGGGCTTTTATTCCATGGGAGTAATGTCTCAAACTGTCTATGCTTTGATCGATTCCTGGGAAAACAGTAGTAGGTTTAGAAGCACATCTGGAGGCATTCTGTAATCTGTGGACCTTCAGAGTGTTGATGAAACACAGATATTGCATCGGTATTGAATAAAACAGGCACCATGGGGCTTTTAATCCATGGGAGTAGTGTCTCAAACTGTCTATGCTTAGATCGATTCCTGGGAAACCAGTAGTAGGTTTCGAAGCACATCTGGAGGTATTCTGTAATCTGTGGTCCATCAGAGTGTTGATGAAACACAGATATTGCATCGGTATTGAATACAACAGGCACCATTTGGCTTTTATTCCATGGGAGTAATGTCTCAAACTGTCTATGCCTTGATCGATTCCTGGGAGACCAGTAGTAGTTTTCGAAGCACATATGGACAAATTCTGTTATCTGTGGACCTTCAGAGTGTTGAAGAAACAGGGAAATTGCATCGGTATTGAATACAACAGGCACCATAGGGCTTTTATTCCATGGGAGTAATGTCTCAAACTGTCTATGCTTTGATCGATTCCTGGGAAACCAGTAGTAGGTTTCGAAGCACATCTGGAGGTATTCTGTAATCTGTGGTCCTTCAGAGTGTTGATGAAACACAGATATTGCATCGGTATTGAATACAACAGGCACCATGGGCCTTTTATTCCATGGGAGTAACGTCTCAAACTGTCTATGCTTTGATCGATTCCTGGGAAACCAGTAGTAGTTTTCGAAGCACATCTGGAGGCATTCTGTAATCTGTGGACCTTCAGAGTGTTGATGAAACACAGATATTGCATCGGTATTGAATACAACAGACACCATGGGGCTTTTATTCCATGGGAGTAATGTCTCAAACTGTCTATGCTTTGATCGATTCCTGGGAGACCAGTAGTAGTTTTCGAAGCACATCTGGAGGCATTCTGTAATCTGTGGACCTTCAGAGTGTTGATGAAACACAGATATTGCATCGGTATTGTATACAACAGGCACCATGGGGCTTTTATTCCATGGGAGTAATGTCTCAAACTGTCTATGCTTTGATCGATTCCTGGGAAACCAGTAGTAGGTTTCGAAGCACATCTGGAGGTATTCTGTAATCTGTGGTCCTTCAGAGTGTTGATGAAACACAGATATTGCATCGGTATTGAATACAACAGGCACCACGGGGCATCTATTCCATGGGAATAATGTCTCAAACTGTCTACGCTTTCATGGATTCCTGGGAGACAAGTAGTAGCTTTCGAAGCACATCTGGAGGCATTCTGTTATCTGTGGACCTTCAGAGTGTTGAAGAAACAGGGAAATTGCATCGGTATTGAATACAACAGGCATCGTGGGGCTTTTATTCCATGGGAGTAATGTCTCAAACTGTCTATGCTTTGATCGATTCCTGGGAGACCAGTAGTAGTTTTCGAAGCACATCTGGAGGCATTCTGTAATCTGTATACCTTCAGAGTGTTGAAGAAACAGGGAAATTGCATCGGTATTGAATACAACAGGCATCGGGGGCTTTTATTCCATGGGAGTAATGTCTCAAACTGTCTATGCCTTGATCGATACCTGGGAGACCAGTAGTAGTTTTCGAAGCACATCTGGAGGCATTCTGTAATCTGTGGACCTTCAGAGTGTTGATGAAACACAGATATTGCATCGGTATTGAATACAACCGGCACCATGGGACTTTTATTTCATGGGAGTAGTGTCTCAAACTGTCTATGCTTTGATCGATTCCTGGGAGACCAGTAGTAGTTTTCGAAGCACATCTGGAGGCATTCTGTAATCTGTGGACCTTTAGAGTGTTGATGAAACACAGATATTGCATCGGTATTGAATACAACAGGCACCATGCGGCTTTTATTCCATGGGAGTAATGTCTCAAACTGTCTATGCTTTGATCGATTCCTGGGAGACCAGTAGTAGTTTTCGAAGCACATCTGGAGGCATTCTGTAATCTGTGGACCTTCAGAGTGTTGAAGAAACAGGGAAATTGCATTGGCATTGAATACAACAGGCATCGATGGGCTTTTATTCCATGGGAGTAATGTCTCAAACTGTCTATGCTTTGATCGATTCCTGGGAAACCAGTAGTAGGTTTCGAAGCACATCTGGAGCTATTCTGTAATCTGTGGTCCTTCAGAGTGTTGATGAAACACAGATATTGCATCGGTATTGAATACAACAGGCACCATGGGGCTTTTATTCCATGGGAGTAATGTCTCAAACTGTCTATGCTTTGATCGATTCCTGGGAGACCAGTAGTAGTTTTCGAAGCACATCTGGAGGCATTCTGTAATCTGTGGACCTTCAGAGTGTTGAAGAAACACAGATATTGCATCGGTATTGAATACAACAGGCACCATGGGGCTTTTATTCCATGGGAGTAATGTCTCAAACTGTCTATGTTTTGATCGATTCCTGGGAGACCAGTAGTAGTTTTCGAAGCACATCTGGAGGCATTCTGTAATCTGTGGACCTTCAGAGTGTTGAAGAAACAGGGAATTTGCATCGGTATTGAATACAACAGGCATCGTGGGGCTTTTATTCTATGGGAGTAATGTCTCAAACTGTCTATGCTTTGATCGATTCCTGGGAAACCAGTAGTAGGTTTCGAAGCACATCTGGAGGTATTCTGTAATCTGTGGTCCTTCAGAGTGTTGATGAAACACAGATATTGCATCGGTATTGAATACAACAGGCATCATGGGGCTTTTATTCCATGGGAGTAATGTCTCAAACTGTCTATGCTTTGATCGATTCCTGGGAAACCAGTAGTAGGTTTAGAAGCACATCTGGAGGCATTCTGTAATCTGTGGACCTTCAGAGTGTTGATGAAACACAGATATTGCATCGGTATTGAATAAAACAGGCACCATGGGGCTTTTAATCCATGGGAGTAGTGTCTCAAACTGTCTATGCTTAGATCGATTCCTGGGAAACCAGTAGTAGGTTTCGAAGCACATCTGGAGGTATTCTGTAATCTGTGGTCCATCAGAGTGTTGATGAAACACAGATATTGCATCGGTATTGAATACAACAGGCACCATGGGGCTTTTATTCCATGGGTGTAATGTCTCAAACTGTCTATGCCTTGATCGATTCCTGGGAGACCAGTAGTAGTTTTCGAAGCACATATGGACAAATTCTGTTATCTGTGGACCTTCAGAGTGTTGAAGAAACAGGGAAATTGCATCGGTATTGAATACAACAGGCACCATAGGGCTTTTATTCCATGGGAGTAATGTCTCAAACTGTCTATGCTTTGATCGATTCCTGGGAAACCAGTAGTAGGTTTCGAAGCACATCTGGAGGTATTCTGTAATCTGTGGTCCTTCAGAGTGTTGATGAAACACAGATATTGCATCGGTATTGAATACAACAGGCACCATGGGCCTTTTATTCCATGGGAGTAACGTCTCAAACTGTCTATGCTTTGATCGATTCCTGGGAAACCAGTAGTAGTTTTCGAAGCACATCTGGAGGCATTCTGTAATCTGTGGACCTTCAGAGTGTTGATGAAACACAGATATTGCATCGGTATTGAATACAACAGACACCACGGGGCTTTTATTCCATGGGAGTAATGTCTCAAACTGTCTATGCTTTGATCGATTCCTGGGAGACCAGTAGTAGTTTTCGAAGCACATCTGGAGGCATTCTGTAATCTGTGGACCTTCAGAGTGTTGATGAAACACAGATATTGCATCGGTATTGTATACAACAGGCACCATGGGGCTTTTATTCCATGGGAGTAATGTCTCAAACTGTCTATGCTTTGATCGATTCCTGGGAAACCAGTAGTAGGTTTCGAAGCACATCTGGAGGTATTCTGTAATCTGTGGTCCTTCAGAGTGTTGATGAAACACAGATATTGCATCGGTATTGAATACAACAGGCACCACAGGGCATCTATTCCATGGGAGTAATGTCTCAAACTGTCTACGCTTTCATGGATTCCTGGGAGACAAGTAGTAGCTTTCGAAGCACATCTGGAGGCATTCTGTTATCTGTGGACCTTCAGAGTGTTGAAGAAACAGGGAAATTGCATCGGTATTGAATACAACAGGCATCGTGGGGCTTTTATTCCATGGAAGTAATGTCTCAAACTGTCTATGCTTTGATCGATTCCTGGGAGACCAGTAGTAGTTTTCGAAGCACATCTGGAGGCATTCTGTAATCTGTGGACCTTCAGAGTGTTGAAGAAACAGGGAAATTGCATTGGCATTGAATACAACAGGCATCGATGGGCTTTTATTCCATGGGAGTAATGTCTCAAACTGTCTATGCTTTGATCGATTCCTGGGAAACCAGTAGTAGGTTTCGAAGCACATCTGGAGCTATTCTGTAATCTGTGGTCCTTCAGAGTGTTGATGAAACACAGATATTGCATCGGTATTGAATACAACAGGCACCATGGGGCTTTTATTCCATGGGAGTAATGTCTCAAACTGTCTATGCTTTGATCGATTCCTGGGAGACCAGTAGTAGTTTTCGAAGCACATCTGGAGGCATTCTGTAATCTGTGGACCTTCAGAGTGTTGAAGAAACACAGATATTGCATCGGTATTGAATACAACAGGCACCATGGGGCTTTTATTCCATGGGAGTAATGTCTCAAACTGTCTATGTTTTGATCGATTCCTGGGAGACCAGTAGTAGTTTTCGAAGCACATCTGGAGGCATTCTGTAATCTGTGGACCTTCAGAGTGTTGAAGAAACAGGGAATTTGCATCGGTATTGAATACAACAGGCATCGTGGGGCTTTTATTCTATGGGAGTAATGTCTCAAACTGTCTATGCTTTGATCGATTCCTGGGAAACCAGTAGTAGGTTTCGAAGCACATCTGGAGGTATTCTGTAATCTGTGGTCCTTCAGAGTGTTGATGAAACACAGATATTGCATCGGTATTGAATACAACAGGCATCATGGGGCTTTTATTCCATGGGAGTAATGTCTCAAACTGTCTATGCTTTGATCGATTCCTGGGAAACCAGTAGTAGGTTTAGAAGCACATCTGGAGGCATTCTGTAATCTGTGGACCTTCAGAGTGTTGATGAAACACAGATATTGCATCGGTATTGAATAAAACAGGCACCATGGGGCTTTTAATCCATGGGAGTAGTGTCTCAAACTGTCTATGCTTAGATCGATTCCTGGGAAACCAGTAGTAGGTTTCGAAGCACATCTGGAGGTATTCTGTAATCTGTGGTCCATCAGAGTGTTGATGAAACACAGATATTGCATCGGTATTGAATACAACAGGCACCATGGGGCTTTTATTCCATGGGTGTAATGTCTCAAACTGTCTATGCCTTGATCGATTCCTGGGAGACCAGTAGTAGTTTTCGAAGCACATATGGACAAATTCTGTTATCTGTGGACCTTCAGAGTGTTGAAGAAACAGGGAAATTGCATCGGTATTGAATACAACAGGCACCATAGGGCTTTTATTCCATGGGAGTAATGTCTCAAACTGTCTATGCTTTGATCGATTCCTGGGAAACCAGTAGTAGGTTTCGAAGCACATCTGGAGGTATTCTGTAATCTGTGGTCCTTCAGAGTGTTGATGAAACACAGATATTGCATCGGTATTGAATACAACAGGCACCATGGGCCTTTTATTCCATGGGAGTAACGTCTCAAACTGTCTATGCTTTGATCGATTCCTGGGAAACCAGTAGTAGTTTTCGAAGCACATCTGGAGGCATTCTGTAATCTGTGGACCTTCAGAGTGTTGATGAAACACAGATATTGCATCGGTATTGAATACAACAGACACCACGGGGCTTTTATTCCATGGGAGTAATGTCTCAAACTGTCTATGCTTTGATCGATTCCTGGGAGACCAGTAGTAGTTTTCGAAGCACATCTGGAGGCATTCTGTAATCTGTGGACCTTCAGAGTGTTGATGAAACACAGATATTGCATCGGTATTGTATACAACAGGCACCATGGGGCTTTTATTCCATGGGAGTAATGTCTCAAACTGTCTATGCTTTGATCGATTCCTGGGAAACCAGTAGTAGGTTTCGAAGCACATCTGGAGGTATTCTGTAATCTGTGGTCCTTCAGAGTGTTGATGAAACACAGATATTGCATCGGTATTGAATACAACAGGCACCACAGGGCATCTATTCCATGGGAGTAATGTCTCAAACTGTCTACGCTTTCATGGATTCCTGGGAGACAAGTAGTAGCTTTCGAAGCACATCTGGAGGCATTCTGTTATCTGTGGACCTTCAGAGTGTTGAAGAAACAGGGAAATTGCATCGGTATTGAATACAACAGGCATCGTGGGGCTTTTATTCCATGGAAGTAATGTCTCAAACTGTCTATGCTTTGATCGATTCCTGGGAAACCAGTAATAGGTTTCGAAGCACATCTGGTGGTATTCTGTAATCTGTGGTCCTTCAGAGTGTTGATGAAACACAGATATTGCATCGGTATTGAATACAACGGGCACCATGGGGCTTTTATTCCATGTGAGTAATGTCTCAAACTGTCTATGCTTTGATCGATTCCTGGGAAACCAGTAGTAGGTTTCGAAGCACATCTGGAGGTATTCTGTAATCTGTGGTCCTTCAGAGTGTTGATGAAACACAGATATTGCATCGGTATTGAATACAACAGGCACCATGCGGCTTTTATTCCATGGGAGTAATGTCTCAAACTGTCTATGCTTTGATCGATTCCTGGGAAACCAGTAGTAGGTTTCGAAGCACATCTGGAGGTATTCTGTAATCTGTGGTCCTTCAGAGTGTTGATGAAACACAGATATTGCATCGGTATTGAATACAACAGGCACCATGGGCTTTTATTCCATGGGAGTAGTGTCTCAAACTGTCTATGTTTTGATCGATTCCTGGGAGACCAGTAGTAGTTTTCGAAGCACATCTGGAACCATTCTGTAATCTGTGGACCTTCAGAGTGTTGATGAAACACAGATATTGCATCGGTATTTTAATACAACAGGCACCATGGGGCTTTTATTCCATGGGAGTAATGTCTCAAACTGTCTATGCTTTGATCGATTCCTGGGAAACCAGTAGTAGGTTTCGAAGCACATCTGGAGGTATTCTGTAATCTGTGGTCCTTCAGAGTGTTGATGAAACACAGATATTGCATCGGTATTGAATACAACAGGCACCATGCGGCTTTTATTCCATGGGAGTAATGTCTCAAACTGTCTATGCTTTGATCGATTCCTGGGAAACCAGTAGTAGTTTTCGAAGCTCATATGGAGGAATTCTGTTATCTGTGGACATTCAGAGTGTTGAAGAAACAGGGAAATTGCATCGGTATTGAATACAACAGGCACCATAGGGCTTTTATTCCATGGGAGTAATGTCTCAAACTGTCTATGCTTTGATCGATTAGTGGGAAACCAGTAGTAGTTTTCGAAGCACATCTGGAGGCATTCTGTAACCTGTGGACCTTCAGAGTGTTGATGAAACACAGATATTGCATCGGTATTGAATACAACAGGCACCATGGGGCTTTTATTCCATGGGAGTAGTGTCTCAAACTGTCTATGTTTTGATCGATTCCTGGGAGACCAGTAGTAGTTTTCGAAGCACATCTGGAACCATTCTGTAATCTGTGGACCTTCAGAGTGTTGATGAAACACAGATATTGCATCGGTATTTTAATACAACAGGCACCATGGGGCTTTTATTCCATGGGAGTAATGTCTCAAACTGTCTATGCTTTGATCGATTCCTGGGAGACCAGTAGTAGTTTTCGAAGCACATATGGAGGAATTCTGTTATCTGTGGACCTTCAGAGTGTTGAAGAAACAGGGAAATTTCATCGGTATTGAATACAACATGCACCATAGGGCTTTTATTCCATGGGAGTAATGTCTCAAATTGTCTATGCTTTGATCGATTCCTGGGAAACCAGTAGTAGGTTTCGAAGCACATCTGGAGGTATTCTGTAATCTGTGGTCCTTCAGAGTGTTGATGAAACACAGATATTGCATCGGTATTGAATACAACAGGCACCATGGGGCTTATATTCTATGGAAGTAACGTCTCAAACTGTCTATGCTTTGATCGATTCCTGGGAAACCAGTAGTAGTTTTCGAAGCACATCTGGAGGCATTCTGTAATCTGTGGACCTTCAGAGTGTTGATGAAACACAGATATTGCATCGGTATTGAATACAACGGGCACCATGGGGCTTTTATTCCATGAGAGTAGTGTCTCAAACTGTCTATGCTTTGATCGATTCCTGGGAGACCAGTAGTAGTTTTCGAACCACATCTGGAGGTATTCTGTAATCTGTGGTCCTTCAGAGTGTTGATGAAACACAGATATTGCATCGGTATTGAATACAACAGGCACCATGGGGCTTTTATTCTATGGGAGTAATGTCTCAAACTGTCTATGCTTTGATCGATTCCTGGGAGACCAGTAGTAGTTTTCGAATCACATCTGGAGGCATTCTGTAATCTGTGGACCTTCAGAGTGTTGAAGAAACACATATATTGCATTGGTATTGAATACAACAGGCATCGATGGGCTTTTATTCCATGGGAGTAATGTCTCAAACTGTCTATGCTTTGATCGATTCCTGGGAAACCAGTAGTAGGTTTCGAAGCACATCTGGAGGTATTCTGTAATCTGTGGTCCTTCAGAGTGTTGATGAAACACAGATAATGCATCGGTATTGAATACAACAGGCACCACGGGACATCTATTCCATGGGAGTAATGTCTCAAACTGTCTACGCTTTCATCGATTCCTGGGAGACAAGTAGTAGTTTTCGAAGCACATCTGGAGGCATTCTGTTATCTCTGTACCTTCAGAGTGTTGAAGAAACAGGGAAATTGCATCGGTATTGAATACAACAGGCATCGTGGGGCTTTTATTCCATGGGAGTAATGTCTCAAACTGTCTATGCTTTGATCTATTCCTGGGAAACCAGTAATAGGTTTCGAAGCACATCTGGTGGTATTCTGTAATCTGTGGTCCTTCAGAGTGTTGATGAAACACAGATATTGCATCGGTATTGAATACAACAGGCACCATGGGGCTTTTATTCCATGGGAGTAATGTCTCAAACTGTCTATGCTTTGATCGATTAGTGGGAAACCAGTAGTAGTTTTCGAAGCACATCTGGAGGCATTCTGTAATCTGTGGACCTTCAGCGTGTTGATGAAACACAGATATTGCATCGGTATTGAATACAACAGGCACCATGGGGCTTTTATTCCAAGGGAGTAATGTCTCAAACTGTCTATGCTTTGATCGATTCCTGGGAGACCAGTAGTAGTTTTCGAAGCACATCTGGAGGCATTCTGTAATCTGTGGACCTTCAGAGTGTTGACGAAACAGGGAAATTGCATCGGTATTGAATACAACAGGTACCATGGGGCTATTATTCCATTGGAGTAATGTCTCAAACTGTCTATGCTATGATCGATTCCTGGGAGACCAGTAGTAGTTTTCGAAGCACATCTGGAGGCATTCTGTAATCTGTGGACCTTCAGAGTGTTGAAGAAACAGGAAAATTGCATCGGTATTGATTACAACAGGCATCGTGGGGCTTTTATTAAATGGGAGTAATGTCTCAAACTGTCTATGCTTTGATCGATTCCTGGGAAACCAGTAGTAGGTTTCGAAGCACATCTGGAGGTATTCTGTAATCTGTGGTCCTTCAGAGTGTTGATGAAACACAGATATTGCATCGGTATTGAATACAACAGGCACCATGGGGCTTTTATTCCATGGGAGTAATGTCTCAAACTGTCTATGCTTTCATCGATTCCTGGGAAACCAGTAATAGGTTTCGAAGCACATCTGGAGGTATTCTGTAATCTGTGGTCCTTCAGAGTGTTGATGAAACACAGATATTGCATCGGTATTGAATACAACAGGCACCACGGGGCATCTATTCCATGGGAGTAATGTCTCAAACTGTCTACGCTTTCATCGATTCCGGGAGACAAGTAGTAGTTTTCGAAGCACATCTGGAGGCATTCTGTAATCTGTGGACCTTCAGAGTGTTGATGAAACACAGATTTTGCATCGGTATTGAATACAACAGGCACCATGGGGCTTTTATTCCATGGGAGTAGTGTCTCAAACTGTCTATGTTTTGATCGATTCCTGGGAGACCAGTAATAGTTTTCGAAGCACATCTGGAACCATTCTGTAATCTGTGGACCTTCAGAGTGTTGATGAAACACAGATATTGCATCGGTATTTTAATAGAACAGGCACCATGGGGCTTTTATTCCATGGGAGTAATGTCTCAAACTGTCTATGCTTTGATCGATTCCTGGGAGACCAGTAGTAGTTTTCGAAGCACATATGGAGGAATTCTGTTATCTGTGGACCTTCAGAGTGTTGAAGAAACAGGGAAATTGCATCGGTATTGAATACAACAGGCACCATAGGCCTTTTATTCCATGGGAGTAATGTCTCAAACTGTCTATGCTTTGATCGATTCCTGGGAAACCAGTAGTAGGTTTCGAAGCACATCTGGAGGTATTCTGTAATCTGTGGTCCTTCAGAGTGTTGATGAAGCACAGATATTGCATCGGTATTGAATACAACAGGCACCATGGGGCTTTTATTCCATGGGAGTAATGTCTCAAACTGTCTATGCTTTGATCGATTCCTGGGAAACCAGTAGTAGTTTTCGAAGCACATCTGGAGGCATTCTGTAATCTGTGGACCTTCAGAGTGTTGATGAAACACAGATATTGCATCGGTATTGAATACAACGGGCACAATGGGTCTTTTATTCCATGGGAGTAATGTCTCAAACTGTCTATGCTTTGATCGATTCCTGGGAAACCAGTAGTAGGTTCCGAAGCACATCTGGAGGTATTCTGTAATCTGTGGTCCTTAAGAGTGTTGATGAAACACAGATATTGCATCGGAATTGAATACAACGGGCATCGTGGGGCTTTTATTCCATGGGAGTAATGTCTCAAACTGTCTATGCTTTGATCGATAGCTGGGAAACCAGTAGTAGGTTTAGAAGCACATCTGGAGGTATTCTGTAATCTGTGGTCCTTCAGAGTGTTGATGAAACACAGATAATGCATCGGTATTGAATACAACAGGCACCACGGGGCATCTATTCCATGGGAGTAATGTCTCAAACTGTCTACGCTTTCATCGATTCCTGGGAGACAAGTTGTAGTTTTCGAAGCACATCTGGAGGCATTCTGTTATCTGTGGACCTTCAGAGTGTTGAAGAAACAGGGAAATTGCATCGGTATTGAATACAACAGGCATCGTGGGGCTTTTATTCCATGGGAGTAATGTCTCAAACTGTCTATGTTTTGATCGATTCCTGGGAAACCAGTAATAGGTTTCGAAGCACATCTGGTGGTATTCTGTAATCTGTGGTCCTTCAGAGTGTTGATGAAACACAGATATTGCATCGGTATTGAATACAACAGGCACCATGGGGCTTTTATTCCATGGGAGTAACGTCTCAAACTGTCTATGCTTTGATCGATTCCTGGGAGACCAGTAGTAGTTTTCGAAGCACATCTGGAGGCATTCTGTAATCTGTGGACCTTCAGAGTGTTGATGAAAGACAGATATTGCATCGGTATTGAATACAATAGGCACCATGGGGCTTTTATTCCATGGGAGTAGTGTCTCAAACTCTCCATGCTTTGATCGATTCCTGGGAGACCAGTAGTAGTTTTCGAAGCACATCTGGAGGCATTCTGTAATCTGTGGACCTTCAGAGTGTTGAAGAAACAGGGAAATTGCATTGGTATTGAATACAACAGGCATCGATGTGCTTTTATTCCATGGGAGTAATGTCTCAAACTGTCTATGCTTTGATCGATTCCTGGGAGATCAGTAGTAGTTTTCGAAGCACATATGGAGGAATTCTGTTATCTGTGGACCTTAGGAGTGTTGAAGAAACAGGGAAATTGCATCGGTATTGAATACAACAGGCACCATAGGGCTTTTATTCCATGGGAGTAATGTCTCAAACTGTCTATGCTTAGATCGATTCCTTGGAGGCCAGTAGTAGTTTTCGAAGCACATCCGGAGGCATTCTGTAATCTGTGGTCCTTCAGAGTGTTGATGAAACACAGATATTGCATCGGTATTGAATACAACAGGCACCATGGGGCTTTTATTCCATGGGAGTAATGTCTCAAACTGTCTATGCTTTGATCGATTCCTGGGAAACCAGTAGTAGTTTTCGAAGCACATCTGGAGGCATTCTATAATCTGTGGACCTTCAGAGTGTTGATGAAACACAGATATTGCATCGGTATTGAATACAACAGGCACCATGGGGCTTTTATTCCATGGGAGTAATGTCTCAAACTGTCTATGCTTTGATCGATTCCTGGGAGACCAGTAGTAGTTTTCGAAGCACATCTGGAGGCATTCTGTAATCTGTGGACCTTCAGAGTGTTGATGAAACACAGATATTGCATCGGTATTGAATACAACAGGCACCACGGGGCTTTTATTCCATGGGAATAATGTCTCAAACTGTCTATGCTTTGATCGATTCCTGGGAGACCAGTAGTAGTTTTCGAAGCACATCTGGAGGCATTCTGTATTCTGTGGACCTTCAGAGTGTTGAAAAAACAGGGAAATTGCTTTGGTATTGAATACAACAGGCATCGATGGGCTTTTATTCCATGGGAGTAATGTCTCAAACTGTCTATGCTTTGATCGATTCCTGGGAAACCAGTAGTAGGTTTCGAAGCCCATCTGGAGGTATTCTGTAATCTATGGTCCTTCAGAGTGTTGATGAAACACAGATATTGCATCGGTATTGAATACAACAGGCACCATGGGGCTTTTTTTCCATGGGAGTAGTGTCTCAAACTGTCTATGCTTTAATCGATTCCTAAGAGACCAGTAGTAGTTTCCGAAGCACATCTGGAACCATTCTGTAATCTGTGGACCTTCAAAGTGTTGATGAAACACAGATATTGGATCGGTATTGAATACAACAGGCACCATGGGGCTTTTATTCCATGGGAGTAATGTCTCAAACTGTCTATGCTTTGATCGATTCTTGGGAGACCAGTAGTAGTTTTCGAAGCACATGTGGAGGCATTCTGTAATCTGTGGACCTTCGGAGTGTTGAAGAAACAGGGAAATTGTATCGGTATTGAATACAACAGGCATCGTGGGGCTTTTATTCCATGGGAGTAATGTCTCAAACTGCCTATGCTTTGATCGATTCCTGGGAAACCAGTAGTAGGTTTAGAAGCACATCTGGAGGTATTCTGTAATCTGTGGTCCTTCAGAGTGTTGATGAAACACAGATATTGCATCGGTATTGAATACAACAGGCACCATAAGGGCTTTTATTCCATGGGAGTAACGTCTCAAACTCTCTATGCTTTGATCGTTTCCTGGGAAACCAGTAGTAGTTTTCGAAGCACATCTGGAGGCATTCTGTTATCTGTGGACCTTCAAAGCGTTGATGAAACACAGATATTGCATCGGTATTGAATACAACAGGCACCATGGGGCTATTATTGGAAGGGAGTAATGTCTCAAACTGTCTATGTTTTGATCGATTCCTGGGAAACCAGTAGTAGGTTTCGAAGCACATCTGGAAGTATTCTGTAATCTGTGGTCCTTCAGAGTGTTGATGTAACACAGATATTGCATCGGTATTGAATACAATAGGCACCACGGGGCATTTATTCCATGGGAGTAATGTCTCAAACTGTCTACGCTTTCATCGATTCCTGGGAGACAAGTAGTAGTTTTAGAAGCACATCTGGAGGCATTCTGTTATCTGTGGACCTTCAGAGTGTTGAAGAAACAGGGAAATTGCATCGGTATTGAATACAACAGGCATCGTGGGGCTTTTATTCCATGGGAGTAATGTCTCAAACTGTCTATGCTTTGATCGATTCCTGGGAAACCAGTTATAGGTTTCGAAGCACATCTGGTGGTATTCTGTAATCTGTGGTCCTTCAGAGTGTTGATGAAACACAGATATTGCATCGGTATTGAATACAACAGGCACCATGGGGCTTTTATTCCATGGGAGTAATGTCTCAAACTGTCTATGCTTTGATCGATTCCTGGGAAACCAGTAGTAGGTTTCGAAGCACATCTGGAGGCATTCTGTAATCTGTTTACCTTCAGAGTGTTGATGAAACACAGATATTGCATCGGTATTGAATAGAAAAGGCACCATGGGGCTTTTTTTCCATGGGAGTAGTGTCTCAAACTGTCTATGCTTTAATCGATTCCTGGGAGACCAGTAGTAGTTTTCGAAGCACATCTGGAACCATTCTGCAATCTGTGGACCTTCAAAGTGTTGATGAAACACAGATATTGTATCGGTATTGAATACAACAGGCACCATGGGGCTTTTATTCCATGGGAGTAATGTCTCAAACTGTCTATGCTTTGATCGATTATTGGGAGACCAGTAGTAGTTTTCGAAGCACATCTGGAGGCATTCTGTAATCTTTGGACCTTCGGAGTGTTGAAGAAACAGGGAAATTGCATCGGTATTGAATACAACAGGCATCGTGGGGCTTTTATTCCATGGGAGTAATGTCTCAAACTGTCTATGCTTTGATCGATTCCTGGGAAACCAGTAGTAGGTTTCGAAGCACATCTGGAGGTATTCTGTAATCTGTGTTTCTTCAGAGTGTTGATGAAACACAGATATTGCATCGGTATTGAATACAACAGGCACCATGGGGCTTTTATTCCATGGGAGTAACGTCTCAAACTGTCTATGCTTTGATCGATTCCTGGGAAACCAGTAGTAGTTTTCGAAGCACATCTGGAGGCATTCTGTTATCTGTGGACCTTCAGAGTGTTGATGAAACACAGATATTGCATCGGTATTGAATACAACAGGCACCAAGCGGCTTCTATTCCATGGGAGTAATGTCTCAAACTGTCTATGCTTTGATCGATTCCTGGGAGACCAGTAGCAGTTTTCGAAGCACATCTGGAGGGATTCTGTAATCTGTGGACCTTCAGAGTGTTGATGAAACACAGATATTGCATCGGAATTGAATAGAACAGGCACCATGGGGATTCTATTCCATGGGAGTAATGTCTCAAACTGTCTATGCTTTGATCGATTCCTGGGAAACCATAAGTAGGTTTCGAAGCACAATTGGAGGTATTCTGTAATCTGTGGTCCTTCAGAGTGATGATGAAACACATATATTGCATCGGTATTGAATACAACAGGCATCATGGGGCTTTTATTCCATGGGAGTAATGTCTCAAACTGTCTATGCTTTGATCGATTCCTGGGAAACCAGTAGTAGGTTTCGAAGCACATCTGGAGGTATTCTGTAATCTGTGGTCCTTCAGAGTGTTGATGAAACACAGATATTGCATCGGTATTGAATACAACAGGCACCATGGGGCTTTTATTCTATGGGAATAATGTCTCAAACTGTCTATGCTTTGATCGATTCCTGGGAGACCAGTAGTAGTTTTCGAAGCACATCTGGAGGCATTCTGTATTCTGTGGACCTTCAGAGTGTTGAAGAAACACAGATATTGCATTGGTATTGAATACAACAGGCATCGATGGGCTTTTATTCCATGGGAGTAATGTCTCAAACTGTCTATGCTTTGATCGATTCCTGGGAAACCAGTAGTAGGTTTCGAAGCACATCTGGAGGTATTCTGTAATCTGTGGTCCTTCAGAGTGTTGATGAAACACAGATATTGCATCGGTATTGAATACAACAGGCACCATGGGGCTTTTATTCTATGGGAGTAATGTCTCAAACTTTCTATGCTTTGATCGATTCCTGGGAGACCAGTAGTAGTTTTCGAAGCACATGTGGAGGCATTCTGTAATCTGTGGACCTTCAGAGTGTTGAAGAAACAGGGAAATTGCATTGGTATTGAATACAACAGGCATCGATGGGCTTTTATTGCATGGGAGTAATGTCTCAAACTGTCTATGCTTTGATCGATTCCTGGGAAACCAGTGGTAGGTTTCGAAGCACATCTGGAGGTATTCTGTAATCTGTGGTCCTTCAGAGTGTTGATGAAACACAGATATTGCATCGGTATTGAATACAACAGGCACAATGAGGCTTTTATTCTATGGGAGTAATGTCTCAAACTGTCTATGCTTTGATCGATTCCTGGGAGACCAGTAGTAGTTTTCGAAGCACATCTGGAGGCATTCTGTAATCTGTGGACCTTCAGAGTGTTGATGAAACACAGATATTGCATCGGAATTGAATAGAACAGGCACCATGGGGCTTTTATTCCATGGGAGTAATGTCTCAAACTGTCTATGCTTTGATCGATTCCTGGGAAACCAGTAGTAGGTTTCGAAGCACATCTGGAGGTATTCTGTAATCTGTGGACCTTCAGAGTGTTGAAGAAACACAGATATTGCATTGGTATTGAATACAACATTCACCATGGGGCTTTTATTCCATGGGAGTAATGTCTCAAACTGTCTATGCTTTGATCGATTCCTGGGAAACCAGTAGTAGTTTTCGAAGCACATCTGGAGGTATTCTGTAATCTGTGGTCCTTCAGAGTGTTGATGAAACACAGATATTGCATCGGAATTGAATACAACAGGCACCATGGTGCTTTTATTCTATGGGAGTAATGTCTCAAACTGTCTATGCTTTGATCGATTCCTGGGAGACCAGTAGTAGTTTTCGAAGCACATCTGGAGGCATTCTGTAATCTGTGGACCTTCAGAGTGTTGAAGAAACACAGATATTGCATTGGTATTGAATACAACAGGCATCGATGGGCTTTTATTCCATGGGAGTAATGTCTCAAACTGTCTATGCTTTGATCGATTCCTGGGAAACCAGTAGTAGGTTTCGAAGCACATCTGGAGGTATTCTGTAATCTGTGGACCTTCAGAGTGGTGAAGAAACACAGATATTGCATTGGTATTGAATACAACAGGCACCATGGGGCTTTTATTCCATGGGAGTAATGTCTCAAACTGTCTATGCTTTGATCGATTCCTGGGAAACCAGTAGTAGTTTTCGAAGCACATCTGGAGGAATTCTGTAATCTGTGGTCCTTCAGAGTGTTGATGAAACACAGATAGTGCATCGGTATTGAATACAACAGGCACCATGGGGCTTTTATTCTATGGGAGTAATGTCTCAAACTGTCTATGCTTTGATCGATTCCTGGGAAACCAGTAGTAGGTTTAGAAGCACATCTGGAGGTATTCTGTAATCTGTGGTCCTTCAGAGTGTTGATGAAACACAGATATTGCATCGGTATTGAATACAACAGGCATCATGGGGCTTTTATTCCATGGGAGTAATGTCTCAAACTGTCTATGCTTTGATCGATTCCTGGGAGACCAGTAGTAGTTTTCGAAGCACATCTGGAGGTATTCTGTAATCTGTGGTCCTTCAGAGTGTTGATGAAACACAGATATTGCATCGGTATTGAATACAACAGGCATCATGGGGCTTTTATTCCATGGGAGTAATGTCTCAAACTGTCTATGCTTTGATCGATTCCTGGGAAACCAGTAGTAGGTTTCGAAGCACATCTGGAGGTATTCTGTAATCTGTGGTCCTTCAGAGTGTTGATGAAACACAGATATTGCATCGGTATTGAATACAACAGGCACCATGGGGCTTTTATTCTATGGGAGTAATGTCTCAAACTTTCTATGCTTTGATCGATTCCTGGGAGACCAGTAGTAGTTTTCGAAGCACATGTGGAGGCATTCTGTAATCTGTGGACCTTCAGAGTGTTGAAGAAACAGGGAAATTGCATTGGTATTGAATACAACAGGCATCGATGGGCTTTTATTGCATGGGAGTAATGTCTCAAACTGTCTATGCTTTGATCGATTCCTGGGAAACCAGTGGTAGGTTTCGAAGCACATCTGGAGGTATTCTGTAATCTGTGGTCCTTCAGAGTGTTGATGAAACACAGATATTGCATCGGTATTGAATACAACAGGCACAATGAGGCTTTTATTCTATGGGAGTAATGTCTCAAACTGTCTATGCTTTGATCGATTCCTGGGAGACCAGTAGTAGTTTTCGAAGCACATCTGGAGGCATTCTGTAATCTGTGGACCTTCAGAGTGTTGATGAAACACAGATATTGCATCGGAATTGAATAGAACAGGCACCATGGGGCTTTTATTCCATGGGAGTAATGTCTCAAACTGTCTATGCTTTGATCGATTCCTGGGAAACCAGTAGTAGGTTTCGAAGCACATCTGGAGGTATTCTGTAATCTGTGGACCTTCAGAGTGTTGAAGAAACACAGATATTGCATTGGTATTGAATACAACATTCACCATGGGGCTTTTATTCCATGGGAGTAATGTCTCAAACTGTCTATGCTTTGATCGATTCCTGGGAAACCAGTAGTAGTTTTCGAAGCACATCTGGAGGTATTCTGTAATCTGTGGTCCTTCAGAGTGTTGATGAAACACAGATATTGCATCGGAATTGAATACAACAGGCACCATGGTGCTTTTATTCTATGGGAGTAATGTCTCAAACTGTCTATGCTTTGATCGATTCCTGGGAGACCAGTAGTAGTTTTCGAAGCACATCTGGAGGCATTCTGTAATCTGTGGACCTTCAGAGTGTTGAAGAAACACAGATATTGCATTGGTATTGAATACAACAGGCATCGATGGGCTTTTATTCCATGGGAGTAATGTCTCAAACTGTCTATGCTTTGATCGATTCCTGGGAAACCAGTAGTAGGTTTCGAAGCACATCTGGAGGTATTCTGTAATCTGTGGACCTTCAGAGTGGTGAAGAAACACAGATATTGCATTGGTATTGAATACAACAGGCACCATGGGGCTTTTATTCCATGGGAGTAATGTCTCAAACTGTCTATGCTTTGATCGATTCCTGGGAAACCAGTAGTAGTTTTCGAAGCACATCTGGAGGAATTCTGTAATCTGTGGTCCTTCAGAGTGTTGATGAAACACAGATAGTGCATCGGTATTGAATACAACAGGCACCATGGGGCTTTTATTCTATGGGAGTAATGTCTCAAACTGTCTATGCTTTGATCGATTCCTGGGAAACCAGTAGTAGGTTTAGAAGCACATCTGGAGGTATTCTGTAATCTGTGGTCCTTCAGAGTGTTGATGAAACACAGATATTGCATCGGTATTGAATACAACAGGCATCATGGGGCTTTTATTCCATGGGAGTAATGTCTCAAACTGTCTATGCTTTGATCGATTCCTGGGAGACCAGTAGTAGTTTTCGAAGCACATCTGGAGGTATTCTGTAATCTGTGGTCCTTCAGAGTGTTGATGAAACACAGATATTGCATCGGTATTGAATACAACAGGCATCATGGGGCTTTTATTCCATGGGAGTAATGTCTCAAACTGTCTATGCTTTGATCGATTCCTGGGAAACCAGTAGTAGGTTTCGAAGCACATCTGGAGGTATTCTGTAATCTGTGGTCCTTCAGAGTGTTGATGAAACACAGATACTGCATCGGTATTGAATACAACAGGCACCATGGGGCTTTTATTCTATGGGAGTAATGTCCCAAACTGTCTATGCTTTGATCGATTCCTGGGAGACCAGTAGTAGTTTTCGAAGCACATCTGGAGGTATTCTGTAATCTGTGGTCCTTCAGAGTGTTGATGAAACACAGATATTGCATCGGTATTGTATACAACAGGCACCATGGGGCTTTTATTCTATGGGAGTAATGTCTCAAACTGTCTATGCTTTGATCGATTCCTGGGAGACCAGTAGTAGTTTTCGAAGCACATCTGGAGGCATTCTGTAATCTGTGGACCTTCAGAGTGTTGAAGAAACAGGGAAATTGCATTGGTATTGAATACAACAGGCATCGATGGGCTTTTATTCCATGGGAGTAATGTCTCAAACTGTCTATGCTTTGATCGATTCCTGGGAAACCAGTAGTAGGTTTCGAAGCACATCTGGAGGTATTCTGTAATCTGTGGTCCTTCAGAGTGTTGATGAAACACAGATATTGCATCGGTATTGAATACAACAGGCACCATGGGGCTTTTATTCTATGGGAGTAATGTCTCAAA
The DNA here is from genome assembly GCF_023897955.1 of Schistocerca gregaria. NCBI lineage: Eukaryota > Metazoa > Arthropoda > Insecta > Orthoptera > Acrididae > Schistocerca > Schistocerca gregaria. Next base: position 30,954,905 of record NC_064930.1, read on the forward strand.
CGGTCTATGCTTTGATCGATTCCTGGGAGACCAGTAGTAGTTTTCGAAGCACATCTGGAGGCATTCTGTAATCTGTGGACCTTCAGAGTGTTGAAGAAACAGGGAAATTGCATTGGTATTGAATACAACAGGCATCGATGGGCTTTTATTGCATGGGAGTAATGTCTCAAACTGTCTATGCTTTGATCGATTCCTGGGAAACCAGTGGTAGGTTTCGAAGCACATCTGGAGGTATTCTGTAATCTGTGGTCCTTCAGAGTGTTGATGAAACACAGATATTGCATCGGTATTGAATACAACAGGCACAATGAGGCTTTTATTCTATGGGAGTAATGTCTCAAACTGTCTATGCTTTGATCGATTCCTGGGAGACCAGTAGTAGTTTTCGAAGCACATCTGGAGGCATTCTGTAATCTGTGGACCTTCAGAGTGTTGATGAAACACAGATATTGCATCGGAATTGAATAGAACAGGCACCATGGGGCTTTTATTCCATGGGAGTAATGTCTCAAACTGTCTATGCTTTGATCGATTCCTGGGAGACCAGTAGTAGTTTTCGAAGCACATCTGGAGGCATTCTGTAGTCTGTGGACCTTCAGAGTGTTGATGAAACACAGATATTGCATCGGAATTGAATAGAACAGGCACCATGGGGCTTTCATTCCATGGGAGTAATATCTCAAACTGTCTATGCTTTGATCGATTCCTGGGAGACCAGTAGTAGTTTTCTAAGCACATCTGGAGGCATTCTGTAATCTGTGGACCTTCAGAGTGTTGAAAAAACAGGGAAATTGCATTGGTATTGAATACAACAGGCATCGATGGGCTTTTATTCCATGGGAGTAATGTCTCAAACTGTCTATGCTTTGATCGATTCCTGGGAAACCAGTGGTAGGTTTCGAAGCACATCTGGAGGTATTCTGTAATCTGTGGTCCTTCAGAGTGTTGATGAAACACAGACATTGCATCGGTATTGAATACAACAGGCACCATGGGGCTTTTATTCTATGGGAGTAATGTCTCAAACTGTCTATGCTTTGATCGATTCCAGGGAGACCAGTAGTAGTTTTCGAAGCACATCTGGAGGCATTCTGTAATCTGTGGACCTTCAGAGTGTTGAAGAAACGCAGATATTGCATTGGTATTGAATACAACAGGCATCGATGGGCTTTTATTCCATGGGAGTAATGTCTCAAACTGCCTATACTTTGATCGATTCCTGGGAAACCAGTAGTAGGTTTCGAAGCACATCTGGAGGTATTCTGTAATCTGTGGTCCTTCAGAGTGTTGATGAAACACAGATATTAAATCGGTATTGAATACAACAGGCACCATGGGGCTTTTATTCTATGGGAGTAATGTCTCAAACTGTCTATGCTTTGATCGATTCCTGGGAAACCAGTAGTAGGTTTCGAAGCACATCTGGAGGTATTCTGTAATCTGTGGTCCTTCAGAGTGTTGATGAAACACAGATATTGCATCGGTATTGAATACAACGGGCATCGTGGGGCTTTTATTCCATGGGAGTAATGTCTCAAACTGTCTATGCTTTGATCGATTCCTGGGAGACCAGTAGTAGTTTTCGAAGCACATCTGGAGGCATTCTGTAATCTGTGGACCTTCAGAGTGTTGATGAAACACAGATATTGCATCGGAATTGAATAGAACAGGCACCATGGGGCTTTTATTCCATGGGAGTAATGTCTCAAACTGTCTATGCTTTGATCGATTCCTGGGAAACCAGTAGTAGGTTTCGAAGCACATCTGGAGGTATTCTGTAATCTGTGGACCTTCAGAGTGTTGAAGAAACACAGATATTGCATTGGTATTGAATACAACATTCACCATGGGGCTTTTATTCCATGGGAGTAATGTCTCAAACTGTCTATGCTTTGATCGATTCCTGGGAAACCAGTAGTAGTTTTCGAAGCACATCTGGAGGTATTCTGTAATCTGTGGTCCTTCAGAGTGTTGATGAAACACAGATATTGCATCGGAATTGAATACAACAGGCACCATGGTGCTTTTATTCTATGGGAGTAATGTCTCAAACTGTCTATGCTTTGATCGATTCCTGGGAGACCAGTAGTAGTTTTCGAAGCACATCTGGAGGCATTCTGTAATCTGTGGACCTTCAGAGTGTTGAAGAAACACAGATATTGCATTGGTATTGAATACAACAGGCATCGATGGGCTTTTATTCCATGGGAGTAATGTCTCAAACTGTCTATGCTTTGATCGATTCCTGGGAAACCAGTAGTAGGTTTCGAAGCACATCTGGAGGTATTCTGTAATCTGTGGACCTTCCGAGTGTTGAAGAAACACAGATATTGCATTGGTATTGAATACAACAGGCACCATGGGGCTTTTATTCCATGGGAGTAATGTCTCAAACTGTCTATGCTTTGATCGATTCCTGGGAAACCAGTAGTAGTTTTCGAAGCACATCTGGAGGAATTCTGTAATCTGTGGTCCTTCAGAGTGTTGATGAAACACAGATAGTGCATCGGTATTGAATACAACAGGCACCATGGGGCTTTTATTCTATGGGAGTAATGTCTCAAACTGTCTATGCTTTGATCGATTCCTGGGAAACCAGTAGTAGGTTTAGAAGCACATCTGGAGGTATTCTGTAATCTGTGGTCCTTCAGAGTGTTGATGAAACACAGATATTGCATCGGTATTGAATACAACAGGCATCATGGGGCTTTTATTCCATGGGAGTAATGTCTCAAACTGTCTATGCTTTGATCGATTCCTGGGAGACCAGTAGTAGTTTTCGAAGCACATCTGGAGGTATTCTGTAATCTGTGGTCCTTCAGAGTGTTGATGAAACACAGATATTGCATCGGTATTGAATACAACAGGCATCATGGGGCTTTTATTCCATGGGAGTAATGTCTCAAACTGTCTATGCTTTGATCGATTCCTGGGAAACCAGTAGTAGGTTTCGAAGCACATCTGGAGGTATTCTGTAATCTGTGGTCCTTCAGAGTGTTGATGAAACACAGATATTGCATCGGTATTGAATACAACAGGCACCATGGGGCTTTTATTCTATGGGAGTAATGTCCCAAACTGTCTATGCTTTGATCGATTCCTGGGAGACCAGTAGTAGTTTTCGAAGCACATCTGGAGGTATTCTGTAATCTGTGGTCCTTCAGAGTGTTGATGAAACACAGATATTGCATCGGTATTGAATACAACAGGCACCATGTGGCTTTTATTCTATGGGAGTAATGTCTCAAACTGTCTATGCTTTGATCGATTCCTGGGAAACCAGTAGTAGGTTTCGAAGCACATCTGGAGGTATTCTGTAATCTGTGGTCCTTCAGAGTGTTGATGAAACACAGATATTGCATCGGTATTGAATACAACAGGCACCATGTAGCTTTTATTCTATGGGAGTAATGTCTCAAACTGTCTATGCTTTGATCGATTCCTGGGAGACCAGTAGTAGTTTTCGAAGCACATCTGAAGGTATTCTGTAATCTGTGGTCCTTCAGAGTGTTGATGAAACACAGATATTGCATCGGTATTGAATATAACAGGCATCATGGGGCTTTTATTCCATGGGAGTAATGTCTCAAACTGTCTATGCTTTGATCGATTCCTGGGAAACCAGTAGTAGGTTTCGAAGCAAATCTGGAGGTATTCTGTAATCTGTGGTCCTTCAGAGTGTTGATGAAACACAGATATTGCATCGGTATTGAATACAACAGGCACCATGGGGCTTTTATTCTATGGGAGTAATGTCTCAAACTGTCTATGCTTTGATCAATTCCTGGGAGACCAGTAGTAGTTTTCGAAGCACATCTGGAGGCATTCTGTAATCTGTGGACCTTCAGAGTGTTGAAGAAACAGGGAATTTGCATTGGTATTGAATACAACAGGCATCGATGGGCTTTTATTCCATGGGAGTAATGTCTCAAACTGTCTATGCTTTGATCGATTCCTGGGAAACCAGTAGTAGGTTTCGAAGCACATCTGGAGGTATTCTGTAATCTGTGGTCCTTCAGAGTGTTGATGAAACACAGATATTGCATCGGTATTGAATACAACAGGCACCATGGGGCTTTTATTCTATGGGAGTAATGTCTCAAACGGTCTATGCTTTGATCGATTCCTGGGAGACCAGTAGTAGTTTTCGAAGCACATCTGGAGGCATTCTGTAATCTGTGGACCTTCAGAGTGTTGAAGAAACAGGGAAATTGCATTGGTATTGAATACAACAGGCATCGATGGGCTTTTATTGCATGGGAGTAATGTCTCAAACTGTCTATGCTTTGATCGATTCCTGGGAAACCAGTGGTAGGTTTCGAAGCACATCTGGAGGTATTCTGTAATCTGTGGTCCTTCAGAGTGTTGATGAAACACAAGTATTGCATCGGTATTGAATACAACAGGCACCATGGGGCTTTTATTCTATGGGAGTAATGTCTCAAAATGTCTATGCTTTGATCGATTCCTGGGAGACCAGTAGTAGTTTTCGAAGCACATCTGGAGGCATTCTGTAGTCTGTGGACCTTCAGAGTGTTGATGAAACACAGATATTGCATCGGAATTGAATAGAACAGGCACCATGGGGCTTTTATTCCATGGGAGTAATGTCTCAAACTGTCTATGCTTTGATCGATTCCTGGGAGACCAGTAGTAGTTTTCTAAGCACATCTGGAGGCATTCTGTAATCTGTGGACCTTCAGAGTGTTGAAGAAACAGGGAAATTGCATTGGTATTGAATACAACAGGCATCGATGGCCTTTTATTCCATGGGAGTAATGTCTCAAACTGTCTATGCTTTGATCGATTCCTGGGAAACCAGTGGTAGGTTTCGAAGCACATCTGGAGGTATTCTGTAATCTGTGGTCCTTCAGAGTGTTGATGAAACACAGACATTGCATCGGTATTGAATACAACAGGCACCATGGGGCTTTTATTCTATGGGAGTAATGTCTCAAACTGTCTATGCTTTGATCGATTCCTGGGAGACCAGTAGTAGTTTTCGAAGCACATCTGGAGGCATTCTGTAATCTGTGGACCTTCAGAGTGTTGAAGAAACACAGATATTGCATTGGTATTGAATACAACAGGCATCGATGGGCTTTTATTCCATGGGAGTAATGTCTCAAACTGTCTATACTTTGATCGATTCCTGGGAAACCAGTAGTAGGTTTCGAAGCACATCTGGAGGTATTCTGTAATCTGTGGTCCTTCAGAGTGTTGATGAAACACAGATATTAAATCGGTATTGAATACAACAGGCACCATGGGGCTTTTATTCTATGGGAGTAATGTCTCAAACTGTCTATGCTTTGATCGATTCCTGGGAAACCAGTAGTAGGTTTCGAAGCACATCTGGAGGCATTCTGTAATCTGTGGTCCTTCAGAGTGTTGATGAAACACAGATATTGCATCGGTATTGAATACAACGGGCATCGTGGGGCTTTTATTCCATGGGAGTAATGTCTCAAACTGTCTATGCTTTGATTGATTCCTGGGAGACCAGTAGTAGTTTTCGAAGCACATCTGGAGGCATTCTGTAATCTGTGGACCTTCAGAGTGTTGATGAAACACAGATATTGCATCGGAATTGAATAGAACAGGCACCATGGGGCTTTTATTCCATGGGAGTAATGTCTCAAACTGTCTATGCTTTGATCGATTCCTGGGAGACCAGTAGTAGTTTTCGAAGCACATCTGGAGGCATTCTGTAATCTGTGGACCTTCAGAGTGTTGAAGAAACAGGGAAATTGCATCGGTATTGAATACAACGGGCATCGTGGGGCTTTTATTCCATGGGAGTAATGTCTCAAACTGTCTATGCTTTGATCGATTCCTGGGAGACCAGTAGTAGTTTTCGAAGCACATCTGGAGGCATTCTGTAATCTGTGGACCTTCAGAGTGTTGAAGAAACAGGGAAATTGCATCGGTATTGAATACAACGGGCATCGTGGGGCTTTTATTCCATGGGAGTAATGTCTCAAACTGTCTATGCTTTGATCGATTCCTGGGAGACCAGTAGTAGTTTTCGAAGCACATCTGGAGGCATTCTGTAATCTGTGGTCCTTCAGAGTGTTGATGAAACACAGATATTGCATCGGTATTGAATACAACAGGCATCATGGGGCTTTTATTCCATGGGAGTAATGTCTCAAACTGTCTATGCTTTGATCGATTCCTGGGAAACCAGTAGTAGGTTTCTAAGCACATCTGGAGGCATTCTGTAATCTGTGGACCTTCAGAGTGTTGATGAAACACAGATATTGCATCGGTATTGAATACAACAGGCACCATGGGGCTTTTATTCTATGGGAGTAATGTCTCAAACTGTTTATGCTTTGATCGATTCCTGGGAGACCAGTAGTAGTTTTCGAAGCACATCTGGAGGCATTCTGTAATCTGTGGACCTTCAGAGTGTTGAAGAAACAGAGAAATTGCATTGGTATTGAATACAACAGGCATCGATGGGCTTTTATTCCATGGGAGTAATGTCTCAAACTGTCTATGCTTTGATCGATTCCTGGGAAACCAGTAGTAGGTTTCGAAGCACATCTGGAGGTATTCTGTAATCTGTGGTCCTTCAGAGTGTTGATGAAACACAGATATTGCATCGGTATTGAATACAACAGGCACCATGGGGCTTTTATTCTATGGGAGTAATGTCTCAAACGGTCTATGCTTTGATCGATTCCTGGGAGACCAGTAGTAGTTTTCGAAGCACATCTGGAACCATTCTGTAATCTGTGGTCCTTCAGAGTGTTGATGAAACACAAGTATTGCATCGGTATTGAATACAACAGGCACCATGAGGCTTTTATTCTATGGGAGTAATGTCTCAAACTGTCTATGCTTTGATCGATTCCTGGGAGACCAGTAGTAGTTTTCGAAGCACATCTGGAGGCATTCTGTAGTCTGTGGACCTTCAGAGTGTTGATGAAACACAGATATTGCATCGGAATTGAATAGAACAGGCACCATGGGGCTTTTATTCCATGGGAGTAATGTCTCAAACTGTCTATGCTTTGATCGATTCCTGGGAGACCAGTAGTAGTTTTCGAAGCACATCTGGAGGCATTCTGTAATCTGTGGACCTTCAGAGTGTTGAAGAAACAGGGAAATTGCATTGGTATTGTATACAACAGGCATCGGTGGGCTTTTATTCCATGGGAGTAATGTCTCAAACTGTCTATGCTTTGATCGATTCCTGGGAAACCAGTGGTAGGTTTCGAAGCACATCTGGAGGTATTCTGTAATCTGTGGTCCTTCAGAGTGTTGATGAAACACAGACATTGCATCGGTATTGAATACAACAGGCACCATGGGGCTTTTATTCTATGGGAGTAATGTCTCAAACTGTCTATGCTTTGATCGATTCCTGGGAGACCAGTAGTAGTTTTCGAAGCACGTCTGGAGGCATTCTGTAATCTGTGGACCTTCAGAGTGTTGAAGAAACACAGATATTGCATTGGTATTGAATACAACAGGCATCGATGGGCTTTTATTCCATGGGAGTAATGTCTCAAACTGTCTATACTTTGATCGATTCCTGGGAAACCAGTAGTAGGTTTCGAAGCACATCTGGAGGTATTCTGTAATCTGTGGTCCTTCAGAGTGTTGATGAAACACAGATATTAAATCGGTATTGAATACAACAGGCACCATGGGGCTTTTATTCTATGGGAGTAATGTCTCAAACTGTCTATGCTTTGATCGATTCCTGGGAAACTAGTAGTAGGTTTCGAAGCACATCTGGAGGTATTCTGTAATCTGTGGTCCTTCAGAGTGTTGATGAAACACAGATATTGCATTTGAATTGAATAGAACAGGCACCATGGGGCTTTTATTCCATGGGAGTAACGTCTCAAACTGTCTATGCTTTGATCGATTCCTGGGAGACCAGTAGTAGTTTTCGAAGCACATCTGGAGGCATTCTGTAATCTGTGGACCTTCAGAGTGTTGAAGAAACACAGATATTGCATTGGTATTGAATAAAACAGGCATCGATGGGCTTTTATTCCATGGGAGTAATGTCTCAAACTGTCTATACTTTGATCGATTCCTGGGAAACCAGTAGTCGGTTTCGAAGCACATCTGGAGGTATTCTGTAATCTGTGGTCCTTCAGAGTGTTGATGAAACACAGATATTAAATCGGTATTGAATACAACAGGCACCATGGGGCTTTTATTCTATGGGAGTAATGTCTCAAACTGTCTATGCTTTGATCGATTCCTGGGAAACCAGTAGTAGGTTTCGAAGCACATCTGGAGGTATTCTGTAATCTGTGGTCCTTCAGAGTGTTGATGAAACACAGATATTGCATCGGTATTGAATACAACGGGCATCGTGGGGCTTTTATTCCATGGGAGTAATGTCTCAAACTGTCTTTGCTTTGATCGATTCCTGGGAGACCAGTAGTAGTTTTCGAAGCACATCTGGAGGTATTCTGTAATCTGTGGACCTTCAGAGTGTTGATGAAACACAGATATTGCATCGGAATTGAATAGAACAGGCACCATGGGGCTTTTATTCCATGGGAGTAATGTCTCAAACTGTCTATGCTTTGATCGATTCCTGGGAGACCAGTAGTAGTTTTCGAAGCACATCTGGAGGCATTCTGTAATCTGTGGACCTTCAGAGTGTTGAAGAAACAGGGAAATTGCATCGGTATTGAATACAACGGGCATCGTGGGGCTTTTATTCCATGGGAGTAATGTCTCAAACTGTCTATGCTTTGATCGATTCCTGGGAGACCAGTAGTAGTTTTCGAAGCACATCTGGAGGCATTCTGTAATCTGTGGACCTTCAGAGTGTTGAAGAAACAGGGAAATTGCATCGGTATTGAATACAACGGGCATCGTGGGGCTTTTATTCCATGGGAGTAATGTCTCAAACTGTCTATGCTTTGATCGATTCCTGGGAGACCAGTAGTAGTTTTCGAAGCACATCTGGAGGCATTCTGTAATCTGTGGTCCTTCAGAGTGTTGATGAAACACAGATATTGCATCGGTATTGAATACAACAGGCATCATGGGGCTTTTATTCCATGGGAGTAATGTCTCAAACTGTCTATGCTTTGATCGATTCCTGGGAAACCAGTAGTAGGTTTCGAAGCAAATCTGGAGGTATTCTGTAATCTGTGGTCCTTCAGAGTGTTGATGAAACACAGATATTGCATCGGTATTGAATACAACAGGCACCATGGGGCTTTTATTCTATGGGAGTAATGTCTCAAACTGTCTATGCTTTGATCGATTCCTGGGAGACCAGTAGTAGTTTTTGAAGCACATCTGGAGGCATTCTGTAATCTGTGGACCTTCAGAGTGTTGCAGAAACAGAGAAATTGCATTGGTATTGAATACAACAGGCATCGATGGGCTTTTATTCCATGGGAGTAATGTCTCAAACTGTCTATGCTTTGATCGATTCCTGGGAAACCAGTAGTAGGTTTCGAAGCACATCTGGAGGTATTCTGTAATCTGTGGTCCTTCAGAGTGTTGATGAAACACAGATATTGCATCGGTATTGAATACAACAGGCACCATGGGGCTTTTATTCTATGGGAGTAATGTCTCAAACTGTCTATGCTTTGATCGATTCCTGGGAAACCAGTAGTAGGTTTCGAAGCACATCTGGAGGTATTCTGTAATCTGTGGTCCTTCAGAGTGTTGATGAAACACAGATATTGCATCGGTATTGAATACAACGGGCATCGTGGGGCTTTTATTCCATGGGAGTAATGTCTCAAACTGTCTATGCTTTGATTGATTCCTGGGAGACCAGTAGTAGTTTTCGAAGCACATCTGGAGGCATTCTGTAATCTGTGGACCTTCAGAGTGTTGATGAAACACAGATATTGCATCGGAATTGAATAGAACAGGCACCATGGGGCTTTTATTCCATGGGAGTAATGTCTCAAACTGTCTATGCTTTGATCGATTCCTGGGAGACCAGTAGTAGTTTTCGAAGCACATCTGGAGGCATTCTGTAATCTGTGGACCTTCAGAGTGTTGAAGAAACAGGGAAATTGCATCGGTATTGAATACAACGGGCATCGTGGGGCTTTTATTCCATGGGAGTAATGTCTCAAACTGTCTATGCTTTGATCGATTCCTGGGAGACCAGTAGTAGTTTTCGAAGCACATCTGGAGGCATTCTGTAATCTGTGGACCTTCAGAGTGTTGAAGAAACAGGGAAATTGCATCGGTATTGAATACAACGGGCATCGTGGGGCTTTTATTCCATGGGAGTAATGTCTCAAACTGTCTATGCTTTGATCGATTCCTGGGAGACCAGTAGTAGTTTTCGAAGCACATCTGGAGGCATTCTGTAATCTGTGGTCCTTCAGAGTGTTGATGAAACACAGATATTGCATCGGTATTGAATACAACAGGCATCATGGGGCTTTTATTCCATGGGAGTAATGTCTCAAACTGTCTATGCTTTGATCGATTCCTGGGAAACCAGTAGTAGGTTTCTAAGCACATCTGGAGGCATTCTGTAATCTGTGGACCTTCAGAGTGTTGATGAAACACAGATATTGCATCGGTATTGAATACAACAGGCACCATGGGGCTTTTATTCTATGGGAGTAATGTCTCAAACTGTCTATGCTTTGATCGATTCCTGGGAGACCAGTAGTAGTTTTCGAAGCACATCTGGAGGCATTCTGTAATCTGTGGACCTTCAGAGTGTTGAAGAAACAGAGAAATTGCATTGGTATTGAATACAACAGGCATCGATGGGCTTTTATTCCATGGGAGTAATGTCTCAAACTGTCTATGCTTTGATCGATTCCTGGGAAACCAGTAGTAGGTTTCGAAGCACATCTGGAGGTATTCTGTAATCTGTGGTCCTTCAGAGTGTTGATGAAACACAGATATTGCATCGGTATTGAATACAACAGGCACCATGGGGCTTTTATTCTATGGGAGTAATGTCTCAAACTGTCTATGCTTTGATCGATTCCTGGGAGACCAGTAGTAGTTTTCGAAGCACATCTGGAACCATTCTGTAATCTGTGGTCCTTCAGAGTGTTGATGAAACACAAGTATTGCATCGGTATTGAATACAACAGGCACCATGAGGCTTTTATTCTATGGGAGTAATGTCTCAAACTGTCTATGCTTTGATCGATTCCTGGGAGACCAGTAGTAGTTTTCGAAGCACATCTGGAGGCATTCTGTAGTCTGTGGACCTTCAGAGTGTTGATGAAACACAGATATTGCATCGGAATTGAATAGAACAGGCACCATGGGGCTTTTATTCCATGGGAGTAATGTCTCAAACTGTCTATGCTTTGATCGATTCCTGGGAGACCAGTAGTAGTTTTCGAAGCACATCTGGAGGCATTCTGTAATCTGTGGACCTTCAGAGTGTTGAAGAAACAGGGAAATTGCATTGGTATTGAATACAACAGGCATCGGTGGGCTTTTATTCCATGGGAGTAATGTCTCAAACTGTCTATGCTTTGATCGATTCCTGGGAAACCAGTGGTAGGTTTCGAAGCACATCTGGAGGTATTCTGTAATTTGTGGTCCTTCAGAGTGTTGATGAAACACAGACATTGCATCGGTATTGAATACAACAGGCACCATGGGGCTTTTATTCTATGGGAGTAATGTCTCAAACTGTCTATGCTTTGATCGATTCCTGGGAGACCAGTAGTAGTTTTCGAAGCACGTCTGGAGGCATTCTGTAATCTGTGGACCTTCAGAGTGTTGAAGAAACACAGATATTGCATTGGTATTGAATACAACAGGCATCGATGGGCTTTTATTCCATGGGAGTAATGTCTCAAACTGTCTATACTTTGATCGATTCCTGGGAAACCAGTAGTAGGTTTCGAAGCACATCTGGAGGTATTCTGTAATCTGTGGTCCTTCAGAGTGTTGATGAAACACAGATATTAAATCGGTATTGAATACAACAGGCACCATGGGGCTTTTATTCTATGGGAGTAATGTCTCAAACTGTCTATGCTTTGATCGATTCCTGGGAAACTAGTAGTAGGTTTCGAAGCACATCTGGAGGTATTCTGTAATCTGTGGTCCTTCAGAGTGTTGATGAAACACAGATATTGCATTTGAATTGAATAGAACAGGCACCATGGGGCTTTTATTCCATGGGAGTAATGTCTCAAACTGTCTATGCTTTGATCGATTCCTGGGAGACCAGTAGTAGTTTTCGAAGCACATCTGGAGGCATTCTGTAATCTGTGGACCTTCAGAGTGTTGAAGAAACACAGATATTGCATTGGTATTGAATAAAACAGGCATCGATGGGCTTTTATTCCATGGGAGTAATGTCTCAAACTGTCTATACTTTGATCGATTCCTGGGAAACCAGTAGTAGGTTTCGAAGCACATCTGGAGGTATTCTGTAATCTGTGGTCCTTCAGAGTGTTGATGAAACACAGATATTAAATCGGTATTGAATACAACAGGCACCATGGGGCTTTTATTCTATGGGAGTAATGTCTCAAACTGTCTATGCTTTGATCGATTCCTGGGAAACCAGTAGTAGGTTTCGAAGCACATCTGGAGGTATTCTGTAATCTGTGGTCCTTCAGAGTGTTGATGAAACACAGATATTGCATCGGTATTGAATACAACGGGCATCGTGGGGCTTTTATTCCATGGGAGTAATGTCTCAAACTGTCTATGCTTTGATCGATTCCTGGGAGACCAGTAGTAGTTTTCGAAGCACATCTGGAGGTATTCTGTAATCTGTGGACCTTCAGAGTGTTGATGAAACACAGATATTGCATCGGAATTGAATAGAACAGGCACCATGGGGCTTTTATTCCATGGGAGTAATGTCTCAAACTGTCTATGCTTTGATCGATTCCTGGGAGACCAGTAGTAGTTTTCGAAGCACATCTGGAGGCATTCTGTAATCTGTGGACCTTCAGAGTGTTGAAGAAACAGGGAAATTGCATCGGTATTGAATACAACGGGCATCGTGGGGCTTTTATTCCATGGGAGTAATGTCTCAAACTGTCTATGCTTTGATCGATTCCTGGGAGACCAGTAGTAGTTTTCGAAGCACATCTGGAGGCATTCTGTAATCTGTGGACCTTCAGAGTGTTGAAGAAACAGGGAAATTGCATCGGTATTGAATACAACGGGCATCGTGGGGCTTTTATTCCATGGGAGTAATGTCTCAAACTGTCTATGCTTTGATCGATTCCTGGGAGACCAGTAGTAGTTTTCGAAGCACATCTGGAGGCATTCTGTAATCTGTGGTCCTTCAGAGTGTTGATGAAACACAGAGATTGCATCGGTATTGAATACAACAGGCATCATGGGGCTTTTATTCCATGGGAGTAATGTCTCAAACTGTCTATGCTTTGATCGATTCCTGGGAAACCAGTAGTAGGTTTCGAAGCAAATCTGGAGGTATTCTGTAATCTGTGGTCCTTCAGAGTGTTGATGAAACACAGATATTGCATCGGTATTGAATACAACAGGCACCATGGGGCTTTTATTCTATGGGAGTAATGTCTCAAACTGTCTATGCTTTGATCGATTCCTGGGAGACCAGTAGTAGTTTTTGAAGCACATCTGGAGGCATTCTGTAATCTGTGGACCTTCAGAGTGTTGCAGAAACAGAGAAATTGCATTGGTATTGAATACAACAGGCATCGATGGGCTTTTATTCCATGGGAGTAATGTCTCAAACTGTCTATGCTTTGATCGATTCCTGGGAAACCAGTAGTAGGTTTCGAAGCACATCTGGAGGTATTCTGTAATCTGTGGTCCTTCAGAGTGTTGATGAAACACAGATATTGCATCGGTATTGAATACAACAGGCACCATGGGGCTTTTATTCTATGGGAGTAATGTCTCAAACGGTCTATGCTTTGATCGATTCCTGGGAGACCAGTAGTAGTTTTCGAAGCACATCTGGAGGCATTCTGTAATCTGTGGACCTTCAGAGTGTTGAAGAAACAGGGAAATTGCATTGGTATTGAATACAACAGGCATCGATGGGCTTTTATTCCATGGGAGTAATGTCTCAAACTGTCTATGCTTTGATCGATTCCTGGGAAACCAGTGGTAGGTTTCGAAGCACATCTGGAGGTATTCTGTAATCTGTGGTCCTTCAGAGTGTTGATGAAACACAAGTATTGCATCGGTATTGAATACAACTGGCACCATGGGGCTTTTATTCTATGGGAGTAATGTCTCAAACTGTCTATGCTTTGATCGATTCCTGGGAGACCAGTAGTAGTTTTCGAAGCACATCTGGAGGCATTCTGTAGTCTGTGGACCTTCAGAGTGTTGATGAAACACAGATATTGCATCGGAATTGAATAGAACAGGCACCATGGGGCTTTTATTCCATGGGAGTAATGTCTCAAACTGTCTATGTTTTGATCGATTCCTGGGAGACCAGTAGTAGTTTTCGAAGCACATCTGGGGGCATTCTGTAATCTGTGGACCTTCAGAGTGTTGAAGAAACAGGGAAATTGCATCGGTATTGAATACAACGGGCATCGTGGGGCTTTTATTCCATGGGAGTAATGTCTCAAACTGTCTATGCTTTGATCGATTCCTGGGAGACCAGTAGTAGTTTTCGAAGCACATCTGGAGGCATTCTGTAATCTGTGGTCCTTCAGAGTGTTGATGAAACACAGATATTGCATCGGTATTGAATACAACAGGCATCATGGGGCTTTTATTCCATGGGAGTAATGTCTCAAACTGTCTATGCTTTGATCGATTCCTGGGAAACCAGTAGTAGGTTTCTAAGCACATCTGGAGGCATTCTGTAATCTGTGGACCTTCAGAGTGTTGATGAAACACAGATATTGCATCGGTATTGAATACAACAGGCACCATGGGGCTTTTATTCTATGGGAGTAATGTCTCAAACTGTCTATGCTTTGATCGATTCCTGGGAGACCAGTAGTAGTTTTCGAAGCACATCTGGAGGCATTCTGTAATCTGTGGACCTTCAGAGTGTTGAAGAAACAGAGAAATTGCATTGGTATTGAATACAACAGGCATCGATGGGCTTTTATCCCATGGGAGTAATGTCTCAAACTGTCTATGCTTTGATCGATTCCTGGGAAACCAGTAGTAGATTTCGAAGCACATCTGGAGGTATTCTGTAATCTGTGGTCCTTCAGAGTGTTGATGAAACACAGATATTGCATCGGTATTGAATACAACAGGCACCATGGGGCTTTTATTCTATGGGAGTAATGTCTCAAACGGTCTATGCTTTGATCGATTCCTGGGAGACCAGTAGTAGTTTTCGAAGCACATCTGGAGGCATTCTGTAATCTGTGGTCCTTCAGAGTGTTGATGAAACACAAGTATTGCATCGGTATTGAATACAACAGGCACCATGGGGCTTTTATTCTATGGGAGTAATGTCTCAAACTGTCTATGCTTTGATCGATTCCTGGGAGACCAGTAGTAGTTTTCGAAGCACATCTGGAGGCATTCTGTAGTCTGTGGACCTTCAGAGTGTTGATGAAACACAGATATTGCATCGGAATTGAATAGAACAGGCACCATGGGGCTTTTATTCCATGGGAGTAATGTCTCAAACTGTCTATGCTTTGATCGATTCCTGGGAGACCAGTAGTAGTTTTCGAAGCACATCTGGAGGCATTCTGTAATCTGTGGACCTTCAGAGTGTTGAAGAAACAGGGAAATTGCATTGGTATTGAATACAACAGGCATCGATGGGCTTTTATTCCATGGGAGTAATGTCTCAAACTGTCTATGCTTTGATCGATTCCTGGGAAACCAGTGGTAGGTTTCGAAGCACATCTGGAGGTATTCTGTAATCTGTGGTCCTTCAGAGTGTTGATGAAACACAGACATTGCATCGGTATTGAATACAACAGGCACCATGGGGCTTTTATTCTATGGGAGTAATGTCTCAAACTGTCTATGCTTTGATCGATTCCTGGGAGACCAGTAGTAGTTTTCGAAGCACGTCTGGAGGCATTCTGTAATCTGTGGACCTTCAGAGTGTTAAAGAAACACAGATATTGCATTGGTATTGAATACAACAGACATCGATGGGCTTTTATTCCATGGGAGTAATGTCTCAAACTGTCTATACTTTGATCGATTCCTGGGAAACCAGTAGTAGGTTTCGAAGCACATCTGGAGGTATTCTGTAATCTGTGGTCCTTCAGAGTGTTGATGAAACACAGATATTAAATCGGTATTGAATACAACAGGCACCATGGGGCTTTTATTCTATGGGAGTAATGTCTCAAACTGTCTATGCTTTGATCGATTCCTGGGAAACTAGTAGTAGGTTTCGAAGCACATCTGGAGGTATTCTGTAATCTGTGGTCCTTCAGAGTGTTGATGAAACACAGATATTGCATCGGAATTGAATAGAACAGGCACCATGGGGCTTTTATTCCATGGGAGTAATGTCTCAAACTGTCTATGCTTTGATCGATTCCTGGGAGACCAGTAGTAGTTTTCGAAGCACATCTGGAGGCATTCTGTAATCTGTGGACCTTCAGAGTGTTGAAGAAACACAGATATTGCATTGGTATTGCATAAAACAGGCATCGATGGGCTTTTATTCCATGGGAGTAATGTCTCAAACTGTCTATACTTTGATCGATTCCTGGGAAACCAGTAGTAGGTTTCGAAGCACATCTGGAGGTATTCTGTAATCTGTGGTCCTTCAGAGTGTTGATGAAACACAGATATTGCATCGGTATTGAATACAACAGGCACCATGGGGCTTTTATTCTATGGGAGTAATGTCTCAAACTGTCTATGCTTTGATCGATTCCTGGGAAACCAGTAGTAGGTTTCGAAGCACATCTGGAGGTATTCTGTAATCTGTGGTCCTTCAGAGTGTTGATGAAACACAGATATTGCATCGGTATTGTATACAACGGGCATCGTGGGGCTTTTATTCCATGGGAGTAATGTCTCAAACTGTCTATGCTTTGATCGATTCCTGGGAGACCAGTAGTAGTTTTCGAAGCACATCTGGAGGCATTCTGTAATCTGTGGACCTTCAGAGTGTTGATGAAACACAGATATTGCATCGGAATTGAATAGAACAGGCACCATGGGGCTTTTATTCCATGGGAGTAATGTCTCAAACTGTCTATGCTTTGATCGATTCCTGGGAGACCAGTAGTAGTTTTCGAAGCACATCTGGAGGCATTCTGTAATCTGTGGACCTTCAGAGTGTTGAAGAAACAGGGAAATTGCATCGGTATTGAATACAACGGGTATCGTGGGGCTTTTATTCCATGGGAGTAATGTCTCAAACTGTCTATGCTTTGATCGATTCCTGGGAGACCAGTAGTAGTTTTCGAAGCACATCTGGAGGCATTCTGTAATCTGTGGACCTTCAGAGTGTTGAAGAAACAGGGAAATTGCATCGGTATTGAATACAACGGGCATCGTGGGGCTTTTATTCCATGGGAGTAATGTCTCAAACTGTCTATGCTTTGATCGATTCCTAGGAGACCAGTAGTAGTTTTCGAAGCACATCTGGAGGCATTCTGTAATCTGTGGTCCTTCAGAGTGTTGATGAAACACAGATATTGCATCGGTATTGAATACAACAGGCATCATGGGGCTTTTATTCCATGGGAGTAATGTCTCAAACTGTCTATGCTTTGATCGATTCCTGGGAAACCAGTAGTAGGTTTCGAAGCAAATCTGGAGGTATTCTGTAATCTGTGGTCCTTCAGAGTGTTGATGAAACACAGATATTGCATCGGTATTGAATACAACAGGCACCATGGGGCTTTTATTCTATGGGAGTAATGTCTCAAACTGTCTATGCTTTGATCAATTCCTGGGAGACCAGTAGTAGTTTTTGAAGCACATCTGGAGGCATTCTGTAATCTGTGGACCTTCAGAGTGTTGAAGAAACAGAGAAATTGCATTGGTATTGAATACAACAGGCATCGATGGGCTTTTATTCCATGGGAGTAATGTCTCAAACTGTCTATGCTTTGATCGATTCCTGGGAAACCAGTAGTAGGTTTCGAAGCACATCTGGAGGTATTCTGTAATCTGTGGTCCTTCAGAGTGTTGATGAAACACAGATATTGCATCGGTATTGAATACAACAGGCACCATGGGGCTTTTATTCTATGGGAGTAATGTCTCAAACGGTCTATGCTTTGATCGATTCCTGGGAGACCAGTAGTAGTTTTCGAAGCACATCTGGAGGCATTCTGTAATCTGTGGACCTTCAGAGTGTTGAAGAAACAGGGAAATTGCATTGGTATTGAATACAACAGGCATCGATGGGCTTTTATTCCATGGGAGTAATGTCTCAAACTGTCTATGCTTTGATCGATTCCTGGGAGACCAGTAGTAGTTTTCGAAGCACATCTGGAGGCATTCTGTAATCTGTGGACCTTCAGAGTGTTGAAGAAACACAGATATTGCATTGGTATTGAATAAAACAGGCATCGATGGGCTTTTATTCCATGGGAGTAATGTCTCAAACTGTCTATACTTTGATCGATTCCTGGGAAACCAGTAGTAGGTTTCGAAGCACATCTGGAGGTATTCTGTAATCTGTGGTCCTTCAGAGTGTTGATGAAACACAGATATTAAATCGGTATTGAATACAACAGGCACCATGGGGCTTTTATTCTATGGGAGTAATGTCTCAAACTGTCTATGCTTTGATCGATTCCTGGGAAACCAGTAGTAGGTTTCGAAGCACATCTGGAGGTATTCTGTAATCTGTGGTCCTTCAGAGTGTTGATGAAACACAGATATTGCATCGGTATTGTATACAACGGGCATCGTGGGGCTTTTATTCCATGGGAGTAATGTCTCAAACTGTCTATGCTTTGATCGATTCCTGGGAGACCAGTAGTAGTTTTCGAAGCACATCTGGAGGCATTCTGTAATCTGTGGACCTTCAGAGTGTTGATGAAACACAGATATTGCATCGGAATTGAATAGAACAGGCACCATGGGGCTTTTATTCCATGGGAGTAATGTCTCAAACTGTCTATGCTTTGATCGATTCCTGGGAGACCAGTAGTAGTTTTCGAAGCACATCTGGAGGCATTCTGTAATCTGTGGAACTTCAGAGTGTTGAAGAAACAGGGAAACTGCATCGGTATTGAATACAACGGGTATCGTGGGGCTTTTATTCCATGGGAGTAATGTCTCAAACTGTCTATGCTTTGATCGATTCCTGGGAGACCAGTAGTAGTTTTCGAAGCACATCTGGAGGCATTCTGTAATCTGTGGACCTTCAGAGTGTTGAAGAAACAGGGAAATTGCATCGGTATTGAATACAACGGGCATCGTGGGGCTTTTATTCCATGGGAGTAATGTCTCAAACTGTCTATGCTTTGATCGATTCCTAGGAGACCAGTAGTAGTTTTCGAAGCACATCTGGAGGCATTCTGTAATCTGTGGTCCTTCAGAGTGTTGATGAAACACAGATATTGCATCGGTATTGAATACAACAGGCATCATGGGGCTTTTATTCCATGGGAGTAATGTCTCAAACTGTCTATGCTTTGATCGATTCCTGGGAAACCAGTAGTAGGTTTAGAAGCAAATCTGGAGGTATTCTGTAATCTGTGGTCCTTCAGAGTGTTGATGAAACACAGATATTGCATCGGTATTGAATACAACAGGCACCATGGGGCTTTTATTCTATGGGAGTAATGTCTCAAACTGTCTATGCTTTGATCAATTCCTGGGAGACCAGTAGTAGTTTTTGAAGCACATCTGGAGGCATTCTGTAATCTGTGGACCTTCAGAGTGTTGAAGAAACAGAGAAATTGCATTGGTATTGAATACAACAGGCATCGATGGGCTTTTATTCCATGGGAGTAATGTCTCAAACTGTCTATGCTTTGATCGATTCCTGGGAAACCAGTAGTAGGTTTCGAAGCACATCTGGAGGTATTCTGTAATCTGTGGTCCTTCAGAGTGTTGATGAAACACAGATATTGCATCGGTATTGAATACAACAGGCACCATGGGGCTTTTATTCTATGGGAGTAATGTCTCAAACGGTCTATGCTTTGATCGATTCCTGGGAGACCAGTAGTAGTTTTCGAAGCACATCTGGAGGCATTCTGTAATCTGTGGACCTTCAGAGTGTTGAAGAAACAGGGAAATTGCATTGGTATTGAATACAACAGGCATCGATGGGCTTTTATTCCATGGGAGTAATGTCTCAAACTGTCTATGCTTTGATCGATTCCTGGGAAACCAGTGGTAGGTTTCGAAGCACATCTGGAGGTATTCTGTAATCTGTGGTCCTTCAGAGTGTTGATGAAACACAAGTATTGCATCGGTATTGAATACAACTGGCACCATGGGGCTTTTATTCTATGGGAGTAATGTCTCAAACTGTCTATGCTTTGATCGATTCCTGGGAGACCAGTAGTAGTTTTCGAAGCACATCTGGAGGCATTCTGTAGTCTGTGGACCTTCAGAGTGTTGATGAAACACAGATATTGCATCGGAATTGAATAGAACAGGCACCATGGGGCTTTTATTCCATGGGAGTAATGTCTCAAACTGTCTATGCTTTGATCGATTCCTGGGAGACCAGTAGTAGTTTTCGAAGCACATCTGGGGGCATTCTGTAATCTGTGGACCTTCAGAGTGTTGAAGAAACAGGGAAATTGCATTGGTATTGAATACAACAGGCATCGATGGGCTTTTATTCCATGGGAGTAATGTCTCAAACTGTCTATGCTTTGATCGATTCCTGGGAAACCAGTGGTAGGTTTCGAAGCACATCTGGAGGTATTCTGTAATCTGTGGTCCTTCAGAGTGTTGATGAAACACAGACATTGCATCGGTATTGAATACAACAGGCACCATGGGGCTTTTATTCTATGGGAGTAATGTCTCAAACTGTCTATGCTTTGATCGATTCCTGGGAGACCAGTAGTAGTTTTCGAAGCACATCTGGATTCATTCTGTAATCTGTGGACCTTCAGAGTGTTGAAGAAACACAGATATTGCATTGGTATTGAATACAACAGGCATCGATGGGCTTTTATTCCATGGGAGTAATGTCTCAAACTGTCTATACTTTGATCGATTCCTGGGAAACCAGTAGTAGGTTTCGAAGCACATCTGGAGGTATTCTGTAATCTGTGGTCCTTCAGAGTGTTGATGAAACACAGATATTAAATCGGTATTGAATACAACAGGCACCATGGGGCTTTTATTCTATGGGAGTAATGTCTCAAACTGTCTATGCTTTGATCGATCCCTGGGAAACCAGTAGTAGGTTTCGAAGCACATCTGGAGGTATTCTGTAATCTGTGGTCCTTCAGAGTGTTGATGAAACACAGATATTGCATCGGTATTGAATACAACGGGCATCGTGGGGCTTTTATTCCATGGGAGTAATGTCTCAAACTGTCTATGCTTTGATCGATTCCTGGGAGACCAGTAGTAGTTTTCGAAGCACATCTGGAGGCATTCTGTAATCTGTGGACCTTCAGAGTGTTGATGAAACACAGATATTGCATCGGAATTGAATAGAACAGGCACCATGGGGCTTTTATTCCATGGGAGTAATGTCTCAAACTGTCTATGCTTTGATCGATTCCTGGGAGACCAGTAGTAGTTTTCGAAGCACATCTGGAGGCATTCTGTAATCTGTGGACCTTCAGAGTGTTGAAGAAACAGGGAAATTGCATCGGTATTGAATACAACGGGCATCGTGGGGCTTTTATTCCATGGGAGTAATGTCTCAAACTGTGTATGCTTTGATCGATTCCTGGGAGACCAGTAGTAGTTTTCGAAGCACATCTGGAGGCATTCTGTAATCTGTGGACCTTCAGAGTGTTGAAGAAACAGGGAAATTGCATCGGTATTGAATACAACGGGCATCGTGGGGCTTTTATTCCATGGGAGTAATGTCTCAAACTGTCTATGCTTTGATCGATTCCTGGGAGACCAGTAGTAGTTTTTGAAGCACATCTGGAGGCATTCTGTAATCTGTGGACCTTCAGAGTGTTGAAGAAACACAGATATTGCATCGGTATTGAATACAACGGGCATCGTGGGGCTTTTATTCCATGGGAGTAATGTCTCAAACTGTCTATGCTTTGATCGATTCCTGGGAAACCAGTAGTAGGTTTCGAAGCACATCTGGAGGTATTCTGTAATCTGAGGTCCTTCAGAGTGTTGATGAAACACAGATATTGCATCGGTATTGAATGCAACGGGCATCGTGGGGCTTTTATTCCATGGGAGTAATGTCTCAAACTGTCTATGCTTTGATCGATTCCTGGGAAACCAGTAGTAGGTTTCGAAGCACATCTGGAGGTATTCTGTAATCTGTGGTCCTTCAGAGTGTTGATGAAACACAGATATTGCATCGGTATTGAATACAACAAGCACCATAGGGGTTTTAATCTATGGGAGTAATGTCTCAAACTGTCTATGCTTTGATCGATTCCTGGGAGACCAGTAGTAGTTTTCGAAGCACATCTGGAGGCATTCTGTAATCTGTGGACCTTCAGAGTGTTGATGAAACACAGATATTGCATCGGAATTGAATACAACGGGCATCGTAGGGCTTTTATTCCATGGGAGTAATGTCTCAAACTGTCTATGTTTGATCGATTCCTGGGAAACCAGTAGTAGGTTTCGAAGCACATCTGGAGGTATTCTGTAATCTGTGGTCCTTCAGAGTGTTGATGAAACACAGATATTGCATCGGTATTGAATACAACAGGCACCATGGGGCTTTTATTCTATGGGAGTAATGTCTCAAACTGTCTATGCTTTGATCGATTCCTGGGAAACCAGTAGTAGGTTTCGAAGCACATCTGGAGGTATTCTGTAATCTGTGGTCCTTCAGAGTGTTGATGAAACACAGATATTGCATCGGTATTGAATACAACGGGCATCGTGGGGCTTTTATTCCATGGGAGTAATGTCTCAAACTGTCTATGCTTTGATCGATTCCTGGGAAACCAGTAGTAGGTTTCGAAGCACATCTGGAGGTATTCTGTAATCTGTGGTCCTTCAGAGTGTTGATGAAACACAGATATTGCATCGGTATTGAATACAACGGGCATCGTGGGGCTTTTATTCCATGGGAGTAATGTCTCAAACTGTCTATGCTTTGATCGATTCCTGGGAAACCAGTAGTAGGTTTCGAAGCACATCTGGAGGTACTCTGTAATCTGTGGTCCTTCAGAGTGTTGATGCAACACAGATATTGCATCAGTATTGAATCCAACAAGCACCATGGGGCTTTTATTCTATGGGAGTAATGTCTCAAACTGTCTATGCTTTGATCGATTCCTGGGAGACCAGTAGTAGTTTTCGAAGCACATCTGGAGGCATTCTGTAATCTGTGGACCTTCAGAGTGTTGATGAAACACCGATATTGCATCGGAATTGAATAGAACAGGCACCATGGGGCTTTTATTCCATGGGAGTAATGTCTCAAACTGTCTATGCTTTGATCGATTCCTGGGAGACCAGTAGTAGTTTTCGAAGCACATCTGGAGGCATTCTGTAATCTGTGGACCTTCAGAGTGTTGAAGAAACAGGGAAATTGCATCGGTATTGAATACAACGGGCATCGTGGGGCTTTTATTCCATGGGAGTAATGTCTCAAACTGTCTATGCTTTGATCGATTCCTGGGAGACCAGTAGTAGTTTTCGAAGCACATCTGGAGGCATTCTGTAATCTGTGGACCTTCAGAGTGTTGAAGAAACAGGGAAATTGCATCGGTATTGAATACAACGGGAATCGTGGGGCTTTTATTCCATGGGAGTAATGTCTCAAACTGTCTATGCTTTGATCGATTCCTGGGAGACCAGTAGTAGTTTTCGAAGCACATCTGGAGGCATTCTGTAATCTGTGGTCCTTCAGAGTGTTGATGAAACACAGATATTGCATCGGTATTGAATACAACAGGCATCATGGGGCTTTTATTCCATGGGAGTAATGTCTCAAACTGTCTATGCTTTGATCGATTCCTGGGAAACCAGTAGTAGGTTTCGAAGCAAATCTGGAGGTATTCTGTAATCTGTGGTCCTTCAGAGTGTTGATGAAACACAGATATTGCATCGGTATTGAATACAACAGGCACCATGGGGCTTTTATTCTATGGGAGTAATGTCTCAAACTGTCTATGCTTTGATCGATTCCTGGGAGACCAGTAGTAGTTTTCGAAGCACATCTGGAGGCATTCTGTAATCTGTGGACCTTCAGAGTGTTGAAGAAACAGAGAAATTGCATTGGTATTGAATACAACAGGCATCGATGGGCTTTTATTCCATGGGAGTAATGTCTCAAACTGTCTATGCTTTGATCGATTCCTGGGAAACCAGTAGTAGGTTTCGAAGCACATCTGGAGGTATTCTGTAATCTGTGGTCCTTCAGAGTGTTGATGAAACACAGATATTGCATCGGTATTGAATACAACAGGCACCATGGGACTTTTATTCTATGGGAGTAATGTCTCAAACGGTCTATGCTTTGATCGATTCCTGGGAGACCAGTAGTAGTTTTCGAAGCACATCTGGAGGCATTCTGTAATCTGTGGACCTTCAGAGTGTTGAAGAAACAGGGAAATTGCATTGGTATTGAATACAACAGGCATCGATGGGCTTTTATTCCATGGGAGTAATGTCTCAAACTGTCTATGCTTTGATCGATTCCTGGGAAACCAGTGGTAGGTTTCGAAGCACATCTGGAGGTATTCTGTAATCTGTGGTCCTTCAGAGTGTTGATGAAACACAAGTATTGCATCGGTATTGAATACAACAGGCACCATGGGGCTTTTATTCTATGGGAGTAATGTCTCAAACTGTCTATGCTTTGATCGATTCCTGGGAGACCAGTAGTAGTTTTCAAAGCACATCTGGAGGCATTCTGTAGTCTGTGGACCTTCAGAGTGTTGATGAAACACAGATATTGCATCGGAATTGAATAGAACAGGCACCATGGGGCTTTTATTCCATGGGAGTAATGTCTCAAACTGTCTATGCTTTGATCGATTCCTGGGAGACCAGTAGTAGTTTTCGAAGCACATCTGGAGGCATTCTGTAATCTGTGGACCTTCAGAGTGTTGAAGAAACACAGATATTGCATTGGTATTGAATACAACAGGCATCGATGGGCTTTTATTCCATGGGAGTAATGTCTCAAACTGTCTATACTTTGATCGATTCCTGGGAAACCAGTAGTAGGTTTCGAAGCACATCTGGAGGTATTCTGTAATCTGTGGTCCTTCAGAGTGTTGATGAAACACAGATATTAAATCGGTATTGAATACAACAGGCACCATGGGGCTTTTATTCTATGGGAGTAATGTCTCAAACTGTCTATGCTTTGATCGATTCCTGGGAAACCAGTAGTAGGTTTCGAAGCACATCTGGAGGTATTCTGTAATCTGTGGTCCTTCAGAGTGTTGATGAAACACAGATATTGCATCGGTATTGAATACAACGGGCATCGTGGGGCTTTTATTCCATGGGAGTAATGTCTCAAACTGTCTATGCTTTGATCGATTCCTGGGAGACCAGTAGTAGTTTTCGAAGCACATCTGGAGGCATTCTGTAATCTGTGGACCTTCAGAGTGTTGATGAAACACAGATATTGCATCGGAATTGAATAGAACAGGCACCATGGGGCTTTTATTCCATGGGAGTAATGTCTCAAACTGTCTATGCTTTGATCGATTCCTGGGAGACCAGTAGTAGTTTTCGAAGCACATCTGGAGGCATTCTGTAATCTGTGGACCTTCAGAGTGTTGAAGAAACAGGGAAATTGCATCGGTATTGAATACAACGGGCATCGTAGGGCTTTTATTCCATGGGAGTAATGTCTCAAACTGTCTATGCTTTGATCGATTCCTGGGAGACCAGTAGTAGTTTTCGAAGCACATCTGGAGGCATTCTGTAATCTGTGGACCTTCAGAGTGTTGAAGAAACACAGATATTGCATCGGTATTGAATACAACGGGCATCGTGGGGCTTTTATTCCATGGGAGTAATGTCTCAAACTGTCTATGCTTTGATCGATTCCTGGGAAACCAGTAGTAGGTTTCGAAGCACATCTGGAGGTATTCTGTAATCTGAGGTCCTTCAGAGTGTTGATGAAACACAGATATTGCATCGGTATTGAATACAACAAGCACCATAGGGGTTTTAATCTATGGGAGTAATGTCTCAAACTGTCTATGCTTTGATCGATTCCTGGGAGACCAGTAGTAGTTTTCGAAGCACATCTGGAGGCATTCTGTAATCTGTGGACCTTCAGAGTGTTGATGAAACACAGATATTGCATCGGAATTGAATACAACGGGCATCGTGGGGCTTTTATTCCATGGGAGTAATGTCTCAAACTGTCTATGCTTTGATCGATTCCTGGGAGACCAGTAGTAGTTTTCGAAGCACATCTGGAGGCATTCTGTAATCTGTGGACCTTCAGAGTGTTGAAGAAACAGGGAAATTGCATCGGTATTGAATACAACGGGCATCGTGGGGCTTTTATTCCATGGGAGTAATGTCTCAAACTGTCTATGCTTTGATCGATTCCTGGGAGACCAGTAGTAGTTTTCGAAGCACATCTGGAGGCATTCTGTAATCTGTGGACCTTCAGAGTGTTGAAGAAACAGGGAAATTGCATCGGTATTGAATACAACGGGCATCGTGGGGCTTTTATTCCATGGGAGTAATGTCTCAAACTGTCTATGCTTTGATCGATTCCTGGGAGACCAGTAGTAGTTTTCGAAGCACATCTGGAGGCATTCTGTAATCTGTGGACCTTCAGAGTGTTGAAGAAACACAGATATTGCATCGGTATTGAATACAACAAGCACCATAGGGGTTTTAATCTATGGGAGTAATGTCTCAAACTGTCTATGCTTTGATCGATTCCTGGTAGACCAGTAGTAGTTTTCGAAGCACATCTGGAGGCATTCTGTAATCTGTGGACCTTCAGAGTGTTGATGAAACACAGATATTGCATCGGAATTGAATACAACGGGCATCGTGGGGCTTTTATTCCATGGGAGTAATGTCTCAAACTGTCTATGTTTGATCGATTCCTGGGAAACCAGTAGTAGGTTTCGAAGCACATCTGGAGGTATTCTGTAATCTGTGGTCCTTCAGAGTGTTGATGAAACACAGATATTGCCTCGGTATTGAATACAACGGGCATCGTGGGGCTTTTATTCCATGGGAGTAATGTCTCAAACTGTCTATGCTTTGATCGATTCCTGGGAAACCAGTAGTAGGTTTCGAAGCACATCTGGAGGTACTCTGTAATCTGTGGTCCTTCAGAGTGTTGATGCAACACTGATATTGCATCAGTATTGAATCCAACAAGCACCATGGGGCTTTTATTCTATGGGAGTAATGTCTCAAACTGTCTATGCTTTGATCGATTCCTGGGAGACCAGTAGTAGTTTTCGAAGCACATCTGGAGGCATTCTGTAATCTGTGGACCTTCAGAGTGTTGATGAAACACCGATATTGCATCGGAATTGAATAGAACAGGCACCATGGGGCTTTTATTCCATGGGAGTAATGTCTCAAACTGTCTATGCTTTGATCGATTCCTGGGAGACCAGTAGTAGTTTTCGAAGCACATCTGGAGGCATTCTGTAATCTGTGGACCTTCAGAGTGTTGAAGAAACAGGGAAATAGCATCGGTATTGAATACAACGGGCATCGTGGGGCTTTTATTCCATGGGAGTAATGTCTCAAACTGTCTATGCTTTGATCGATTCCTGGGAGACCAGTAGTAGTTTTCGAAGCACATCTGGAGGCATTCTGTAATCTGTGGACCTTCAGAGTGTTGAAGAAACAGGGAAATTGCATCGGTATTGAATACAACGGGAATCGTGGGGCTTTTATTCCATGGGAGTAATGTCTCAAACTGTCTATGCTTTGATCGATTCCTGGGAGACCAGTAGTAGTTTTCGAAGCACATCTGGAGGCATTCTGTAATCTGTGGTCCTTCAGAGTGTTGATGAAACACAGATATTGCATCGGTATTGAATACAACAGGCATCATGGGGCTTTTATTCCATGGGAGTAATGTCTCAAACTGTCTATGCTTTGATCGATTCCTGGGAAACCAGTAGTAGGTTTCGAAGCAAATCTGGAGGTATTCTGTAATCTGTGGTCCTTCAGAGTGTTGATGAAACACAGATATTGCATCGGTATTGAATACAACAGGCACCATGGGGCTTTTATTCTATGGGAGTAATGTCTGAAACTGTCTATGCTTTGATCGATTCCTGGGAGACCAGTAGTAGTTTTCGAAGCACATCTGGAGGCATTCTGTAATCTGTGGACCTTCAGAGTGTTGAAGAAACAGAGAAATTGCATTGGTATTGAATACAACAGGCATCGATGGGCTTTTATTCCATGGGAGTAATGTCTCAAACTGTCTATGCTTTGATCGATTCCTGGGAAACCAGTAGTAGGTTTCGAAGCACATCTGGAGGTATTCTGTAATCTGTGGTCCTTCAGAGTGTTGATGAAACACAGATATTGCATCGGTATTGAATACAACAGGCACCATGGGGCTTTTATTCTATGGGAGTAATGTCTCAAACGGTCTATGCTTTGATCGATTCCTGGGAGACCAGTAGTAGTTTTCGAAGCACATCTGGAGGCATTCTGTAATCTGTGGACCTTCAGAGTGTTGAAGAAACAGGGAAATTGCATTGGTATTGAATACAACAGGCATCGATGGGCTTTTATTCCATGGGAGTAATGTCTCAAACTGTCTATGCTTTGATCGATTCCTGGGAAACCAGTGGTAGGTTTCGAAGCACATCTGGAGGTATTCTGTAATCTGTGGTCCTTCAGAGTGTTGATGAAACACAAGTATTGCATCGGTATTGAATACAACAGGCACCATGGGGCTTTTATTCTATGGGAGTAATGTCTCAAACTGTCTATGCTTTGATCGATTCCTGGGAGACCAGTAGTAGTTTTCAAAGCACATCTGGAGGCATTCTGTAGTCTGTGGACCTTCAGAGTGTTGATGAAACACAGATATTGCATCGGAATTGAATAGAACAGGCACCATGGGGCTTTTATTCCATGGGAGTAATGTCTCAAACTGTCTATGCTTTGATCGATTCCTGGGAGACCAGTAGTAGTTTTCGAAGCACATCTGGAGGCATTCTGTAATCTGTGGACCTTCAGAGTGTTGAAGAAACAGGGAAATTGCATTGGTATTGAATACAACAGGCATCGATGGGCTTTTATTCCATGGGAGTAATGTCTCAAACTGTCTATGCTTTGATCGATTCCTGGGAAACCAGTGGTAGGTTTCGAAGCACATCTGGAGGTATTCTGTAATCTGTGGTCCTTCAGAGTGTTGATGAAACACAGACATTGCATCGGTATTGAATACAACAGGCACCATGGGGCTTTTATTCTATGGGAGTAATGTCTCAAACTGTCTATGCTTTGATCGATTCCTGGGAGACCAGTAGTAGTTTTCGAAGCACATCTGGAGGCATTCTGTAATCTGTGGACCTTCAGAGTGTTGAAGAAACACAGATATTGCATTGGTATTGAATACAACAGGCATCGATGGGCTTTTATTCCATGGGAGTAATGTCTCAAACTGTCTATACTTTGATCGATTCCTGGGAAACCAGTAGTAGGTTTCGAAGCACATCTGGAGGTATTCTGTAATCTGTGGTCCTTCAGAGTGTTGATGAAACACAGATATTAAATCGGTATTGAATACAACAGGCACCATGGGGCTTTTATTCTATGGGAGTAATGTCTCAAACTGTCTATGCTTTGATCGATTCCTGGGAAACCAGTAGTAGGTTTCGAAGCACATCTGGAGGTATTCTGTAATCTGTGGTCCTTCAGAGTGTTGATGAAACACAGATATTGCATCGGTATTGAATACAACGGGCATCGTGGGGCTTTTATTCCATGGGAGTAATGTCTCAAACTGTCTATGCTTTGATCGATTCCTGGGAGACCAGTAGTAGTTTTCGAAGCACATCTGGAGGCATTCTGTAATCTGTGGACCTTCAGAGTGTTGAAGAAACAGGGAAATTGCATCGGTATTGAATACAACGGGCATCGTGGGGCTTTTATTCCATGGGAGTAATGTCTCAAACTGTCTATGCTTTGATCGATTCCTGGGAGACCAGTAGTAGTTTTCGAAGCACATCTGGAGGCATTCTGTAATCTGTGGACCTTCAGAGTGTTGAAGAAACAGGGAAATTGCATCGGTATTGAATACAACGGGCATCGTGGGGCTTTTATTCCATGGGAGTAATGTCTCAAACTGTCTATGCTTTGATCGATTCCTGGGAGACCAGTAGTAGTTTTCGAAGCACATCTGGAGGCATTCTGTAATCTGTGGACCTTCAGAGTGTTGAAGAAACACAGATATTGCATCGGTATTGAATACAACGGGCATCGTGGGGCTTTTATTCCATGGGAGTAATGTCTCAAACTGTCTATGCTTTGATCGATTCCTGGGAAACCAGTAGTAGGTTTCGAAGCACATCTGGAGGTATTCTGTAATCTGAGGTCCTTCAGAGTGTTGATGAAACACAGATATTGCATCGGTATTGAATACAACAAGCACCATAGGGGTTTTAATCTATGGGAGTAATGTCTCAAACTGTCTATGCTTTGATCGATTCCTGGTAGACCAGTAGTAGTTTTCGAAGCACATCTGGAGGCATTCTGTAATCTGTGGACCTTCAGAGTGTTGATGAAACACAGATATTGCATCGGAATTGAATACAACGGGCATCGTGGGGCTTTTATTCCATGGGAGTAATGTCTCAAACTGTCTATGTTTGATCGATTCCTGGGAAACCAGTAGTAGGTTTCGAAGCACATCTGGAGGTATTCTGTAATCTGTGGTCCTTCAGAGTGTTGATGAAACACAGATATTGCATCGGTATTGAATACAACAGGCACCATGGGGCTTTTATTCTATGGGAGTAATGTCTCAAACTGTCTATGCTTTGATCGATTCCTGGGAAACCAGTAGTAGGTTTCGAAGCACATCTGGAGGTATTCTGTAATCTGTGGTCCTTCAGAGTTTTGATGAAACACAGATATTGCATCGGTATTGAATACAACAGGCACCATGGGGATTTTATTCTATGGGAGTAATGTCTCAAACTGTCTATGCTTTGATCGATTCCTGGGAGACCAGTAGTAGTTTTCGAAGCACATCTGGAGGCATTCTGTAATCTGTGGACCTTCAGAGTGTTGAAGAAACACAGATATTGCATCGGTATTGAATACAACGGGCATCGTGGGGCTTTTATTCCATGGGAGTAATGTCTCAAACTGTCTATGCTTTGATCGATTCCTGGGAAACCAGTAGTAGGTTTCGAAGCACATCTGGAGGTATTCTGTAATCTGTGGTCCTTCAGAGTGTTGATGAAACACAGATATTGCATCGGTATTGAATACAACGGGCATCGTGGGGCTTTTATTCCATGGGAGTAATGTCTCAAACTGTCTATGCTTTGATCGATTCCTGGGAAACCAGTAGTAGGTTTCGAAGCACATCTGGAGGTACTCTGTAATCTGTGGTCCTTCAGAGTGTTGATGAAACACAGATATTGCATCGGTATTGAATCCAACAAGCACCATGGGGCTTTTATTCTATGGGAGTAATGTCTCAAACTGTCTATGCTTTGATCGATTCCTGGGAGACCAGTAGTAGTTTTCGAAGCACATCTGGAGGCATTCTGTAATCTGTGGACCTTCAGAGTGTTGATGAAACACCGATATTGCATCGGAATTGAATAGAACAGGCACCATGGGGCTTTTATTCCATGGGAGTAATGTCTCAAACTGTCTATGCTTTGATCGATTCCTGGGAGACCAGTAGTAGTTTTCGAAGCACATCTGGAGGCATTCTGTAATCTGTGGACCTTCAGAGTGTTGAAGAAACAGGGAAATTGCATCGGTATTGAATATAACGGGCATCGTGGGGCTTTTATTCCATGGGAGTAATGTCTCAAACTGTCTATGCTTTGATCGATTCCTGGGAAACCAGTAGTAGGTTTCGAAGCACATCTGGAGGTATTCTGTAATCTGAGGTCCTTCAGAGTGTTGATGAAACACAGATATTGCATCGGTATTGAATACAACGGGCATCGTGGGGCTTTTATTCCATAGGAGTAATGTCTCAAACTGTCTATGCTTTGATCGATTCCTGGCAAACCAGTAGTAGGTTTCGAAGCACATCTGGAGGTATTCTGTAATCTGTGGTCCTTCAGAGTGTTGATGAAACACAGATATTGCATCGGTATTGAATACAACGGGCATCGTGGGGCTTTTATTCCATGGGAGTAATGTCTCAAACTGTCTATGCTTTGATCGATTCCTGGGAAACCAGTAGTAGGTTTCGAAGCACATCTGGAGGTATTCTGTAATCTGTGGTCCTTCAGAGTGTTGATGAAACACAGATATTGCATCGGTATTGAATACAACGGGCATCGTGGGGCTTTTATTCCATGGCAGTAATGTCTCAAACTGTCTATGATTTGATCGATTCCTGGGAGACCAGTAGTAGTTTTCGAAGCACATCTGGAGGCATTCTGTAATCTGTGGACCTTCAGAGTGTTGAAGAAACACAGATATTGCATCGGTATTGAATACAATGGGCATCGTGGGGCTTTTATTCCATGGGAGTAATGTCTCAAACTGTCTATGCTTTGATCGATTCCTGGGAAACCAGTAGTAGGTTTCGAAGCACATCTGGTGGTATTCTGTAATCTGTGGTCCTTCAGAGTGTTGATGAAACACAGATATTGCATCGGTATTGAATACAACGGGCATCGTGGGGCTTTTATTCCATGGGAGTAATGTCTCAAACTGTCTATGCTTTGATCGATTCCTGGGAGACCAGTAGTAGTTTTCGAAGCACATCTGGAGGCATTCTGTAATCTGTGGACCTTCAGAGTGTTGAAGAAACAGGGAAATTGCATTGGTATTGAATACAACAGGCATCGATGGGCTTTTATTCCATGGGAGTAATGTCTCAAACTGTCTATGCTTTGATCGATTCCTGGGAAACCAGTGGTAGGTTTCGAAGCACATCTGGAGGTATTCTGTAATCTGTGGTCCTTCAGAGTGTTGATGAAACACAAGTATTGCATCGGTATTGAATACAACAGGCACCATGGGGCTTTTATTCTATGGGAGTAATGTCTCAAACTGTCTATGCTTTGATTGATTCCTGGGAGACCAGTAGTAGTTTTCGAAGCACATCTGGAGGCATTCTGTAGTCTGTGGACCTTCAGAGTGTTGATGAAACAGAGATATTGCATCGGAATTGAATAGAACAGGCACCATGGGGCTTTTATTCCACGGGAGTAATGTCTCAAACTGTCTATGCTTTGATCGATTCCTGGGAGACCAGTAGTAGTTTTCGAAGCACATCTGGAGGCATTCTGTAATCTGTGGACCTTCACACTGTTGAAGAAACAGGGAAATTGCATTGGTATTGAATACAACAGGCATCGATGGGCTTTTATTCCATGGGAGTAATGTCTCAAACTGTCTATGCTTTGATCGATTCCTGGGAAACCAGTGGTAGGTTTCGAAGCACATCTGGAGGTATTCTGTAATCTGTGGTCCTTCAGAGTGTTGATGAAACACCGATATTGCATCGGAATTGAATAGAACAGGCACCATGGGGCTTTTATTCTATGGGAGTAATGTCTCAAACTGTCTATGCTTTGATCGATTCCTGGGAGACCAGTAGTAGTTTTCGAAGCACATCTGGAGGCATTCTGTAATCTGTGGACCTTCAGAGTGTTGAAGAAACAGGGAAATTGCATCGGTATTGAATACAACGGGCATCGTGGGGCTTTTATTCCATGGGAGTAATGTCTCAAACTGTCTATGCTTTGATCGATTCCTGGGAAACCAGTAGTAGGTTTCGAAGCACATCTGGAGGTATTCTGTAATCTGAGGTCCTTCAGAGTGTTGATGAAACACAGATATTGCATCGGTATTGAATACAACGGGCATCGTGGGGCTTTTATTCCATAGGAGTAATGTCTCAAACTGTCTATGCTTTGATCGATTCCTGGGAAACCAGTATTAGGTTTCGAAGCACATCTGGAGGTATTCTGTAATCTGTGGTCCTTCA
The DNA here is from genome assembly GCF_023897955.1 of Schistocerca gregaria. NCBI lineage: Eukaryota > Metazoa > Arthropoda > Insecta > Orthoptera > Acrididae > Schistocerca > Schistocerca gregaria. Next base: position 30,989,016 of record NC_064930.1, read on the forward strand.
GAGTGTTGATGAAACACAGATATTGCATCGGTATTGAATACAACGGGCATCGTGGGGCTTTTATTCCATGGGAGTAATGTCTCAAACTGTCTATGCTTTGATCGATTCCTTGGAAACCAGTAGTAGGTTTCGAAGCACATCTGGAGGTATTCTGTAATCTGTGGTCCTTCAGAGTGTTGATGAAACACAGATATTGCATCGGTATTGAATACAACGGGCATCGTGGGGCTTTTATTCCATGGGAGTAGTGTCTCAAACTGTCTATGCTTTGATCGATTCCTGGGAGACCAGTAGTAGTTTTCGAAGCACATCTGGAGGCATTCTGTAATCTGTGGACCTTCAGAGTGTTGAAGAAACACAGATATTGCATCGGTATTGAATACAATGGGCATCGTGGGGCTTTTATTCCATGGGAGTAATGTCTCAAACTGTCTATGCTTTGATCGATTCCTGGGAAACCAGTAGTAGGTTTCGAAGCACATCTGGAGGTATTCTGTAATCTGTGGTCCTTCAGAGTGTTGATGAAACACAGATATTGCATCGGTATTGAATACAACGGGCATCGTGGGGCTTTTATTCCATGGGAGTAATGTCTCAAACTGTCTATGCTTTGATCGATTCCTGGGAGACCAGTAGTAGTTTTCGAAGCACATCTGGAGGCATTCTGTAATCTGTGGACCTTCAGAGTGTTGAAGAAACAGGGAAATTGCATTGGTATTGAATACAACAGGCATCGATGGGCTTTTATTCCATGGGAGTAATGTCTCAAACTGTCTATGCTTTGATCGATTCCTGGGAAACCAGTGGTAGGTTTCGAAGCACATCTGGAGGTATTCTGTAATCTGTGGTCCTTCAGAGTGTTGATGAAACACAAGTATTGCATCGGTATTGAATACAACAGGCACCATGGGGCTTTTATTCTATGGGAGTAATGTCTCAAACTGTCTATGCTTTGATTGATTCCTGGGAGACCAGTAGTAGTTTTCGAAGCACATCTGGAGGCATTCTGTAGTCTGTGGACCTTCAGAGTGTTGATGAAACACAGATATTGCATCGGAATTGAATAGAACAGGCACCATGGGGCTTTTATTCCACGGGAGTAATGTCTCAAACTGTCTATGCTTTGATCGATTCCTGGGAGACCAGTAGTAGTTTTCGAAGCACATCTGGAGGCATTCTGTAATCTGTGGACCTTCAGACTGTTGAAGAAACAGGGAAATTGCATTGGTATTGAATACAACAGGCATCGATGGGCTTTTATTCCATGGGAGTAATGTCTCAAACTGTCTATGCTTTGATCGATTCCTGGGAAACCAGTGGTAGGTTTCGAAGCACATCTGGAGGTATTCTGTAATCTGTGGTCCTTCAGAGTGTTGATGAAACACAGACATTGCATCGGTATTGAATACAACAGGCACCATGGGGCTTTTATTCTATGGGAGTAATGTCTCAAACTGTCTATGCTTTGATCGATTCCTGGGAGACCAGTAGTAGTTTTCGAAGCACATCTGGAGGCATTCTGTAATCTGTGGACCTTCAGAGTGTTTAAAGAAACACAGATATTGCATTGGTATTGAATACAACAGGCATCAATGGGCTTTTATTCCATGGGAGTAATGTCTCAAACTGTCTATACTTTGATCGATTCCTGGGAAACCAGTAGTAGGTTTCGAAGCACATCTGGAGGTATTCTGTAATCTGTGGTCCTTCAGAGTGTTGATGAAACACAGATATTAAATCGGTATTGAATACAACAGGCACCATGGGGCTTTTATTCTATGGGAGTAATGTCTCAAACTGTCTATGCTTTGATCGATTCCTGGGAAACCAGTAGTAGGTTTCGAAGCACATCTGGAGGTATTCTGTAATCTGTGGTCTTTCAGTGTTGATGAAACACAGATATTGCATCGGTATTGAATACAACGGGCATCGTGGGGCTTTTATTCCATGGGAGTAATGTCTCAAACTGTCTATGCTTTGATCGATTCCTGGGAGACCAGTAGTAGTTTTCGAAGCACATCTGGAGGCATTCTGTAATCTGTGGACCTTCAGAGTGTTGATGAAACACAGATATTGCATCGGAATTGAATAGAACAGGCACCGTGGGGCTTTTATTCCATGGGAGTAATGTCTCAAACTGTCTATGCTTTGATCGATTCCTGGGATACCAGTAGTAGTTTTCGAAGCACATCTGGAGGCATTCTGTAATCTGCGGACCTTCAGAGTGTTGAAGAAACAGGGAAATTGCATCGGTATTGAATACAACGGGCATCGTGGGGCTTTTATTCCATGGGAGTAATGTCTCAAACTGTCTATGCTTTGATCGATTCCTGGGAGACCAGTAGTAGTTTTCGAAGCACATCTGGAGGCATTCTGTAATCTGTGGACCTTCAGAGTGTTGAAGAAACAGGGAAATTGCATCGGTATTGAATACAACGGGCATCGTGGGGCTTTTTTTCCATGGGAGTAATGTCTCAAACTGTCTAAGCTTTGATCGATTCCTGGGAGACCAGTAGTAGTTTTCGAAGCACATCTGGAGGCATTCTGTAATCTGTGGACCTTCAGAGTGTTGAAGAAACACAGATATTGCATCGGTATTGAATACAACGGGCATCGTGGGGCTTTTATTCCATGGGAGTAATGTCTCAAACTGTCTATGCTTTGATCGATTCCTGGGAAACCAGAAGTAGGTTTCGAAGCACATCTGGAGGTATTCTGTAATCTGAGGTCCTTCAGAGTGTTGATGAAACACAGATATTGCATCGGTATTGAATACAACGGGCATCGTGGGGCTTTTATTCCATGGGAGTAATGTCTCAAACTGTCTATGCTTTGATCGATTCCTGGGAAACCAGTAGTAGGTTTCGAAGCACATCTGGAGGTATTCTGTAATCTGTGGTCCTTCAGAGTGTTGATGAAACACAGATATTGCATCGGTATTGAGTACAACAAGCACCATAGGGGTTTTAATCTATGGGAGTAATGTCTCAAACTGTCTATGCTTTGATCGATTCCTGGGAGACCAGTAGTAGTTTTCGAAGCACATCTGGAGGCATTCTGTAATCTGTGGACCTTCAGAGTGTTGATGAAACACAGATATTGCATCGGAATTGAATACAACGGGTATCGTGGGGCTTTTATTCCATGGGAGTAATGTCTCAAACTGTCTATGCTTTGATCGATTCCTGGGAAACCAGTAGTAGGTTTCGAAGCACATCTGGAGGTATTCTGTAATCTGTGGTCCTTCAGAGTGTTGATGAAACACAGATATTGCATCGGTATTGAATACAACAGGCACCATGGGGCTTTTATTCTATGGGAGTAATGTCTCAAACTGTCTATGCTTTGATCGATTCCTGGGAAACCAGTAGTAGGTTTCGAAGCACATCTGGAGGTATTCTGTAATCTGTGGTCCTTCAGAGTGTTGATGAAACACAGATATTGCATCGGTATTGAATACAACAGGCACCATGGGGCTTTTATTCTATGGGAGTAATGTCTCAAACTGTCTATGCTTTGATCGATTCCTGGGAGACCAGTAGTAGTTTTCGAAGCACATCTGGAGGCTTTCTATAATCTGTGGACCTTCAGAATGTTGAAGAAACACAGATATTGCATCGGTATTGAATACAACGGGCATCGTGGGGCTTTTATTCCATGGGAGTAATGTCTCAAACTGTCTATGCTTTGATCGATTCCTGGGAAACCAATAGTAGGTTTCGAAGCACATCTGGAACTATTCTGTAATCTGTGGTCCTTCAGAGTGTTGATGAAACACAGATATTGCATCGGTATTGAATACAACGGGCATCGTGGGGCTTTTATTCCATGGGAGTAATGTCTCAAACTGTCTATGCTTTGATCGATTCCTGGGAAACCAGTAGTAGGTTTCGAAGCACATCTGGAGGTATTCTGTAATCTGTGGTCCTTCAGAGTGTTGATGAAACACAGATATTGCATCGGTATTGAATCCAACAAGCACCATGGGGCTTTTATTCTATGGGAGTAATGTCTCAAACTGTCTATGCTTTGATCGATTCCTGGGAGACCAGTAGTAGTTTTCGAAGCACATCTGGAGGCATTCTGTAATCTGTGGACCTTCAGAGTGTTGATGAAACACAGATATTGCATCGGTATTGAATACAACGGGCATCGTGGGGCTTTTATTCCATGGGAGTAATGTCTCAAACTGTCTATGCTTTGATCGATTCCTGGGAGACCAGTAGTAGTTTTCGAAGCACATCTGGAGGCATTCTGTAATCTGTGGACCTTCAGAGTGTTGAAGAAACAGGGAAATTGCATTGGTATTGAATACAACAGGCATCGATGGGCTTTTATTCCATGGGAGTAATGTCTCAAACTGTCTATGCTTTGATCGATTACTGGGAAACCAGTGGTAGGTTTCGAAGCACATCTGGAGGTATTCTGTAATCTGTGGTCCTTCAGAGTGTTGATGAAACACAAGTATTGCATCGGTATTGAATACAACAGGCACCATGGTGCTTTTATTCTATGGGAGTAATGTCTCAAACTGTCTATGCTTTGATTGATTCCTGGGAGACCAGTAGTAGTTTTCGAAGCACATCTGGAGGCATTCTGTAGTCTGTGGACCTTCAGAGTGTTGATGAAACACAGATATTGCATCGGAATTGAATAGAACAGGCACCATGGGGCTTTTATTCCACGGGAGTAATGTCTCAAACTGTCTATGCTTTGATCGATTCCTGGGAGACCAGTAGTAGTTTTCGAAGCACATCTGGAGGCATTCTGTAATCTGTGGACCTTCAGACTGTTGAAGAAACAGGGAAATTGCATTGGTATTGAATACAACAGGCATCGATGGGCTTTTATTCCATGGGAGTAATGTCTCAAACTGTCTATGCTTTGATCGATTCCTGGGAAACCAGTGGTAGGTTTCGAAGCACATCTGGAGGTATTCTGTAATCTGTGGTCCTTCAGAGTGTTGATGAAACACAGACATTGCATCGGTATTGAATACAACAGGCACCATGGGGCTTTTATTCTATGGGAGTAATGTCTCAAACTGTCTATGCTTTGATCGATTCCTGGGAGACCAGTAGTAGTTTTCGAAGCACATCTGGAGGCATTCTGTAATCTGTGGACCTTCAGAGTGTTTAAAGAAACACAGATATTGCATTGGTATTGAATACAACAGGCATCAATGGGCTTTTATTCCATGGGAGTAATGTCTCAAACTGTCTATGCTTTGATCGATTCCTGGGAGACCAGTAGTAGTTTTCGAAGCACATCTGGAGGCATTCTGTAATCTGTGGACCTTCAGAGTGTTTAAAGAAACACAGATATTGCATTGGTATTGAATACAACAGGCATCAATGGGCTTTTATTCCATGGGAGTAATGTCTCAAACTGTCTATACTTTGATCGATTCCTGGGAAACCAGTAGTAGGTTTCGAAGCACATCTGGAGGTATTCTGTAATCTGTGGTCCTTCAGAGTGTTGATGAAACACAGATATTAAATCGGTATTGAATACAACAGGCACCATGGGGCTTTTATTCTATGGGAGTAATGTCTCAAACTGTCTATGCTTTGATCGATTCCTGGGAAACCAGTAGTAGGTTTCGAAGCACATCTGGAGGTATTCTGTAATCTGTGGTCTTTCAGAGTGTTGATGAAACACAGATATTGCATCGGTATTGAATACAACGGGCATCGTGGGGCTTATATTCCATGGGAGTAATGTCTCAAACTGTCTATGCTTTGATCGATTCCTGGGAGACCAGTAGTAGTTTTCGAAGCACATCTGGAGGCATTCTGTAATCTGTGGACCTTCAGAGTGTTGATGAAACACAGATATTGCATCGGAATTGAATAGAACAGGCACCGTGGGGCTTTTATTCCATGGGAGTAATGTCTCAAACTGTCTATGCTTTGATCGATTCCTGGGAGACCAGTAGTAGTTTTCGAAGCACATCTGGAGGCATTCTGTAATCTGTGGACCTTCAGAGTGTTGAAGAAACAGGGAAATTGCATCGGTATTGAATACAACGGGCATCGTGGGGCTTTTATTCCATGGGAGTAATGTCTCAAACTGTCTATGCTTTGATCGATTCCTGGGAGACCAGTAGTAGTTTTCGAAGCACATCTGGAGGCATTCTGTAATCTGTGGACCTTCAGAGTGTTGATGAAACACAGATATTGCATCGGTATTGAATACAACGGGCATCGTGGGGCTTTTATTCCATGGGAGTAATGTCTCAAACTGTCTATGCTTTGATCGATTCCTGGGAAACCAGAAGTAGGTTTCGAAGCACATCTGGAGGTATTCTGTAATCTGAGGTCCTTCAGAGTGTTGATGAAACACAGATATTGCATCGGTATTGAATACAACGGGCATCGTTGGGGTTTTATTCCATGGGAGTAATGTCTCAAACTGTCTATGCTTTGATCGATTCCTGGGAAACCAGTAGTAGGTTTCGAAGCACATCTGGAGGTATTCTGTAATCTGTGGTCCTTCAGAGTGTTGATGAAACACAGATATTGCATCGGTATTGAGTACAACAAGCACCATAGGGGTTTTAATCTATGGGAGTAATGTCTCAAACTGTCTATGCTTTGATCGATTCCTGGGAGACCAGTAGTAGTTTTCGAAGCACATCTGGAGGCATTCTGTAATCTGTGGACCTTCAGAGTGTTGATGAAACACAGATATTGCATCGGAATTGAATACAACGGGTATCGTGGGGCTTTTATTCCATGGGAGTAATGTCTCAAACTGTCTATGCTTTGATCGATTCCTGGGAAACCAGTAGTAGGTTTCGAAGCACATCTGGAGGTATTCTGTAATCTGTGGTCCTTCAGAGTGTTGATGAAACACAGATATTGCATCGGTATTGAATACAACAGGCACCATGGGGCTTTTATTCTATGGGAGTAATGTCTCAAACTGTCTATGCTTTGATCGATTCCTGGGAAACCAGTAGTAGGTTTCGAAGCACATCTGGAGGTATTCTGTAATCTGTGGTCCTTCAGAGTGTTGATGAAACACAGATATTGCATCGGTATTGAATACAACAGGCACCATGGGGCTTTTATTCTATGGGAGTAATGTCTCAAACTGTCTATGCTTTGATCGATTCCTGGGAGACCAGTAGTAGTTTTCGAAGCACATCTGGAGGCATTCTGTAATCTGTGGACCTTCAGAATGTTGAAGAAACACAGATATTGCATCGGTATTGAATACAACGGGCATCGTGGGGCTTTTATTCCATGGGAGTAATGTCTCAAACTGTCTATGCTTTGATCGATTCCTGGGTAACCAATAGTAGGTTTCGAAGCACATCTGGAAGTATTCTGTAATCTGTGGTCCTTCAGAGTGTTGATGAAACACAGATATTGCATCGGTATTGAATACAACGGGCATCGTGGGGCTTTTATTCCATGGGAGTAATGTCTCAAACTGTCTATGCTTTGATCGATTCCTGGGAAACCAGTAGTAGGTTTCGAAGCACATCTGGAGGTATTCTGTAATCTGTGGTCCTTCAGAGTGTTGATGAAACACAGATATTGCATCGGTATTGAATCCAACAAGCACCATGGGGCTTTTATTCCATGGGAGTAATGTCTCAAACTGTCTATGCTTTGATCGATTCCTGGGAGACCAGTAGTAGTTTTCGAAGCACATCTGGAGGCATTCTGTAATCTGTGGACCTTCAGAGTGTTGATGAAACACCGATATTGCATCGGAATTGAATAGAACAGGCACCATGGGGCTTTTATTCCATGGCTTTAATGTCTCAAACTGTCTATGCTTTGATCGATTCCTGGGAGACCAGTAGTAGTTTTCGAAGCACATCTGGAGGCATTCTGTAATCTGTGGACCTTCAGAGTGTTGAAGAAACAGGGAAATTGCATCGGTATTGAATACAACGGGCATCGTGGGGCTTTTATTCAATGGGAGTAATGTCTCAAACTGTCTATGCTTTGATCGATTCCTGGGAAACCAGTAGTAGGTTTCGAAGCACATCTGGAGGTATTCTGTAATCTGAGGTCCTTCAGAGTGTTGATGAAACACAGATATTGCATCGGTATTGAATACAACGGGCATCGTGGGGCTTTTATTACATAGGAGTAATGTCTCAAACTGTCTATGCTTTGATCGATTCCTGGGAAACCAGTAGTAGGTTTCGAAGCACTTCTGGAGGTATTCTGTAATCTGTGGTCCTTCAGAGTGTTGATGAAACACAGATATTGCATCGGTATTGAATACAACGGGCATCGTGGGGCTTTTATTCCATGGGAGTAATGTCTCAAACTGTCTATGCTTTGATCGATTCCTGGGAAACCAGTAGTAGGTTTCGAAGCACATCTGGAGGTATTCTGTAATCTGTGGTCCTTCAGAGTGTTGATGAAACACAGATATTGCATCGGTATTGAATACAACGGGCATCGTGGGGCTTTTATTCCATGGGAGTAATGTCTCAAACTGTCTATGCTTTGATCGATTCCTGGGAGACCAGTAGTAGTTTTCGAAGCACATCTGGAGGCATTCTGTAATCTGTGGACCTTCAGAGTGTTGAAGAAACACAGATATTGCATCGGTATTGAATACAATGGGCATCGTGGGGCTTTTATTCCATGGGAGTAATGTCTCAAACTGTCTATGCTTTGATCGATTCCTGGGAAACCAGTAGTAGGTTTCGAAGCACATCTGGAGGTATTCTGTAATCTGTGGTCCTTCAGAGTGTTGATGAAACACAGATATTGCATCGGTATTGAATACAACGGGCATCGTGGGGCTTTTATTCCATGGGAGTAATGTCTCAAACTGTCTATGCTTTGATCGATTCCTGGGAGACCAGTAGTAGTTTTCGAAGCACATCTGGAGGCATTCTGTAATCTGTGGACCTTCAGAGTGTTGATGAAACACAGATATTGCATCGGTATTGAATACAACGGGCATCGTGGGGCTTTTATTCCATGGGAGTAATGTCTCAAACTGTCTATGCATTGATCGATTCCTGGGAGACCAGTAGTAGTTTTCGAAGCACATCTGGAGGCATTCTGTAATCTGTGGACCTTCAGAGTGTTGAAGAAACACAGATATTGCATCGGTATTGAATACAACGGGCATCGTGGGGCTTTTATTCCATGGGAGTAATGTCTCAAACTGTCTATGCTTTGATCGATTCCTGGGAAACCAGTAGTAGGTTACGAAGCACATCTGGAGGTATTCTGTAATCTGTGGTCCTTCAGAGTGTTGATGAAACACAGATATTGCATCGGTATTAAATACAACAGGCACCACGGGGCTTTTATTCCATGGGAGTAATGTCTCAAACTGTCTATGCTTTGATCGATTCCTGGGAGACCAGTAGTAGTTTTCGAAGCACATCTGGAGGCATTCTGTAATCTGTGGACCTTCAGAGTGTTGAAGAAACACAGATATTGCATCGGTATTGAATACAACGGGCATCGTGGGGCTTTTATTCCATGGGAGTAATGTCTCAAACTGTCTATGCTTTGATCGATTCCTGGGAGACCAGTAGTAGTTTTCGAAGCACATCTGGAGGCATTCTGTAATCTGTGGACCTTCAGAGTGTTGATGAAACACAGATATTGCATCGGTATTGAATACAACGGGCATCGTGGGGCTTTTATTCCATGGGAGTAATGTCTCAAACTGTCTATGCTTTGATCGATTCCTGGGAGACCAGTAGTAGTTTTCGAAGCACATCTGGAGGCATTCTGTAATCTGTGGACCTTCAGAGTGTTGAAGAAACACAGATATTGCATCGGTATTGAATACAACGGGCATCGTGGGGCTTTTATTCCATGGGAGTAATGTCTCAAACTGTCTATGCTTTGATCGATTCCTGGGAAACCAGTAGTAGGTTTCGAAGCACATCTGGAGGTATTCTGTAATCTGAGGTCCTTCAGAGTGTTGATGAAACACAGATATTGCATCGGTATTGAATACAACGGGCATCGTGGGGCTTTTATTCCATGGGAGTAATGTCTCAAACTGTCTATGCTTTGGTCGATTCCTGGGAAACCAGTAGTAGGTTTCGAAGCACATCTGGTGGTATTCTGTAATCTGTGGTCCTTCAGAGTGTTGATGAAACACAGATATTGCATCGGTATTGAATACAACGGGCATCGTGGGGCTTTTATTCCATGGGAGTAATGTCTCAAACTGTCTATGCTTTGATCGATTCCTGGGAGACCAGTAGTAGTTTTCGAAGCACATCTGGAGGCACTCTGTAATCGGTGGACCTTCAGAGTGTTGAAGAAACAGGGAAATTGCATCGGTATTGAATACAACGGGCATCGTGGGGCTTTTATTCCATGGGAGTAATGTCTCAAACTGTCTATGCTTTGATCGATTCCTGGGAGACCAGTAGTAGTTTTCGAAGCACATCTGGAGGCATTCTGTAATCTGTGGACCTTCAGAGTGTTGAAGAAACAGGGAAATTGCATCGGTATTGAATACAACGGGCATCGTGGGGCTTTTATTCCATGGGAGTAATGTCTCAAACTGTCTATGCTTTGATCGATTCCTGGGAGACCAGTAGTAGTTTTCGAAGCACATCTGGAGGCATTCTGTAATCTGTGGACCTTCAGAGTGTTGATGAAACACAGACATTGCATCGGTATTGAATACAACAGGCACCATGGGGCTTTTATTCTATGGGAGTAATGTCTCAAACTGTCTATGCTTTGATCGATTCCTGGGAGACCAGTAGTAGTTTTCGAAGCACATCTGGAGGTATTCTGTAATCTGTGGTCCTTCAGAGTGTTGATGAAACACAGATACTGCATCGGTATTGAATACAACAGGCATCATGGGGCTTTTATTCCATGGGAGTAATGTCTCAAACTGTCTATGCTTTGATCGATTCCTGGGAGACCAGTAGTAGTTTTCGAAGCACATCTGGAGGCACTCTGTAATCGGTGGACCTTCAGAGTGTTGAAGAAACAGGGAAATTGCATCGGTATTGAATACAACGGGCATCGTGGGGCTTTTATTCCATGGGAGTAATGTCTCAAACTGTCTATGCTTTGATCGATTCCTGGGAGACCAGTAGTAGTTTTCGAAGCACATCTGGAGGCATTCTGTAATCTGTGGACCTTCAGAGTGTTGAAGAAACAGGGAAATTGCATCGGTATTGAATACAACGGGCATCGTGGGGCTTTTATTCCATGGGAGTAATGTCTCAAACTGTCTATGCTTTGATCGATTCCTGGGAGACCAGTAGTAGTTTTCGAAGCACATCTGGAGGCATTCTGTAATCTGTGGACCTTCAGAGTGTTGATGAAACACAGATATTGCATCGGAATTGAATAGAACAGGCACCATGGGGCTTTTATTCCATGGGAGTAATGTCTCAAACTGTCTATGCTTTGATCGATTCCTGGGAGATTAGTAGTAGTTTTCGAAGCACATCTGGAGGCATTCTGTAATCTGTGGACCTTCAGAGTGTTGAAGAAACAGGGAAATTGCATCGGTATTGAATACAACGGGCATCGTGGGGCTTTTATTCCTTGGGAGTAATGTCTCAAACTGTCTATGCTTTGATCGATTCCTGGGAGACCAGTAGTAGTTTTCGAAGCACATCTGGAGGTATTCTGTAATCTGTGGTCCTTCAGATTGTTGATGAAACACAGATATTGCATCGGTATTGAATACAACAGGCATCATGGGGCTTTTATTCCATGGGAGTAATGTCTCAAACTGTCTATGCTTTGATCGATTCCTAGGAGACCAGTAGTAGTTTTCGAAGCACATCTGGAGGCATTCTGTAATCTGTGGACCTTCAGAGTGTTGATGAAACACAGATATTGCATCGGAATTGAATAGAACAGGCACCATGGGGCTTTTATTCCATGGGAGTAATGTCTCAAACTGTCTATGCTTTGATCGATTCCTGGGAGACCAGTAGTAGTTTTCGAAGCACATCTGGAGGTATTCTGTAATCTGTGGTCCTTCAGAGTGTTGATGAAACACAGATATTGCATCGGTATTGAATACAACAGGCATCATGGGGCTTTTATTCCATGGGAGTAATGTCTCAAACTGTCTATGCTTTGATCGATTCCTGGGAGACCAGTAGTAGTTTTCGAAGCACATCTGGAGGCACTCTGTAATCGGTGGACCTTCAGAGTGTTGAAGAAACAGGGAAATTGCATCGGTATTGAATACAACGGGCATCGTGGGGCTTTTGTTCCATGGGAGTAATGTCTCAAACTGTCTATGCTTTGATCGATTCCTGGGAGACCAGTAGTAGTTTTCGAAGCACATCTGGAGGCATTCTGTAATCTGTGGACCTTCAGAGTGTTGAAGAAACAGGGAAATTGCATCGGTATTGAATACAACGGGCATCGTGGGGCTTTTATTCCATGGGAGTAATGTCTCAAACTGTCTATGCTTTGATCGATTCCTGGGAGACCAGTAGTAGTTTTCGAAGCACATCTGGAGGCATTCTGTAATCTGTGAACCTTCAGAGTGTTGATGAAACACAGACATTGCATCGGTATTGAATACAACAGGCACCATGGGGCTTTTATTCTATGGGAGTAATGTCTCAAACTGTCTATGCTTTGATCGATTCCTGGGAGACCAGTAGTAGTTTTCGAAGCACATCTGGAGGTATTCTGTAATCTGTGGTCCTTCAGAGTGTTGATGAAACACAGATATTGCATCGGTATTGAATACAACAGGCATCATGAGGCTTTTATTCCATGGGAGTAATGTCTCAAACTGTCTATGCTTTGATCGATTCCTGGGAGACCAGTAGTAGTTTTCGAAGCACATCTGGAGGCACTCTGTAATCGGTGGACCTTCAGAGTGTTGAAGAAACAGGGAAATTGCATCGGTATTGAATACAACGGGCATCGTGGGGCTTTTATTCCATGGGAGTAATGTCTCAAACTGTCTATGCTTTGATCGATTCCTGGGAGACCAGTAGTAGTTTTCGAAGCACATCTGGAGGCATTCTGTAATCTGTGGACCTTCAGAGTGTTGAAGAAACAGGGAAATTGCATCGGTATTGAATACAACGGGCATCGTGGGGCTTTTATTCCATGGGAGTAATGTCTCAAACTGTCTATGCTTTGATCGATTCCTGGGAGACCAGTAGTAGTTTTCGAAGCACATCTGGAGGCATTCTGTAATCTGTGGACCTTCAGAGTGTTGATGAAACACAGATATTGCATCGGAATTGAATAGAACAGGCACCATGGGGCTTTTATTCCATGGGAGTAATGTCTCAAACTGTCTATGCTTTGATCGATTCCTGGGAGATTAGTAGTAGTTTTCGAAGCACATCTGGAGGCATTCTGTAATCTGTGGACCTTCAGAGTGTTGAAGAAACAGGGAAATTGCATCGGTTTTGAATACAACGGGCATCGTGGGGCTTTTATTCCTTGGGAGTAATGTCTCAAACTGTCTATGCTTTGATCGATTCCTGGGAGACCAGTAGTAGTTTTCGAAGCACATCTGGAGGTATTCTGTAATCTGTGGTCCTTCAGAGTGTTGATGAAACACAGATATTGCATCGGTATTGAATACAACAGGCATCATGGGGCTTTTATTCCATGGGAGTAATGTCTCAAACTGTCTATGCTTTGATCGATTCCTGGGAAACCAGTAGTAGGTTTCGAAGCACATCTGGAGGTATTCTGTAATCTGTGGTCCTTTAGAGTGTTGATGAAACACAGACATTGCATCGGTATTGAATACAACAGGCACCATGGGGCTTTTATTCTATGGGAGTAATGTCTCAAACTGTCTATGCTTTGATCGATTCCTGGGAGACCAGTAGTAATTTTCGAAGCACATCTGGAGGCATTCTGTAATCTGTGGACCTTCAGAGTGTTGAAGAAACACAGATATTGCATTGGTATTGAATACAACAGGCATGGATGGGCTTTTATTCCATGGGAGTAATGTCTCAAACTGTCTATGCTTTGATCGATTCCTGGGAAACCAGTAGTAGGTTTCGAAGCACATCTGGAGGTATTCTGTAATCTGTGGTCCTTCAGAGTGTTGATGAAACACAGATATTGCATCGGTATTGAATACAACAGGCATCATGGGGCTTTTATTCCATGGGAGTAATGTCTCAAACTGTCTATGCTGTGATCGATTCCTGGGAAACCAGTAGTAGGTTTCGAAGCACATCTGGAGGTATTCTGTAATCTGTGGTCCTTCAGAGTGTTGATGAAACACAGATATTGCATCGGTATTGAATACAACAGGCACCATGGGGCTTTTATTCTATGGGAGTAATGTCTCAAACTGTCTATGCTTTGACCGATTCCTGGGAGACCAGTAGTAGTTTTCTAAGCACATCTGGAGGCATTCTGTAATCTGTGGACCTTCAGAGTGTTGATGAAACACAGATATTGCATCGGAATTGAATAGAACAGGCACCATGGGGCTTTTATTCCATGGGAGTAATGTCTCAAACTGTCTATGCTTTGATCGATTCCTGGGAGACCAGTAGTAGTTTTCGAAGCACATCTGGAGGCATTCTGTAATCTGTGGACCTTCAGAGTGTTGATGAAACACAGATATTGCATCGGAATTGAATAGAACAGGCACCATGGGGCTTTTATTCCATGGGAGTAATGTCTCAAACTGTCTATGCTTTGATCGATTCCTGGGAGACCAGTAGTAGTTTTCGAAGCACATCTGGAGGTATTCTGTAATCTGTGGTCCTTCAGAGTGTTGATGAAACACAGATATTGCATCGGTATTGAATACAACAAGCACCATGGGGCTTTTATTCTATGGGAGTAATGTCTCAAACTGTCTATGCTTTGATCGATTCCTGGGAGACCAGTAGTAGTTTTCGAAGCACATCTGGAGGCATTCTGTAATCTGTGGACTTTCAGAGTGTTGATGAAACACAGATATTGCATCGGAATTGAATAGAACAGGCACGATGGGGCTTTTATTCCATGGGAGTAATGTCTCAAACTGTCTATGCTTTGATCTATTCCTGGGAGACCAGTAGTAGTTTTCGAAGCACATCTGGAGGCATTCTGTAATCTGTGGACCTTCAGAGTGTTGATGAAACACAGACATTGCATCGGTATTCAATACAACAGGCACCATGGGGCTTTTATTCTATGGGAGTAATGTCTCAAACTGTCTATGCTTTGATCGATTCCTGGGAGACCAGTAGTAGTTTTCGAAGCACATCTGGAGGTATTCTGTAATCTGTGGTCCTTCAGAGTGTTGATGAAACACAGATATTGCATCGGTATTGAATACAACAGGCATCATGGGGCTTTTATTCCATGGGAGTAATGTCTCAAACTGTCTATGCTTTGATCGATTCCTGGGAGACCAGTAGTAGTTTTCGAAGCACATCTGGAGGCACTCTGTAATCGGTGGACCTTCAGAGTGTTGAAGAAACAGGGAAATTGCATCGGTATTGAATACAACGGGCATCGTGGGGCTTTTATTCCATGGGAGTAATGTCTCAAACTGTCTATGCTTTGATCGATTCCTGGGAGACCAGTAGTAGTTCTCGAAGCACATCTGGAGGCATTCTGTAATCTGTGGACCTTCAGAGTGTTGAAGAAACAGGGAAATTGCATCGGTATTGAA